>NW_024870773.1:15542500-16142500 GCF_019054845.1 Dipodomys spectabilis
AATTTTAGTATAGAGAAAGTTCTATGCATGCTATTATTATTACTATTACTATTAGTTATGATTAATAGAAATATATCTATTATTTCATGTACTATTGATAGCTTTAACAATAGTCTACTCAGGATCCAATCAAAATTACGGTGTCAGAATGACATCTGGCATGTTTGCTCCAGTAGTAATGATCCTTGCTTCATTGGATTGCTGCCCACGAGAGAGTAGTAAGAGAATGAGTGCAATAACAATGGTAATGTGTACCATGTACTTGGTGCACATTGCATACGTAGTAGGCGTCAAGCATTATGCTTTTCCTGTTTCCTCAGGATGTGCACTTGGAGTCTAGATGATGGGGACAGTGAAGTTCTGATGAGTGTCTTGAGCATTTCTAACACATTTGCCTTCCTGAATGGTGAAGGGCTTCATTCATATATCCTATAGACTTAGCTGTATAGGTTATATTCTTCCAAAAATGTCCTAAGAAAGATATACTTTGCTCTTCTTATTTTTTTTTTCCTTTGCTGTCCATATAATCGATGACTGTATGGGTTGAGTATCCTTTATCCAAAATGCTTCAGACCAGAAGTGGTTAGAATTCTGGTCAGGTTCTTGAACATTGACACACAGATCCTGAGATGTTGGGGATAGGACTCAAGTATAAACACAAAACTCACTTTGTATAGACTCCTTATGCACATAGCCCAAAAATGGTTTTATAAACTATTTTAAATAATTCTGTACCTGAAATAGTCTGGAGTTTTCCACGTCTGTGTTATGACAATGCTTATACTTGGATTTTGGAGCATTTCAGATTTTAGATTTGGGGATGGATAGGGATTGTGTAGATCATCTTTACAACAACTGTGCATGGATTTTGTGATTTGTCTTGTCTTTGTTGTTTTAGATTTACTTGTGGGTGCATTTGGAACAGGAAAAGTTGCTGTTTACAGGTATGTGGTTGGTGGGGTGCAAACTGGTGGGGTACAGACATTCTTCTATCAGTTTTAAATGCCTTTACTTCTTGTTGCTCAGTTTACCTTAGAGACCACATTCCCACTACTTATTCTTTTTTGTTTTGTTTTATTTTGGGTCTGGTCGTGGGCCTGAACTCTGAGCCTGGGCGAAGCCCCTCAGCTCTTCAGCTCAAGGCTCGCGCTCTACCACTTGAGCCACAGCGCCACTTCTGGCTTTTTTTTTTTTTTTTTTTTTGCTTATGGGTGCTGAGGAATCAAACCCAGGGCCTCAAGCATGCAAGGCAAGCGCTCTACCCCGAGCCACCTTCCCAGCCCCCACTACTTATTCTGAAAGCATTTGTATATCCCTTTCAAAGTCCAACCTTTCTGTCATTCCTCTGTATTTTTACTCTTAAAACATTATGAGTTTAAGAGTAGTAGGGGGAAAATAGGGGAAAGCTAAAAAAAGGATGACATTGTATTCATTTCCTGACTTATGGAATTAAAACCCCTTTGTACAACTTCTTAATAATAACAGTTAAAAAGCAACAACTTCATGGGCTAACATTTAATACCTCCTTGTGTAATATTTAAATATGACATAAAGTTCAGAAAATCATAAAAGGACTTTTTTTGGATGCTACTGTATTTGTATTCTTTGTGCTTTGGGGTTGATTTAGACATGCAATGTGGGAGAAGGTTACGATTTACCCTGGCTTCTATGACCTAGTATGTAGAAGTGGGAAAATCGCCAAAGGATAGCGGAACCCCAACTTTGCCAGAAAGTCAGGTAAGAGCATGAGGCCCTGAGTTCCAGCCCCAGTACTGGCACAAAAATAAAAAAATTAAAATATGGTCAAGTACAGATGCTCAGTGAGGGAACGGAATATTACCAGGACTTGGCAAACTCCGAAAGTGAATATGGAAGAGCAATTCAAATGCAATTAGACATGGATTCAAAGCTTGGCCATTCCATTCATTTGTAATCATTGGCCCCGAGGCCCACCACTCAGAAACCTATGGCTCCAGCTACTCCACTCAGAATTCACCATGGCCTGCACCAATGTTTATTTTCCCTGAGCTACAGCCAGCCCGTGGCTGAGCACCCCAACATAAACGCAAGGCTATATCTGTAGGTCATGAAACTCCTGATCTAGACAACTCTAGCTGGAGCACATCCCATGGCCTAGGCCAGAACTTTCTTATCCAATTCCCTCTCCTTTGCTCCACCCTTCCACAGCTCAGAGCTCCCAGCCTTCTACACTCCCCTTTTTCCCCATAAGTCTGTGCCAGGATAAATCTCTTGCATGCCTAATCCTATTGTATCGCCTGCTGTTCCAGCAACTGAAACACAATATTGAAAATAATATAATACAGAACAGATAAATAAGTAAAAAGGAGTTTAAGAAAAATCCCAGTGGGCTCCATGTGGTAATCATGAAAATGTTTGAAGTAGTGCCCTAAACAACACTGTGCCCCAAAACACAGACCTCCCTTCTGTCAGCCAGAGGAGCACATTTCCAACATGGCATTTCTAAGGACAAGAATCTAGACTCTTTGGTTCCCAGTTGTTGTGTCTTATAGTCCAGCTCTAACAATGCTTCCATTCTTTTTCTCCCATGGTTTAGTCTCTTGCTTTGTCAACATTGCCTGGTTGACTAGAATGGCCTTTAGTCTCTATCAGTGTCTCTCCTCAAACATAGCTCCAACTAGAATCATCCCAACTAGAATGTGTTTAAAATTTGAGCCAGGCCTCATGCCTGTACTCCTAGCTGCTCAGAAGGCTAAGATTTAAGGTACACAATTTGAAGCCAGCCCAGGGGACAAAAAGCCCATGAGATTCTTATTTCCAATTCATCATTAAAAAGCTGGAAGTAGCGCTATGGTTCAAGTGGTAGAATACCAGCCTTAAGCAAAAAAGTTAAAGGACAGCACTCAGGCCCTGAGTTCAAGCTCCACTCCCAGTACCAATAAACAAACAAACAAATAAATAAATAAATTCTAACATCTAGCTCTTACTAGAGTTTCTAGATCGGTTGGTCCGTGGTGGGGTCTGGACATGGTATTTTTTCTTTTGAAAGCTCCTTCCTCTAGTAATTATCTTATACAGGCAGGATTGAAAACCACAGTGCTGGGTGAAGTATAGAATTACTCTGTCAATCCATTCTCATGTGGCTAGCTAAATGCGCAAAATTTGGCTAAAAAGAAAACATTCATCGTCGTGATTATGGTCATTATCAACAAGCCAACAAAAAAAGCTGTAAAATTCAAGCACTTACTGTGAGTGGCTAGAGAATGATTATTTTCCTTCGAGGATGGTGACAGACATTCTTACACACTGTAGAGTAGTGTTGTGCAGCAATATGGTCAAGATAGCGTGAGTCCTCTCCATGAAGAAAGCAGGTTGTGGATATGCTTGTGTCTGATGGACATACAGCATCCTTCCCTGGGACTCGCCTGCAATGCTATGTGCTTTAGGGGGGTTACTTGAGGGTGGCACCCATTTGTTCATGCAGTAAGCAGAATTCTTGGCACAGGCCAGGGGATGTTGGCTGTGGAAGTTCCTCCTTCTGTGGTGTGAGCTTGTGTCCATGGCTCATGGAATGTATTCAGACTCCGTGTTTTCTCTCTTGCAGAGCCAGACCTGTGGTGACTGTAGATGCCCAACTTCTGCTGAGCCCAATGATTATCAACCTTGAAAATAAAACTTGCCAGATTCCTGAGGTGTTGACGCCTGTGGCCTGGTAAGTTAGCTCCTTGCTTCCCAAACTAATGTGGATTCGAATCACCTAGGGATCTTACCCCCAGAATGCATTGTTGGTGTAGTAAGTCTAGGGTAGGGTGTGAGATGTTGCAGATCTAGGAAAGGCTTCAAGGGGTCCTGGTCTGTAAAGCAAGTTTGAGTAGCTAGGATTAGGAATTATGATTTCATGGTATTCTCTGCCTTATGGGTTTATCATGAAGAAGCTGGCTCTTCAATCTACATAGTGAGATGAAAAGCATAGGAAAATGCTTGGGGAAATTCCCAGGGAATCAAATCTTAGTGATCTCTTTCTTTCTTTTATTTTCTTAATTAAAAAAATCTTTATCCAACAGATGAGTTACTGTTGGGTAATGAGTACATTTCCTTTTGGACAATGTCCCCCCTCCCTTTGCTCTCTCCGTTTTCCCCTTGTATTCCCACCCACAAGTTGTATAGTTCATTTTTCAATGTAGTATCCAGTGAGTACCATTGCTCCCTTTCTATGCCCCTCCCTTGTACTCCCCAAGACATATATTACAATAAATGTTGATCAAACCTGAAAGTTCAACAGCTTACCCTGACTCTCCCTCACATATACATTGGGTACTCTCACTTTTCAGACATATAATACGCCCCTCATTTTTTTTAAATAAATCACGCTTGAGTTAAATTCTTCCATCTTTTATGCTGACAATAGATGCAGTTTTAGCATTTAATAAATACAATCAGACCAAAGGCAAATAGTATAAAACTAGAGATTTTTTGTTCCCTGTATTTTTTGTGGCCAGGATCTCACAGCAATGGAAATCACTGGACCTAGCCAGGAGCCAGTGGCTCATGCCTGTAATCCTAGCTACTCAGGAGGCTGAGATCTGACAATCACGGTTCGAAGCCAGTTCAGTCAGGAAAGTCCCTGTGAGACTTTTTTTTCTCTAATTAACTACTCAAAAACCAGAAGTGGCACTGTGGCTCAAAGTGGTAAAGTACTATTTGCTCTCAGGGATACTGCCCAGGCCCTGAGTTCAAGCCCACCACTGACAGAAAGAAAGAAAGAAAGAAAGAAAGAAAGAAAGAAAGAAAGAAAGAAAGAAAGAAAGAAAGAAAGAAAGAAAGAAAGAAAGAAAGAAAGAAAGAAAGAAAGAAAGAAAGAAAGAAAGAAAGAAAAAGAAATTACTGGACCTTTGCCTGGACCACAGGAGAACATGGCTTATCTATCTTCTAGGAATGTACCCTCTGAGTCATAGCAGTCTCATGAATGGACACAATGGAGTTTGATTCTAACATAGCCTGAAAAACTACCACCTTATTTTTCACTGTGTATGTCCCACAAGAGTCAGAAGCCATTATGATTTCTCCATGTCATCAAGGCCTATCCTCTGGAAATCCGGCAAAGCCCTGTGATGGTTAGGATGTGCTCTCCTTTTCCAGGAGTTCTAAGCTTAATTCAGGCAATGTGTTGATTAAGATAAAGCCAGCATGTACAACAGAACCAGCCTAGACCAAAAGAAGTTATTTCCAGCGTATGTTAGTGTGTTGCTGATGGCCCTTTGACAAGAGTTCACAGGAAGTCTACATTTGGGAGGGTAGAGGTGGTTAATGCCAGCCCCTCAAGAATTCTTTGTAAAACATCCTGTTGTGGGGAACTTCCAGTAGGGGAAGGGGTACCTTCTCCTTGAACTGTTTTTGAAACTACTTAGGAAGTGCCCTGAGCACAGTTTAAAATGGTTTAAAACCATAAAAGAGTATAATGAAAACCTGACCTGGGAAAATACGTGAAAGAGCCAGCATTTCTCCTTACGCTGGCAGGAGTAAATGAACACGAAATGAGCTGTGAGTGCTACTTGAGCATGAATATTAAAACTTTACTACACCCCTCAAGTAAAGCTCTGTTCACACCTTCAAAACTCCCTGGTTTTCTGGACTGAATTCTTTCAAGCACTGGTGGCACATTCTGGTTTAGAATGTGTTTGTTTTGAACTGGAGAGATTTTTCTAAGGATTTCTAGCTTGATGGATTATTTTTATAAGCCTAAAATACTTTCAGAAAAGACAAAGGGAGCCAAGCATGGTGGTGCAGGCTTGTAATCCCAGCTATTCAGGAGGTAGAGACAGAAGAATATCTGAAGCCCAGCCCAGAGAAAATTAGCCTAAGAACTTATAAATACAGTAACTAAAGAAAATAAAATGATAGGAAGGGGGACAATACAAGTGTGAGGACCTGAGTTGAATTCCTATTACCGTAGAAAAAGGAGAAAGAAAACAGATTAACATGGGCCTTATTTAACTTTGTAAAAAATGGTTTGAATGAGAAAGTGTCTCTTTTCATGAGCCATTTTTTGTTATATCAAATCTTAAGATAAAATGAAATTTGTTAATGCGTAGAAAAACTATCTTCCTTTACAATTGTTTCTTTAATTCTATTACATATATTTCCTACAACACATTGTATTTCAATATGCAAACGTTTTAAATGTTGCCTCAAAGTATTACAAGATAGAAAAATGCAGTCTCTGGGGCTCATGTTTATAATCCTATTATAAACAATCCTATTTCGGAGGCTGAGATCTGGAGGATGGTGACTCAAAGCCAGACAGAGAAGAAAAGTCTCCCCCTCCCAAATAACCAGCAAAAAACTAGGATTAAAGGTATGGCTCAAGTGGTAAAGAGCCAACCTTGCGCTGAAGCTACTATGCAATTTTTGAGGTATTTCTTCTTAGATTAGGATAGAGTTCTTGAAAAATCTAAGAGTTGACAAAGTCTTTTCCACTTTAAACCAGAAGATTTCAGTTGTAGGTCTATTAACAATTGTTCAATAAGTTCTAGCCTTTATATTAAACTTGTAGGAAAAAGATAAAGTCACTCAATGATTCATGACATTGACTTAACAGAAGGGAGAAATAAAAATCATTGATATATAACGACATGCAATTCATAAACCAAGAGTAACCCTTTAGCTGACATTTCTCAAGTACTTTTTTACAAAGAGAAAAGGTTTGCTTTTATTCCTTTTCCAAGAACTGTATTCCTTTTTTTGTTTGTGTCAGATAAATTGCTGTATATTTTGACAATTTCATCATCAATTTCATTATAAATTTCATTTATCTTATAAAAGCTAATGAGCTTTGTCTATGCTGAGTAATAACTTCAGCACATATCAAACACTTCCCAAACATAAAGTATGCAAAAAATAAATCCAATTTGGGAAGGCAGCCCCACTACAAAATTTAAAGATGTGATTAACCACTCATCTTCCTTGAGTAATTCTAATTGAAGCAGAAGGGGTTGGAATTTGCCATTTCTCTGGAGACGTGATGTAAACACTTGTTACAGCGTAGACATCTCAGGAAACGTTCAGTTTAATGGTGTATGGAGAATAATTTACCCTGAATGGAGAGATATTGACTGAGGTCACAGAACTAGATGAATCCCAGATGTCACAGGTTTCCATGATGTTTGACACAGGAAGCTGACATATAATTAAAGTATGACTAGGGTTTATTTGCTCCTTTGGAATTCCAGAGAAATATGTAAATCATGCTATAGCATCTTATTAGTAAACACTTTAAGAGTGCCACTAAATCATAGGGAGTATCTTCTTGCATTTTCACTTTTTTAGATATGTGCATAGGGCCACATCCTCAGAGATGATGGCCATTAACGTTTTTCTGAAGGAAGGGCGAGAGTACTCAGCAAATTCTGACAGAAATGAATGGACATTTCTCTCTGCCCCTGTGGCCACAGACCAAGGCCAGTGGCAGGCCATGATACAACCAGGACAGACACTTTCATGGGTATTGGCAACTCTACTAAGTGCCTTTCCTCTACATCAAACCTCTCTCATGGTTGTGTTTTTACCTTGTGCTTACCTACATGAAGACAGTTACTCTGGGCTCCTTCGCTCCTTTCTTTCCCTCATCCCTCTTCTTTCTGATTCTGCTCTTATCCCCGCCACTAAGTTCTAGTCTCTTCCAAGCTGATTGGGTGATTTGAGCTAAGCATGTTGTTCTATGCTGCTTAGGCTTCAATCCACATTTTTCAGCCTGCCTTTGCCACCAGCCAACCACGATAGCTGTGCCTCCTACAACCTTCCCATCCGGCTGGAAGCTCTAATCTATAAATCCCTCTGAGCAGCTATGTTCTTGCTAATCACCAGCTTTCCCCACACTGTGCCCACACTGACTGCCAATAGCTTTATTCTATGACATATGGAAGTGTTCATATGTATTTGTTAAATAAAGGCAGCAGGGCATAAATTGCTGCAATGATTGAATCCATTTATTTCTAATCATATTTTCAAGTATTACCTCCCAATGCAGATTGTATTTGTATTGTGATGAAACTGGTATGTGAATGTGTGTGTGTATGTGTGTGTGTGTATATATATATATATATATATATATATATATATATATATATACATGTGTGTATGTAATGAGAAGTATAGGTGGAAAGACTTGATCTGAGGTGGAATTTCAACTTCTGATTCAAAACTTTACTAACGCAGCATACTATTGACTTTTGTTTTTCTACAGCTTATCTCTGAAAGTCTGTGCATCTGTCACAGGTCAGAGCCTTTCCAACACAATAGGTAAGCAAGTGTGTTTTCATTTTTGCACTTCTGTGCTAAGAAATCATAACAGTAAGTGTAACAGTAAGTGTGGCTCTTCACAGACCAGAGCAAACAAAAGAGCTCTTCCTCAACATATAGATTCCATCACATTCACAGAACCCTCTGCATAAAGATGTTTCCAGAATCAAGACTGATATTACACACAATGATGGGAGACAATAGCTTGGAAAGTATTTTGTGATGTTCCTTCAGTTTTATGTGTTATGTTTGATTCTCAGAATAGAAGACATGCCCCATGAAATAAGCATTCTTATCGGAACACAGCACCAATGGGGCTCATCTGTAATCCTAGCTTCTCAGAAGGCTGAGATCTGAGAATCATGGTTCAAAGCTAGCCTGGGCAAGAAAGAACATAGACTCTTATCTTCAATTAATCTTCAGAAAACTAGAGATGGAGCTGTGGCTCAAGTGGTAGAGCACTAGACATGAGCAAAAGGCTCAGGGACAGTGCCTATGCCCTGAGTTCAAGCCCCAGAACCACCAGCATACACACACACACACACACACACACACACACACACACACACACACACACACACAAAATCCCCATCCATACAGAGCAGCAAGTTTGGTTTGCTGAGTACTTTTATTCTCTTTACTTCCTTCCTTCAGCCCTGACAGCTGAGGTGCAGTTGGACTCCCTGAAGCAAAAAGGAGCCATTAAGCGCACACTCTTCCACGACAACCATCAGCCCCATCTCATCTTCCCTCTTGTGATAAAAGGGCAGAGATCCCTCCACTGCCAGGATTTCACTGTTTACCTTCGAGTAAGTGTTTGACAAACCATTTTCGAGGCTCCTAACATTTAAACCCAAATTCCAGCCGTCCTTCTCCATGTAGCCATCATCCAGATCTACAGAGATCCTCATCTGTCTATTTTCATTTTCCTGGGAGGAAACTTCATTTGAAGGTTGAATGCTTTCTTCTTGACCCTTACTTGAACTAACCTAATGATCTACTGCTATTCATTTCTAAGACTTCTTGTCATTTGGGACCAAAAATCTGGGTAATAGCTTTCAACTCAGGTGGTTTTCATTTCTAACTGCCTCCTCCCCAAAAGAAACATAAAAGCTCGAGCCCATTTATTGGAATTTTTATCCTATGTGGATTATATCACATAGATTTTTATCAGCATTCGTTGCAGAGCCAATTCAGGAAAACACTTAGTATGCAAAACTTTTACTGCAAGCAACTTGTAATTTATGCTTCTTAAAAGTAATGTGTTTGGGGGCTGGGCACTGTGGCACATGCCTATAGTTTTACCTATTTCAGAGGTAGAGTTTGGGAAGGTTGAAATTCAAGGGCAGTCTGCGCAAAAAATCAGCAAGACACCTATTTCATCAGACCAGCCTCATGTCTGTAATGTCAGTTCATGTCTGTAATCCCAGCGACCTATGAAGCATAGGTAGGGGAACAAGATGCTACCTGAAAAGTAACCTACAACAACCTGGCTCAAGTGGTACAGCTCTTGCCTAACAAATATAAAGCCATGAATTTAAAGCTTACTTGCAACAAATAATAATAATATAGATCTAAATAATAATAATAATAAGGCTCCAAAACTTACCATGCTATTTCAAATGTCAAAATACTTATTACACAAGTATACAGCTATCTTTCTTTACCTAGCTAGACACATCTCCATTTCTTCTCTTTCTCTAAAGAGACTTAGTTAACAACAGGATCTCAGTCAATACTAAAAGTTCACAAGCAAACTTGAGGATAAGATGTTTGTGTGTACAGTCTTTATCCTGGCCCTTACAAGCATGCGCTAAAGAATGATGTGCTGTTGCACGCTTGTGTGTGCTGCTTGCTGATACTCCCTTGCCCTTGGAGCAGCTTCCATTTCTTTTTGCTAAAGAACTTCGAATATGCTAAAGGTGTTAGGGGGAAGAGAATTAAGATGTTTCCCCAGACCCAATAGAACTTATAAACTCTGGTAACCCTACAAAAACAGAAGTTCTGATTCACGGTGCTTCCCCTGGTGTTTATGGGAGAGAGGTGTGATCTTTGACCTGACAATGTGAGTGATTTTAGGTGCCTTGTCAATGGTCTGGAATGGCTGATGATCACATCCACACACATCTTTCTGACTCTATGGCTTTTACTGGCTTCACGTACATTACACTGGTAATACCACATCAATCAGCCTGTGGCTCAACCTGCTGCAGGAATTGCCTCCTCATTCATTTCCATTGGCTATAGTCAAGGGTTTCCTGTCTTTTGCAAGCTAACATCTTAACAGCTATTGGATGGAGCTGTTCTTGAGTTGATGCTTATTTTTCCTAGGATGAAACTGAATTCCGAGATAAATTATCCCCAATCAACATCAGTTTGAATTATAGTTTGGATGAATCAACCTTTAAAGAGGGTTTGGAAGTGAAACCAATACTGAACCACTACAGAGACAATGCTGTGACTGAACAGGTATGGTCTCCATATACACGTACTTTCTCAGCCAAGCTCTAGGACTTAAAAGACAAAGCCAGCCCAAAGCCAAATTGCAAGTGGGTCAGGACTATTATCCTAGCTGTTCAGGAGGCTGAGATCTGAAGATTACCAACCCAGACAGGAAAGTGTGTGAGACTTTTATCTCTAATTAACATGAAAAAAGCTGGAAGTGGAACTGTGGCTTAAGTGGTAGAGCTCTAGCCTTGAGGGAAAACACTCCAGAACAGAGCCCAAGTCCTGAGTTCAAGCTCCAGTATCAGTCAATATACAGTATGTATATGCGCACGCGCGCGCAAGCACAAACACACACACACACACACACACACACACACACACACACACACACACCAGCTCTTTTTGTTATTCTTGAATGCAGATAATGAATCATTTGGGAGCATTCGTTAACAGGTCTTTAAAACAGTGCATCAATGTGAGTTCAGAAGCCTTTCCTTGAGTATCCAAGATTTAATTAGTTCAAAATGTGGCTGTGATGGAAGCAATACAGCCTTTAATGCTCAAACCAGTGCCAGATAGCATTCATCACAGTCATTTCAGGACAAATTGGGATTAGGCTGTAGTGTAAACTAGTCTTTATCAAGAGTTCACCCAGCTGGGATAGAACTAGCTAGAATCTTGTCCAGGGCATGAAAGCTTTGGATCAATTCATGGAATCATTGGAGAATTTCAGAGATAGGATGGATGTAACTTGGGTTTTCCCCGGTTTTTCCTGATACCATTTGCTCAACACAGGCTCACATCCTGGTGGACTGCGGAGAAGATAATTTGTGTGTTCCTGACCTGAAGCTAGCGGCTAGACCGTGAGTTTAAATAAATAAATGTGTGCCTGGTACCTAATGGGATACAGGTGTTTGTTTCAAGCTTTTCTGGAGAAGGTGTAGATCTCCAGCATTTCCAGATTTCCAGATTTTCTGGGGTTTGGGAGGTGGGGATGCTGCGTGAATTTGGCTACACTTTGGGTCAGCCAGAGGTGGAATCAATTCTGTGTCACTGGTGTTAAGTAATATACCCTGTTGGGCCATTTCATCTTTCTGCTATCGTGAGGTGGGGGGAAATGGTGATTTTGTTGAAAATAAACTCAGGGATGGCTCAGGTTAAATTCACTCATCTCTGCAAAGTGAACAAGAGATTCAGACAGACAAGCTCCATCAGCACCTTAACCAAACTGGTTTTTTACAGCACCCCCAATGACTTTGAGGCATCTTTAAAACTGTCCAAACAAAATTAATTTAAGTTTACTGGCAAAGAAAGAAGGGAAAAAAAACTTAAAAGACACACTAGGGAGCCAGGTAAAAGGTGTCACAAAGTCAAATAAGAATCAAAGGGTTTCACAGTTGCCAGTAATAGGGAGCCTAGGCTCTGGCGCTGTGTCAGGTTACAGCCAGAACAGACCCCGGATTCAACATTCTCCCGCAGTAAAACGCTGACTGCTCCTTGCGCTCTGAAATGGCCTCACTGCCAACACTGGGAACCTGCTTGCTCATCTCTCCAGGGGACTGCCCAAACTTCATTAATTTAACAAGTGTCAAAAGCAATCGCTTTGAGTCAGGAGGGTCAAAGTGGGGGAGGCATTTTTCAAGTACAGGTTTGATTTGGAATTCAAAGTAAATTATTATTATTATTGTTGCCTACTTAAAACTCTTCCTCTACTGGCCATTGAAGATCTTCTTTTATCTGTCTGTTTGGTCCCCAACACTTATTGGCCACCTTGTATCATGTCTTCCTTGAGCTGTTTAAGCCCTTTCTCTTCCTTTCCCTAGAGTTTGTTTTCTTCTTAGTGTTCATTGGCTCCATCCTATGTTGTAAAGCAAATGTACACTCTGCAGAGATTTGTCTAGCCAGTTGTTAAGCATGCTGGTGGCTATGAACTGATCACCGTGGAGAGATGTTCACTATTGGAACCCACAGGTGTTGTACATCAGTTATTTGAGCATTGTTTGTTAGTGGGTTCCCAGTGGATGTTTACCTGCCCTTCCCATCCAAGAAATGGCTCCCTTGACTCTTTCCACCCCCCCCCCATCTTGATGACCTTTCCTTTTTTATCCCATTTTCCTTCTTTTCCTCCTAAATTCTGAAAGAAAGTATCCATCAAGCCAGAGCAGTAAAATTCCTCATCACTCTTATTAAACTGCATTTTCAGAGATAAGCATCAGATCATCATTGGAGATGAAAATCACCTCATGCTTGTCATCAATGCCAGAAATGAAGGGGAAGGAGCCTATGAGGCTGAACTCTTCGTCACAATACCAGAAGAGGCAGATTATGTTGGGATTGAACGCAACAACAAGGTAATGCCTGCAGATCACTTAACGTAATGAGCTGGGTGTCTTAATTTTAATTTGAGCAAATGGGAACTAAGGTCTTTTAGGCTGAGATTTAGTGCTTAAGAAAGAAAGAAAATGTTCCCTTCCTTTCACCAACTCATAATAGCAATGAGTCAGGAAGGGGGCTAGGCTTGCACAGTGTCAGTGTGTCTCTACCATAGTGAAAAGATAAATTGTCCAAAGATTGCCAGGTGCTGGTGGCTTATGCCTATAATCTTAGCTACTCATTAAGCTGAGATCTAAGGATCATAGTTCAAAGCCAGCCCTGACAAGAAAGTGTATATGATTCTTATCTATAATTAACTACCAAAAAGGGCACTGTGGCCCTAGAAGTAGAGTGCTAGGCCTTGAGCAAAAATGCTCAGAGACAGCACCTAGGCTCTGAGTTTAAGCCCCAAGACTGACCCAAAAATCTTGCCCAAAGATTGAGAGCTGAAGCAAGGAAGAGAATACAACTGGCCAATGTGGACAAATCAGCTGACTCCCAAGACTGATTCCTCATTCCTGCTGGATTTCAAGCTTTAGGTTCCTTTAAGATCTTAGCAAGTGAAAAGAAGCCTGGCTCTTATTACTGATTAGAAAAGGTCCAGCTAATCCCTCCTGATAACAGCTTTGTCAGAAATGGAAAGAAAACAAGCTTATTTTTCTTTCTTCTTGATCCACCCAACTGGGCTTGTGTCCAGGGCAAGTCTGGTTTTCCCTCATATGCCAGTCCTCAGGGTCACCTTCTATTAGAATGACACTGGCACTGTGTCATTCACAATATGAATCTTCCCTTTCAGTGCATCCTCAGGTCCTGCAATGTTCTGAATCCCTAGAAAGTCACTGTAAATATATTATAGATGAATCGAGAGTCTCCCTCAGGTTCAGAAGAATACAAGGCTCATATGTGAGGATAGCAATCAAGTTTCACTTTCTCTAAAAGGAACAGCCAACTCATAGGTGCTTCTTAAATACTTGCTGAGCCAGGTGCTGGTGGATCACGCCTGTAATCCTAGCTTCTCAAGAGGCTGATACTTGAGGATCTTGGTTCAAAGCCACCACAGGCAGGAAAGTCAGTCTATGAGACTCTAATTTACAATAAACTACTCAGAAAAAGCTGGAAGTGATGTTGTGGTAGTGTGCTAGCCTTACACACAAAGAGGCTCAGGGACAGCACCCAGGCCTGAGTTCAAGCTCCAGGACTGGAAATTAGATAGATAGATAGATAGATAGATAGATAGATAGATAGATAGATAGATAGATAGATAGATAGATAGATAGATAAAATGCTGATGGATTTGTTTAGAATTAAAATTTATTAAGTGTCTACTAGTTTCTCAGTCTTTTCCTATTCTAATGACTGAATAATTTAATTTAAAGTGATCCCTCTGTGGTTATGTTGTTATTTTAAAGGCTTTTTTAAACTTAGGAAGGATATAAAATTTTTCTATTCACATTTCTGGTCTCATGGATTTTGTTTTAGTTGATTATTTTATCTTCCCAGTTAATAAATATCCAGATGAATAACAATTGAATATCTTTGATAGTCATCTAAAATCTATTTCCATTTTAGAAGATGATAGAAACATATCTACAAACTCATCACGTTGTATACATTGGAAATCTAGAACTTTTTGTATATCAATCACAACTAAATTATGTTGGTTAAAAAATTACTTCAAATATGGGTTTTTCTTTTTATTAACAATGAGGTCTGACAGAGGAAAATATCATTCCATTTCTTTCCAATAGTATTTGCAACTCCATAACTTGCTTTTACAAGTAAATTTGAATCATAATTTCTGCAATTAATAGTCTATTACCATCCCATTTCCTTCCTCCTCTGCTTATATTATCCTTTTTTTGGTCGTGGGGCTTGAACTCTGGGTGCTGTCCCTCAGCTCTTCAGCTCAAGGCTAGCACTCTACCACTTCAGCCACAGCACCACTTCCAGTTTTCTGGTGGTTTTTATTGGAGATAAGGGTCTCACAGACTTTCCTGCCCAGGCTGGCTTTGACCCATGATCCTCAGATCTCAGTCTCCTGAGTAGCTAGGATTATAGGCATGAGCCACCTGCATCCAGCCATCTTTGTATTATCTTACATCCATTATTTTTCTATTAAAATTACCTCAAGATATAAAAATAAATAAGTGGAACACTCAGATAACTTATCAAAGTGGTGTCTAATAGCCATTTTGAATTGAAAATGTCATCCCATAAAAGAATTTCTACAAGTAAAAGAAAAACACCAAGAAAGAAAAATATCACCTACAAATACTTGCATTCAACTATCTAAACAAACAAAAACAGAAAACTCAAGTATGCTGTTTTTCAAGACTCCAGGGTTCCATTCATGTTTTTGTTTTAACTCCCTCTGTGTCACTCCATCCCTCGATTTGTTAAAGGAAGCACGGGTCCTAGAATATTCTTTTAACAACATCCAATCTACTGTTCACTTTGTTCCAATGGGAAATGAGAGAAACCTTGTCATTCTCTCATTGCTATAAACATCACATCAAATGTTATCAGGGAGACCTGAAATATATTGTTTCCCTCAACGACTTCTCTTGGGCAAAGATTTTCGCTTAGTCTTTGAGAATTTCTCATGACTCAGCCACATTCTATTTTCTTCTTTGTTCTTAAGCAGTTTGAAGTTTGCAGAGTTTTTTATTTAAACTCAGTGTAGAGCATTCCTTATATGTAAATTTTTCTCTCAAGGGAAAAATTATCAAGAGTTTACTGATTGTAAATTCTATGGGGTCTCTTGTGGAAAACAATTCATCATTTTGAAACTAGATCCTGATCCTTATTTTTCTCTAAAAACTGGAGGGGAGCCAGCTTTTAAGCCTTTTTATGTCTCTCTGCTGAATTTTCTCCAAAGTTATTCTAATAGCAAAGCCCTAGGTGCATTACTGTTATTATTATTATTGGAGTAAAGAATATATAAGATCAAGTCTATTATTTTAACCATGGTAATGTACACTTCAGTGACATCTCACCTTGTGCAGATGTTACAATTACCCATTCTGGAGGATTCTCATCATCCCAAATGGAAACCCTGTGCGTGTTAAAAATAATTTCCTCTTCTTTCCTTTTTACACTAATCATTATTCAACTTTCTGCCTCTATTAATGTAGCAGTTCTAGGTAGATACTTCTACTCCATCTCTACTTGAATCTCTCCCATTCCTTTAGCCTGTCCATAACTAGATTTCTTTTTCTCTTTCCACACCTGGGCACCTCTCTTGCTGCATTTAGGGTATCTGAGACTGGCACTTTCATATACCTGGTCTCTGAAGCCTAAACTCACCCCTCAATTTCTCTAGTTCTCGTGTATTTCTCTATTCTCTGCCACTGCTACTGCCTTTCTCTGGGCCAGCATGACTGGTACACAGAATCCTGCATCTGTCCCCTCGGTGTCTTCCCAGTCCCTTCTCTGCAGACAGGACATTTCTAAAATATAAATCTGAGGCTGGGCTTTGGTGGCTCATGCCTGTAATCCTGGCTACTCAGGAGGCTGTGATCTGAAGATTGTGGTTTGAAGCCAGCCCAGGCAGGAAAGTCCATGAGACTCTTATCTCCAATTAACCAGCAAAAATTAGCCATTTATTCATGCTTGAATAAAAAGTCTGAGCAAGAGCACCAATATTAACCAAGTGACTGACCAACCAACAGACAGACAGATACACACACACACACACACACACACACACACACACACACACACACACACACACACACACACACACACACACAATGTAAATCTGGCTCGAAACCCTCCCTAGTTCCCACTGCTTTTAGGATAAGAGCCGAGTCTTTCAGAGGGCCTATGGTTTTCTTCGTGCTAGTCATTGACCCTTGTACAGCCTCACCTAAAATCCCAGCCAGACTGAATTTATGGAGTTCATCCACTCTTAGATGTTCCCTGTCCCTGACTCACTGGTTCTATTCTCTTGTCTCCATCCAGGCTTACTTCATTCTACTCATCATTCCAAACCTTCAAAATAACTGAGACCTACTCATCACTGAAGCTTAGTAATAATTGGGACTAATAACATTCATTGAATAATTGCTATTGAACAATAATTATTCAATGACTAAGAATTGTTACTCAGTGAACTATTATTCAATATTCATTATTATTGAATTGCTCTAATTATATGAATTATGATTCATTGGATAACTTCTCTGAGCTCTTGCTCATTTAATTTACTCAATCCCCATAACAATCTTATAGAAAAGTTGCTATTATCTTCTTCTTCTTTTTTTTTTTTTTTTTTGTTGGTCATGATGCTTGATCTCTAGGTCTGGGCACTGTCCCTCAGCTCTTCAGCTCAAGGTAAGTGCTCTACCACTTGAGCCACAGTGCCATTTCTGGTTTTTAGTGGTTTATTTTTTATTTTTTATTTTTTAGGGTCCGGTCGTGGGGCCTGAACTCTGGGCCTGGGCGCTGTCCCTCAGCTCTTCAGCTCAAGGCTAGCACTCTACCACTTGAGCCACACCGCCACCTCCGGCTTTTTTCTTTTTTGCTTTATGTGGTGCTGAGGAATCGAACCCAGGGCCTCAGGCATGCAAGGCAAGCGCTCTACCACTGAGCCATCTTCCCAGCCCCTTTAGTGGTTTATTGGAAATAAGAGTCTCACAGAGTTTCCTGCCTGGGCTGGCTTTGAACCATGATCCTCAGATCTCAGCCTGCTGAGTAGTTAGGATTACAGGCATGAGCCACTGGCGCCCAGCCTTTCTCATTTTATATATAAGGAAAAATTAAGCACCATCCTCATGGTTATTTGGTTAATAAACAGCAGAAGCAAGATACATGTCTCACTGTCTTAAGTCACTGATAAGCACTGATCACTGCTTATAAGCTCATCATTTAGATGTTACTTCCTATAGGACATCTTCCCTAATTGCTTATTCTCATTTCTTCTACCCTAAAACTTAACAAACTATTATAACAGTACATTGCCATGACTTGTTACAATTACTTGTTATGGTTGTTATACTAATTAGAAATTTGAGGATAAGGGCTATTTATTTATTAGGATTGGGTAAATAGCAGGTCCAGGGTAAATCCTTTTAGTCAATAAATAATACAGTAAGAGCTATAAATGGGCTACAACAAAAAATGTGCCTGGATCCACTAAGGAAAAATAATCTAGAAAAACAGTCATTACTTCTCTTGTCACAGAGAGGAAATACATTTTTTAAAGGGAAAGAGCAGAGGGGATGTGGACAGGAGAAACTTTGATTAATGTTGAAAAACTATTTCCAGGAAGTTGGAAAATATACATGCAACCTTTAACCTGTAGTCAGAACAAAAATATTTCCTGTAGGAACTAAATCCTCGAATTGTATTCAAGGGACACAAGGACATTGTTGAGAGCTTCTGTGAAGTTTTATTTTCCTTTTTCATGATTAATAATAATCTCAGCAGGAAACATCTCTGTATGGTGAGGGCTACTTATGAGTTCTTAAGAAATCACACACATGTTAAAAGCTTGCCTTTTGAGGCAACAGCCGATCATCAGCTTTAGAAAAAAACAGGCTCAACTTCTTCAGCATCATTCAACCTGCCATTCAGGGTATTGGGAGCGAGCCTGCTGTAAATATATCAGTAATTTGCTCCTTTCTTATTACCCAGAGTGGGGATTTCAACTAGGTCTGACTTTTCTGTGGTTTGCTCTTTGCTAAGGAGAGTGTGAGTTGCTATAGTCACTGACATGTCTGTGGCCTGGGCTGCAGCCACTGGGCATAGAACAGCTACAAATCCCTGCCCTCCTGACGCCTAGCTCCTCAAAGCATGCAGCCTGTCTGCAGGACTCTTTCTGTAGACATCTGGAGTTTATTTAGACTTTTTGTTTCTTTGTTTTGGTTTGAGTTTGGGTGGGGTTTTGTTGTTGTTTTGTTACCACAGTAGAAAGAAGAGGAATGGAGGATTGTTTCTTATACTTTTGCTTGAAAAGAAAAATTACCTTCTTCCCTTAATATAAAACTTTAAAATGAGGGTCTGGGAAGGTGGCTCAGTTGGTAGAGTGCTTGCCTTGCATGCATGAGGCCCTGGGTTCAATTCCTCAGCACCACATAAGCAGAAAAAAGCTGGAAGTGGCGCTGTGGCTCAAGTGGTAGAGCACTAGCCTTGAGCTGAAGAGCTGAGGGACAGCGCCCAGGCCCAGTGTTCGGGCCCTACAACCGGCAAAAAAAAACACCAAAAACAAAAAAAAGCATGGATTCTAGAGTGTTCTTGCACACATCCAGTTTACTGTTCACCCAACCAAGTCCCTTTTGGCTTCTCTGTCAAGCTGTTAGGATGTAGCCAGGTGAGGCGTCATCTGACACTGGCATCAGGCTATGTGGATCCTCCCACCACCAGAATCTTGAGCCAACTAATTTTTTCCCATTTAAGTTACCCAGCCTCAGGTATTTTGTTAGAGCAACACAAAACAGACTAAGACAAAGAGCAAAGTGAGAAAATGTGCTCTGCCCAAATATCAAAACTTAATATAAACCTATAGTTATGAAGACACTATTGTATAAGTGTAGAGGTAAATAGGAAAGGAAGTCCAAAACAGATCCATGTACATGTGGAAATTTGCTCTATTGCTGGTGTTGCCGATTGCTCAGGAAAGGAGGATCTAGTTAATTAGTGGTACTTGAAAATTGAATATCCATATAAGGAAACAATAATAAAATTGCCTTCCCTACAGCATAAAAAAAAATAAATAAAATTTCAATAGTGCTACCCCTGCCCTCATGGACTTCTCTCAGGGATAGAAATGGCCCAAAAGATGTTCCTTGGAGAAAGCCAATGTATTGGCTTAGGTTTGGGAATCAAGATGGCAGACATGTAATGAGCTAGACTACAGCATGGGGTAGTATAAGTGATGACATTGGGTTTTGAAGTGCTATATCTAAAGAGTTAGACACAGCATAAGGCAGAGCTGGGAACTCAGAGAGTACCTGATCATCAGCATTACCTTAAGACACAACTTATCCAGCAAAGAGTTCCAAGAATCTCTTCCTACTTGAGGTCCATAAACTCTAATCAGAATACAATATACATAGAAAGAAGAACACTGAAAGATATGTTCTTAAAGATGTGTTCTTCACATTTTACAATAGTTGGACCAGGGTAAGGAGAAATTTGTCATCAAGGCTATTTTCATACTGATGGCCACTGGATCTGATGACAATCTATGCGTCACTGCCATTTCATTAATATACTATTAACCTAAGGCCTAAGGCTCTTTATTTATCTGTGATCTTCATTAGTGAAGGTAAGATCCAAAATGTCCATAGAAATACCACACACATCTGCCACTCAACACTTTCTTTCCAAAATTGAATTTCCACATTCTCCTCTGAGGTTTCTCTTTACCTACCCGGGTATTTGAAATCAAGAGGCACTGGAAGCCTACACACACACACATACACACACACACACACACACACACACACACACACACTTCCAACCACCTGGTGACAGGAGGTCATGTGTCATTCATCCTGCCTTCTGATCTCTACACTGGCGTTCTTCTGCATGACAGGTGCTGCGACCACTGAGCTGCGAGTACCGGATGGACAATGTGAGCCGGAGGGTGGTGTGTGACCTCGGCAATCCCATGGTGGCTGGAACAAATGTAAGAGAAAGCCAGCAGGATCCATTGATTTCTGTCTAACTGAATTTTACAAAGAACCAGCGGACAGCTCCCCCAGTTAGTACTCAGCCAGTCAGCACAAGGTCACCCAAACAAATGAGGCAGGAAATGATTGGCGTAGTAAGATTTACCATTATAACCTATGCAGACTGAAAAATCTCAGGCCAAAACCACCCAAAAGTGGTTGCTTTTTGATGATTCTGAAGTGAAAGTTAACAGAAGAGAAGGACTTCCTGAAATCTCTTTCCCCGCCTACATCTCCTACATCTACTCCTTACTTGCTATTTTATAAGAAATTATAATATATTTTCCTTGTGTATCAAACAGACCCGGGCAAGCATTGGTAAAGTTGATTACATCAACTTCTTTAGCTATCTTTTGAAGCCATTGGCTATTGTTGGTCTCTCTAGGTTTTTCTATAGTGAAATTTGAAATACTGGAAACCATGTTAATTTTTAGAATTCATTTTCCTTAGTAGAGACTAGTGATGCATTCACTTCAGGGAACAGACTTGTATAGGTTCTTAATTATCCAAAATGGAAGCATTTGAACACTTTTGGATTTACACCATTCTTTTGTGTTTGCTTTTTAAAAGTGCTGTATTTGTATTCTCCATATTTTGAAGCAGTTACCTACATGATGTGTATAGGTCTGTGGTTTTTCACTCAAACAGAATCTCATTCAGTGCATTTAGTTTTACAAGTCATGAAGCCAAATCTTCAATGGGCTCTATCAGAGGCACAAAGTCTAGAATGTGTATATTCATCATGACGTACATTTTGTGCCTTTGAATCACTTTGGAAAGTGTCTTGGAAAACCTGGACAGTCCCTCTATCTTCATAAGAACTTACATGTGTATTTATGAAAATGATTTTGTACTCTAATAAACTTTTTGGGGTATGGAAAAAAATAAAATACATTTGGGGCTGGGAGGGTGGCTCAGTGGTAGAGTACTTGACTTGCATGCATGAGGCCCTGAGTTTGATTCCTTAGCACCACATAAGCAGAAAAAGCCAGAAGTGGTGCTGTAGCTCAAGTGGTAGAATGCTAGTCTTGAGCTGAAGAGCTGAGGGACAGTGCCCAGGCCCAGAGTTCAGGCCCCATGACCGACCAAACAAAAAACAAACAAACAAACAAAAACAAAAACAAAAAAAACCATCAAAACAGTCAACTTTTACATGCTTTTTAAAAATCTGTTATAGCAGATCTAGGAAGACAGTTTCACTACTGATTATTTCTTTGGATATTTTCTTCAAGTTCCTAAAGAAATACAATGAACATTTAAAAAAAACTTACGTATAGTCTAATTAAAACAGATTTTAAGCATATAAAATAAATTCTTATTTCTAATGTAGCTGCTATGTGATGCCACTGGCAGTATTTTTTTTGAGTTTTTTTTATTGTGAAAATGCCATACAGAGAGGTTACAATTACATGGGCAAGATAATGAGTATATTTCTTATCAAGCATTGTAGCCTCCTCCTTTGTTTCCCCTTCCCATCCCTTCCCATCTCTCCCTCACCCTTCACCCCCCCCCTCCCCCGCCCACCGCCAAAGTTGTAAGGTTCGTTTTTTTGACATAACGATTTGTATATCTCATTGTTGCAATGGGTCCACCTGTATCCCTATTTAAACGATTTGTTTTTTCCCTTCCCCTCCACAAATTATACCAACATCAAATACATTGAAAGCAGGGGTTGTACCGTGGGGGAGGGACATACAAAGCAACAAAGAAATCATCTTATAAAATGTTAGAAACATTGCATGAAAGAAAAAACATTTGAATACTTATCTTGGGGTTCATTTCACCTAACATCAACTTATCTGACTTATTCTGCTTGTCTCAGACATATACTAGTTATTGTAAATAAGGGAAACCATGGGACCTATGTTTCTTTGGGCCTGGCTTACTTCACTTAATATTTTTTCCAAGTCTTTCCATTTCCTAACAAATGGGGTAATGTCATTCTTTCTGATGTGGAAGTATTTTTATATTTTAAAAAATTGCTTTAGTTTCCAAACCAGCTTTAGTAGGTCAGTAATTAAAACCTACAAAACAAAGTTGAAGCAATTGAAGAAAAGATTAATAATAATCTCCAACATTTTTATAAAAGAATAGGAGCTATGGGCTGGGAAGGTGGCTCAGTGGTAGAGTGCTTGCCTTGCATGCATGAAGCCCTGGGTTCCATTCCTCAGCAGCACATAAGCAGAAAAAGCCAGAAGTGGCGCTGTGGCTCAAGTGGTAGAGCGCTAGCCTTGAGCTGAAGAGCTGAGGGACAGCACCCAGGCCCAGAGTTCAAGCCCCATGACCACCAAAAAAAAAAGCATAGGAGCTATGTTTTTACTTACCCTTCACCTCTCCTCCTCCTCCTTCTTATTCTTTCTTTCACTTCTCCTTGTTTCCAAGTTTAGGAAGTCTCTAGTCATGATTACGTGTAGGCAATAAAGTCATTCTATGCAATTACAGTTTAAGTATACACATAATAACTTCCTTTAATAAATATACCAGGGGTGATGATTTAGTGACATTATGTTTGAGAAAAAAATTCTAAAATCTTAAAAATGCTACATAAATCTTACACAAATTGAACTTACATGGTCCTCTAATTAACATGAAGTGTTTGTTTTATTATTGAAATGTCCTATTTTTAAAAAATCATTGAGAAGTAATCATCTAGATTTCCACTAGAACACGACCCATGGATTACAGTTTGGTGGTCCCTTAGCCATCTTTTAAAAGGCAGCTGTGGGGTCACTAATGAACACCCTCTCATCATCGCCTGGGGGATTCAGGTACACACTTGCATTGTAAAGGTGCTGGTGAGTCTTCTGATAAATTAGTCCATTAACCCAGTGTTTTATACACATTCACCTGAGCATTTCAGACTTCTTCACAAGTAATATCTAGTCCAAATTTATTCTTCAGTATATTGTGCTAAATAATATTTTACTCATTTACAGTATAATATTATGCTGATTTGTGAGTATTAAAAATATGCCATCTTGAAGTCTCATAATCTTACTTTGGGGTGTTAAAAATACTTAAAGGAAAAGTAAATTCCTTCAACAGATTACCATTAGTTATCATAGATTAGTTATTCTGTGTGATTAACCAATTACTAGAAGGGGTATCTTTTATGCTATTTCATTGAATTTTCAAGATAACCCCGTGTGTCAAGCATCTTCTGTATTTTCTGGATGAGAAGGCTGAGATCTAGAGAGGCTAAATGAATGAATTGCTTGAAGTCCCACAGATGATGAGAGAGAGAGCCAGGTTTCATGTCAGAACTGACCACCATCTCAGGCTTATCTGTCCTGCAACACTGCAGAAAGAACTTTGAATAAAAACTAATGGGAAACAGATGGGGTGATAGAATAAAGCCAAAAAGCTAGAACAGGAGGTCCGAACGGAGATATTAGAACATCATTCGTTATAATCCTCCTTTTTTAGAAGCTAATAATTCATTTGGCTAGTTTCCAAGAAAGAGAAGAAAATAAGATCCAACCACTGAATTTGATATGAAGCAATTGCCCCCAAAAGCAAATAGAAATCAATTCCCCTGGTAGCAGTAATGATCACAGTGCAATCCCTCATTCCCTTTTCAGTATTAAAGCTAGGCCAGAGATTGGCTAAGATCAGGAAGGATTAATGGAACAGACTGGCCACCAGTGTCATTGAAAAAGAAAGATAAAAAATGGCAGCATGGTCTCAAACACAAACGTGTTTATATGAAACGATGCCCATCCATTTTACCAGCAAATAATCCTTAGCAGACAAGGAAGTCAATTGTTTATATGCATTTATCTCTGAGGTCTGTAGTGGAAGAAACCTAATAGCTTTCTTATCTTGACCTTTAATACTCTTAAACACATCAAAGTTTATTGCATTCTGTTTTGTTATAAAAACACTCTGATTTATTTACTTCTTCATTTTATACCTGGAAAAGACTCTCCATGGAATAAAGTTCCAGACCTAAGTATTAAAGAGAAGCATCAGAAATCATCAGGAACATGTATCCCATTCCCCATCTTTTAAAAGAAAATTGTTTATTTTCTTAAAGTTTAACTTAAAAGTACCTCTTTATTTTAACTTAAAATTTCAAGTCAGAAACCAAAACTCTTACTTCTTATTTCTTAAATAGTAAAAGTGATTTCCACGGAGGAACTATAGAAATATAAAATCATTGTAGAACAAGAAGTTTCCAAATTTTTGCAAGCAGGAAAAGGAAAACATGTTAGGCCAGAGACAGTTTTGAATGGAGGTCTAAGGACCTAGTGTTCAATGCTAGGTAATCTCTACAACTCCTACACGATGAAATTGTGATGCCTTCATCCTACATAGGAATGTGTGTTGATGAAGACCAATGTTCAGCTTCATCACACTACCACACAATCCTGATTATTTTCATTCTTTCAGGAATGTTTATTGCACTCCTTCTTGGTGTCCTACCAGAATACTAGCGTCCAGCAATATAAATACAAATATACAGGATTCTCATTCAGTAAGAAATCCAAAGCTATGATGAGTTTTGTGATGACAGAGTAGTGAAGATGGAGCCAGAAGGGATAAAGAAGAGAAGTTCTGGCTTTGCCTGTGGCAGCAGGATTTATTGTAGGAGGTAAATCTTTGCCCTGAGTTCAGAAGCCTTGAATTGTCTTCAGCATACGTGGACATCTGACAGAGAGTTGGCACATTTGGAATTATAATTGGCTTATGCTCCATAATCAAGGGTCATGGGTTCAAATACCAGTTTTTCCCTTTGTTAGCTGATAACTTTGAGTAAGTCTCCTGAAATGGAAAAGTACATAGTTGGAGGAAAGTTGGAGTGGTGTGATCAACTGACTTAAGTCAAGAGACTTAAGCCAGACTCATCCAGCAAGGGTTTGGGGTTTGATGAAGATGATTTCTGACAAAAATGAACACTTATTATTAGGTCATATTGTTACCCATATGAACATGAGGTTTGTTTCCAGGGGTGTGTGTGTGTGTGTGTGTGTGTGTGTGTGTGTGTGTGTGTGTGTGTGTGTGTGTGTGTGTGTGTGTCCTGGGGCTTGAACTTAGGGCCTGGCACTGTCCCTGAGCTCTTTTGTTCAAGGCTAGTGCTCTACCATTTGGAACCACAGCTCCACTTCTGGTTTTTAGTGGTCAATTGGAGGTAAGAGTCTCATGGCCTTTCCTGCCTGAGCTGGCTTTAAACTGCAATCCTCAGATCTCACCCTCCTAAGATGCTAGGATTACAGGCATGAGCCACCAGCACCCAACTTAAACACAACTTTTGATTACTGGCTTAATTCTTATACTGTTCTATCTGTAAGTACATATTCAAAATCTGCCTCACACACATTTAAATTCCAGCTCTGTAGTTCATTTGCTCTGCACCTGGAATATGGCACCTAATCTCTCTAATCCTCAGGTTGGTATTGGACAGTAAAATGTCAACGGCAAGCAATACTTGCCCCAGAGTGGTTGTGGTGAATTAAGTAACCACAGACAGTGTCTATATATTAGGTACTAGTGTTTCTTCCTCATTCCTACTTTTGTATTTATTTTTCTCAATTGTTAATCTATTTTGAAATTATAAAAAAATAAGGACAGCAATTTTGATATTCAGGAAATAAGCCAGGAGCCAGTGGTTCACATCTGTTAATCCTAACTACTCAGGAGGCTGAGATCTGAGGATCACTGTTTGAAGCCATTCTCGGAAGAAAAAGCCATGAGGCTTATATCCAATTAGCCACCAAGAACCCAGAAGTGGAGCTGTGACTCAAGTGGTAGAGTGCCAGCCTTGAGCATAAAAGCTCAGTGACAGCACCCAGGCCCTGAGTTCAAGCCCCAACACTGAAACAAAAGAAATTTGGAGAGGAAAAAAACCCAAACAACAAAATCCTCATCTCACTATCAAGATCATTCTGGAATATTTCTTTACAGTACATTTCCTCTACTACATAGTAATTTTTCATGTATAGCTAAAGCATACAACAAACCTTGTAAACCTTTATTCTGTTGATCATTATTGCATTAAAAGCATTATCCACATCATTGCATTAACTTCACAGATATAATTTCAATAACCAGATCAGCATCCATCAAACAAATGCATCATAATTTCCTTTATCAGTCTCCACTTGTATATTTGGGTCATTTTCAATTTGTAAATAGATGGGTGGCCAGCAAAGAAGGGACCCAGGCTAGATAAAGAGAACCAAAATACACAATGACTTGAATCTTCTACCCAGCAATCTCCTTAAACCACTTCCTCTTTGCTGTCAGACACCTAGGGTAGAAGTCAATTTAAGGGGGTTGCAGTGACTCTGGGTGGGGTGTGGAGGAATTGCTTCAGAAAGATTTTCACGCTATGTGTAAGGTTCCTATCATGTAATAACTCTGCGTCCTGTGTGTATTTCTTTTTTGTGGTTATTGCTTGTAGTATTCTCTGGGCCTCCGATTTGCCGTCCCACGTCTTGAGAAAACAAACATGAGTATCAGCTTCGATCTCCAAATCCGAAGGTAAGAGCTTTAAAATGCCTACAAAATTGACACCAAATTCTGAGTGAAATATATGATACTGGCCAAGCTCCTTCATCTGAAAAGTTCTTCTGAAATGGGAGACTATACTTTTTTTCTTTACGAGTTAATCTTTGTGTTCTTCATGATTTCTATCTTTTTCCATATGTGTGGGTTTAAATAAGATGCTATATTAGGAAAGCCAAGTTCTGAGGTAGTCAGATTTGGACCACTTCACCATTCCTTTTCCTCCTCAGGTAATCCCAGCACCACAGCCTGGCTCTACACTGAGAGTCAGCTGATCACTAAGGATAGGTTCTGAAAAGAACAAAGAGTTTGCAATGTGCAACCTTGAGGTTTCCTAGTGTTCTGCGTCTCTGATGTACTTGATGGGGTGCAGCTGATCTCACATGGCATTTGGAGGCAGGGCTTCTCCAGTGATAAGACACTGAGTCACGTAGGTGGCTCGCCTTCCTTCCCTAAGAAACACCATGTTTAAGGATTTAGCTTTCATTGGCCATTGTTTGTTTTTGTGGCCAAAGATATTTCATGAACAGGAAGATCCACGGAATAGAGACACGTGGAACCAATGCTTCGTGGCTATGCACAACAACTCATTATCTGGTAATGGAATCCATTTAATGGCCCTAAATTCATATTTAAAAAGCAACAAAATTGAAGCCGGGCGCTGGTGGCTCACACCTATAATCCTAGCTACTCAGGAGGCTGAGATCTGAGGATTGCGGTTCAAAGCCAGCCCGGGCAGGAGAGACCGTGAGACTCCTATCTCCAATAAACCACCAGAAAACCGGAAGTGGCGCTGTAGCTCAAGTGGTAGAGTGCTCGCCTTGAGCTGAAGAGCTGAGGGACAGCGCCCAGGCCCAGAGTTCAAGCCCCATGACCGACAAAAAAAAAAAAAAAAGAAACAAAATTGAAAGGAATATGATATGATACTACAACTTATGGAACATGTCTATCAGATAAATGTGAATGGGGTTAATAAGATGCCCCAAGAAATGAGTTCTTTTTGCAATCTGCAGTTTACAAAACTTCAAAAGCAATGCTCCAGACAGGACATGACAACCTTGCAGAGTTATTTACACACTGGCCAGCCCATTGAGCCGTTGCTCTGACTAGAAATAAGTATAAGGTCAGTATCCGAAACTTGGTTCACAAATACTCATTCAATGTGGCTGCTCTCTAAATTTACCTTTCTAATTTATAAGAATGATCATTAAACTATGATTGACACTTAGAATACATAATTAATCTGCATACCAGATAACTTTTTAACTGCTGAATCAATTAAAGGTTTAAGATTATAATATATATATGATCCATAATAATGGAGATATTTTTAAAATCAGAATCCTATATAACATTATACACACACACACACACACACACACACACACACACACACACACACATATGCACACACAGCTTCATGACAACTTCCAGGAGAGTCTCGAACTTAACTAAGGTGCCTATTTCTGACCTTACCTAGGGCTTTCTTGAATTCAACTTAAAAAATCTCCTGTTGAATCTTAGAACTTTTCTTATTTTATTCAAATTAAGTCATACAATGTAGACGTAGTGAATTCCTCTGCAGTATCATTTTATTTTATGAAAAAGATTACAAAATCACTTCTTTCATAGCTACAAAACTACAAATTTCCCCAAAGTTTTATGTAGTCACAATGATTTTCATACTGGATATCTTTTATATATAATACTAAGTTCACGGGGTGGAAAATCCCTAAGTGAAGGTCAAGTAAGCATTATTTGGTTTATTTACCTCATTGCCTGTGTCCTTGACCCCTCTGGCCATAAAGCTTTGTGTTAACTTGGAGAAAGATACAACACTCATAAAATGCATGGCTCTTATTTGGAAAGAAAGTCCAGTATAAAGATGACAAGTATATTATTTATGAATACAAGAATGGACAGAAGACACTAGAAAATACTTTATATACCATATCCAAAATTCATCCTGTAGATCTTGACTTAAAGACTTAATTCAGTGATGAAGTACTCAATTTGTAGAAATTTGACATTATGAAGTGTTGTGATGATGGAAAGTAGAAATAACCACATAATTTGGTACCTCTATTCCTATTTATACACATCTCCTGTCATGTGAAATTGGGCCATGACTTTATTCCATATCTGCTCATGACTATTGTAACATTACCCTGGGAAAAAATGTAAAACCTCTGAAAGAGGGTAAGACATAGGAGCTCAGTCCTATCATCTCAGCTACTCAAGAAATGAGGATTGTAGTTTGAAGCAACCTGGGCAAAAATGGAGTGATAACCCCACCTTCCATTGCAAGAAGCAAGCCAGTATAATATCATGCATTTGTGATCCCAGCTAAAGAGGAGGCTATAGATCATAGGACAGATTTAAGCCAGCCTAGGAAAAAAATGTTGAGACTTCATACAAAAATAATTGAAGCAAAAAAGGGCTGGAGGTATGGTTCAGGTGGTAGAACTCCAGCTGGCAAACATGAGGCCCTTAGTTCAAACCCAACTACAACAAAATCTGAAAAAAAAATCAGAAAGAACTGGCATATACATAAAACACCAAACTTATAAACCATTAGAGGGAGAAAAATGTTTGAGAATACTGCAAACTCAGATAATCAGGTGTTTGGGAGAAGAGCATTTTATCTGCGTATTCTGCTTAGAAGGTTCCAGAAATGTAAATAAGAATTTAGATCAGAGACCTTGCATTTAATTTAAATGTTCATGCCAGAAATAAATTAAATCAAATGGTCTGAAGCCTAAACCCTGACATATATCAATTACCATTGCTTGTACCTAATCCTTTCCTCAACAAACAGCAGCCAAAGGAGAAAAACCTGAAACTATTTCCTGTTATCTAATATGTACATCCAAGGATTTTTCTGTGTACAGCCTGATTCTACATGACATGAATCTTTTCCTGTCATTGTAGAGCAGTTCCCATGTACAAATGGGACTTTTGTGATCACCTTTGAAATTTCTTTCTCAGGAATGGCGAAATGAAGGCTGTAGTATTGTCTTCTGCTGACATTCCAAGGGACACAGAAAAGAGAAAGTTAGAAAATAGGACACGATCAGAAAAAGGAAATGGCACCAGAGTAATGAAGTGAGAAGCTTGTTTGTCCTGTGTGCAACCCAGGGCGGGGGTGTTCGGAGGAAGTTTCTCATGGTTGAACAGAAGAAGCAGAGATAGTATTAATAGCCCAGGAACCTGGTTGTGATGGATTGATTGTTTGAATGGGGGCAGTGGGATTCGTGAGTGAGCTTTCCTTCCAGGAAAGAGGTCAAGGAAGTATCTCAGTTATATATCAAGCGTGTCTCCTTTCTTATCTTGTCAACACAAGCAGTCACAAGTGTTATGGTGTGTCAGCGTAACAGGGATGAGACTATTAGCCCAGCAGAAGGTGTGGGTGCTGAGTCTTCCTTTGCTCTCCCTGAATTGCAAAACAGCCTCGCCTGGTGCCAATGGCTCAAGCCTGAAATCCTAGCTACTCAGGAGGCTGAGATCTGAGAACCACAGTTCGAAGCCAGCCCACACAGGAAAGTCTAGGAGACTTTTATCTCCAAAAACAAAAACAGTTTAAAGCCAGAAGTAGAGTGGTGGCTCTAGTTTTGAACAAAAGAAGCTCAGAGACGATGCCCAGACCCTGAGTTCAAGTCCAGAACCAGCACATAGCTGAAAGTGGAGTTGTGGCCCAAGTAGTAGAATGCTAGTCTTGAGTGAAAAAGCTCAGGGATAGCGCCCAGATCCTGAGTTCAAGCCTCAGTACTGGGGCACGCACACACGCACACGTGCACACAACACACACACATGCACACACACACACATACACACTCAAGTTTCATATGCAACTATATGTGCTTAAAAGGGACAAACTAGGGCTGGGAAGTTGGCTCAGTGGTAGAGCGCTTGCCTTGCATGCATGAGGCCCTGGGCTCAAATCCTCAGCACCACATAAGCAGAAAAAAAAGCTGGAATTGGCGCTGTGGCTCAAGTGGTAGAGTGCTAGCCTTGAGCTGAAGAGCTGAGGGACAGTGGCCAGGCCCAGAGTTCAGGCCCCACAACCAGACCTCAAAAAAAAAAAAAAAGGGACAGACTACAAACTTGAAAAGAATTGTTCTATTGTTCAAACATACACCTTCCTTCTCAGGATTCCTGATGCATGCATGGTCTCTGAATTGCCTTCTTATGCAAAGCCCAACTTCTTTGGGCTTTGTTTCTTCTGGGTAGGAGCCATTCTCTCATTTCACTCCTCATGTCTTGTCCTAGCCAGCCAGTGAGCATGCAGTAAATGTACACTTAAAGAAATATTAACTTAAGAAATAAAACCATAAGGAAGACAGAATTGCTGCCAAAAACAATGTATGGTATGATGCATTCCAGAGCCAGAAGCAAATGCTTTTCCGATTAGGTACTGCTCCATTCTCTTCTTGATTAGCATGGAAAATCAGGAGTCAACTATGCTGTCGTTTCTTATTTAATGGGCTCAACATGATGCCCAGAGATGTAAAGGAATGTGTCTAAGGTAGAAGCTGGAAAACGGATTCCATTTGATGCCTTTTTGATTTAGCCATTGAAACTAAAAGAAAAAAAATGCAAGTTGTTCAGGATCCTTATTGTGCTTCTAGATAAACTATCTTTTCATGGAAAGTTGTTGCATTGCCATTGGTTATAAAGATCTATGCATTGGTTATGATTTTGTACAGTGAATATGCCATCCTGTTCTCAATGAGAAGATTTAAGAGTGGGTTGTTATTGAACCATATTGGATGTTTTTGGTAATCATAGTGTGGTAGCAAATTTGATCAAATAATGATTAAATCATGTGTTATTGTGTTGTAGTTCCAACAAGGACAATCCTGAAAGCAACTTTGTGAGTGTGCAGATCAACATCACTGCTATAGCTCAAGTCGAAATAAGAGGGTAGGTAACAAATAAGGACTATATGTTGTATGATGGTAGCTCTCTGTAAGGCTACATAATGAGATACTAAGAAAAAGTATTAGGTATTTTCTTAATGCACTAGAGACTACAATTCACTTTGGTTCTCAATTTTCATTCGTGTGTGTGTGTGTGTGTGTGTGTGTCTGTGTCTGTGTCTGTGTGTCTCCTGGGTACTATCCTGGGCTTCTTTTGCTCAAGGCTATCACTCTACCACTTGAGGCACAGATCTCTTTCTGGCTTTTTTTGTATAGTTTATTGGAGATAAGCGTCTCAGAGACTTTCCTGCCAGGGCTCTCTTCAAACTGCAATCATCACATCTCAGCCTCATGAGTAGGTAGGATTATAGGTGCAAGCCTGCTTTCAATTTTCATTCTTTTTTATTCCACCATTAACTTTCTAGCAGCACCTCTTGTAAACCCTGCATAGTAACTCTAAAGACATCAGCATTTAAGGACCAATAAAATGGACAACCGTGCAATTGCCTGAAGAAAAAAATATCCCACTTTTACAATAGTTACTTTAGCATCATGGTAATTCTTTCTCTTCACTACCTCCAGTTGAGTCTGGTAAATGGCCAGCGTAGGTTCGAGGGAAGATAGGCCAGAGAGTCTGTATCTTTTTCTTTCAATTGTGCCCTTTAAAGAAAGTACCAAGAAACAAAGTTGAGAGGCAGGGAGAGAAGGCAGTCAAGACAAAGGCTTGGAATGATTACCACTGGAAAATCCCTGCAGGGGAAAGGGAATCAGAAGTGGAGTGTGTAAACTCTTATCTTGCACAAATATGGACTTCATTGATTTTGTTATTGTAATTCTGCTTCCTACAGAACAATCAAAAAAAAAGAAAGAAAAACTTGGCTAAAGACTGACCACTGGTAATGAGGGCCAAATAGTCTCTGGAATTCCAGAATCCTGTTTTTTGTTCCTTTGCTTCAACTCCTAAGGGGCCACACATTCCTCCTTGGTGGTGGGGTTTGTAGAGACAGAAGCCGCCATGACCACGGCCCTCTTAATGCTATCCAATACGGGCCGACTGAGGCTCACACCACAGGATGCTCTCTATGTGCTCTACCACAATCACACATCTGAGTCCACACTGGGCTCCTTGATGTACAAGGGAGGGAAACTGGCCCACAAGGAGTTGAAGATCAGACAGGTGGAAAATGCTGGGCCAGAATAAGACTAGATGCAACGTGGGTTTCAGAGTGCACGTTCAAAACTGACCATGCTGTCCTGCCTATGAGGCTGAGGTTTTCCCAAACCTTATGTAATCCTGCTCTATAGCGGCTTTTGTGCCCAGATGAGCAATTTTTATTTATTTATTTTTTACTTTGTAGTACTGAAGATTGAATTCAGGATCTCACATTTGCTAGATGGCATGCTTCCTGTTGATTCTTTTGGATTCTGAAATAGTGGCTAGCTGACTTTACCCCAGACTGGCTTCACATAAATCCTATTTTGCCTCTGCCAAAGGGGTAGCTGGGATTACAAGTTTGTGCAACCACACCTAGCTAAGATCTACAGTTGTTAGTGCTTGCACTTATATAGTTCATTCTTTTCATTGCACAAGCGTGTTACATTAGACAACTCTGCCACCATTTATCCATTCTACTCTTGATGAAAATTGGAGGCCTCCCTTGTCTCCTTTTAGCAACCTTCTTCATACACACATATCTGATCCCTAGGTGGAAGAATGTCAGCAGGGTTCAGGTGAAGAAGAATTTCAGACAGATGCTGTGGCTCACACCTGTAATCCTCGCTACTTAGGAGGTTAAGACCTCCGGGAATGCAGTTGAAAGCCAGTCTAGGCAGAAGAGTGTGAAGACTCCATATCCAAAATAAATAAATAAAACCAGGATGGATGGATGATTCTACTTCCGAATTCACTGAAATTACAGGTGTGAGCTACCACACCCAGCCGTATAGAATGATTTTTAACAATTTGATTCCATTCAGAATAGCTAATCTACTATTAATTTCTATTTGAACAGTCTTGATACTTTGTCACTCAATACATTTGTCTATTTCATCTAAGTTGTTATGTGTAGGAAGTTCCTATTCTTTCATTTTCCTTTTAATGTCTGTGGGACTTGTGGTGATGTTCCTTCTAGCATTCCTAATGTTATAACTCTATTTATTCCTTTTGACTTCTTCTTTCTCTCTGATGAATCTGCCTAAAGTTCTGTGATTTATTTTTCTGAGAACCAGTTTTAGATTTTGTTCATTTTTCTTTCTTCTTTTATTTCTTGTCACTCCCAACATTCCATTTCTTTGGCTCAATTTTTCTTGCTAGTTCCTTCTTTCTGCTTGCTCTGAGTTTTAAGTTCTCTGATTTTTCTAATTCTATGTAAAAAGTCTACCATTGACCTCTCTTCTTTTTCTACATAGTATTTAGTGTTGTAAATTTTCCTCTAAGGGTGACTTCAGCAGCATTCCAAAATGTTGATGCGTTTGATTTTCTCTATAGCTTAGTTTAAAATATTTTTTTCTTTCTTTGTGACTTTTTTTCTTTAAAAATAATGAATTGACTCATGACAAGTGACCTGTTCAGCTTATAGATGTTTGGAGCTAATTTATACATACTGTTTTCTAATTTTATTCTCTCTCTGAGAAAAATACTTTATCAGAGACAAAAATCCAAGCATACTAACTTATGTTTCTATCTTTTCAAAACTCTCAACTAGGATATATGAACTTCCACCTCATTCTTTAAGCTAGCTTATTTTTAGCAACTAAAAATAACTTGAAATTGTTGTGTCATTCCAAAGTATTTTTAAATTGGGAAGTATTTTTATTCAGTGAGATGTAATTCAATCCAAGAATGCTAACAGCTTAATGTAGGTGCCTTTAGTTTCATATATTCATTTTATAAGGTAACTATGTTTCAACCATATTTGTCAACACACTAAAAAGAAAAAGAAAGAAGTTTCTATTCATTTTTGCCAGAAATTCAAACAGTTAATGAAAATTGAGTTTCTCATGTGGATGCAATTGTTTTAATTACAACATGGATGTCCAAAAATTGACCACAGTTTATACTGCAAGATATTATTAAAGTCACTTTTGGTTTTTACATAGCAAACTTCTGTGCTTTGATTAACTGAAAAAATTGGCTCTAATATTTAATTCTTCAAGGAACAAATAGCAGTTATATCTAAGGATCTCTAAGGATATTCAGTCTTCAGAAAAAATCAATTCTGTCCTGATCAAAGGTGTTTATCCTAATGTATTTCTCATTCACTATCTTAAGCAGTTTTATTTTTTTAATTCACTGTGGGTTTATAGTTTAAAGATAAACTAAAACTGAGTGGAAAAAGAATTCCAAGAATACCAACAACTCTTTCATTGACTTCATCCCTAGATAACATCTATACTGCCCTTGGACTGGTTTACATGCCATTTGTGGGTCCAGAGGAGCCATTGAAACATAGCTCTCTGAACTGTGGATTTGACCAGGACAGGCAGCCACACAGAGCTTGAGCTCATACAGAGTAAACCAATCACACCCGTCGTGAAATGATCAGTAGTGAATGATCTATTGTACTACAATAGATCACAGCCATGACTCACCCAGAGCTGCACAGGATACTATGTGTCCACCTTGGGCAGAGCCAGCACCATTCCACATGATAAATAGTAGAAGCATTTGCTATTGGGTACTAATGAACTTTGAAAACAAGGTAATGGAAAGAGTCGACACTATACTACCAAATTCTCAATTTTGAACTTTCTGATGACACAGACATTTCAATGTAGCAAAATTCCTAATTCCAAGAAGATCTGGAAGACGTTTTGTGTTAACCTGAAATTTTGTGAAAACTTCACACACACACACACACACACTCACACGCACGCACGCGGGCACCACAAAATCTCTCTATAAATGCCTATAGACATTTCTGTCTAATGAACCCAAACTGCACTCAACTCATCTCGCCTTTGGTGGGTGAACAGTAAACAAATTGTGCTACATTTGCACCATAGACTCTCTCTCATGCATAAAAAGTGCTGAATTGCTGGCAGGTAGAGAACAACTTTAATGGATTTCCAGAGAATCATACCAAAAAAGCCTTACTGTAGGATTCCATTTGCATAACGTTATTGAAATAATAGGATTGTGGAAATAGAAAACAGACAAGTAGTTGCCAAAAACTAAGTGTGAGGACAGAGAAAAGTGGGTGTGGCTATAAAAGGCTGTCTTTATGGTCATAGAAATGTTGTGCATTGTGACTGTCAAAGCCAACCAGAAGACTGCTTTTTGAATGCTAAACCACCACACACCTTGTGTTTGTAAGTTGTCGCCATATAACAAGTGGGAGACACTTGTTAGCATGTATATGAGCTCTCTCTATATTCTTTTTTCCAATTTACTTTATTTTTATTTTATAGATGATATACATTGGGGTTCCTTTACATACTTCAGGAAATAAGTACATTTCCTTTCACACAGTGTCATCTGTTCCCTCATTCCCTCCCGTTCCATCTCTCCCATCCCCACCCACAAGTTGCATAGTTCATTTTCATCAATCTTCATTGCGCTCCACTGCTGTACTTTTTCACTTTTTCCTGAATCTGTTCCCTCCCCCCACCCTCCCACAGATGTGGACATGAGTATATCATATATAAGGTAAAGAATACAGGGTCATCAAAAAAAGAAAAAAATTAGGAAAAAACCTTTATTTTCATATCTTTGGAGTTTGTTCAGTATATATATTATCTTATATACATGAGGAGGTGGTTGGGTCTTGCACCTTTGTGATTCTCTCCTAAGACTTAAGTCTCACTGCATGTGAGTATCTAGAATTCCGTGTAATTTGTCATATCTCACTGCCTTTTATATCGAATTTCCACATATCAGGGAGAGTACGCACCATTCATCTCTCTGATCTTGGCTTGCCTCACTTAACATGATTTGTTCTAGTTTCATCCATTTCCCTGCAAATGGCATTATTTTGTTCTGTGTGAAATTCCATTGTATAAAAATACCACATTTTTTGTATCCGCTCACCTATTGTGGGCCATCTGGGTTGTTCCCATGTCTTGGGTATTGTGAATAGTATAGCAGTGAACATGGATGTGCAGGTGTCCTTATCATATCCTGGCTCATGGTACTGTGGCAACAGAGTGGTATGGCTGGGTCATAGAGAAGGTCTATGTTTGGTTTTTTGAGGAATCTCCTGACTGCTTTTCAGAGTGGTTGTACTAGTTTACATTCCTACCAGCGGAGCAATAGCATTCCTTTTTCCCCACATCCCCATCAGCCTTTGTTGTTAGAATTCAAAATGGTGGCCAATCTACCTGGGGTAAGATGGGATCTCACATTCTTTATTACAACTATATGAGAATCTACAGTTATTCAAAGTCAGCTGTAAGTTACAAAAACCAATCCCTTATTTCCTTCAAAATGTCTTTCTACTGTATCCAAATTTTCATTAATTGAGGTTCTCAATGTATAATTCTCACCCATGCTACTGCCTGGGATCTTCAAATAATGAGCAATATGAAGCTAATTTGTTGGGGGCTGTTCTGTGCCATGTTCCCCCCTGATTTAAATTGGTCTTCAATTTGTAAATAAGTGAGTTTTGGGGTCCATTCTTTTTGATTGATTGCTGCTGTACCCTGGTATAGAGCTACATTTCTTCATAGATATTTTTTCTTTGATATTGTAATGGAAATGGGCCAGGAAATTTAAGTTGAATTTTCTCAATTATCACTGCAGTTCAGGAGCTCCCAAGATGCTCTGTGTATTGGAAATGAAGCCGAATATTGGCAGTCCCTGCAAATGGCCCACTGTGTCTCTGCATATCAGTTTTCCTTCTTATTTTTTCAAGCATGTTGTCTTCACAATACCTGACAAGTTCTAATGATTTATGATTCTATGAGCGTAGAAAATGTATGACTAGTCCTCTAGGATTGGAAACCATAGAAAGAAAAACTTCTGGAGAAGTTGTGGTCATCTTCTATTCTACATTTCTTCTCTATGCGAAGAAAAACAACCCCTAGAACTTCACGATGGAAGGGAATGTTGACCATGGACTCCACTCTTTCCGGCCAAGCTGGAGACAAAGTAAAAATTCAGGCAGAAAAGTCACCATGATTCTGTGAGAACAGAAGCCTCAGCTCTCAGAACTTCTGTCTGATAAAAGCCACCTGCCACATCCTGAACTCTTGTCCTTACAATGTATGCCAGGTTTGAGCAGACTATGAGGAGAAGAAAGATTTGACATCATGACAATCCAAATAAAGGTGGAGAACTTTCAGCTTCAGGCAAAGCTATATACTGCACACTCTTTTTTATCAGCAGTACATTTTTATTATTTTATTTTTAATTTCTTGCATATCCTTTTATTATCTTTATGTAGTACCTTTGCAATTTTATTGTTTAGGTTTTTAAAAATTCATTATAAAGGTGATGTAAGAAGGAGTTACAGTTACATATGTCACATAATGAGTACATTTCCTTTTGAACAGTGACACCCCTCCCTCATTCTCTCTCTACACACTTTACAGGTGTACATTAGAGATGTTTACACTTTATTTGTGTGTGTGTGTGTGTGTGTGTGTGTGTGTTTGTCTGTGTGTTAAGGCACTGGGGGTTGAACTCAGGGCCTTGCACACTTGCTTGGCTTTTTTTAGCTCAAAGCTGGTACTCTACCACGTGAGCTTCGCCTCCACTTCCTACGGATAGGTACAATTTAGCAACATCTTTGTGGACTATCCATTTTTTAAAAAACACTTCTCAGAAGCCGAGTGCCAGTGGCTCACACCTGTAATCCTAGCTACTCAGGAGGCTAATATCTAAGGATCATAGTTCAAAGCCAGCCCAGGCAGGAAAGTCTGTGAAACTCTTATTTCCAGTAAACTTCCAGAAAACCGGAAATGGCACTGTAGCTCAAGTGGTAGAGCTCTAGCCTTGAGCTGAAGAGCTGAGGGACAGCGCTCAGGCCCAGAGTTCAAGCCCCACGACCAACAAAAAAAACAAAAGAACAAAAGAAAAAAAAACACTTCTTAGCCCTCTTCTGGCAAACAATACAGACAAAAAAAAGGGGAGGGGCCTGGGAAGGTGGCTCAGTGGTAGAGCGCTTGCCTTGCATGCATGAGGCCCTGGGTTCAATTCCTCAGCACCACATAAGCAGAAAAAAAAAGCCGGAAGTGGTGCCGTGGATCAAGTGGTAGAGCGCTAGCCTTGAGCTGAAGAGCTGAGGGACAGTGCCCAGGCCCAAAGTTCAGGCCCCACGACCAGACCAAAAAAAAAAAAAAAACAAAAAAACAAAAAAACAAAATAAAACTTTGACCAAAAGTGTTTGACATATACCAGTCATTTGTATTCAATCCCAAGAGTATATCAAAACTTTGCAGATGAGACCATAGAGATATAGCCAATTTAAATTCTTGACCTAAGGTCAGATTAATGCAATAAATTAATTATGTTCTGTGCTTTAAAAAGAGATTACCTAGAGGAAAAGAAGGAAGAGAGCACTTGACATTAGTAGAGTTCAATCAGCTGGCTTGCATCAATATCTAAAAGACATTTGAAACATGTCATTGTCTCATGGCATTACTTTAAGATGAAAGTCTGACAATTTTTTGTGTGATTATTTTTTACATAAAAACTTTTAGAAAGCATTGTTTTGGGACTTTTACTTTTATTAAGATTTTATTAAGACAGCAATTTGGTTTGTAATCTGCTTTTAACATGGAATAATGGCAAATACTATATTTCCTTTGTCCAGTGCTAGTTCTCTGAGAGCATATTGTAGAAAAATATATCCACATGTCAAGTGAATATTCCACATACCTGATAACACCATGTATTCCTCCCTCCCTGTCTCCCTTGAATTATTGATAAGACAGCTCTGGGACTCTTTTGGCTCAGGGCCTGGCCTTGTAAGAAGTCTGACTGCATTGCTAGGAAGCCAAAGAAATCTAGAAAGGAGGATTTTAGAAAAGAAATCTTAATCCCAAAACAGTGTTTCTTTCCAACTGGACATTTGACACATCACCCAGGAACCTGGGTAGATTTTTACACACACACACACACACACACACACACACACACACACACACATCTGCACACATACACTGAATCCTACTTTTAATATGGCATCCATACACTTACACAGGTTAGACTGAGGGAGGGAAGGGGAAGGAAGGATTCGGAGGGAAGGAAAAGGGAGGGGAGGGGAACGGGAGGAGAGAAGAGGAGGAATGGTGGAAGGGAAATTGAGAGGGAAGAGAGGGAAGTTGGGAGGGAGGAAGAAAAGGAAGGAAGGAAGGAAGGAAGGGAGGGAGGGAGGGAAGGGAAAGAGGGATAGAGGGAAGGTAGGTGTGTGTTCCTCTAATCTCCAGAATGCTCTTTGTTCTGCCCCCTACTAGCAAAATGTTGATCTCTGGACTAGAGATCATCCACGTAGCAGCCTACTGCAGTGGAGGATTCAGGTCTTCCACTGTATGGTAGGCATTTTGCTGAATATCTCAGTGTTTTTCTACATAGAGAGTATCTTCTGAGTAAATTGAGTATTCTGAGTTTCTTCTGCTCTCAACGTACTATACCTTAGTGAAGCATTGCTGACCTGACCATCCACAGACACTAATACAACCTTCCATATTCCAGCGTTTCCCATCCTCCGCAGATTGTTCTGCCCATTCATAACTGGGTGCCAGAAATGGAGCCCCGCAAAGAAGAGGAAGTTGGACCGTTGGTGGAACACATTTATGAGGTAGCTGTCTTCTATGGAGTTTCATTCGTATGCCCTTTACTAAGAAACAGTGCAGGGGTTGGGAAGGTGGCTCTGTGGTAGAGTGCTTGCCTTGCATGCATGAGGCCCTGGGTTCAATTCCTCAGCACCACATAAGCAGAAAAAAAAAAAAAAAGCCGGAAGCGGCGTTGTGGCTCAAGTGGTAGAGCACTTGCCTTGAGCTGAAGAGCTGAGGGACAGTGCCCAGGCCCAGAGTTCAGACCCCACGACCAGACCCAAAAAAAAAAAAAAAAAAAAAAAAACCAGTGCATGGCATTTCTAAGGATCCTAACGCAAGATCCAGGCATTATCTACTGCCTTGGGCTGTTGGACCCCCATGTGAGGTGGGTTCCTGTTAAAGGACCACAGATATGTCACTGCTTCTTGTAAGAGAGCCCTTCAATGGTCAGGGACTTTTTGCCTAGTAATTGTTCTTCTTTTCTTTCTTTCTTTCCGCAGTTCTGGCGCTTGAACTCAGGGTCTGGTCACTGTCCTTGAGCTTCTTTTGCTCAAGGCTAGCACTCTACCACTTGAGCCACAGCCCCACTTCCAGCTTTTTTTGTTTACAGGGTACTGAGGAACTGAACCCAGGCTTTCATGCGTGCTAGGCAAGCATTCTACCACTAAACCACATTCCCAACCCTGTTCTTCTTTCTTTAATGCTCACTTTTCAATATTTGGATAGCTGTGTATAGAAACTACTAGCTCCCCAGATTTCACTGCATTTTTATTTATCTTTAAAAACTCATCCATCTCTTAAACTGAAGGACACTCACTAGAAGCAGCAGAGATTTTATAAATTAGCCACTAAATAATTTCATTGAAAAATGTACAAAGAATGAATAAGATGGGTGTGTGGCAGATAAGAATAATTTTCATTTTTATTCACATAACCCACATGAGAAATGTGCATCTTGCTCTGAGATTGGGATACTCCATTGTTTAGTCAAATACTTTCAGGGACAAATTGTAACACAATGTTGTACACAATGTTCTTTGCCTATTTCAAGTATGAAATTGTGAATGGAGGAAAGACTTATTGATATATATATGCATATATATCAATATATATTATATATCAATAATATATATTGATATATATGCATATATATGATGGTTTTGTTTTGTCCTGCAGCTTGAACTCTAGACTTAAGTGCTGTCTCTGAGCTTTATTGCTCAAGGCTATCATTCCAGCCACACCTCCACTTGCAGCTTTTTGGCAGTTCATTGGCAATAAGAAACTTACAGAATTCACTACAGTCCTCAGATCAGCTTCCTGAACAGCTAGAATTACAAGCATGAACCACTGATGCTCAGCTACATTTAGGGTTGTTGTTTTTTTTACAGTCAAACACCAATGAATTTTCAAGCTACTTGGGTGACAGAGACAGGTGGATGGTAATTCAAGGTCAGCCTGGGCAAAAGTTAGCTAGCCCCTCAAATGCAAACTAGTCATGGTGGTACATACCTGTTGTCCTAGTTACTCAGAAGGTGGAGACAGAAGAATCACAGCATGAGGCACAAGCACAAGACTATAGGAAAAACTAAAAGAACTGGAGGCATGACTCAAGTGTTGAAACATATGCTGATCGAGGCCTCTTCTCTTCCTGCCCTGTATAACCGATCTAATCATTTCTAACGTGACTTCCATCTAAAGCTGCAAAGGACATGAAGAATGTTCTCTCAGGTTAACAATGAAACTATTTCTGAACCAATGAGTTGTTTCCATACTTGGGAAAAAAAGGGTCAGCACTTAGGGTAGCATTAGCATGTAATGCCCTGTCATCTGTCCAACCAAAAGCTGAGATTCAGAAGCCATGGCCAATCAAAGCTTTGCCTTCCACTCTTTTGATAGCAAAAGAAGTGAATAGTCTAATCCTGATGGCCCTCAGACCAAGAGCCTCACTGGAATAATTTTAAAATGTCAAGGTAATTTATTAAACTCGTGTGCGTCCAGTTGCTGCTCAAGACTGATAAAACTTGAAAGCTTTTACCACATTCAGACTCAAAACCATTTTCATCATAGCTGGGCTCCTAATCTTAGCATGCATAAATCATAAAAGTCAACAGCAATTACCAGTAATGCCAAAGCAATCGTCCAGTGCTTCTTACATGCTAATCTCCTGTCCTAAAATATACTGTATCAATGAATGGCATTCTCTTCCTTTCTGATCATGTGAGTTATCTAGTGTATCTAATAAGCAAAAACAATAACACGTTGTTTTATAGATCATGATCATTGTCAAACTGTGGAGGAAAAGAAGATCCTTGCTAACGTGAAAGTCGATTTCTAAATCCACAACAAATTTAAATATGCTTAGTGTTTCGGACAAGATGTTTTGCACCCTCTGAGCATGAGATCTATGGATTTACAAAGCTCTCACCTCCTTATGAGATGTGGGCTTTCTTTCATTGGGATTTGCTGATTGAAACAGAAGTTGCTAAGCTTTGGAAGGCTCACTCAGAACAGCCCTGGCACTTGATGAATGGCTGTTTTTCCCAGAGGGTGAAAGAGAGTTTGTCACATATGGTTGCAATTGACAAGTCAGTAGTCAGGCAAGAGGAACAGATTTCAGCATAAAGAATCTCTAAGTTTTGAGAGCACGTAATTAAGATTGCATTTCTAGTGCTACCATAGCATTCATAGAAATGCAAGGTAAACATTGGAATGATCAGACATGGTTCGTGCAGGTTGAATTTTCCTCCTCTGAAAAAACCAACATGGGCTTCAAACCTTTTTGAGCACTGACAGTAAGTGGAAAATTCCACACCTGATCTCATGTGATGAGTGAGTGATAGACAAATACGAGCACACTAAAAAAAAAAATCAAAAGAGGGCTGGGAAGGTGGCTCAGTGGTAGAGTGCTTGCCTTGCATGCATGAGGCCCTGGGTTCGATTCCTCAGCACCACATAAGCAGAAAAACCCACAAGTGGTGCTGTGACTCAAGTGGTAGAGCGCTAGCCTTGAGCTAAAGAGCCGAGGGACAGCGCCCAGGCCCAGAGTTCAGGCCCCACAACTGCAAAAAAAAAAAAATCCTAAGATTTCCTTTAGGCTAACATATTTGCAGAGCACTGATCTATGTTTTTGCTTTGACATATTTTGTGCTTAGTCCCATTCCCAACATATCTTCCCCCAAGATAGGTAGCCCTCATTATCATTCTTCATCATGGTATCTTATGGTGAAAATATTCCAAAATCTAGAATCCAAAACATTTCCAGATAAGGGATATTCAATCTGTGGAATCTCCACCTGGGGTTCTAGATTAAAAGTGTTTTCTCTATGAACACCAGCACATCGGGCTTCCGGAGTGGTCCCTATGCTCTCACTGGCTCTTTCTTTACTTTATGTGGAGTTGGGTTTCATCTTCCTGACTCATGCTGTGTCATTTCATAATATGTCTCTTGCTTGCAGCTACACAATATTGGGCCGAGCTCCATCAGTGACACTGTCCTGGAGGTGGGTTGGCCATTCTCCGCGAGGGCTGAGTTTCTTCTCTACATCTTCCATCTTCAAACTCTGGGGCCGCTACGATGTCAAACAAATCCTGATATCAACCCACAGGATATCAAGGTGGGAGTCTGGTCTCATCAGTAGCTTTGTCTTTCATGGGAAGGAAAAACAATTAAAACGGGGTCTTGTTGAAAACAAAATGAAGCTGTTCTATGTTGATCGAAGGATCTCTGATCAGAGCTTTCCATCTTACGAAGTGCCAAGCCTAATTGAAAATCTCATAATCTAGAAAACTTAAATGCCTCTTGGTTGATCGTTCACAGTCACCAGTCACTGACTTATTTCAACTGGTAGGTTTTTATAAATTATTTGACTAGCAGCTCAACCAAATCATCAGTAGGTAGGCCATAGTTGAGGAGCTCATACAGAATGCTATTTTCAAGGACTTTGTGGTATATCACCCAAAGACAGAAGGATCATTGCCAAAATGGGTTCTTTCACCTGCTGTCAGTAGCAAGCGGTAAAATGGAACAATTAGCTAAGGTCATCGCAAGGCCCCAGATTGCAATGGTCAGAGCCCCATGGCAGGAAACCAAATGCAGAGAAGTCCAAGGCAGTAGTGCTCAGACTGCTCAATACATTCTAGTCAACTCAATGCCTGTTCAAATACAGGCAGAGGAGGGCTGAGAACTGCTCCTCTACCCATTCCCCTCTCTTATCCACACTGCCAGTGTTCATGAACAAAAAACTTAAGTGTCCACAAAAGGCCAATTGCATATAGATTAAGATCCAAAGTTTATCAGACATCATTGTGTACCCCTGTAATCCCAGCTATTCCAAAAGTAGAGATAGGAAGATCGTGGTCTGAACCTGATCCTCAAAATAAGCTCTAACAGCCCAGTGCCAGGAGCTCCTGCCTGTCATCATAGCTACTCAGGAGGCTGCGATCCAAATATCGAGATTCTAAATGAGGCTGGCCAGACAAATCCAAGAGATTCTTGTCTCTGATTAACCAGCAAAGAAAAAGTCAGAACTGGAGGTATTGCTCAAGTGGTATTAAGATAGCCATGTGCCAAATGAATTAATTAGTTAATTAATATCCAAATTTGGCTCCATTTTCTTCCGAGAAGGAAAAAAGGGAATGAGCTCTCAAAAATGTCGCATCTGTAGGAAAATAAACACAATCAGATGTTTTCCTGAGAGGACAAGCTCATTTATGAAGAGCACTGTCCCACTGTCTACAAGAACACTATGTCCCTGGTATAAGGTCAGACTTCCTGAAGTACTGACTAGACCATGAGGCCACAGGTCTGCCTCTGCCCTAGTCATTACTCACTCTGAAAGGCTCTCTTTTCTCACCCCACTTGTGCCTCTGTTCAGAGACAGAAAGAATCAAAGAAGCCTCAATAGTAAAGGGTTTACTGGGCACCAGTGTCCCTCTTCTGAGGGAAGCAATAAATAAAGCCATTTGTAGTCCATAAAAATCATTTAGAAGACTTCCTTCCTGTACTTCCTCCACCCCAGTTTCTTCTTTCTTTGCCCTTCATTGAAATGATTTCAACATCTTCAATGACAGCAACTTATTATAAAATAAGGTCTCTGAGTGTTAATGTAGAACACATCAGTAATTCAAATCTTAAACGTTCAGTATGTGACATGCTGCGTGCTATTTTACACACAGATCCTGGAAGCCCGCAATCGCGCAGGAGGCTTCTCACTGCTTTTGAGTGTAATGTTTAACTTATATCTGACACTGTTTACATATGTTTGTATATATTATGTAACTTGTTTGGTGTATACCACGTTGGTTGTGAGTTGTTGTTTTTTTCTTTGAGTCAATTTAGCAATCATTTATAGTGACTGGGAGAGTACTCACAGATAACTTTTCTGAAATGTTGACAGACTCATGCAAACTAAAGAGGCAGTATAGGCTAAAAACACTCCATTCTCTGCTACCCTTAATACACACTTAGACTTTCGCTGTAAAGAGAAAACTGAACATAAGATTTGGTTATATGATGAAAAAACAGCTCTCTAAAATATCTTACTGGAACAATCTATGAATTCTTGAAATTCTAAATTTGGAGAAAAGTAGAAAAGGCATTAGTTACAGATTTTTGTTTCAAAGTACTTTTATTATATTTGATCTGTGCCCCAGGAGGTCTAAAGAACTTGTTTTGAAAGGACCTTTTTTGTTTTTGGTTTGGTTTGATTTGTTTTGTTTTTTTGTTGAGAATCCCACACTTTCTTTTTTTTGGGGGGGGAGTCCAGTCGTGGGGGCCTGGGTGCTGTCCCTCAGCTCTTCAGCTCAAGGCTAGTGCTCTACCACTTGAGCTACAGCGCCACTTATGGCTTTTTTCTTTTTTTGCTTATGTGGTGCTGAGGAATCGAACCCAGGGCCTCATGCATGCAAGACAAGCGCTCTACCACTGAGCCACCTTCCCAACCCGAGAATCCCACACTTTCTAACAAGCACTCTCCCCCTTGGGCCATGCCTACAATCCTTTTGCTTTTAATTTGTTTTTTGGATAAGGTCTCATGCTCTTGCCCGGCCAGCCTCAAACAACAATCCTCTTTCTTTCGCCTCCCAAATACCTGTAATTACAGATGTATGCCATCAAGATAGCCCCTAAAAGACTTTTTTATTAATAAAGGGAAGAGAAGGTTATGCATACATGCATGCTGGTACAATGGCTTGACCTCAGGATCTTCCACTCTCACTAGACTTTCTTGTTCATGGCATTTGAGCCATGTTTCTGTTCTGGCATTATGCTGATTAAGTGGAGATGGGGTCTTAAAGACTTGTGTGTAGAGGCTGGTTTCAAACCACAGTCCTCAACCTCTTGAGTAGCTAGGATTATATGCATGAGCCACTAGTACCCAGCTAAGAATCGATTTTTGGGGGTTGGTTATGGCGCTTGCACTCAGGGCCTGGGTGCTGTCCCTGAGCCTCTTTGTGCTCAAGGCTAGCACTCTACCACTTGAGCCACAGCCACTTCCAGTGTTTGAGTGGTTAATTGTAGATGATAGTCTCATGGGGACTTTTTACCCAGGCTGGCTTTGAACCACAATCCTCAGATCTCAGCCTCCTGAGTAACTAGAATTATAGGCATGAACCACTGGCACCCAGCTTATTAATAGATTTTTTAAGAGATCAAAATTCAGTATATTTTATGTCACTGCTATAAACAATTAAGAGTACTTGAAAAATACCTTCCTCTTAAGACATTAAATAATTTCTTGAAGTTCTTATTAACTTCCTTGTAATCATATTTCTTCCTAGAGAATGTTCTGTCTTAAACTAAGAATTCAAAATTGGTGAAAAGCATTTCAGTAATTCTTCAGCACCACAGGTCTAATGATTTTTAACTGCATTATCAAATTTAAATACTTGCCTCAAGACTGATTTCTGGGTTATATTTAAAAGCAGAGAATGCAACTAGGTTTAATAAAAGGAATAGAGAACAGAAAAGTATTTGTTAAAGGCATTCACTAAATCCCAGTATTCAATCTTGCTTAATCCAAGCAGTGGACTAAGGTACAACTTCTCACTGTTTTTCCTATGGTTTGGGGATGGTGCACCCTCTCCAACACTCACGTTGAAATTTGGCTTCCAGTGTAGTAGCTGTATTGAAGAACTGTGGGAACTTTAAGGGATGTTTAGGTCAAGAGGCTACGCCCTAAGGAATGGATTATACCATTCTAACAAGAGTGAGTGAGAGTGTTCCCCTTGGAGGGGTAAAGCACTGTAGGAGCAGGTTGTGACAGAAAGGACTTTGGCTTGTGAGACACTCTCTTCCTTCCTCTCTGTCCATATTGACCCCTTCTGTCCTTCCACCATGAAGCTGATAACAGCTCCATGCTCCTGGAAATGCCAGCTCCCTGAACCATGAGCTAAACTAAATTTTCCTTTATAGATTACCCAGTTGCAGGCATGCTGTATTAGTCTGACCATTTGTCCTGCTATTTGGAGGAAGTGACTAAACATCTGTGTCTTAAGACAGCCCACTTCCCACAAATCCTTCCACCTTCTGGAAGATGATCAGGACCCCACTGGATAAGCCCCCAAAAGATCCCAGACTCATCCTGGGCCTGTCATAGAGAACCCCCAAGGCAAGTTTCTGAAGTGAAGGTGTTTTCACAGCTCTTCCACGTCTTCCTCCGCAGCTGGGCAGACAAGCTCCTTTCAGCTAAATCCCTTTCTCTTTGGTGCACACACGTTTTTCTAGTCAACCTTTCCCTCCTCTGTGTGTTCTCATTTTGCTCACCACTGACTGAAAAGAATTTCCTCCTCCGCTGCCTCCTCCCAGCCCTCTTACAGATTTTTTTTAACTTTGTTTAGGTTTGGTTTCGTTTGGTTTGGGGTTTTGTTGGAAACAAGATCTTAGTATGTAGTTCAGGTTGGATTCAAAAATCTTCCCATCTCTGATTCCAAAGTACTGGGATTATAGGCATGGACCACCATGCCTGGCTTTCTCACACACATAGATTTCTTTAAAAAGAAAAAGAGAGAGGAAAGGAAGAGATGGATGGATGGATGGATGGATGGATGGAGAGAAGGAGGAAGCAAGCAAGCAAGGAGAAAGGGAGTAAGGGAGAGGGAGGGAGGAATAGAAGGAGGAAGGAGGAGAGAAGAGCGAGTTTATGAAAAGGGAACTATCCAGATTTCCTTAGAAGCCTTTGCTAGTCCACCCATTCCAAGAAACTAGTGTCATCAACTCCAAAGTTTGTGGAATGGCCCTGGTATCTTCTTAGAGGCTCTACAAAGCTTCCACACGCACTCTCATTTCCCTCTCCTTAGACCTACTCATACCTAAATATCAGCATTGGAAATCATAGACTGAAAACAATGTATTTTTTTAATCACTGCTGGCCACAGCCCTGGATATTTTTTTTGTTACAAATACACAGTTTTATGGCATCAAAACTATTTTGAGGCTTAAGTAGGATTTTGTGGACTGGCTTGAGAAACTGAGCTACCATTTAAAATATCATTTCTAAAGAGAAATACATTCTATGTGCCAAGCATCTAGCCCAAACCCTCCTGAAATCCAACCCGTCTACAAACTGATGATGTGTTCCAAATGCAACACAGACCTCAATGTCTTCTCACACAAGCCTCAAAGGCTGATAAGTCTGACCATAACATGGTTTGGTTTTCATAACAGAAAAGGATATCATTTAATTATTCCAATAAATGACCCTAATGTCTCTAGGTCGAAGGAGGGGATAGTGACTGTTTTGTGAGCCACCATTTGATCATTCTTACCTGTGGCTTCTTTGGGAAATAGTGAGCAAACACTCTTACTCACATCCACCCCAATTCTGGTACAAACACAAAGCATCATCAGTCACTAAGCTAGGGTGGGGCAAAGATGACCACACAGGCAGACATGAGCACATGTTTTTATATTTAAGAGCCCACCTCATCATGGGCTTCCTGGGGATTCGTTCAACTTCCTTTGCTCACATTGTCCAATCCTCAGATCTGAGGGAAGGCAGAAGCCTGGGTAGGAACGAGAGTTCAGACGGTGGGAGAGCCACACACACCCTCATTTTCCCAGCTGAGGAAATCAAGACCTACTGAGGTCATTTCTCCCCTCCTTTCACTTTGGCCTCCCAAAGACAATGTTGCTGCCTTCGGGCTTCTGTTCCACCATGATGGGTGCTACCTTCTCTGGTTTGACAACCATCTTCTCCCACCTTAGGGACATAGGTAGACATCTGTGAAAGGTTTTACTCTGGGCAGCATGCTCTGGGTTCGAAGGAGAGGATTTTTAGTGTAGCCAATTTCTACACATTCTACCACCTACCACATTGTACCAGCATTCAACTGTCTGTAGCATTCAGACCAATCCATTAAATCTAATTTGTTCCAGATCCTCCTTGGAATAGAAATTTTAAAGTATTTCTCAACTACACTAAAGACAGTAGAATAATGATCAATTTTGTTATTTTCGTAGACTTTATCCTGAGGTTTGGAGAATCCTTCAAACAGGCTACAATCTTTCGATAAGACAAGGTTGAAAAAGGAAACCAAACTTAGGAACCAAAAGTTTAATAAAGAGTAAAAGACTTGTTTTGCAATTGGCAAGGCTTGGTAATACACAGCCAAGTGTGTGATGCGAAGAGAAAAGGTTTATTCAGTATGAGACTGTGTCTCGAAGAGGAAGACAATGATGCTCACATGTAACCAGCTTTGAGATCACGGGACACAGTCCAGAACTAATTTCAAGAAAGAAGAATCCTGGGGTAAAACCTGTGTAGACTAGGCCAGGGCCTGGACTAGGAAGCGCATATCAGTACAGCCATGAAAACCAGGAGATCACCATAGCATCTCGTCCTCTCCTCCACAGGACTGATCCCACAGAAGTCCAAATTGCACAACCATGGGCAGCAAAACACAAAATCAGTTCATTTGTCAAGGATGTCCGTCCTGAAAATCATTGTTTTTTTTTAGAATCAAGCGGGCCTGTAGACAGCGGCTTGGCAAATTTGCATACTTGTCTTATCCTTAAGAGCACTTTCTTTTCTAACTGCCTGTCTACTGGTTCTCATTAATTCAAACCACATGGACATTTGTCAGTTTCTAAACAGCATTCTTACTCATTCTCTCTCTCTCCCTCCCTCCTTCCCTTCTTCCCTCCTACACATACACACATACATATATATGTGTGTATATATTTAATTGATTAGTTGTAGATGGTGTCTCTTTATATAGCCCAGGCCAATCAAGCCTCCAGTAAGTTCCTGCAGCTCTACAACTTCCACTTCCTGAACAGGGCTCCAAGCCAGTCAATCCCATTTATACCTTACAGTGTAAAATTATAAGGTCCAAAGACTCATAAGAGCTTAAATAACACTGAGTGCTAGTGTCTCACATATGTAATCCTAGATACTCAGGAGACTGAGATATGAGGACCATGGTTTGAAGCCAGCTGCGACAGGAAAACCCACAACATTCTTATATCCAGGAAGTGGTGCTATGGATCAAATGTAGAGTGCTAGCCTTGAGCAGAGGGGAAAAAAGCTAGGCCCTGAGTTCAAGTCCTAGGACCAGCACCAAAAAATAAATGGCTTCAGTACCAACAATGAAGTAAATGGATCCTTCTAGTTATACTTTGCATGAAGTATAAAAATAAAAAGTAGGGTTTTCCTCTCCCCACAAATCCTGACCCTTTAAAGTCCTAATTATATGGCAGTCAATCCCCTGGGCTTGTCTCCACTTAGATTTAATTATAGACAAAGAAGTCTTTGCGAATAGTTTGCTGTTTCTTGTGTGCTAGGAATACCTGAAATCCAAAAACACATCACAAAAATGATTGAGTCTGCATTGCTTTTCTTGGATCCTGGCTGCTCTTATATTTCTTTTCCCTCATCTCCTTCCTTTTCCAACTGCAACACACACTGTGGCTGCACTAGCTCCTTTAATCCATAGATTTAACCCTATACCAGAATAAAGAGCTTGGTAAAGAGATATGCCAAGAGAAAACTTTTGTTGGGGTCAAATGCTGAGTAGCAGCTGGAGGATGAAACATCTTTACTGACAATTATTTCCTTATTGCAGAAAGAAGCCATTTTCATTTGTCTTGAGGATGAGGCTTCAAGGCTTACCACCACTAGCTTCTCAAAGCCTTGAGCACATCCATGCTCTGATTTGCATATCATGGGTGCCCAGAGTTCCAGGCTAAGCTTCTTCATTCCGCTGGTGTTCACGTGGCCTGTGGGTCATGACCAACTATTCAATAGTCTCCCAATGTTCATCTAGAAAATGGACTTGAACTGTTGTTGACATTTCTTGGATAACTTCTTCCCTGCTTTCTGCCTTGTGCTTTTTAAAATAATTTCTGGAATGCTACTTGAGAAAACTTTTGTTGTAAGCTTTTTGGAGCCCTTTTGACTGTGGTATTTAAAGAGGCCTTCCAGCCAAGCACTAGTGGCCATACGCCTATAACCCTGGCTACTCACGAGGCTGATACCTGGAGGATTGAATTTCAAACTCAGCACAAGCAAAAATGTCTGTGAGACTCCATCTCCAAAAAAGGCAAATTGCAGGGCTGGAGGCATGGTTCAAGTGGTAGAGCACCAGCTGATCAAGCAAGATGAACTCTGGGTATGAAGCCTTGAGTTCAAACCCTAGTACTAGCCAAAAAGATAATATACAATATAAAACAAAATGGCATTCTTCTACTTGAAAAATAGTATTTCAAAAAGAATTGTGCTCTACCAACCCCTTCTTTGCAGTGGACTCACGCTCTGGTTCAAAGTCCAGTGTTTATTGAGAGACTACTTGTGGATATTTGTTAACAAAGCTATCGCCACAGAAAGTGTCCTTTATTTGTACATAGGCTGCAGCTGATGACCCCACAAAGAAGTTCTTGTCTTTGGGCAGTTGTCTTATAATACCAATACTGATATTAATCATAAACTGTAACTTATGAGGAAAAAATTATTCCATAGTTCTTTTTTTGGTGGGGGGGTCAGTTATGGGGCTTGAACTCTGGGCTTGGGCGCTGTCCCTGCACTTTGCCGCTCAAGGCGAGAGCCTTACCACTTGAGTCACAGCACCACTTCGAGTTTTCTGGTGGTTTATTGGAGATAAGAGTCTAATGGACTTTCCTGCCCAGGCTGGCTTTGAACTGTGATCCTCAGATCTCAGCCTCCTGAGTAGCTAGGATTATAGGCATGAGCCACTGACGTCCAGCTCCATAGTTCTAACACTTTTCTCCATATTTTGGTTAACTATAGAGCTAACCTCTGTAGCATAGCTATCAGCAATCTATAAAAATAGAAATCAGTCAGGCGCCAGTGGCTCATGCCTATAATCCTAGCTACTCCGGAGGCTGAGATCTGAGGATCACAGTTCAAAGCCAGCCTAGGCAGAAAAGTCCATGAGACTCTTATCACCAATAAACCACTAGAAGACCAGAAGTGGCACTGTGGCTCAAGTGGTAGAGCACTAGCCTGAGCTGAAGAGCACAGGGACAATGCCCAGTCCCAGAGTTCAAGTCCCACGACTAACTAACTAAATAACTAAATAAATAGAAATTAGGCATGGTGGTGCGAATCTATAATTCCAGCACTAGGAAGACTGAGGCAAATGTTTCTGAGTTTCAAAGACCACCCAGACCACATAGTAAAGCCTTGTCTCAAAATAAACAAAAAAATAGAAAGCATATACACACACACATACACATACACATACACACCACACACAGAGTAAGCATATGATAGAACACACATGAAAAATCTGAGATTCCCCACAAGTCCCATTTTGCTAAGCTCAAATTTCTGTCTTAGAAAATAAAGTCTATACCTCTTATCATTGATCCAGTAAGTCTTATTTTTGGCAATCGTGAGATTTGAACTCATGACCTTGGTAGGCATGTGCTCTAAAAGTGCTTGGCGACATCCATGCCTCCAGGTTGAGCAACTCTAATTTGTCCTCTTCAGAGGGCCTGCTTATGGCCACTGCTCTGGAATTTTCCAGAAATCAGATTGCCCAAGACCCCACTTCACTTCCACAAACTTTACCTCCCAGTCCTTCAGCTACTGGGCTTAACATTTCCTCTAAGTTCCCTACTTCCAAAATACTTGAGTCAGCCTCATATCCATCATGTCATTCTCTTATTTTTTATAATGTTCTCACTTCTCTTGTTCCCTAAACCTTTCCTTCTTTACTATGGATACTTCCTTTTCCAACAGTCCTGAAATCCAGGATAGGTTACTTCAGTCATTCTTTACAAGATTCCTTAACTTAATGTCTCCAATAAATATATCCTTCCAGTCCAAGCCCTGAACATCTCAGCCATGACTAGTTTCACAGTCTGGCTCCTGTGCCCCTGACTTGGTGGTGCCATTATGGATTAACAGAGGAAGTACTAATGGACAGGTGGTGTCACTGGGAAATCTATCCCTCTCACTCTCTTCCTGTTTCTCCAAATCTTCACTATTCTCCTTGTGCTTCCTAATTGTTCCCTTTCATGTTAATAATTGGTGACCTAAAACAAGAGCATGTTCAAGCAATCCATTTTCCCATCACATCATGACCCTGTTCCACTTCACACACCTGCAAACCATCTCTCTCCCATCCCCAACTACATGCCAACACTTTCAGAAGAATGACAATTAGTCTTCCATCTCCAGAGTCAAATGCCCCCCCCCACCCAATTTCCTGACTTCAACCTCTCCCTCTCTAATGGTTCCTTCCCTGGCTCCAGTAAACTTACTTACATTTCCTCCATTGTCAAAACAAACAGGGAGCCGAAAACTTGACCCTGTGTCCTCTTTCAAGACCTGACCCTTCCATTTATTTCCAAACTGAACTTGCTAGCTCCACTTCCTTCTTTCTCATTTACTCTTCTTGTATTGCTATGCATATGGCCACAAAAAATGTTAATATAAATACCCAAATAGCCCTTGGCAGAAAAAAATGTTTTCCCAACATCCCTGGTTTAAATAATATGGATAGTGCTAGGCATGGTGGACAAATCTGTAATCACAGCTTCTTAGGAGAAGGCAAGAAGAATCATGGTACAAAGCCATCTCCGACAGAAGTTAGCAAGAACACCAGCTCAAGGCATAGGCCAGACATGTTGTCATGCATTTGTAACCACAGCGACTTTGGAGGTCTAGGTAGGTCATTTGGAGGCTGTTCCCAACCAAAGATGTAAAACCGTTTCTTAAAAGAAACAACAGCAAAAAACTAAACTAAAATGGCTGGGGACATGACTCCAGTGATAGTGTCTGCCTAGAAAACAAAGCCCTGAGTTCAAACCTTAGTGCTCATCAAAAACAAGATAAAATGATATAACTAGGCTATTGTGTGGGATTAACTAGAACTCTTCAAATAGTTTGTTCAGCCATCAGATGTCCCCAGAATGAAGCCTGAGATTTTAAATAAAAATCACCAGTTTTAGAATGCTTGCGTGTGCATGCGCGCACACACACACACACACACACACACACACACACCTGTGACAGAAATCGATCTTCATCATGCACAAGACGTATTTTAGGCAAGCCCTGATTGTCTCCTCAGCACAAGATTGGGGATGCAGCCTTGGGCTGGTCCCCCACTTTCCTGCTACCTCAGGATCTACCATCCCTACCCACAAAGTTCCTCCACTTATTCCAGCCCCACTGAAGAATGAAAGGAAAGGATTAGAAGTATATAGCTCGTACCTGAAAAGCCAGCACCCCATGCTGATGCTGTGGGTTGATGGCAGCCTCGTTCTTCTTCGTCTCTGATCCTTACACTGGAGAAGGGACGGGCTGCTTCTGAGCTTCCTTTGCGCTCTGGCGTGGCTCCAGTTCCACTGGTGGGAAATGGCTTAGCGTTCACACCCACGACAAGGCGACCACAGTGAAGGAACCGTGTGTGACTCTCTTGCTCCCTGCTTGCAGCCCGCCGCCTCCCCCGAGGACACCCCAGAACTCAGCGCCTTCCTGCGAAACTCTACCATCCCTCATCTCATCCGGAAGCGGGAGGTGCCCGCAGCCCTGCTCCACAGACAGAGCCCCGCCAAGATCCTGGTGAGTGGTCCCCATGGGCACAGAACCCGGGGTGAACAATGGCACGCGATGCAGTACCCGCGCCACATCCATGGTGCGCACTTCAAGCCGGCTTTTCGGTCTCCTCTGATGCCCAGATCTGCCTGAGAATTTGGGAGGGGACACATGGCAAGAAAAGAAAATGGATGTCCAATGAGGATTGAGGAGTGTTTGTGGTAATGACCCTTTTGGCTCCCCTTAAATCATGGATGGCGGCTACTTCAGACAATGAGAGGTGAAAACACCAAGTGTGGTATTAGCCCATTTCTGAAGCTTAAAGGACTAGTTGGTCAGCCACCACAGGCCCTGAGCCAGTGGCTTTGAAGAGAACTCAATGCCTTATGCTTTAGAGTCGCATCACTGGCTACTTTGGGTGTTGGTTATTTTCAAGGAAGGTCTCACTTTATGTTTTTATCCTGGTCTGGACTGTGATCCTCCTGTTTCTGTTTCCCCATGTCACTGGGGATGGGCAGGCACACACCACTTGAACCCAGCCATTGGTTGAAATGGGGTTTCAAAAACCTTCTTTTAACCTAGATTGGCCTTGAACTTTGATCCCCCAATCTTTACCTCCCGTGACATTTTTAACTTCTAGATATCCCAGAAATGTACCTGACTGTTCAAGGTAATACTTGATTTCCACCTCTGATTTTTTAACTGCTGTTTTATCTTCTTTTCCTCTTATTGGCTCAAAAACTCCAATCCCTACACCCTCCCCCTACCTCCTACATCTTGGAGTCAAGGCAGCTCTGGGATAAGGAATGATTATGCAAAGTTATTCTGAAAGCCAAAGCTTAGTAAGACCTCCCACAGTTTGATTGAAAACAACCTAGTGAATCACATTACTGATTAGGAATTTGGAAGTGCCAAATGCCAACATCCTGTTTGGAGATCATAATTCTCAATTTGCATCTCTAACATGGAAGTATAATTCTCCTCCATCTAAGAACATCCCCGGCCTTCCTCATCTTGGGTCCCTGCTGGCTTCCTCATTGTCAACCCCATGTCCTTCCTCCTCTCCAAACGATTCAGTGTCCCTTTCCCTGCTCAGCTTACAGTGCCCTTGTCTTTCTTGATTTCTCTTCAGCATTTGATACTGTTGGCCTCATCCTCAAGCTATTTGCATCTCCTGGCTTCCCCACAAACTTTCTTGCCTACCTTTGACAATCCATGTCTTAGAATTTCTCATGGACATCTCTTCTATCTGCAGCCTTCTCTCCTTTCTCCTTTCTTTTCTCTTCTCCTCTCCTTTCCTCTCCTCTCCTCTTTCTTCTCTTTCCCTCCCTTCTCCCCTCTCCTCCTTTGTCCTCTCCTCACCCCTCCCCTCTCTCCTTTCTTCCTCTCTTCCTATTTTATCCATTCTCATCTCTCTTCTCTTTCTCCTCCCCTCTCCTCCCTTTTCTTTCTTTTCTCCTCTATCCTCTCCTTTCTCCTTCCTCCTTTCCCCTCTTCTCTCCTCTTCTCATCTCTCCTCCCCTCTTCCCCTTTCTCCTCTTCTCTCTTCCCTTTCCTCCTCTCCTTTCTTCTCCTCTTCTCATCTCTCTTCTCCTCTTATCTCATCCCTCCTTTTCTCTTCTCTCCTTACTTCACCTCTCCTCTCCCATCAATTTTACTCTTTCAAGAAAACTTCTTGTATGACTCTCTCTCCAGCACAATTAGAAAAGCATTTTCTGTGCAAAACAACTTATCTGGATTCTGATGTTTCCATACCAGAATCAGAAAATAGGATTTGGTAGGTCAAATGTCATCCTAATGAATTCTTTCCAGTAATTCATGTAGTTTTTGAATTAAAAGTTACCTGACACAAAGGAAAACAGCTGGACAGTTTAAGAACAGCTGGCTGCATAGTACTCTCAGAAGGACTTGTTCTACAACAGAAGGAGGCTGACATAGAAAGGAATATTGTGGAACTAATGTTTCTACCTGGGTTTCTTCCAATGAAGCAGAAAGGCCAGTAGCTCCTGTAGGAAGATGACTTGAGTCCTAAGGAAGGCACTTATATGAATCCAGGCACATGCTGGATTTAAGATCTATTCATCATCATCACTAAGCTATGCTTTTGATTAGGTTGTTCATTTATTTGTGTTGGATTTTTTGGTGGCATTAGGGTTTTGAACTCAGATCTTGGCACTTGCTTAGAAAGTACTCTACCATTTAAGCCATGCTCAACCCCCCCCACACACACACACACACATACACACAATTCTTTTGGGGGGGCGGTCTGATTGTGGGGCTTGAACTCTTGGCCTGGGCGCTGTCCTTCAGCTCTTCAGCTCAAGGCTAGCACTCTACCACTTGAGCCATAGCACCACTTCTGGCTTTTTTCTTTTTGCTTATGTGGTACTGAGGAATGGAACCCAGGGCCTCATGCATGCAAGGCAAGCGCTCTACCACTGAGCCACCTTCCCAGCCCACACAATTCTTTTGCTTTTAGTCTGTTCTTCGGGTAGGGTCTCTAGCTTTTTGCCCAGGCCAGTCTAGCAATTACAAGCAGGAATTACAAGCAAGAAACCCCATGCCCAGCTTAATTTATTCTTCCTTTACGTTAAATAAACTATATCAAACTTACACATAAGGCACTGACTTCTGAAGAAACAAAGCATAAATAAACTGACTTCCTTTTTATTCCCTGGGACTGTTTGAAGACCCTGACATGTGGCCACTGTTGTTCTATTTTTCAGAACTGCACAAATATCGAGTGTTTGCAAATCTCTTGTTCAGTGGGACGATTAGGAGGAGGAGAAAGTGCAGTCCTAAAGATCAGATCTCGACTCTGGGCTCACACATTCCTCCAGGTAAGAAGGATTGCACGCACCACACACTGCTCACCCAGAACCTCTTCTCAAAAGCTCAGCCAGAAGCCATTTATTTACTCACTCTTTTAATTACTTATTGAGGCAGTATTGGAGTTTCACTTCAAGGCCTCACACTTGCTAAGCAGGTGCTCTACCATTTGAGCCAGGCCCCCAGCCCATTTTGCTTTAGTTGTGTTTTTTTTAGCTTTTGGCTGGGGTCAACTTTGTATCATTATCTTCCTACCTCTTTCTCCCATAGAGAAAGTCCCATAGCTGGGACTATAGGTATGAGCCACCTCATGTGGCATTGGTTTTCATTGAAAATTTTTCATTTTCCATTTTGCATTGTTATACCCTTTTTGTGTGTGACAGTACTAAAGCTTGAACTCAGGGCCTGTCCCTTAGCATTTTTGCTCAAGGCTGGCACTCTACCACTTGAGCCCAGCTCCACTACAGCTTTGAGAAGAAATGAGTTAGAAGTAGTAACGTATTAGATGTATTAGCATAGATGCATCTCAGCACCAACATAATATTAAGCTTAAAACTTAAGTATGAGCCAAGTAAGTGTTGCCTGTTAGATGCAGAGCTCAAAAGTAAAGCCTATTAAAAAATAAAGCAAGTACTGAACTAAGCTATACTAAGCAGTACATTGGGAAGACGAGAAACAGAGAAACATAAAACTCAGGAGGGCAATGCATAGGCTTTGTGGGTAAAGGCTATTCAAGGAAGAACACACAGACTGTTTTAATGGTACAAGGAATTTTTCATAGCCAGCGTGGGGCACACATAGGCTCACCTTGAATTCTCTCCTGCTTCACCAGAGGTCATAAATAGTCAATGAAATAGCTTTTAAAAGGCAATATTGGAGGGGTGGGGGGATTAAGATGGCTCTCAGGGGAAATGATGGTGGATTGGCTATACTGGGCAGAGCAGCAGAGCAAGTAAGATGAGCCTCAAATAAAAAAGCCAATGATACTTGCCAAATTCATAGTGAGAGAATAATGGAGATTGAGAGGTGACTCCTTCCTCCATTTTTCACCCAAGCTAAATGGTAGCAATGACTTGGGAGAAAGGAAACCAAGAGCCACACACTGTCTTTGGTGATTGCAGTTAGGGCTGCATAGCGAAAGTCTCAAAACGACGATCATTCACCCGCTCACTGCGGGTCAGCAATGTGGCCAGACTTTAACGGGACTCTAATTCAATGCCACCTCGCTGGGTAACAGAGTGGAGATGTCACTGGGGGTTGAGGCCTTCTGAAGACTTGCCTGGAGCTATGGGAGATGCTTGGGGACCCTGATGGACAGTAACTACTGGTTGCCCTGTCACCCAGGACACACGAGCATCCTTCTGACCTGCTTTCCCAAGCAAGTGAGTCAGGAGAAAGCAAAACTTCTACGTCTTTAATGACCTAGCCTTGGAAGTCACATCCTTCCCTTTCCACAGCAGCCTCCTGTTCGTACATATTGGGCCTCCTTCTATGGGAGGGGCCCAGACAAGGCTGTGAACACCCAGAGGTGAGACTCACCAGAGACCACCTTTGAGGCTCACTACCACAGACACAATTGCCAAGTCTCTAATTTCCTAGGGAGGAGGAAATAAAGCTGGGGGGAATGAACTATGGTTATCTTACAGCAACAGCAGTGTATTCTCTGGCCATTCAGGTGAGAAGTCAGTGGCATCACATTCTGGAGGTTCTGAGGTGGAAGCAAGCCAGTCCATTCCTTCTTCCATGATTGACATGGTTTCAGGCCATGCTTGGCATTCATTGGCTTGTGGACCCATCACTCCAACCTTTGTGGCCATCCTCCCTTTACCCCCTTCTACATGTCCTTATGCCTTCTTTTCTGTCTCATTCTGCTTAGATTTAGAGCCTGCCCTAATCAAGATAATCCCAGTGAAAATCTCATCTTAATTATCTATGCAGAGATCCTTATTCACTAGGAGAATCTAAATGTCCATGAATTTTTAGGAGGACTCTTTAATCTACTACCAGCAACAGCCTTCTATCTTTTCTAGCAAGCGCTGATACTCCATTTTACCACCTCACTGTACTCATTTCTCTTTTTTTTCTTTTTTTGGTCAGTCGGGGACTTGAACTCTGGGCTTGGGCACTGTCCCTCAGCTCTTCAACTCAAGGCTGGTCCTCTACCACTTGAGCCATAGCACCACTTCCGGTTTTCTGAGTAGTTTATTGGAGATAAGAGTCTCATGGACTTTCCTGCCTGGACTGGATTTGAACCACAATCATCAGATCTCAGCTTCCTGAGTAGCTAGGGTTACAGATGTGAGCCACTGGCACCGGATTGTACTTATTTCTTCAATCTCATAAATTGCTCCTCACAATACACCACTAACTTTAGTGTTGGGGGAGGTAATTAGGGTTTAAGGCATTTTTTCTGTTATGACTATTTCATTTCTGTTAACTATAGGCTTTTTCGTCTATTCTCAGACATATAGTTAGTAATCTTGGGGGAAAACTTTAATCAGAATACTCACTGTAGATTCTTTTACATGTTTTGATGACAACTGGCAACAGTATTTTGTGAACATATGGGCAATAATGTTTATGAATTGTATATACATACATTTGAGAAAACTACCTGTAAGCTAAGTGATGTGAAAGACAGACCAAACTTACACGAGAATCAGCAGCAGGGAATGCTGGCTTGATGAAAATTAAACAGGACCTGATTTTGTTGTCTGTGGTGGATCATGGATCCGTAGGCCCAAGCTTGATTCTGTTCCTGACTGAATGTGTTCAAGGCACTTAGCTTTCCTTGCACTCAATTCTCTTACTTGTGAGGTGAAGAGATTGAAGTAAAGGCTTTTTTCATTCCTGAAAACTTCCTGATCTATGGGGCAGTTCACATGGAGTCTCTCTGATTAAGTTATTTATGATGTTTACTCTACTTAGTTGAAGTCAGTCATAACTCCATGTGTTGTATTAAGAACCTCCTTTTGTATTATGTTGACACTTTGGTTGAACTCAGAACAGAGTCTAGCTAACTGGCTCTCTAAATGGAAGGAACAGCCAGCCACCCCTTTCAAAGAGGCCCATCTGTCTGCAAACAGCCAGATTTCTAGGGAGTGTTAGACACCAGGACAAATGCTTGTATATGAATAACCTTATAGCAGTCCTGTGGGATATAGATGATAATTGTCAACTGCATTTACACATGAGTAAAGTCAGACACACAGGTTAAGTGGCTGTTCCAAAGAGGAATCAGAGAGCATCCTGTGTATATCACTGTGCTATGTATGCTGAACTTGAAACCACTGTGAGATAATTACCCATTGTAGACTTTATATCACCTTTAGTAAGCTATGGATTGCCAAACTATAACCACTATATTATAGGCTACTATGCAGTATCTTCTTAATAGAATGCATTGAAACTTTATGACTTTTTGAAGGAGCCACAAGTTGAGCTATTTTAGAATCCACTTTTTAAAACAAAGGATCAAGGAAAAAAAATAAAAACGTTATTTTGAATTGCACTGCCCCAAATGCTAGAATACTCATCGATGGTTATAAGTAAAACTAACCATTCATTTCCTGATTCCCTTAAACCTATTTCAAGTGTTCATAGCCACATACACTAAGCAGATAATGAAAAAAAAAAAAAAAAAAGGAAAGAAATTAACATTCTCAAAGAAAGTCCTGTTGGACTGGACTATTTCAGGACTTTAAGGCAGTATATTTCCCTTCAAATGTTGCAAGATGAGCTCAGAGTGTGACATCTGTGAATGAAGACTTGGATTGTCTTTTAAGATTAGCCATCTGACTTCCATTATGCCCCTCTGCTAACATAAGAATGAAGCCCCTTTGGGCCTCATTAAGTGTCGTTTGCCACCTCAAAAAGGCAAGACATGTATCCAGAATCCACTTTTCACTAAGCCTTGTGTTTAGAGCCTCCCACTCTCCCAACAAAACAACAGTGACAGCAAGATGGTGTGCTACCAGGCCAAGCAACATCATGTGTTGGCTTCACTTCAAAGTTCAGATACGAGCATGAACCATGCAAGTCAACTTTTAGATTCAGAACTGCTAAGCAAATAAAGCACTGGAAGTCTGTTATATGGAGTGAAAACAGAAATCTTTGAGGGTTGTGTTAAGAATGTTTTTGGAAACGTTCTTAGCTGGGAAGGTTCTCGCAAATGTATCTACAGTAGACACCTGACTGTATGTTCCCCCTAAAGCAGGAAGAATGTGTATTTTGCTCCTATTTCTCCCATCCAACTTCTACAGCACCTGAACTAGGGGAGCCACTCAGGACTTTTTTTCCCACCCTTTGGTGCTAGTCTTAGGGCTTAAACTCTTTTGTTAAGGCTAGCACTCTACCATTTGAGCCACAGCTATACTTCCTTTTTTTTTCTTTTTTTGGTATGGGACTTGAATTCTGAGCCTGGGTGCTGCCCCTGAGCTCTTCAGCTCAAGGATAGTGCTCTACCACTCAAGCCACAGTGCCACTTCTGGTTTGCTGGTGGTTTAGTGGAGAGAAAGCGTTTCATGGACTTTCCCACCCTTGCTGACTTTGAACTGCGATCCTCAGATCTAAGCCTCATGAATAGCTAGGATTACAGGCATGAGCCAATGGCGCCTGGCCTTTCAGGACATTTTTAATGAAGAAAACATCTAAGGTCAAGTGCTAGGCTTACCTGGGCCTCAAATTCTTTTTTCCTTTTTAATGAAAATGGGACATTTTCTTTATTCTGCTATAAAGAAACTTTTGCTTTTGGAAAATAGACTTAAAGCAAAGAACAGATTGATCTTTGGGTTGAAGACTTTACAAGCTATCTGCTTACCACTTGTGCTCAGGCCTCCTTCATTTGTGTCAGTTTGCATGGCTGAATGAGATCATGAAGGTAAGGGCCACCAATAAGCACTTCATCGTGAACTACAGCCCTCTCCTATACAGCTGCCTTCCCTCACTACTTCCAGGGATCCTAATATAGCTGAAGAGAACAAATGTCCAATTCAATCACTGAAAAACTCAACCCTGTCAGAAAGTACTATTAAGTGGGTAGTATGTGAGGTTTAGAGTATCATTAAATAACCAAGCCATTAGCTGTAGTACTTCATCATCCATGTTTATAGTTAGCTAACCAGTATCAACTAAACCCTAGTGCATATTTCAAGGTTCTGCAGAAGATATAAACATCATACTCCATGGTATATGATGTCCATTTTTGCATCATCAAGTTGGGGAGAAAAGTATGTCATGGGCTATTTGATAATACAGATATATTTAGTAAGCAATCCTGTTATTCTGCAAACAGTATGAAGTGTACTTATGCAGCATGCCACTAGGTGAAATAGTCAAATGGAATGGTTTCGTGCATGGAACCTATTGTTGACAGAAACACTGTTACACAGCCATGACTATAAGGCAGAAAAGCAGAATTTGATCAGCCCACTCACAGTGGAGGAAAGAAGCTATATCCTCCAGAGGTGGCAATGGTTCAAGTTTTGGGAAGGATTGTATCAGGCCATCGAGAGCCACAGGACATGCACATATGGAAATATAAAAGCAAGCCTTCTCACTACAATTAATGTTCACTAGTAAAGTTAAAACTTAAATATAAAAGTTTAGAAAAAAATTAGGCGCCAGTGGCTCATGCCTGTAATCCTAGCTACTCAGGAGGCTGACATCTGAGAATCAGGCAGGAAAGTCTGTGAGACTCTTTTTTTTTTTGTTCAGTTGTTGGCCTGAACTCTGGGCCTGGGTGCTGTCCCTCAGCTCTTCCGCTCAAGGCTAGAGCTCTACCACTTGAGCCATAGCTCCACTTCCAGTTTTTTCTGCTTATGTGATGCTGAGGAATCGAACCCAAGGCCTCATGCATGCAAGGCAAGCACTCTACCACTGAGCTACCTTCCCAGCCCCTATGAGACTCTTATCTCCAATAAACCACTAGAAAACCAGAAGTGATGCTGTGGCTCAAGTGGTAGAGCACTCACCTTGAGCTGAAGAGCTGAGGGACAGTGCCCAAGCCCAGAGTTCAAGCCCCATGACTGACCAAAAAAAAAAAAAAAAGTTTAGAAAAAGAAAACTAGAAAGCTAAACCACAATGTGAAACTTCTAAATATAAATATGTACATATATATATGCATACACACACACACATACCAAATATGGTCTCAGCTGAGACTTAACTAAATCAGAAACCCTGATTCTGGACCCCAGCTGTTTCTGAAGCTTAGCAAGGCCCAGTAGTCTGTGGACCTCTGGAAGCAACAGTAAAGACTAGGGATGAACAAAAAATAGTATGCAGAATCCAGCATGGCCAACATTAAGAGGATAAAGGGAAGAGGTGAAAGAAAATTTCCCAAAAGAAATGTATTACGCCACATTCTATATTCTACAGTTCAAATGCCATCTTGATACATGAAGACATTTTTAGGCTCATAAACACAGAATTAGTTAAGAGAAAAGTTTTCTATCTAGAATCAATATAGAGATGGAGTTCTCCCACAATTTGTTTGCCAAATATAATTTCTTCTAGTTTAGGGATAAGATTGTCTACCAATATATCACTGGAGATGGAGATAAATGAGAACTTCTTGATTGAAGGTTTGGAACACAGACATAGGCTTACATAGATAGTTATAATTATCATATCTAGAATCTCATTGCTGGAGTTTCTCCTGTGTCCACCAATAAAGGTGGTAAATAAATTTGATTGGAATAACATAGTACACACAATTATTTTCTGAGCAAAAATTTCCAAACTTTATAAAGCAATTTTTAAACAAACAAAAATCCAACAGTTGTAACAACTTGGCATTCAGAGATATTGCTAAGCCTCCAACAATGCATGTCAGACACTTGTCCAACCCAAAAGGCTAAATAACATGGAAGCCAAGAGGCTCTGCTCTTGGCCTTCTACCAGTCTTCTGTATATTTTTTAGTAGAAGATAACAGTAATTTTGTAACCCATCATGTCTCTCCTTTGTCATTCAATAGTAGTAATTACATTCATCTTTGTGCTTACTCCTTTTCAGGACCCTGCTTTTCTTTTCTTTTTTTTTTTGTCTTAACCTTGTACATAAGTCTGTTATCAACAGGACAAATTTAGACATAGGAGGGGAATAGATGTCTGGATGAATAGATGGATGAGTGGATGGATTCATGTTTGGATAGACTGATGAATGGAGGGATGATGGATGCATGGATCTGTGGATAGGTGGCTAGATGATGGATGGATGATGGATAGGGAGGTGGAGGGATGATGGATGGATGAAAGGAAAATGTAAACAAAAGGTGAAAGAAAGGAAGGAGGAAGTTTTGCTTTGGAAATGGAAAAGACAGGGAAGAACTGGGTGACTACCGTTCAACCTTTAAAAGCCTCCCAGAAAATAGTCAAATACCTGTTTTTACTTTCAGAGGAAAAACGACCCCTATGCTCTTGCGTCTCTAGTGTCCTTTGAAGTTAAGAAGATGCCTTATAAAGATCAGCCAGCAAAACTGCCAGAAGGAGGCATAGCCGTGAGTATCTTTCAGTTACAAATACGCACAAATATGCAACTGAAGGAACGTCTGAACCACTGTCCAGCTTGAGCTCTTAACTTAGATGTTTACCTGATTATAGAAAAGTCCCCCCACCCCTCACCTCACTATTACCTTTTTTTCAGTCTGGAAAAGTCTCATTGCCTGTTTGGTTCTTAAATTTTCTATATAAATTTCTACTGAGGAAAATTAAAGGACAGGACTCCTACTCATCAACTTCTTTCAGTCAAGCCATTTTGTTTCTGATAGGTCCAGATAGCAATAGTGATTATAAGAAAATTGTAATGATTCTTTAATGTTACAAACCCCTCACCTTGAATCCAGGGTCTGTTGCTTGCTAGGCAATCACTCTACCACTTGAGCCATGTCCCTAGCCTTCTACTTTCATTCTGATAACAATGTGGTGAATTGGGTTCTCCCTGAGGACAAGTTGACCACAAAGTAGCAAACTGACTTCAGAGAGTCGTTTTTTCTTTATCCAAAGATAGACAACAAAGAAAGAGCACAAAGAAAGAATTTCCATTGAATGAAATACTGTTTCTTATAACTGAGGTCCTTAAACAACACTAACACCCAAATAGTTATGACAGAACAACTTCTGACATCTTCAGCAGTGGGGTAAAGAAATGCAGAAGGGAGAAAGGCAGTGGTTAAGAGGGTATCCGCAGGTGCCATTACCCAAACTCTGCCTTCCTAGTTATGTGTGGAAGATAGAATGCTCTGAAAAGTAGTATTGAGGCTTCAACCTTCATCACTATACTATAGATCTGTCTATCTAAATCTAGATCTCTATAGATAGATAGATGCATAGATAGATAGATACAGAGATAGATAGATAGATAGATAGATAGATAGATAGATAGATAGATAGATAGATAGATAGTCCATGCTACGCCTTCATCACTAGTTTAGGGACTGAGTAAGGCTGGGCTGAGCCCTGTACTGGACTTTGAAAGCCATACAGGTGAAGTCCCTGCAGTGATCGCTGTTGAGGACTTCAGCAGGGGTGAAGCACCTAAAGGAAAATCTGAGATTTCCAGAAGAGTCACCTGGGCTAGATTCTGAATCACCCTCATTCCTGTTAGAAACTTCAAGGAGTCACTTTGCTTCTCTGAGGCTAATCATGCCCCCGCCCCCAACTCCGCAGTGGAATTGCTAAGATGATAAATAGCTTTACCCCAGGATTATACCTGGAACAAGAAAGTCTCAAGTCTCAGCCAGCGGCAGTAAACTTCCCCAAATGTCTTACATTCTCTACCCACTGGAAATGACAATGAAGATTTGCACAAAGCCTATTAAAGCCAGAGTGGCCACATCTTTCTTGATTTAAATTATCTCTCTTTCTCTTCATGAGATGTCTACTTGTTGCCTGGATTTATGTTCAACCCAGAAAACAGAGGCTTTGGATTTTTCATACAGAGCGTTTGTCCGAAGAAGTTCAAAGCCTTGTCGCTCTAAAGGGAGATAAATCCAGGCCCTTTGTTTGCTCTGAGCACATGTTTCATAACAAAACACATGTTCCAGTCCTTTTGGTCAACAGGATTGCCATTTCTCTGTGCTGGCCACAGGTGACAACCTGATGTTCTCAACTCATCTCAAAACATGCAGGAGATGATCAAATGCATATTTCCTCTGCCCGAACAACCCCTGTGATGTATTGTAGAAAGAAAAAAAAAGACCTGTTCTGTTATCAGACATGGATGATTTACCATGCCATTTAAGTAGAGGTTATTAGAAAAACATTTAGGAAGGAAAAAGCTTTCAAGTCTCTCAATACCTGACTAAGTAGAGACAATCTTGCGAGTAAGAGCTGTGAAGAGTAGAAAACAGTGAATCTGGGGCTTGATTTGAGTCTGGATGGAGCCATAGAGTTTATAGCAAGTTCTCAAAAGTCTATGTCAGACTTCTCCCAAAAAGAGCCTTTTGCCAGGGTCATACCACCAGTGCCCTAGCTACCCAGGAAGCTGAGATCTGAGCATCTACAGGCAGCCCAAGCAGGAAACTCTGCGAGACTCTTACCTCTGATTACCAAAAAGAAAAAAAAAAGGAAAGAAAGAAAAGAGCTAGAAATGGAACTATTGTTCAAGTGGTAGAGTGCCAGGCTTGGGCATATAAGATAAAGACTGTCGCTCAGGCCCTGAGTTCAAGCCCCAGTACCTACACATATATACACACAGGCCACAGAAGAGAATTGTTGTAAGGTGATAGACATTTGAAATAGATTGTTAAAGAATCGAGAAAGCTCCATTTGATCACCAAGGAAAAACTATAAGGAGTCTAAGTAAGAGCTAGTGGTTTTCCCAGATGCCTCTGTGAGATGGTAAAGTTGTTTATCAACATGGTTGTAAACCAGCCATTTCTCAAGGTCTATGGAACCTTCCACCGGGAAGAACATGGTCTGTCCGCCGTTTGCACAGCTCCATGTTTATAACAAAAGAACACCTCGTTCAATGCCACTCAGTCCTCCCCAGAGGTTATGTGATTGGGAGGTTTTAAGCATAGACACTAAAAGCCAGACACCCTGTGGTTCACATCTGTATTCCTACTCCAAAGGCTGAGATCTGACAATAGAGGTTCAAAGACAGCCTGGGCAGGAAGTTCAAAGCCAGTCTGGACAGGAAAGTCCGTGAGACTCTTATCTCCAATTAACCACCAAAAAGCCAGCGCTACCCTTCAGCAAAAAAGCTCAGGGACAGGCCTTGAGTTCAAACCCCAGGACTAGCACCAAAAAAGGAGAAGAAGGAGAAGGAGAAGGAGAAGGAGGAGGAGGAGGAGGAGGAGGAGGAGGAGGAGGAGGAGCAGGAGGAGGAGGAGAAGCAGGAGGAGGAGGAGGAGGAGGAGGGACAACACACTAAATCGTTATAGCACAGAATGTAAAGTTATTCAATTATTTACACATACTCTTGGCTCACCCATAAACCAGTGTACTCAATGCATTTGCATGGGATGCAAGTAATACGCCATTCTCTAATGTATATTTAGAGAAGAGTTTCGCTATCTAGTCAAAACACACACAAAAAAAAAATTTAAACACCTTATGAAAACCACTGATTGTCTCAGCTGGAACCTGGTGGCTCATGCCTGTAATCCTAGCTATTCAGGAGGCTGAGCTCTGAGGATCGCTGTTCAAAGCCGGCCCAGACATAAAGGTCCATGAGACTCTTATCTCCAATAAATCACTCAGAAAACCAGAAATGGCTCTGTGGCTCAGGTGGTAGAGCGCTCGCCTTGAGCTGAAGAACGCAGGGACAATGCCCAAGCCCAGAGTTCAAACCCTATGACCAACAAAAGAAAGAAAGAAAGAAAGCCATTGTCTCAAAACATAGGAAATCCATTTGCTCTTCAGAACAGTGAGCAGAGCTTTAGCACCCCAAAATGGAATTCTCCGATGAAACAATTACTCTGAGTCAAGTGAAGGATATGCCTTGCTTGTCTCCTGAGGCCTCTTGCAGTGTTGTTGAACATGAGCTCAGCCTTTCCCTTTGTGCTATGGTTTTGCTCGAAGTGGCACCATAGCCAGGGTGTGGGGGACAGTTATTTAAAACATCCCTCTGACCCCACCTTGGTATGTTTACACAGGACTGTGTGAGATATAAATACAGATGTCAACATTAATTACCTTTACAAATACAAGGGGAGGTTTTTCTTCTACCTTGGTGTTTTATTTTGGGGGGGGGTCAAAATATACACAAACATATCATAAATGTCGATGATAAAATGTAGGCATATTAAAGTTTATTTATGGTCTTTCAACCATAATAAAGAACAAGAAGATTTACAACATGATGAAGGTAAGATTAAATGTTCCCTACTTAAGATCACTTTAAGAAAATCCAAACGCTTACAATTTATGGATTCCACTTCCTCAAATTGCAGATAATAAGTGAGTTGTTAAACTTTATGCTATTTCTTTAAATAGCTACAAGTTCCTGATAAACAAACAAAAATGTATTAAAGCAGATTGTTGATTAGTTGGCATGCAAATTGGATTTTTCCCCCTAAGCTTTAAATTCCCAGTAATTCAAAACTAACCTTTATTTTCTTTTTGTTTTGTCAGTACAAGGGTTTCAGCTCAGGATTTCCCACTTGCTATGGCTCTACCACTTGAGCCATACTCCCAGATCTTTTTGTTTGTTTATTAGATAGGGTCTCACATTTTTACTTGGGATGAGCCTCAGACCACAATCCTCCTATAGCAAGTATTTGGGATTCTTAAGGTGAAGCATCATGCCTAGCTAGTTTGAGGTGAGGTCGTGCTAAATTGGCATGGCCCGGCCTGCAAGTGTGATCTTCCCATTCTCTAACTCGTATTTAGGATTACAGGCATGTGCTGCCACATACCCTGCCCCAAACTTTTTTATTTTAAAAAGTCCAAATCTTAAGTCACAAGTCCATGTTCTCAAAGAAAGCCTTTCCTCTTAAGTTCACGCCCTTCTAGCTCGGGCCCACCTCTGTGAAGGAATTTTGTAATGAGGGATTTGGATAGCTCAGCTGTTTTACCCTTGTGTAAGGTTTTGTACAAAATGCAGGAGACTCACAAGCGCAGTCCACTAGAATAGTTGTTAATATGTATGGACACTGAATCCCACTGACTGAGTTCCTGAAATAGAGCTGAAGAACTGAATTTGTACTTCCATTTTATCTTCACCCATTTAAATGCCAACTGAAATTCTGATGTCTTTGTTTCAACCGTAAGCACAGTTTTGTTGATTTTATAGGAGTACGTTTTTACTTTCTTTTTCCAGTCTGGCTTTATTTGCCTTGCTTGTTCAGCTGACACTGTATAATTTGAACCATACCTCCAACCTAGACCTTTGCTGGTCAGTTGCAGAGGGAATCTTACAGATTTTTCTGCCCAGGTTGGCTTTGAACAATGATCCTAAGGAACTCAGCCTGCCAAGTAACTAGGATTTACAGGCAAGAACTACCAGTACTTGGATTTTTATGTTTTTAAATTTTTATACCAATTACGTATTGAAATGATAGTATCTTCATCATGAATGATGATTACATTGACATAGTGGTGATTGCATTAATGATGCTATTAGTGTCAACACTTAATAGTTAACAGTTAATATTTGTGGTTAAATAGCAGATATTGTTAAAAAAAATTAATGTCCCATTTCTTTTCACTCTTCACTCCCAAGAAATCTGAGACTCATGTATGGTTGTGCCATGCTTCTGTTGGGCTGCCAGGGTGAGCAGAAGGTTGTATTGATGGCATCCAGAGAGCTCCAGAACACCTTGAGTACTTAACTAAATATTATCTCAAACCAAGGAAAGACAGTCACTCTGAATCCACATTCAGACATCAGAAACTTGAAACATTGTGGCTTTTATCTTTTTTTTCTCATTATGTACTAGCCAATGGATGTGTCCAACAAAACCTCTTCTGGACTTCTGAAGATGAGTTGATAAATATTGGAAATACTAAAGTTGTTAGTGAGACAGGCACCTGCTTATGCAGGTCATCCTAGCTACTCAGGAGGCTGGGATGTAAGGATTGCAGTTCAAAGCCAGCTCAGGCAGAAAAGTCCCCATGAGACTCTTATTTCCAATTAACCACTCAAAAACCAGAAGTGGCACTGTGGCTCAAGTGGTAAAACACTAGCCTTGAACATAATTAGGCTCAGGGACAGTGCCGAGGCCCTAGATTTCAAGTCCTACAACCAACAAAAATAAAATAAAGTTGTTGCCCTACCATTCTACAGCACTAGAGTGTATTTAAATAAACTTTGGCCTATGTCAAAGTGATCAATTAAATCCTTTCCTTTGCTACTGACCTCCAGCAAAGGAAATCTAGTGTATCTGTACAGAGCACAAAGTTTCAGGAAAAGCTGGGCTTTGCTAATGGAAGGCCTCCTAGCCACTTATATCTACAGATCAGTGTTGTCACATTACTCACAGGTCACTTGGTTCCAGAAAGATGAACCTGTGACACCACTAACGATGGCTTCCATTCAGCTCTTTTCAGCCACAGCCTAGCTCCTGTGCACAGCAACTCAAATGAAATGCTTTAGAATATCGTTGTTGGTTTTCTATATTTCTACCAACCCTGGGGAACTTGCAACCTTGGTGACTTTCTGAAAGCCCAGAAGTTTAAGGCAACAGAATCAAGGATGGTTTCTACAGCTGTGCTCAGTTTAGAAGGAGACTGGGCAGACTGGGTACCACATGGAGATCCTAAGGGCAGAGGACCCAGGAGGCAGAATGCAGTAGGGAATGCAGAGTTTGCTCTGCACTCTGTGTGTAGAATGCCTTGCAAGAAATGCATATGCTACTGGGACTGGGAAGGTGGCTCCGTAGTAGAGTGCTTGCCTTGCATGCATGAAGCCCTGGGTTTGATTCCTCAGCACCACATAAGCAGAAAAAAGCCAGAAGCGGCACTGTGGTTCAAATGGTAGGGTGCGAGCCTTGAGCTGAATCACTGAGGGACAGTGCCCAGGTCGAGTTTAGCCCCCCTGACCTACAAAAAAAGAGAGAAAAGGAAAGAAAGAAAAGAAAGACAGACAGGAAGGAAGGAAGGAAGGAAGGAAGGAAGGAAGGAAGGAAGGAAGGAAGGAAGCAAGGAAGCAAGGAAGGAAGCAAGGAAGGAAGCAAGGAAGGAAGCAAGGAAGGAAGGAAGGAGAAAGAAGGAAAGAAAGAGAAAAGCATATGCTGTGCGTTACACTAATACCTCCATTGCTCGGGCAATGGAGTGGTATTTAGACAGGAAGTATTATTATTATTTTTTTAATGAAACTAGTGGTGCTGGAAGCAGACTGGCTAAGAGTTAATAATGAGAATTTCAGGAATCGGGAGCTGGACGGGAATTTCTGAGTGTTGGACTGCTTCAGAGCAATCTTCTTCTTTCCAATTGTTCTCAGGCCTGCTCTCAGAATCACTGGAAACAGAATGTAAACAAAACACTTGTAGGTTGGGTAATGGTCCCTTGTAAAGCTAGATCCTGCTTGAGAAAACCTTACTAAGCATAACTGGACAATGTGATAGTTTATTTGGACCTTTTCAGCATTGTTGCAAAAAGGCTTCATATATCTTTGTTAGGTAACCTTCCCTGCTTGTCTCTCCAGTTTGACAGGCAGCTCATCAAAGTCTTCAGTAACCAAGGGGCCGAGGGAGCTGGCATAGGCTCTGTCTACTGATCCTATTCCATTTCCCAGTACGAAACAAACAATTGAAGAATCCATGTTCCTTTTTTCAACTCCTTATACTTCTTTTAGCTTATAGATCTAGCATAGACTAGTAAGAGGGGACTTAAAATGGGAATTGGGTAAATCAGAAGACTTAGAGACATCGGTGGCTTATCTAACTACAATTGGCAAATACTGGCAAGCTTTAACACAGAGATTAAATATAGAGACTAAACCTATATTATTTCTTCCGTGGACATGGAGCTTGAGGGAAAGAAAAACTTTATAAGAAACCACAGAATGTTCCATTGCTCCAGAGCTCTTTCTCCTGGGTCATCTTAACTGGCCTGTGAGTGAATGGTCCCTTCTATTTCTTTTATGTCTAAATTTCTGAAATTCTCATCACCAAAACTGTCTGTCTTCCTCCAGTAAAGTTGTGTTTTCTTTGAAATTGGCCTCATGCCAAGAAAAAGGTTTGGAAAAAGCAGTGATTTCCATACATTATTAGATGCAATTAAGGAAAAAGACTGTGAAAAGAAATAGCCTTGGTCCTAATTTGCTCTTATAGCAGATTTACTTAGGCTCCAGAATCCATTGGGACCATTTTGAGTCCTTGAAATGGATTTCTTCAATCTGTGAGCCGTGTGTCTCATCTTTAAAGCATTTCAGGCAGGTAACTGCACCACCATGGTGGAAATGTGTCAGATGAAGTAGGGTTGATGCTAGCAGAAAACATTTGCAGGCAAAGGAAAGTGGTACAATGGTGGGTAGATTACCACCAGCCTTTTCTTCACTGCAAACATCCATCCAAGACCCCACCCAGCACTGTTGTCAATGTGGAATGATAACTGGTCTTGCTACTTGGTTGATTCTTGTTTGGTCTAAACTGAAATGTTATTTGAGGGTTAGCAAAGCAAGTAGATCCAGGCCTGATCATTTCTACCACCCAAGAGAAGTGGGTTGAGATGGGAGGGGCAATAAAAACCAGAAGAAGTAGAGCAGAGCCTTAGGAGCATCCTCAATCCAAGATGAAAATATCCAGACATCTCAGGCCAGGACCGGTTCCAACGCCACCACTGGATTTCAGTCACGATTTCCTCCTTTGCTGATGGGTGGGTGAGGATTGTGGTCTAGAGTTCTTGGCCATGTGTCAGAATTGAAATCATGAGCCTTCCAACCAACACACTTAAAGATGAGGAAACACAGAGACCAATTTGAAGGGGCGATGCAAGCTACTCTGTTAAAATCAGAGATGCTGGCATTGGTGAATAGCATGCAGGTCCAAAAAAGCTCCCTCCTTGGTTTTGCTTTAGCACATCTAGGCTTCTTTGCAGCTGCTTGGAATAGATAAGCAAGAGAGGTTCTTCTTTGGGCTGGTCTCGTTCTCTTTACTGTGGGGAGTGACACTGGCTCACTATCCAGATGTTTACTTCAGTTCTGCACCTGGATATTGAATTTAGGATTCAAGGTAGCTCCAGGATACACCAGGACAGGGTCTCTTTACACATGTAATGTCAACCTCAGTAATAACCAGAGGTTCTCCAATGGATGATATTTACTTGGAAATAGAATCAAATTACACTGGGAATCCACACGTCCTAGTAAACTATAAGTATATTCAGAGAAATTGAGTCAAGGGAAAACCTGAAAGACAAAAGAAAAAAATGAATGGCATATTTTGAAACAATAATCCCTAGCTAGTTAAGGATTCATTAGAGGATAAAAACCATTCTGAAACTGAGCAGGGAAGAGCGGGGATAGATGAACGGGGAGACACAGATTTTTGTTTTAGTTTGTTTGTTTGCATAAGGTTGCAGTGGCCTTTGTGCAAGATTGAGAAGTTGGTCGAATGTTTTTTAGTAGTTCCTGTGAAGCAGTCACGCATGCAAACCCTTCCTTTACAGCCTGTTGGCTTATTACCTAAATTTCTCGTTACGTTGAACACAAGCAACTTCACTTTTGCTCCTGCCAACTTCCACATGTAATTCCTTCCAGAAAATGTACACTGCTTTGTCTCAAGTTCTAGGCTTTCGTTCACTGACAAGGCTAGAGATAAGGAGACCTGATGGTGACATTAATTAGTGCTATGAATCACTCAGTTCTTTGGGGTTCAATTTTATCATCCACAGAATGAAAGGATTAAGTTCGATGATTTCTGACAGCCTTCAGACTAAGGGTTTCTGGCTGCTCGTAAGTTCAACTCCTGATGGAGTCACTGAGACACAGGAAGGGACATGTATGAAGCGTCTACTTTTAGCCATTGGCACCATAAAGATCCTGCCCAACTTAAGGCTCCTGCTGTCCAGTTTGCTGGCTGGTTTGGCCATCCACCACAATTCTATTCAAGAGTTCCTGTAGGAAAAATCCAACCACTACCAAGTGTCTTATCATTAGATATTTTTTAACCCCCAACTGCAGAACCTGGGACTATGCTTGTGTTTAAGAGCCCATATTCGGGTACAATTCAGTTTTATGGACATGATTGCAAATGTTTACGTGGATCTTTTCCTAAGGAACCCCCAGTATTATACTGGCAACGACTGCTTTATTTCACAAAATAGCTTTCAAATGAGAGCTCATTTGCTTTGTTTTCATTTCAGATTAAGACATCCGTTATCTGGGCAACCCCAAATGTTTCCTTCTCCATCCCATTATGGGTCATCATACTAGCCATACTGCTGGGATTGTTGGTTCTAGCCATCTTAACCTTAGCTTTGTGGAAGGTAAGTAGTTCTTTCATTTTCCTTTAAGACTGGAGAGGTCATTGAAGGCAATACTAAAAGCATAATTTATATGTCTTTTTTTTTTTTTTTTTTTTTTTTTTGTCGGTCGTAGGGCTTGAACTCTGGGCTTGGGCACTGTCCCTGTGCTTTTCAGCTCAAGGCCAGTGCTCTACCACTTGAGCCACAGAGCCACTCTGGTTTCTGAGTGATTTAGTTATACCCAAGTCCCAGAGACCCTCCGACAACCACCGAAAAACCAGGCAACCCGAACTGCAAAATGCAAGGTTTATTCAACAAGCCAAGGCTCGGGCCTTGTCCCGTATCCTTAGACACAGCAGAGGAAGCGAGGGGGCCCCGAGCAACAGTATAGCTGGGCTTATAAAGGCAAAAACCACAAAAGTACAGCAATGCTATTTAGGGACCTGCTTGAGCCATGGAGGCTGACATCTCCTGTGGTTAATCTTCTGCTGACTGGGTCTCGAAACCATCCTGTTCTGGGGTGTTCTGCAATCTTTAAATAACAGTTCCCAAAAATTTTGTACAGACATGTTATTAATTCATTTTTGCAACCTTTGCAACATTAACTCAGAACAGGAATGAGGGACTGACACAAGTTAACTTTTAGAAGCTGTCACAAAATGGCTTTAGTTTGGTTCTTACAGTTTATTGGAGATAAGAGTCACAAGGACTTTCCTGCCCCGGCTGGCTTTGAACCGTGATCCTCAGAGCTCAGCCTCCTCAATAGCTAAAATTACAGGTGTGAACCACTGGCACCCGGCTATTTATAGATTTTTTTTTAAGATCTGAAAATTGTGTGCTAGTTGCTTTGACATATTTAATATGTCTTGTGTTGCTAGTGTTTAAGAAGACTGGGGGGGGGGGGGAGTGCATTTGTTTTTTTTTAATCTCATGATATTTTTGTAGTTCTGGGGACTGAACTCTAAGCCAGTGTTCTTCCACTGAGCTATATCTCCAGCTCTCATTCTGAGATTTCTTGTAAATAAAAAATCAGGGTGGGTGAAGTTATTAGCTAAGGCCTGTGACTTTTTTTTCCAGTATGCTGGGAGTGATCATGTTATTAGGAAGATTTCTCTCTCTGGTTTAATTAGCCTAGATCTTAAGCTTTCTATGACATGGTCTATCACAAATCCTTTGAGATTTGTCTTTATAAGCACTGCACCAATGCAATTAATATAGGTCAATTCTAATTTTTTATTTCGACTATGAATTAGGCCAACAAGATCGTACATGTTACAAGAGGCTCAGACTTATTTTGTTATCTTGCCAAATAGTCAGTCTTTATTAGGAAGCTTTAATGTGTTCTTTGATGTGTTCTACTGAGGTTTGTCCTAAGTTCACAACAAGAATGAATTTCTGGTGACAACTTGAACTCCTGCCAGGTTTCGCAGAGACTTCCATTCCAAAAATAGAAACGATGTCACAAATATGTGGCTATAAGTACAATTAACTCAGTCACATCTCAGCTAACCGCCATTGTTGTGGGTCCCTAACAACATGGTATGTTTTTGTTTTGAAACAATAGGCAACATACTTAACAGAACTTGAAACTGAGAAAACCTTGGCTTTGAATAAGAATAGCTTTTCTAATTGTAACCCATTCACACCCTTTTAAGCCCACAGTCACTTAGAAATGACTTTTTGTGTGTTACTTTGTGTGTTACTCCAGTTGGCAGGGGATAGAATTAGATGAGCCAATATGACACACAATAGTGAGCAATGCAGCTCTCCAAAATAAAAAGCAAGCAAAAAAGATGATTCAGGTTTCTAGGAAGATTTTCTCTGGGAAAATACAAATCGAATGAGGTAGAAGCTTCTAGAACCACTTCTTATAAGAATGGCTGGCTAATCATTGGGAAATCACTAGGATGTCTGGCTGACTGATTCTGTCACTGAAATACACATATACATATTATATATACATAATATATCTCTCACCAAGCACAAAAAGATCAACAGTTGTACATCCCACGCATGCTGCCAGCTCAGCAAAATATGCGAAAAGATGATAAAAATAAAACATAGAAGGAATTGCTGAGACACACTGCAGTCAGCCCTGGAAAACAGCCAAGGTCTGTGAGTGCTTTGTGTGAAATTGGGGCACTGTCCCGCCACCCATCAATCATGGCAGGAGGAAAGGCACCAATGCTCCACCATTCTGTCCTCCTTGTTCATCCTGCCCACCGTGCCCTGGAGCAGGTAGTACAGATGACATTCACAAAGCTCCACGCTCCTTAGCAAACAAAGTGGAAAAATGGGGTGCCTCACAAGTTTCTCCTCTGTTTCCTGCTGTTTTTGTTTTTTTTTTTGTAGTGTGGATTCTTTGATAGAGCAAGACCTCCTCAGGATGAAATGGCGGACAAGGAACAGCTGACCAGCAGCAAGACCCCGGAGGCATAACAGGGGAAAAACAAAAGACCAAAAATTCAAACACTGGTCCCATTGAAAGAAAAGGAAGGACATAGGGCTGTATAATAAAGGCTTTCCTATACCTGCCAGTGACCTAGGAAGCAAAAGAGCCCCTGACAGGATCCCATCATCAACTCCATCCGTTGAGGACATCGCCATGGAATCCAGAGAGGCCTGTGGAGAGAGAGAAAAACCCCCAACATGATGGAAACAATCAGATCAGCAATTATGGAAGATTTCTCTGGTTTTTGTCATTCCATATTTGGCAGACATTTTTGGACTAGGTATCTGAACTTAGAACTTGCTGTCCAGGTTAAAAGAAAAAAAAAAAAACAACACCAACCTGAGTTGCAAAGATGAACTGTCTGAATTCCTACAGAATTTAGAAAGTGAACAAAGACAGAACAACTGTCCAACACTACTGTACCCAATGGAATTTCTGACACCTCCCTATGGAACAGGAACATTGGTAAAGATGGATGATGACTCAGGGAGACAAAGCAATATGTTGTTGGTACTGTGAAAAGTACTTTTGAAAACAACACAGATAATTTTGTGTGAGGATTTTTTAGAAAAAGATTATTTATTTATTTTCCATTTGTCTAGAGTTGAGATTCTCTGCTTGTCCAGAGGACTGGGAAATTAAGATTTGGTTCGCTAGTTTTCAACATCACTCACTTTGTGTCATGCTAAGGTAGCTACTTTGTGCAGATAACTTTGTGTTTGAATAGCATGTCTTCCAAATTGAGATAGTATCAAGGAGAAACAAATTAGTATTATGTCAGTTTTGTTTGATACTTTGCTGCCTTCTACCTGGAATTAGTTTTATTCATATTTTGCAGGAACTCACATCTGCTCAATTTAACTTCACAAGACGTTGTATTTATATTTCCTTTTATATATGCAAAAAAAATTTCAAGGTACTCAATGCCCAGTTTGTGATTTTTAAAAGTCATTTAAATTTGTAGAGTTCATATAAAAAACTTAACAATATGGTAAACACTCCTTTTAATATATACAACAAGCAACACCAGTATTTAGCTTGGGATTAAATATCTGTTTTCCTTTCTATACCCCATATTTGTATACAAGAAAAAAATGTTAAGCATAAACAAGATAGAAATACAAAGTTATACAGGTGTGACACAAATCTATATTCCTAAAAATTTTATTTAGAATTGCTAACACCGACTTTATTACTCATTTTTTACACTAATCTTTCTAGGAAATAACCTGGGAAAATAGATAATCTTTTGTTTAAGCTATTTTTTCATCAGCTTTAACTCATGAAAAATTTGTTAAGGCTCTTGTAAATAATCCATAATCATGTTTTATATTGCCATTCTGAAGTAAAATTGACCAGTCAAATTTATAGTCTGCACAGTTTTGTATCCTTTTTATAATGATGAAAAATTGCTATGAAGAAATGCTGAACAAAATTATATGTGCAATACTTTATAGACATATGTATCTGAGGCATGTTTACACTGGCATTAGTTATTTTTAAATTAATATCCTGAATATTAATTCTGATAGAAAAACCTGACCCACATCCTTAAGTTTACATAGCAGTTGGAAAAAAATCTGTGTCCCGATTTCAACAATCATGCTTTATTTGAAAGATGAGCCAAACTCACAGACACTAAATTTTATGCTGTGCCTTTAACCTGGACAGAAGCCATTTGGCTTCAGCTGCAAAAACCCATTGGAAAGCAAACCAAAGGCACATGGATGAACACATTGTTGTAGTTCATTGTCTGTCTGCTTCTGAATTAAACCCATTCTGGAAGTTGTTGACATGTCTGTCAGGAGCTCAAGTCTAACTTCCAGTGTGTGTTGTCTGATAGCTGATGAGCCATGCACTTGATTCAAGAGTTGGAGAATCCCACACTAGCCTCTGGGGACCTTAAGTGTTAGCCCTCTTAGATAGAACCAGTTGTATAAGTCAATGGTCATCTATATGATATGATTTAAGGGATACTAAAATGCCTTCTCTATCCTCTAAAAATGCCCTAACTCTTGTCGTACCTGTCTTATGACCAAAAGATTAGTAACTCAGGCGTTAGGGTCATAAAAATGTACTCCTTACTTCTTGAAAGAACTCAACTCTCAATTCACTCTTCTGGAGTGAGCTAGAAGTGTCAAGAGACAGATAGAGCAAGGAATAAGGGCTTCAAATGCCAACCACACTCTCAGACAATAAAGGTTCTTTCTGGAGGTCCCCGCTGTACATGGGGCATTGCATGGGACATCACACACATGTATATAGCAGCCCTCTACCCCTTGGAATGTGGGGATGATGGAGGGAGGGAGAAACATGAGGTCAGTGACTCATCCAGAAGCCATTCCTCTGGCATTTCTCCCATCTACACAGAAAACACTGACAATGCACTGAGTATGTCATGACTATCTTTGCTGAGTTCTTTCATAAGTCCTAATGCACTGGGCTCCTTCTCAGAGCCTATCTGTATTTCTCTTCCCAGAATTCCCTTTCCAATTCTTGCAGCTGATTTTTAAAACATGGGGAAATGGGAGAATTAAGTTTTATAAACTTGGAGAATGTTATATAGCAAATAAATAATGTACTAGGCACCCACTGAAAACTTATACTAGAACTCAATTCTTGTTTTTATTTAAATACATGTATAGAGATCTGTGAAGATTGTCACATACCTATTTACCTGGTCACTAATAAAATTAAAAATTAAAGACATAATGGTATATTTATGGTTTATTTCACTTACAATGTAAAGTCTTCCCCATAAGAGCCAAATGTTAAAGATTTTTACCTGGAGTTTACCAGAAAAATCATGTGACAAGGGGAAACATTTGCAAGAGCAAAATTTCAGTTCTCCTTGGGGTGATGAAAATGTTCTAGATTTAGAGTATGGTAATGGTGAGACAATCTGTGACTATTCCTCATGAATCCTAGTTAAAAATAGGCACAGGAAAAAATATTCTATAAAACTATCAGCCAGGTGTCAGTGGCCCACATCTGTAATCCTAGATAATCAGAAGGCAGAGATCTGAGAATTATGGCTCAAAGCCAGCCCAAGCATGAAATTCCATCATATTCTCAACTCCAATTAACCAAGAAAGCCAGAAATGAAGCCGTGGCTCAACTGGCAGAGTGCTAGCCTTGAGCACAAAAGCTCAGGGACAATACCCAGGTCCTGAATTTAAACTCTAGAACTGGTGTGCACGCGCGCGCGCGTGCACACACACACACACACACACACACACACACACACACACACACACACACACAGGATCTATTTTGAGGCTAGTTTAAAAATTGTAAATGGGACATAAGTGAATTCTATGTTTAGATAGGGATCTAATTCTCCAGATATCTTGTTGTGTAAATGTTAATATTCTAAAATATGACCAAAATCTTTTGGTCCTAAGCATTTTTATAAGGCTATTCAACCTGTACAATAAGTACACAATGTGTGTTAGTCAATTAGTGAAACATTTGCTTATTCAATACTCTTTTATTTGGGAAAAAAGAATCATGTATTAAGGATAGTACTCAACTGAATCATATGTGAAGCTTTTTTGCCAGTCCTGGAACTTAAACTGAGAGCCTGGGCACTGTCCCTAAGCATCTTTTGCTCAAGGCTAGTACTGTACCACTAGAGCCACAGTAGCACTTCTGGCTTTTTCTGTTTGTGGTGGTATTGGGGAATTGAACCCAAGGCTTCATGCATGCTAGGCAAACACGATACCACTAAACCACATTCCCAACAATGAGGCTTATTTTTATTTCACCAAAACTTTCTAAAAGTGAGATCGCATGCTCAAAATATATGGAAATGTTTGTATCTCTTGATATTTACCAGCCACCCAGTACAGTCATGTTCCATAAGACAGTTAAATACTAGCCACTTCCTTGAGTGAGATTCAGGAATTATAATGAAAAAGATGTATGTACATCTGGGTTTTTTCCCTGCTGCCTAGAACAAGCAGTAAACTGAATACTTCATTGAATACTGTGTGTCACTCACACATCAAAAGCTAAGTAAAGGCTTCTGGAGCCTAGGGATGCCTGTGCATCCCAGAGAAACATATGCAAAAGCCAAATTTAGGATTCAGTGGTGGTGGTGCTGCTGCTGCTGCAAACCAAAATGGAAACATCCAACCCAATACCTGCACAAACTAGTCTGCAACAGGCTAGATTTGGCCTGAGATGCTCAGAGAAAAACTCCATCTTGGTCCAGCCCCACTGGCAAAAGTTTACACACACACAATGAGGGAGGAAATCTTATCTGCTCTTTCCTAAAAATAAAACACACATTGGAAAGGAAATCTCAGCCATCTTAACTTGTGTTGATATCTTGCCACTGCCCACCATAGTAGATGCAGACACTTAACTGCACTAATCCTTTCACCCTTACAACCCCTTACAGAATTTTCTGACAAGGGAGAATTTTCTTAAGGTCTTGCATAATCTTTCTGTGAAATCTGCACCCTATCCTCAGGTTACTTCTCCAGAAAGAGCATTCTGGTGCCCTCAGGAAGTGCCCAAACATACAAACCTTTGAACTTCATGAATGCCAAGACTCCCTCCCTAAGGTCTACTGTTCTTTCTACTATAACAGCTTTTTCTCCTGCAGAACTCTTGATTACATTAAAATGGTGATTTCTTTAGCATGAGAAGTTTAAAGCATGAAACTTTAGACTCATTTGGGGGCTGAGGAAAAACCATAATTTCCCCAGTGACACTTAATTCGGCAGCAAGTTCACCATGGCCAGTGTGCAGAAGGTCCAACTGTTTGCCATTTTCAGCTTTCTCCACTCCACCTCCAAAATACCATCTGCTCGACACACTGCCTTTGGAATTGTTTATGAGCAAGTGCTCTGTTATTTATGATTGTTGGCCAAAATCCATATGGAAATGTAGCCTGATACCAGGGCCTCTTGACAATAAAAAGCCTTGGATTTAACTTTTATCGGCGCCACAATACGACACAGTAGGGAATGTTCTTAATATCTGTGTCCTTGCTTATTTTGGTTGTGCACTGTTGTAGACACAGCCAAATCATCAGCGAATTGTCCTGCTCCCCATCCATTAGGTGAGATTGTTTTCAAACTAGTACCAGTGGATTTCCCTGCTTTTGAAGTATTGGTTTTCAACTTTTATGCACTTAAAGAAGTGTAGGGACATACATATTCATATAATTTACAGTATTTATAATTCCTTATAGAAATGTTCATTTATCAGTCCTCCGCTTTAGTTTCCTAAAGCTATCATGATGATTGTCTAGTCCTTAAGTCCAAAGTCCAAGATTAAGGTGCTGGCAGACAGAATTGCACTCCTTCATGCCAGGGAAGGGTCTATTTCCAAACCAGTCTCCACGTTCGGGTAGTCTCATGTTTCCCTTGGCTTGTAGATGTAGCATGTCCCATATCACCTCCTGAGTGTCCTCCCTGCATGTTATCCCATTATCTTTCTCTTTCCTCTTTGTGTCATCTTTCGCCTTTTTTATAAAGAGCAACTTCCATTGAATTAAGGTCCACCTCATGTTCTCATTTTAACTTGATTCTCTCTGTAAAGGTGCTTTTCCAAAGACATATTTTGAGATGCTGCATGCTAAGACTTCAAAGTATCTGCTTGCAAGGATAAAACTCATCTCATAATATCCTCCTTGAGGGGTATCTATCTTATAAGACAATTTGACCCAATTGAACTCACCAGATTATATCCTTTGTTGGGCAGACAAACTCAAGATGAAGAAACATATTCAAACTAAGGATAGGCTGAAACTTTTAAGGAATATCCATACCATCAGTGTTTTGAGTTGTACACTCCCAGATAAGATGCTAGGGATATCAAGCACATAGATTCATAAGTATGTATTTGTTTTCTCTCTATTACCCCCATGCCCATCGTGAGAATTCCATTTTTATTTAACTTGCTCATCTTCTCTATTCTTCTCTGAAGTCTCTCACCACTGTCACCTAAATTCTCAGTCTCTACTTTCTTTTTCCCTGGAAATAACCATCTGATTTCATGTCAGTGAGGAGAATTGTGAGTTTCATGATTGCTACAATCATCTCTTACCTCTTCCTGTTTCCCCTGTGTTGCTTCCTGGTTTATGATGTAAGTGGTTTCATTCCACTACATTCTCCCCACCATGGCCATCTGATAACCCTCTCCCTAGAATCCACAAACAGTGGTCACTTAATTATGGACTAGACCCTCCAAAACTCTAAGCCAAATGCACCTTTTCCAAGTTTATCATCTCAGACATTTATGTCCTAGTAACAGGAAGTTGACTATTAGAGTGCCGTGAGCGGATTCCCCACTGGTTGGGAAACAAACAACTGTAGACACTTGTCAATGGGAAGCTCTAGAGCCCTTGGCTTTCAGTTCACAGGAAACAAGAAAATGCAACAAAGATAACTACCTCCTCTAGGTATATGGTATATGCAGCACTGAGCCACACATTTCATGGTAGAGGGAGATTTAACCAAACAATAAAGGTAGGTTGTTCAGTGCCACAGAGTGGAGGGAGAGCTGCTTGGCCACAGGCTGGGCCGATCCACTGTGCTCACCTTCTCTCATGCCCCAGCTCTTGGCCATCCCCACCACCTTCCTTCCAAGTACTTATCAGGAATTTCCATCATTTTGCATGCAGTGGGCAGCTCAGGCTGCAGCTGGAGAACACTAAGCATCTCCCTTGAGCCAATGGGCTCTCTGCCCACACTTATGCGCAAGAATGTGTCTAAGCCCAGGAGCCCTGGGCATCAGCTATACTGACTGCATTTCATTACAGAGAGTAAACACCAAGAATGGGAGATGCTTTGACAGGTCATGTAAGGAATAGTTAGGAGACCTGAGGCTGTTTAACCTAGAGATAGACTGTCTCCGTGAAATCGAGATAAGGAACCTTCTCTGGGCACATGTTATTTGGCACTGGGCCATGCCCTTATGGTAGGAGAGAATTTATCCAACATAATGGCAGGTCCCTCAGTGTCCCAGAAGGGAGTATCTGGGGGGGAGGTCTGTTATGATTGTGAGAAAAGCTCTTTTCTATCAAAGCAGTTTGCTTCCTTTCTGTTAGTCTTAAGAGAATGGTTTTCAAACAATTCCTGTTTTGGCCAGGTGGCTTGACCCTCATTAGTTACATTTTAGTTACATCCTTTTTTTGAGCACATAATGAAGGCATCCTGTTAGAAGCTGCTTGAATTTTAGTTGCATCCTGTTCATTAGGCCATATCCTTTTGCACCCTTTCCTGAATCCTAGCTCAGCCAATGTGAGCAGAGGGGCGGGGCCTGCTGGAGTAAGGCTAAAAAGGGAGCAGCATGCCTGCTTTGTGTGCTTGCTTGCCAGATTCTTGGATGATGGTGCACCCTTCTACAGAAGTAAAGTTTGCCTTACCAAGTTCCTTTATTTTATTTATTTATTTTTTTATTTTTGTCGGTCGTAGGGCTCGAACTCTGGGCCTGGGCACTGTCCCTAAACTCAGCCCAAGGTGAGTACTCTACAGTTTAAACCACAGAGGCACTTTCAGTTTTCTGGTGGTTAATTGGAGATAAGAGTCTCATGGACTTTCCTGCTCAGGCTGGCTTTGAACCACTAACCTCAGATCTCAACCTCCTGAGTAGCTCAGATTACAGCCCAGCTGACAAGTTCCTTTTGAGTTGTGTCCTTATTCCTATGTGACACCTCAACACCCTGAGCAATTTCTAACATGAAGAAGAGGAAGGAGTACTAAAAAGGAGTTGAGGATGGAAAAACAAAAGCAATCGTGAGGGTAAGAAAAATAGAACTACATTGTGAATCCACTGTGTGCCAAGTAGACTTCTCCACAGCCATGCAAGGCAGATAGTAGCAAAGAACAATCACTACCCTCTTGTTAACCAGAATAACCTTGCTAAAAGAAGAGGCAGAGTGTTCCAGACCACTGTGGTATGAGGAGAGACCGCTGTAATAGGTTTTGTGGTGAGAAAGAGAGAGACTGGGCTAAACTTTAAATACAGCAAGGAAAGGTGGGAGTTTATAAACAAGGAGCTGGTAGGGATTTGTGGATGGGAATTTACCAAAAGGAAATGTCAGGAGGAAGGAGGGAATTCTAGCTCAGTGATAGCCAGAGTGATCATTACGTGGGGGAAGATGGTAGTGAGGGATTTAACCATGCCTGGAAGAGAGGGGTTCTTCCTAAACTAGACTTAATAAAACTAGACTCTGAAAACAGAGACAAGCTCAGCTTGTGCTGGAACCTGACTAAAGTCTAGTCTAGGAGAGAACTTTATCAACACTGCAATCACCTAGGGAGAGTAAGTTGCTTTGCCTGTATATACCATAGTACTTAGAATTGACATATAAATCCAGGTCAACCCAACTATAGAGCCCAGGAGTATACAGGCTGCTACTGGCAACCAATACTGGGTGTTCCGTGCTGGAAGCAGAGAAGGAGCCATTAAAACAATGGAGTAGAAATGGCCTTTCTGAATCATAATAATCCCTCACAAACAATACCACAAGGGCTTAGGTTTGTGAGAGGTGTCTAGTCACAAAAGCACAACAGTGAATCCTGCCTTTGCTTCACACAAGGATATAAATTACAACCACAGAACTTTAGTCCTCTTCAACTTTCAGAATTTTCAATTGAGGTTCACGCCCATAACTCCACAGTCTCAATATCCTGAGATACTAAAGAGTTTGATGTGTAGTGTCCTAATTTTTAAAATTTTTAAGATAATCTAGATAGAAATATGCCTTGGGTCATTTGTCAAGGATGGAACTGACCCCCAAAGCCACAAGGATTTTAGGGCTTTAGCCTGTGAATGTCATCATTTTTCTTATATCACATACCCACTAGTTAAGAGGTCTAAGTGGCAGAATGTGTAATTTACCAGAGGAAAAAAAACTAGACATTGTAAAGCCTGTTTTTTGAACCACAGCTACAAAAATGTTCAACATGCAAGTAATATACGGACACTCCATTGTGCCTAAATAATGACAATATAATATAAAGTAATATAAAGTTAAAGGTAATATTTTAAGTAAAAAAAACTTCCAGACACTGGTGGCTCATGCCCATAATCCTAGCTACTCAAGAAACTGAGATCTAGGATCAAAGTTCAAAGCCAATCCGGAAAAGAAAGCCCAAGAGATTCCTATCTCCCATTAAACACAGAAAAGAGGGAAATGGAACTGTGGCTCAAGTGGTAGAGCACTAGCCTTCACAAAAGCTCAGGGACAGTGCCCAAGCTCTGAGTTCAAGCCACAGAATCAGCATACACACACACACACACACACACACACACACACACACACAAATAAGAATATTGGTCTATGGAGAGCCTTCACATCTTGTTATTTATGTCCTATTAAGGCTTTTGATTCTGAAAGTTACCTGTCTATTGCCACCTGAAGTAATCAAATCACATCATTATTCTAATCAGCCATCTACCAAGGATCTGTCTCTTTCTCTTTCTCACACACACTTATTACTGTTGTCATTACAAGAGAACTGTTGTTGTTAGTTTAGATCTAAGATTTTCCTTTGCTTATAATGATAATTTTTAAAAGCCTACTCCTTTAACCTGTCTCTCCTAAGAATTCTTTCTTTATATCATTGCTCATATCCATGGATCCAAGGGACAGGAGATAAACCACACTAAGCAAGTACTTATCATGAAGTTGCAATTCCGTGTCTTCACAGGAGAAAAACAGTCTCTTTAGCAGTTTGACTCCAGACAAAAATTAAGAGGAGGGAGAAGGAGCGAAGGTTTACATCTGGAGAGAGTTAAGTTGTGTGGCTGGAAGGGAGTCATGTGACCACTTCCCTCTCTCACGGCCATTTTGCTTTAGCATGAAAATGCTTGCTCTTGCTAATGTTGTGAGCTTTTACTAGAAGAAAAAAAGTACAGTGTGTGTTCACAGAGGACAGTTAGTAGTCAGTTTATGTTGTAAACCACTTTTTTCCCTGTGAATGTATTGACTAGGAAGTTGCTAATTATTAAAAGTGGGACATCTTAGAAAAACTCTAAATCTGGCACAATAATTAATTCTTGGATAAAATCCTATGGAGTGCCTCTTTCAAACAGTTTGAAAACCTCAACTTTATATAAACTGTTCCTGCTGGTCCCAGCTGAAGTCATGTTGGGAAGGTGAAAATAATGTCCCCCAACTCTTGTGGGACTCATCTGCAAGTTTGTCATGTTATGGGCACCATTTGATGAGTGAAAAGCATTAATTCAGACAGACAAGATCATCCTAAAATGGAAAAGTCTCCATCTGAATGGAAAGTAATACCTTATGCTGCCCCAAGTTGCTCAAGAAATGAATACTTTCAACATGATTTAAAGCCTTAGTTAAGTGTGGTGAGAGAAGTAACTTTTATTTACAAATAAGTTCAGCTCCAAGCAGCAGTATTCAAGTGGGTTTGTAAGTTCAAAGGCACAGTGCCTGAGGCGTTTCCTCTAAATGCAGAGTGGGTAGGCTCCTGGGAGTCCTAACAGATGGGCACAAACTCTTCCCACGTGCTGGAAAGTCTGTCCCTTAGTACCCACGGGGGATGGGTTCCCAAGAATACCAAAATCTATGGATGCTCAAGTCACTTAAAGAAAAGAAGATGATGTGTTTGCATGAACCTTGTCATCTCTACATGACCTACAATCCCTAATACCATGGAGATGTTATGGAAATAGTTTTTGCACTATGTGTAAGGAATGATAACAAGAAAAGAGATGTGAATGTGTTCATTCAATACAGGTGCAACTTTGCATACATATTTTCAGCTCGATGTTGGCAGAACATACTACCCCACTCCCCACTCAATCCATGTTACAGAAAACCAACATTCATCTAGCACTTCATGTCTTTCTTTCACAGTATGACCTTTCAAAAGAGATGTCCACAGCTACTACCTCTGTTTCCCCAATCCCCTCAGGTCCCCGGTGAATTTAAAGCCAATGGGTACTTCTTATTCTTTACCCCGTTCCCATGTGTGGCCACTAAACAACCTAGTGACTAGAGGTGCTGACCCTCATGTAATTCAGACAAATGCATCTAACTTTTAACTAAGAATCAATAACAACTGCAGTTACAATTTACTACTTCATCTTCAAATTTGTTCACATTTCTTTAGACTACAAAGCCATGCTTGTGTTTGCAAGTTTTGATCAATTTTAATTTTACATAAAGAGATTTGTATATAGTTCCTAGTAGTATACATAGTCAGAGCAGATATTTATATATTTACATAAGGTATATATTTTTATATTTATAAATTTGTATGCATTCATATCTACATAGAAGTAGTGAGAAAAAGCTGAGCGCAGGTGGCTCACACCTGTAATCCTAGCTACTCAGGAGGCTGAGATCTGAGCATCGCAGTTCAAAGCCAGCCCAGGCAGAAAAGTCCATGAGACTCATATCTCTAATAATTCACTAGAAAAACCAGAAGTAGCACTGTGGCTCAAGTGGTAGAGCACTTGCCTTGAGCTGAAGAGCTGAAGGACAGCACCCAGGCCCAGAGTTCAGACCCCATGACCGACCAAAAAAAAAGTGGTGAGAAAAACTGCCTTATCTATCAAAGTGTGTTGCTTAAAAGTTCCTGCTTTGGCCCAGTGGCTCGGCTCTTGTTAAGGAAAAGAAGAAGTGCTTTGGGAAAAGGAAGGGTTTTTGGAGTGTCAAGTTTTGTCTTAAACTGGGTTTTTTTCAAGATGGATTTAAGGCCCACCCCAGACTGTTTCAGAAATAGCAGGGGTTGAGGGTATATTCTTGAGATTACTTGTGTGCCATTGGCTCTTGGAGAACATACTCAAAACCATGTTGTTTAAGTGCTTATAAAGAGATTTTAAAGTGCTTTCTAAACAGCTACTCGTGGATTCTGTTGTATGTTGATACAGGAGCTTGAACTCAGGGCCTTGGACTCTTACTTGGAGCTCTACTGAGACACATCTCAACTTCTGGCTCTTTGCTGGTTAATTGGAGATAAAGGTCTCATGGATTTCTCTGCCCAGGTTGGCTTCAAACTAAGATGCTCAGATCTCAGCTTCTCTGAGAATATTCCTCCAATGTGAATATGTCATTTCTAGCCTTGTCTAACAATTTTTAGTGTGTGTTTTCTTTCCCACTTATCTCTTTCCATCATGAATGTATGCTTTCTCTCATAAGTTCTATCACTTTTGCACTGGTGGAGCATGTCAATGTTAATAATGTCCCTGAACACAAGTGTTATATAACACAAGTGTATATAACAAGCCCAACCAGATCTAATGATCAAAGTCGCCAAGCATGGTAGTGCAGGTCTATAATCCTGGCTACTTGTGAGAGTTATTTCAGAAGGATCACAGTTTGAGACTAGCCTGGGTTTCATATTAGTATCCTATCTCAAAATAAAATGTAAAGGGACTGAGGGCTACCAAAAAATGGGAGTTAGTGGCTCGTGTGATTACAAAACATCAAGAGCAGCATGATTTGGACAGCCTACCTGTCTCTGTATCTTGTTTCTAAGCCTCTCTATGGTCTTCGGTGTCACACTGTCCACAGTGGTAAGATAGCTCCCCATATTTCTAGAATTCAAGCCCATGAGGCCTCTTTCCTTGTGGCCTAAGAAGACAAGTCCTTAACATTAGCTCAGTGATGTCTGATCCTTAATTAATAACATACCCAGGCATATACCAATGTGCCAGGTCTGCAGCACGTTCTCATTTCTAGTGTGAAAGAGGAAATGGATTGTACTCAACACATCTGTATTGAGAGTTGATAAAGGGAAAATCCCCAAAGGAGAATCAGTGTACAGTTATCAAAAGATGGATAAAAATGAACAACTAGGTACTACTTAGGGAAATGAAACACACACAGACTTAACTCCCACTTCTACTGATCAGAAGTCTGAAATTAATCTAGCTGGATTAAAGTTAAGGTGTAGTATGACTCTGTTTCTCCTGGAAACTCTATGGGAGCTTGCTTTTTCCAGTTTCCAGAGGCTGCTTGAATCCTCAGTTCATGGCCTCTTCTTACAGCATAAATTCATCAAATTTCTAATTCCCCTTTATTCTGCCTCTGCTTGTCGCTTTAAAGGACTTCAGTTATTGGGCCCATTAGGATAAGTCTGACTTTAAGGTCAGCTGATTAGCAAATGGAGTCCTATCTTCAACTTTAATGTCCCCTTGATATGTACCATGACATACTCATAGGTTCCCATGGAATCCAACATGGCCATGTCTGGGAGGGTATCATTTTGCCTACCAAAATGTCCAAACAGAATTAACTTCTCAAATCTCAAAGTGATCTAGTTGACCCAACACTATATGTTCAAAATGGCTTTGTTCATCAAGATTGTATCTTTCATTGGGTGCTGGTGGCTCACTCCTGTAATCCTAGCTACTCAGGAGGCTAAGATCTGAGGACCATGTTTCAAAAGCCAGCCTGGGCAGAAAAGTCGTAGTAAGACTCTTGCCTCCAATTAACCACTAAAAAACCGGAAGTGGCACTGTGGCTTAAGTGGTAGAGCGCTAGCCTTGAGCACAGAGAGCTTGAGCTTGCTCATTGATTCATTCATTCTGTTAATAAATAGCCATCCAATAACCACCATAGACCAAGCACTGTTTAGGCACGGAATATACAGTGGCAAACAAGATGGTCCCTTCCCTCATGGAGTTTATAGCCATTGAACAGACTATAAAAAGCTAGCCAATAAGTAAATACTTAAACACTTTGTTCTTATCCATCTATTTCTACATTGGCTTTATTTTCTCCAAACTAGCTTGAAAAAAATTTTTTCTGTGCCTTGGACATCTTCTGTGCCCTGTGTCCTATTTCTGGGTAATGAACAGGAGAGAGAAGAGAGAAGATGGACTTCACTCAAACATGATGGATAAAACTGGCACTTTCCCACCCACAGACCCAGCTAGAAAAATGTCCATGGTGGTCACACTGTCCATATAAATCGTTAAACTAGAACACATTCTCCATTCATGCTTCCCATCCTTCACCAGAGTGTTCACATTTTAATCACCTAGCTTCATGTAGTTCAATTAGCAAAAGTACAAGAAGTGCTCAGAAGAAATTAGAGGCAAGAAAGGGAACAATTTCCATAAGTCAGTAGAATGAGAGATAAGAAGATGATGTTCATATTTATGTACAATAGACTCCCAGTCTACATATTATCTATGATTAACCTAACATTCTGGAAGGGTCTTATGCTTTTAATGTAATCATTCAAGTGTCTCATCTTGACTATGATGTGCATATTTATAGGAGGTGGGTAGAAATGCAGCTATTCTTCATACAGCTGTAATGAGGTTTTTTTTAAAGGGTTGGGACAAGCCTAAGAACACAGGTCAAAGGGTTTTGTATACAATCACTAAACATTCTTTCAATGTTTCTGTACTCAAGCCATATTTTATAATTGTTATCTTACAAAAATCATAGGTCGTTTAACAACATGACCTTAAAAAAATTCTCTTAATTATGTGTTGACAGTAGTACCACCTACTCCCTCCTTCTCCAGTGAACTTTGCTCCTTCATCAAAAATAAAACAAATATTCCCCCTGGAAGATAATTTTGTACCGTAATCCATGGCCACAAATTTCAGCTGTGAACCTTGTAATAACTGCTGAAACAAGTAGTAACTTTTCTCCTGAAAGGACAATATGAATGCTGTCAATTATAGACTTTATTCAATGTATTTATTACCCACACAGAACACATTTTTATTCAACTTGTTTCTGTTGATTTACTAACCAAAATCCCAGCAGGACTTTGGAGGATAATATAGGGAATCCTATTTTCATGTATATATCCCTCAAAGAATTGAAAACTGGGGGATCAAGCAAATACTAACATGACAGTGTTTATAGATGCATTAGTCACAATAGCCAGGAGTTAAAAATAACCTAGGAAAGCATCAACAGAACAATTAAACAAAACGTGGCTTATACAAACTATGGGATATTATTCAGTCTTTCAAAGAGAAGGAATTTCTGATCCATACTACAACACACATATTACACTAAGTGGGAAAAAAATCCAGATTCAAAGAGTCAAATATTATATGATCTCCCTAGTATTCAATATCTAAGGCCATTGATTTTTTTATTATTGTGAAAATACTGTACAGAGGGGCTACCATTACATGAGCAAGATAATGAATACATTTCTTATCAAGCATTATAGCCTCCTCCTTTGTTTCCCCTTCCCATCCCTTTCCATCCTCCCCCAGCCCCAGGCCATCAATTTTTTAAAGACAGAAAGTAGAAAGCAATTGCAAGGATCTTTGATAAAGAAACATCTCTGAGCTAGCCTGAGATATCTTTCATATCTGAGCTACAAAATTAATTCAGAGGGACCTGACTCTGGAATTGCATTTAATAGGTAAAAAAAACACTGTTAAAGCTGGGTGCTGGTGGCTCACGCCTGTAATCCTAGCTACTCAAGAGACTGAGATTTGAGGATGGCGGTTCAAAACCAGCCTGGGCAGGAAAGTCCGTGAAACTCTTATCTTCAATAAACACTCAGAAAACCGGAAGTGACGTTGTAGCTCAAGTGGTAGAGTGCTTGCCTTGAGCTGAAGAGCTGAGGGACAGCACTCAGGCCCAGGGTTCAAGCCCCATAACCGATAAAAAAAAAAAAAACTGTTAATCCTGTTAAGAATATTCATGTTGTTCCTTACTGGAAGTAAAAATACACTTCAATGTTTCCTTTTCCCTTAAATAAATTAAGCTGTTGGTAACTGGTCCAATTTGATCCTTTGATTGGTAGCTGTCAAACCTTCTTTGTGCCCAGCTACCCAGCCTACACCTGTCAGTCAAGCATTGACTCATTGCTGAACTGTCAACAGGAGAACTTGACCAATTTTCAGCCCACATTTCGTAACTGCTCAGAGAAAACACCACTCATGGCTGCAAGAAGCCAATCTTGTTCTAGTCATGACCACTCTAGAAGAGATGCACCCATCTTAGAAGACTCTATGGAAGCTTCAATGACTACCAGAGGCTGCTCCAAACCTGGTAATGTATCTGCAGTAAGATTAGAGAGGAGGAGGAGCAGAGACACTACTTATGCAAGAATTGTAATTGGCTGTTACAAAGCCTATGATTAATGGAACTAAAAGCATACTGCAATTGGTGGAACTGAAAACATACTGTGATTGGTGGAATTGAAAACATACTGTGACTGGTGGAATGCCAATCTAAGCATGAATATGCCCTGCTTCCTTTCTAGCTATAATATATAAGCAGTTTGATCCAGTTTACCTAAGAGACTTCTTTCCTATGTACTGTTTCCCTAGGTATTTCAACATTAGGCACTAATAAAGGTTTACCCTAACTGGTATTATTTTCATCCTTGAGTTCTCAGGAATGGTCTTTTTCCTCCTCGTAGTCTTTAATCATGGGTAAAGTAAATTGGGCTGATTGTACAAGTAGACAAGATTCAGGAGCATCCAGTCCCAGAAGCAACAATGACACTGAAGACGAAGCTGAGGTTCCAAAATTGCAGTCTCCAGAAGCTGAAGACCCCAATACCCAAAGTTCAAAATGGTATAACCCCAAGAGGAGGCTGAAGACTCCAGAGAGCCACCAAAAGAAGAATCTGCAAGGAGCTAAAATAGCAAGTTAGTGATAGCAGAGAAGCTAAGACCATCAAACTTAGATGCTGTGAAGAGACCAGAGAAGACTTCAAGACAGCTAAAAAGATTTAAAGAGCCAGAGTTCCTGACATGCAAATTGGGGAGCTAAAACTAGATGCTTGGTGCTGAGACTCTTAAAAAATAAGTTTGTTCTGTGTTGTGCACTGAGACTACAGCATTAAACTGCTAGCCTGAAAACTTGGAGCCATAAGCTTCTAGTGTTCAAAGGTCAGCACTATAAAGTTTTCAATTAAGGAAACTTCTCCTTGCCTATCCACTTTTTCTATCCAGAATAGAGCAAAAGTCCAAGTCAGCCATTTGTGACACAGACACAAATGAAAAATAAAAGCCCAGTTACTCTTTTATTTTAGGTAAGACATTTTAATGAATAGACAATATATGTATATATATTATATATATCTTTCAAAAAATTACTCTTAAATTGGCCACTTCTTTGCCTTAGCCCTCCTCCTCTCTGCTCTCAGTTGTCCAAATATCTAAGTTATTCTAGACTCCTCTCATTCCATCCTTACCACCTAAAATATCTATAAAATCAGAAGCATCGTATCCATCCTTGTCTTTTCTGGACTAGTTTAGGTGTGTTATATCACTTTTTTTTAACATTCATTACTGTAACTTGCTCATTGCTGCCGCTGCCTTCCACCTTTTGCCAAAAATGATCATTCCAGAGTACAAATTCATCATGGAACACTGGCTTCCCACTTCAACTCCTCTGCTCCTTTCTCTGGGGGCAGTGTGTGGCTCTCAAGAGAGTGGCTGGCATTTGATGTTCTCTACCTCACCATTGCTAGTTTTTCCCCGAATGCACCCATTGTCTCCCCACCCTGGCTTACTTACCATGTTTGGCCAAAGTTGTTCCCCTGCATGGAACTCTTTTCTCATCCCCCTTTAGTTGGCTTAGCTCACTTTCTCTGCCCAGAGTCAATTCAGACATTTACCCCCTACAATATGTATATGGGACTGCTTCCTGCCATCGCGGCCTTCCTGCTCTGGCTGACTTCACCCGCCAACGCGTTCTATTACCAGCCCAAGGTGCTCATCCTGCCCACAGGGCAGGGACTTAGCCTGTTGTGTCGCTAGAGCATATTACTGTGTCTTGGCAACCCTGGGCACTCAACAAACTTCCTCTGTTCACTAATGTAGTGTCTTTACTTACTGAGATTTATAACAAAGGCAAGCTGCCAGTCATCACACTAAAAAAAAAGAAAGAAAGAAAGAAGAAAGAAAACAAGACAAAATCAACACAGATATACATTGATTCATCCCGCACACACTAAACCTTACGGTGAGTTAGACTGATACTATTTAGACTACTAATGGGCAAGCAAAGGCATTTTCTATACTAGATGGATTAAACTGAAAGATCCATCCTCTTCCCTCTCTGATGATAGTATTCAAGAATGCAGACAGTAAAAATAATAAAAAATTACAATTGGAAGCTAATGAAGTATTCATTTTGACTCACCCTGGCCAGGCTCCTACATGGGAGTGATTTCTGTTTACATCTCTTAGGAGGAAAATCTGGGATTCATTTTGTAAACTCAGAACAGAAATCAGCTGCCCAAAGCCATCCTGACATTGTCACAGCATTGGGGGATGGGGGAATTCCATGTACCATAGTTTCTAGTGACACACTCCAAAAATACTTCTTTGCTCAGGAAGGAGAAATCATACTTTGCCCATAATCTGACCTGTCACCTGTGAAAGTTGAGTCTAGGGGTTGATTTGTTTTTAATTCCCAGAAGAATGGAGTCATGCAAAGTCTATTTATAGGTTAAATCTGGCCACCACAAAAATGCACAATAACAAGAGATGGCTGCTACCCCCCAGGGAATAACCTACTTCAAGAAATCCATTGATCACTAGGAATGCAAAGACCACAGAAGACGTAGCTGAAGGTTGCCTGTGTGGAATTTGACCTGTGTCACCATTGTCCCCCCCCCCCAATACCTCTACTCCCCCTCCCAAAAAAAGCAGTCCTGCAGCACAACTTCTTTAATACAAACCGTGTTTGTTGCTTTTCCTGATCTGTTTCTGGCCGATGGTATTTTGTGGGGCTGGACTGAGTTAAGATAACTAGGCAGCTTCGGTGGTTAGAAATGTGGACACATGAATGGAAGGTCTGGCAAACTCAAAGCCTCTCCACTGAAGACACGGTAGGAATGGAACCCATATAAGGCACTGAAGGTGAAGTCCCTCTTCTCTTGGCCTCAGAAGTATTAAAAGAAATTCTCAGCATGAATAAACAACAACTCATTCCTTCTGTAGCTGGATATTTCACACAGTGTTCTAGTCACTCGTGTTCATGTGGGCAATCTATCATGTCCCACATTCTTATTAAAAATAAAACAGCTTAGATGTCACGATTGTAGGAATGTGGAAATATTTCCTCTGTAAGGAACACATTGGTATCAAGTATGAATCATCAGAAGGGCAACAAAAATCAAGATCCTGCCGTTCTTTTCCTGGCTCCATCCTTCTTCCCCCCACCCCCAATCCTTGCCTTCAATTGCTTTCAGTTCCGAGGAGAGAAACATGTCTCATAACTCTCATTGACACAAAATTGTCCAAATGTGCAGACACTCCTAAAGGCTTTGGCTAACACAGAGACCCAAGAACCCTGCAAATATTCTCACATCTACATCTATCCTTCATCTGGAGGTTATCTGATAGAACACATCCATCCAGCACATTCAGGTCTGCTCAAGGCCCCACACTCCCAGAATTCCATGCCTCTCCTGGGACTTTGGATGGTTGCAAATCCTTCCTTCACTCCATGAAGATGAGATTATGAGAAAAATTACAGAAAACAAGGTTGAGAGTTGACTTGTCAAATATCAAAATGTATTAGCCTGCCACATCAACTGAAATGGTATAGAACTCATATAAGAATGGAAGGATACTAAATGAAAACACACACACAACATACAGAGCTTGCAAATGTTTGAAAGTCTGTGTTTTGTGGAGCAAAAAGATTGTTATCTAACACTACTGAAACAATCAACTGATAGGTTGGTAGAAAAATGAAGACTAGGATTTATTTGTATCTTATATACTCTCAAAATGAGTCTTGATGCTTAAATTTTTTTAAAAAAACGTCAATCTCAGGCAAAACATTGAAAAAATTGAATAGAATGCTGAGCTCAGTGGTTCATGTCTGTAATCCTACCTGAGTAGGTAGGATTAGATCTGAGATTTAAGGATTGTGGTTCAAATTCAACTACGAAAGAAAGATCTATGAGATTCTTATCTCTAATTAGCCAGCAAAATGCCAGAAGTGGAGGTGTAGCTCAAGCAGTAGATTGCTAATCCTGAGCCAAAAAGCCAGGGCCCTAAATTCAAGCCTCAGTATTGGTGTACAGAGTTGGGGGGGAGGGGGTGAAGAGAAGAAGTTTTGGTGTGGTTTGGCTTGCTCTTTTCTTTCTTGAGACAGAATCTTAATACTCAGCCTGAGCTGACATTGAATTTAAAATCCTCCTGTCTCTGCCTCCCATGCTAGGGTTATAGGTATGCGCTACCATGCCTGGCTGGGAAGTCTTTAAGTATGAAAAACCATGCTGATTTACAAAGAAAAAGATGGATACATTTGATAACACAAAACTTTTAAACTTCCTTAGCTAAGGGGAAAAAAAGATGTACTTTGTTAAGTTTAAAGGTTAAATTATTTTAAATAAACAAGTAAGAGAAACTATTTGAACTGCACCTTTTTCTGTCAGTCCTGGGGCTTGAACTTGAGGCCTGAGTGCTGTCCCTAAGGGTTTTTTTTTTTTTTACTCAAGGCTCAGGCTCTACCATTTTGAGCGACAGCTCCACTTCCAGTCTTCTGGTGGTTAATTGGAGGTAAGAGTCTCTCATGGACTTTCCAGCTCAGGCTGTTTTGAATGATGATCTCACATCTCAGCCTCCTAAGTAGCTAGGATTACAGGCGTGAGTCACCAGTGCCTGGCTTTGTAACTCTTTCATTGTTTCTCTCTCCCCCCTCTCTTTCTCTCTCTCTCTCTCTCTCTCCTCTCTCTCTCTCTCTCTCTCTCTCTCTCTCTCTCTCTCTCTCTCTCGCTCTCGCTCTCGCTCTCTCTCTCTTTCTCTCTCTCTCTTTCTCTCTCTCTCTCTTTCTCTCTCTCTCTCTTTCTCTCTCTCTCTCTCTCTCAGTGTAGATTGGACTCGGGGCCTTACACTTACAAAGCCACCTTCACCCCTTTTTGCTTTGGTTATTTTCAAGGTAGTGGTTCACTTTAAGCCTAGGCTTACCTGTGCTGCAATCCTCTTGTGCTTTCCTGTGTCACTCGGAATGACAGACATTTGCTACTGTGTTTTGCCTGTAGCTGGGGCAACATACTACTTGCCTAGCTGTGTAGTGAGATGGAGTCTCTCAAAAGTTTATGGCCTCAAACTACAATCCCCTGATCTGTGTGGATTACACGATGCCCAGCAAGTCTTCTCTCCACAGGGAGAGGAAGGGAGAATAGGGGACTGTCTTAGGATTTGAACTCAGGACCTCGCACTACTTGAGCCCTTCCTCTAGTGCAGTATCAGTACAGAAGGTCAGCTTGCAAATCAAGGACAAAAGATTCTTCCCTCTAGAGAAAAAAATGAGCACAATGGTAGAACTATAAACACTATGAAGCACTGCTAGAGATCAAAGACAGTCCCGTTAAACAACAATCCTGTATTACATTTCACCTATCAGATTGGCAGAATCAAGAGAATGATACTACTCGGGGTCAGCTAGGTGGAGGGAAATAAGGCTCTTTTGTTCCCCGTCTGTGGGAGTGGAAACTGATCCCCTGTCTAGAGGGGAATTTGGCACTCCCTATCATTAGAGCCACAGTTCCACTTCTGGGAACTTAGCCTAGGGAAATAGCCAGGTATGGAGAGACAAAGCCATGCAAGGAGCCAGGTGCCACCGAGCGGGGGGATTCTGGGAGGTTTCCAAGAGCAGGGCATGCTGAAGGCAGGCTTGATGAACAGGAGGAAGGAGGAGAGGAAAAAAGATGAAAAGATGGGGGAAGGCAAGAGAGAGTATTATACAACAACCAGTAAGAACTGGGACAGGGATCCTGTGAGAATGAGGCACGCAGAATTCTGGAGGGGAAATAGTGACAGACACATCAGTGATGGGCCCTAGTACTGCCTGATTCCTGGGTTAGCAAGAGATTGGTTACTCAGGCCAACATGGCTGCTTACATGACCTGTAAGGTTGGGCCTAGTGTGGGAACCCAGCCATAATAAGGAATTGGGGTTCTAGCTAATTCTTTGGTCAGGGGCCACTATAGAAGCCTTGTGGATACTTAGATTGGTCCATTGGGCTATTTGCTCTGGAGCAGTACAGAGAATAGAACCGAAGTTCTATTAGACAGAAAAGAAGCAAATCAGTCAGGAGCCAACTGTAGGAGAACACTCTAGAAAGATGAAGTAAAAAAAAAAAAAAAAAAGATCTGTAGTAGAATAAAAAGAGACTCAGAAGCCAGGCACCAGTGGCTTACATCTACCTATTCAGGAAGCTGAGATCTAAAGATCATGGTTCAAAACCAGCCCAGGCAAAATTTTAAAGAAGCTGTGAAACTCTTACCTCCAATTAACCATCAAAAAGCCAGAAGTGGAGCTGTAGCTCAAGTGGTAGAGTGCCAGGGACAGTGACCAGGCCCTGAGTTCAAGCCCCAGCGTGTGTACACATGCAAGTGTGCACACACACACACACACACACACACACACACACACACACACACACACAGAGCAGGACTCCTGATTTCCAGCTGACATCATGGGATGAGTACTTCCAAAAACACCATGATTGACACCTGTGCAATGGAGTTTTCTTCCCCCTCGAAACATCATCCCCAACTATCTACAAGGTGAAATCCCATTCACCCTCCCAGCTAATCACAAATGCCACCTCTTGTGAAGTCTTCACCCAGGACTCTGTTATCTCCTTTATCTGCCTAATAGTTGATCAATTATACAGATATCATATCAACCTCTGATAACAAAGTCCACATGGTCACATCTGACCCCTTTCCACATTTTCTACACTATCTATCAGACTCTCTCCGGCATGGCAGACATCTAACTAGTTGAAATAAAGAAAAACAAATAGTCCTTGCCCCATCTCCTCTTAAGACTTCCTTCTTGGCTCTTAGCATAGAAATATCATAAATGTTTCTAGTGCCAGAAGAAACCAAAAGAGTGGGCAGGCAGTATTGGAATGTCTGCAGGAGATTTCCTTAATCCTTAGCTAGCTGATAACACCGTAGGAAACTATCATTAGGAAAACACAGTAAAGAAGCTTGGGGCTTCAATTACCACTTCCTTACTATATACCTCAGAACACTGAGAGTGATTTCCAGGGGAGGTTTTATTTTTTTTTTTCCAAGTATATATAAATAGTCTCGGTCAGCTTGGTGAAAGTGTGTTTCCAAGATGAACTGATAAACTAAGCGAGATAAAGAAGGTCAAGTGGATAAGATGAATTGCCTGGCACTCTTATAGACATAGTTTGTGCATTTCATTGGGAAGCAATTTTGCCGAGGAACTCAGACAGGCTGGGGTCTACCTCACTTTAGGACTGTAATGTAAAATTTTAATCTCAAAAAAAAATAAATTGGAAAGAATAAATAAACCAGGGGAGGATTGTTTACAGAGCTGAAACTTTCCCAACTTAGCTGTAGGTCAGGCATAGAGATAGATAGATAAGACAGACAGACAGATATAAATACAAATATAAACATAGATACATATGTTAGTCCTTAGTTAAAATAAGTCAACCAAATGTCTACCACATAATGCTGAGGCTATAGTGATGCTACAATGAGGCCCCTCCTGGAATTATCTTTCATTTTAGTCTTTAGTTTGTAGCAGAATTTTTCAAAGTATGTTGCCTGGAACACTAATCTTGAAAAAAGAATGCTTTACCAAAAAAAATAAAGGGGAAGGGGGTGGGATTCCATGGTCAAATAGACTTTGGAGATGTTGAAGAGTCATGATGTTCTTTAGTTTATCAGAGCTTCTAAAAGTCCTATTGGTAATTTTTAAAAATGCTTCTTTCTTTACAAGTGTGTTTATTCACCTGTTGAGAGAAATAAAAGTTAAAGCCTAGTAACACCATACTGAAGTAGTGTCAACCAGAATCTGCTTGAGTAGATCTCAAGATCTTACCATGTCTGTTTCTTCTTCTTCTTCCTCTGAATAGTTACCTGTTCCCCTTAAAATTCAACAGTATCTACGTCAAAGCCCCCAGAGAAGACCAGAAAGCATGAAGCAATCATTTAGTTCATTTGAAATTGCTAATGGCTAGTGACTTTTGTATTGCCTCTCCCTGGGAGGATTCACATATTTGCTGAAGCGCGGTGACATGTAATGACTTATTTCAAATCAACAATTCAATGCCAAGAGCTTCATGCCTACAAGGAGCAGAAAGTCCCTTCAGCTCCCCCAACCAAGGGTCTCCACTAGGAAAGTGAGGGGAAGTTGTTCTCTATTTCCATTCCATCAAAGTCACCACAGCAACAAAACTTCCTGCTCAGCAACTTGGAAATTTTCCCACTGAATCCCACTGTCTTCACACCCTATCTCTCCCTATCTTCTCATGAATAGAAATCAAAATGAATATTGCTTCCTTCTGCCTCTCTCCTAGGCTACATTCAACTGTTTCCTTTCTTAAAAGCCAGTGCTAGCTGGGTACTGACCGCTCATGCCTGTAATCTTTGCTACTCAGGAGGCTGACATGTGAGGATACAACTAGGCTAATAAGACTTTTATCTCTAATTAATCAGCCATAAAAGCTAGAAATGGAGATGTAGCTCAAATGGCAGAGCACCAGCTAGGTATGAGTGAAAAAGCCAAGCAAAAGCAAGAGGCCCTTAGTTCAAACCCCAGTACTGACTCACATAATAATAAAAACAATACATTGTAAGTACAATATAATAATAATAATAATACAAACACATATGCATACACACAAAGCCAGTCCTTTGTCTTCCTCCTCCTATAGCACCTGTCACTTTGTATACAAACAACTGACCCTTACTGTATACAAACAACTGACCCTTAGTTCATGGAGCCACTAGTCTTTCAACTCTTCTGTGTACCCAGAATGATGCATATAGTAGGCAGCCTAAAGAAATTGTGTGTGTCAATTTGCCTTGTGAAAATTAAAATGTGTTTGTGACTCTAACTAAGTATCACTATTCCACAATACTGTGAAATATGTGAAATTTATATAATCACCTAATCTCAATTAAAGAAAAAAAAGTGAGAGAAGGGATGGGTTAAGAGAAGTGGGTGACTGCACCAGAATCAACTCCAAATGGATCAAAGACCTCGGAGTCAAAGCAGACACTCTGAAAATATTACAGTATGGAATAGGAGAAACTCTAGGTCTCCTTGGCACAGGCCCAAATTTTCTTAATAGAGACCCAGAAACACAACAAATCAAAGAAAGGTTGGACAAATGAGATTGCATGAAATTGCAGAGCTTCTGCATGGCAAAGGACATAGCTAGCAAGATCAATAGAAAGCCCACGGATTGGGAGAAGATCTTCACTAGCCATACAACGGACAAGGGTGTCATATCTAAAATATAGCTGGAACTCAAAAAATTAAATCCCCCAACAACAAATCTTCAAAGAAACAACTGCCCAATAAATAAGTGGGCCAAAGACTTAAAGAGAAACTTCTCTGAAGAGGAAAGAAGGATGGCCAATAGACACATAAAGAAATGTTCAACCTCCCTAGTCATAAAAGAAATGCAAATCAAAACAACATTGAGATACCACCTCACCCCAGTTAGAATGGCTATAAACAAGAATTCTAATAACAACAGATGCTGGAGGGGATGTGGACAGAAGGGAACCTTACTGCATTGTTGGTGGGAATGTAAACTTGTTCAACCACTCTGGAAAGCAGTATGGAGGTTCCTCAAAAGACTCCACATAGAGCTCCCCATGACCCAGCAATCTCACTTTTGGGCATTTACCCAAATGATCACAAACAAGACCACACTAAAGCTACCAGCACAACTATATTTATTGCAGCATTATTGACCATAGCTAAGATATGGAACCAACCCAGATGCTCCTCAGTAGATGAATGGATCAAGAAAATGTGGTATATATACACAATGGAATTCTATGCCTCCATCAAAAAGAATGACATTGCCCCATTTGTTAGGAAATGGAAAGACTTGGAAAAAATTATATTAAGTGAAGTAAGCCAGGCCCAAAGAAACATAGGTCCCATGGTTTCCCTTATTTGCAATATCTAGTATATGTCTGAGTCAAGCAGAAAAGGTCAGATAAGTTGATGTTAGGGAAATGAACCCCAAGGTAAGTATTCAAATTTTTTTTCTTTCATGCGATTGTTTCTAACATATTTATAAGATGATTTCTTTGTTGCTTTGTATGTCCCTTCCCCACGGTATAACCCATGCTTTCACTATATTTGATATCGGTATAATTTGTGGAGGGGAAGGGAAAAAAACAAATCGTTTAACTAGGGATGGGTGGACCCATTGCAACAATGAGATGTACAAGTCATTATGTCGAAAAACGAACTTTACAACTTTGCGGGGGGGGGGGGGGGGGGGGGGGGGGGAGATCGGGTAGAGGGGGGTGGGGGTGGTATAGGAAAGGATGGGAATGGGAAACAAAGGAGGAGGCAACAAGGCTTGATTAGAAATGTAATCCTTATCTTGCCCATGTAATTGTAACCCCTCTGTACAGTATTTTCACAATTAAAAAAGAGAGAGAGACAGAGACAGAGAGAGAGAGAGATGGGTGACAATGTTGTCAGACACTTTGTACTCATATACTGTTTGGTAGAATGGGAACTTCTTTTTTGGTGGGGGAAGGGTCTGGTCATGGGGCCTGAACTCTGGGCCTGGGTGCTGTCCCTCAGCTCTTCAGCTCAAGGCTAACACTCTACTACTTGAGCCACTTCCAGCTTTTTTCTTTTTGCTTATGTGGTGCTGAAGAATTGAACCCAAGGCCTCATGCATGCAAGGCAAGCGCTCTACCACTGAGCCACCTTCCCAGCCCATGGGAACTTCTTTGTACAACTACTTAAAGATTAAAAAAAAAAAAAAAATTCTGTGTGTGTGTGTGTGTGTGTGTGTGTGTGTTTAATCTTATGGCATTGTTAACACCACTGTCCAGGAAAAAAGAGATGTTCAAGGTAGATATATCTGATGGAAGGAATCAAAAGATCCATTCAGCCACATGAACTAACTGAATATTGCTCTATAAGAAACTATGGGAGAGACTGTGGTGAAAAAATAAAAGATTCAACTTCTGTCTTCAAGAAATTAATGAAGTGATTGACAAAAATAACCCTCCCATTAGTCTTCAAATATGTCTGAGCAGTTCAGAGCTCTGAGCAAGCCCTGGGCACTGGGCAGGCTAGCCTGTAACAAAGACCCCTAATGTTCATTTCAAGTTTCACTTGGACCCTCAATGCCAGAGGCTTACAGGAGGCCAATTTCCTGTTGCTAGGAGGGTTGACCGAGGATTCCAAACTGAGTTAATGTGCTTCTGCTATCCATCCTGTCCAGGCATTATACGGCAGGCCCAAGTACAAGGGAACCGCAAGAGGGGGCTGAGGAAGTTGGGGGTGGAAGCTTCATTGCCTCTGCCTGTGTGTGTGATATCAGCGGAATGGAGAACATCTGGGTCCTGTCAGACTTTCTCAGAGATCTTCTCTGTCTAACTGCAGTGTGAGCAAATTAAGATTGATAAATTGTCTGGCTCTCTCTCTGCCTTTAAAGATCCCAGATGCCGTGCTAAATTAATGGTTGTTCTATCTCCACTCCATCTGACACCAACACAGAGCCCTAAAAACATCCCAGATCCCTCACTCCCCCAGCCATCTAAGCACACCAGCCTGGACTCCAGTGTGCAAGCTAATTGTGTATTCAGTTAATGCCTCATGCCTGCGCTTGCATGTGCATGTATGCAAGCCTATGCATGCGTGGTGAGACCAGAACTCATCATTGCCATAGGGCATGCATGCATATATTCACAATGTCCTGATGTACATCTGGAAACATAAATTGTTCAAAGTTCCTTAAACACCAAACTGTCCACTACAGAATAATTCCAAGAAAAATGAGCTCATCTGTGCCATTTGGAAACTATGATTTTACACAAATAATATACACGTTGCTAATAAGACCTAAGATTGTGCTGTTCTTATTCTCTGGCATTCAGTTCTCTGCATGGTGGATGGCTTGTTTTGTGTATATCAGTAGAAAACAATCAAATAGAGCTTGAGGAAAAGAATTTGAGGCACTTGACAAATGCTGTTCTGTTTCTATGAGAGTCTAGAAATTAAACACAACAGGAAAATGGCCTTTTGGTGTTTGTTCAGATACCCTAAGTATGTAACTCCAAATGAAGTGTCTTACATTGGGGCTTCCTTGAGAACCAACTAGAAGGAAATTTCCCAAATGAAGAATGAGTATTCTGGGAAGACACCAGGGCCAACAGAAGAACATTCTAGAAATTCAAACCTTTGATTCATCTACTTCCTTCCATTCTCTGTTTTGGTTATGGACACTAGAATCAAACTTCATCCTCTATAAAAATCATTCTTGAAAATGTGAAATGATAGTAAACATGTCTAAATCTTTTACTAAGGGTTCTGAATGATTTCATATAATGACTGTCCATGTTCTTCCTAGCAAAGTACACAGACCCCCAAGATAGAGGCCACCAATGTGAGGACCCCATTATTTTCCTCTACTACTCATCATTTGGTTTTCAAATGTTCTCTCACTTCCAGAGATAATATCAGCATGACAGCTTTCACCCATTCATTCATTCATTCATTCATTCACTCATCCGCTAATCTATCCATCCTTCTACCTATTCAACAAGTATTGTGAAGCATTGTCTGTGCTGTGTGCAGGAATACACTGGTAAAGAATAGACTAATTACTCTTAAAATCTAGGGTATAGATCAAAAAGTTTTATATCCTGAGGTCTTACTAGAAATACCAGTTCTTGGGCTCTACCTCAGAGCCTTGAATACAGATTCAGTAACTCTGAGGGTAGGTCCCCAGGAATCTGTTTTCACATGCTTTCCAGAAGATTCTTGTGCCCATTTAAATTGGAAAACCACACAGGTGTGCTGGTTACTCAGGAGGCTGAGATAGGAGGATCAGGGGAGTCCAAAATGCTCTGAAAATTTAGTGATCACTCTAGATCCACTCTATCTGGTAACACAACTGGAATTCATATTCAGCCTGGGCAACATCATACCATCTCCAAAAAAATATAAAATTGGAGGCTTCCTGACATAGACTGAGTTCTCCTCCTCAGAGTAAACATTCTACTGAGAGAGATAGGCAGTGAACATAAAGAAGTGTGTAATGTAATGTTAGACATTTATGGATGCAATTTTTAAGTAAATTAAGGAAACAAAGGGCGAGGGGGAATCATGGGGTGCTATGTTAGATAAAGCAATAAGGGAAAGAAAAGGCCCTCTGGGGAAAGAATGCCAGAGAAGAGTCGGGGACAAAATGCAGTGGGGGGCATGTGACTTGTCTGGCTTAGCCTCTAGTCCTATTTTCTATTTCTCTTCAGAGTTTCCAGATAAATAGCAGACCACACTGGAGAAAAGCTGATCTACCAGCAGTTCCAGAATGTCACATGAGAACTTCCATCCTGAATAAAAAGGAAACTACTACCTTCTCCAAACTCCTCCTTAAGATTAGGAACCAGAAGAGACTTGAAAGGGCCGAGGGCCTAAGTACTTCAGTTATCATTTGAAATAGACATGAGAAAGAGGCCCCTTGACAACAAAGATTATGAAAATACAAAATATGTTACCAAAGAAGATGGAGGGATGTGCTCTTGAAGGGAAGATTATTCTATGACACTGGAGGCTTAAGTATGATTCCAGAGGGAGCTTTGGGGGTCATGCTTGTCCCCAAGATCAGAAACATCTGCTTTATCACCCCTTCCAGGACTTTTATTAAAATCCTCAAGCATGCAGGAGAATAGAATCATGGTTACACATAGACTCATCATCTGGAAGCCAAAATAGTTAACGTTTTGCTTTATCTAATAATGGATATATAAATAAATAAGAAGATATTATAAGTCACAAAAACCAAGCAATTATGCATGTCCTGAAAAATAAGATTATTTCCTACATGATCATTGTATTATTACTACTCCCAGAAAATTACTGAAGGCAGGCACTGATGGATCATGTTTCTAATCCTAGTTACTCAGGATACTGAGATCTGAAGATCACGATTCAAAGTTAGCCCAGGGAAAACAATCCATGAGAGTCTTAACTCCAATTAACCACCAAAAAGCTGGAGGTTAAGATACGGCTCAAGCCCTAGAGTACCAGACTGGAGAGGTAAAGTTAAGTAAGAGCAAAGGGCCCTGAGTTTAAGCCCCAGTATCAGCACACACACAAAAAGAAAGTTATTGATAATTTTCTGATGTTTAATCCACATTCAATTTTCCCTCATTGCTTAAAGGCATTCTTAATGAATTATCCCTATGATGGCTGCCCTGGCATTTTACCTGGTTTCAAACATAGGTATATCCACACCAAATTAATTAACATTAATCCAAAATCAACATGCTCATTTAAGAATAAGCAATAGTCATGACTAGTAAACAGTTTGTAGACTGAGGGACAGACATAGAAATGTGAGGAAAGGCAGTAAGGACATGGAGCGTGGGGGAGGGGGGCGGGGGGGGGGGGGCGATGCTTAGCAGTGAATCACTTATTCAACCTTACAGTAGCCATTGGACACCTGGACATGATTTGGATAGACACTTTCTCTGGATGCTCCAGGACCACCATAAGCCAACAGAGAAGGGATCAAAATCAAAGAGAAACTGACAGCAAATAATGAGAGTCTCTTCATCAGTTCTGCATGGACTTATCAACTGCTTTGTCTTCATGACATCCTGAAAATGTCTTCCATTTCCTTGTCATGTGGAATATTAAGTTTAGCTCACTCGCTGTTTACAAGGGGCCATTTGCCTCGGGGAGGTGACCAGCATGTTGGTATTGAGTGTTCTGTCAAGCATATGGGTACCAGATGATCTTTGTCAATGGACAAGTTAAGAAGAGGTACTAGAAAAATCAATGAAATTCATCTTGGCTTTGGGCAGTGAAATAGCAAGCATAAAGGCACAGAGACATAAAGCCAGGGAAACAGCAGGTCAACAAGCCGATGTACCGTGGGACATGATTCTTGGTTTCTTTAGTCTTGTGTAGAGAAGGGAAGGAGGGATATTTTTCCAACATTCTTTTTTTTTTTTTTTTTTAAGGAAACTGGCACATGAGAGTTCTCAGCTCAATTCTCAGTGGCAAAAAATAATAATAATTATCTGCCACACCATAATCATTGACTAGCATGATAGACATGTAAGAGAATGTGAAGTCTGCCCATTTATTGTGTATTTGTTAAACATCTGTTAGACATGAAGATCTAGGTGACAATTCAGTGGACTTAAAGGAAACATCAGATGCTCTGACCTTTGGGAAGCCACAGAACAGAAGGAAAAAAGAATATATCAAGCACTTTTCAGAATACCATAGCTATTTAGATAATGTAACCCAGATCATAGCTCTTTAGATGATAAAGTTTAGAGAATATATTTCTTAATTCATCATCAAAGATTTTCACCACCGATACATACTGGCTTTGATGCAATTTTTTTTTTTCTGGTTGGTCTTTCTGGGCTTGGGCGCTGTCCTTACGCTCTTCAGCTCAAGGCCAGTGCTCTACCGCTTGAGCCACAGCGCCATTTCTGGTTTTCTAGTGGTTTATTGGAGATAAAAGTCTCAGGGACGGGGCTGGGAAGGTAGCTCAGTGGTAGCGCGCTTGCCTTGCATGCCTGAGGCCCTGGGTTTGATTCCTCAGCACCACATAAGCAAAAAGGAAAAAGCTGGAAGTGGCGCTGTGGCTCAAGTGGTAGAGTGCTAGCCTTGAGCTAAAGAGCTGAGGGACAGCGCCCAGGCCCAGAGTTCAGGCCCCAAGACCAGACCCCCCCCCCCCCCAAAAAAAAAGAGTCTCAGGGACTTTCCTGCCTGACCTGACTTTGAACTGTGATGCTCAGATCTCATCATCCTGAGTAGCTAGGATTACAGGCGTGAGCCACCAGAGCCCAGCTATGCAATTTATTTATTTTTATTTTTGTTGGTCGTGGGGCTTGAACTCTGGGCCTGGGTGCTGTCCCTCAGCTCTACAGCTCAAGGTGAGCACTCTACCACTTGAGCCATAATACCACTTCCATTTTCCTGGTGGTTAATTGGAGATAAGAGTCTCACAGACTTTCCTGCCCAAGCTGGCTTTGAACCACAATCCTCAGATCTCAGCCTCCTGAGTAGCTAGGATTACAGGCAGAGCCACCAGCGCCTGACCCTTGATGTAATTTAATGCTTCATTGTAAACTGTATCATTCATATGACATGTAGGTTTCAAAAGAGCAAAAACCTGGCTTTGTGCTCCCATCATATCTCTCTGCAGTAGTGAATACATGCGCTATATTCAACACATAATAAGTACATAATCAATTTTCAAGTAAATGAAGCACACGTGTGAGGTAAAGCAGTACCTTCTCATACTTTGTTCCAAATCCTTTTGTACATGTTGGTCCTGGGGCTTGAACTCAAGGCCTGGATACAGTCCTTGAGCTTTCACTCTACCGCTTGAGCTACAGGTCCACTTCTGACTTTTCAGTGGTTAATTAGAGATAAGAGTCTCATGGACTTTCCTGCCCAGGCTGACTTAGAACTATGATCCTCAGATTTCAGCCTCCTGAGTAACTAGGATTCCAGGCATAAGCCACCAGCACCAGGCCTGAACCAAAATATTTTAATTTCCATTAATCTTGCTTATTTTAATTTCCATTAATCTTGCTTGGCCATCCACATTTTATAAGACAGTAAAAGGGATAATGGTGATTTAAATAGTCAAAAATACTTTAGTTTTCTCAAATCTGATCATTCCTTTCAAAAATTAGTCATTTCTCTTTCTTTCTTTCTTTCTCTCTTTCTTTCTTTCTTTCTTTTTTGCCAGTTCTGGGGCTTATCCTGAGCTTCTTTTGCTCAAGGTGAGAGTTCTACCACTTGAGCCACAGTGCCCTTATGGCTTTTTTGAGTAGTTTATTGAAGATAAGAGTCTCATGGGGACTTTTCTTCCCAGGTTGGCTTCAAACAGCGATCCTCAGATCTCAGACTCCTGAGTAGCTAGAATTAGAGGCATGAGCCACAGGAACCCAGCTAGAAATTAGTCATTTCTGAAATAAGTAAAGTGACACAAACAGAAAGTAATGGCTCCTCTGACCAAAAAAAAAAAAAAAATAGAGGGGTGAAGGAAGGCTGGGTGCTGGTGGTACACCCCTATAATCCTAGCTACTCAAAAAGCTGAAACCTGAGGATCAAGGATTTAAGTCAGCCTAGGCAAGAAGGTTTGTGAGATTCTTATGTCCAATGAACCACAGAAGACTGGAAGTGAAGAAGGGAAAAAGTGTGGTTCAAGTAGAAGAATGCCAGCCTTGAGCGGAAAAGCTAAGGGACTGCACCAGGCCCCCTTACTGGCATGCACACTCAGAGAGAGAGAGAGAGAGACAGACAGACAGACAGATAGATATACATATGGTAGAAGAAGGTGAATATGGTCAAAAAACTTTAAAAATGGAACCACAAAACTTGTTGAAATTTGTGGGAAGAGGAATAGGGTCAAAAGAGCATGACGAGTTGGGGTTGGATCTGGTCAAGGTATATTGTTTGCATACATAGACGTGTCAAAACAAACCCCTCTTGTAAAACTAATTGATGACCTGATGCTTTTAAAATGTGGGGAAGCTAAAAAACATTGGAATTAGAATAACTTCTACACTAAATTTATTGACCCTCTCCTCAAAAAATCAAAAGAGCTATTTTGTAGATTTGTCCATGACTTGACAAAACACTGAGCTGGGTACAATTTATATGGCTCACATACCTATTGACCAGCTAACCTAACTGGAACTTAACCCTAGCAGTATTCTCAATAGCAAATGCATTTTAAAGATGGAATTCTCTTTGTCCCAAAAGGCCTTGACAATTTCTCTAATAGAGAAGCCCATTTCTTCAGCAGAGAATAGGCTTACATTTTAACTATGAATTTCCCAAAACACCAGAGAGCTTTTCAGTCTTCTCAGTTAGAAATAGGTCCCACATTTTGGGATAGTTAATAATTCTCAAGATTTGGCAATTTCCCAACAGACTGTGAGATTCTTTTTTGTAATCTGTCTAATAACCATACCAACACCTCCCCCCAGTAGTCCTAGAGCTTCCCAATAATTAGGGACATTCTCCAAAGCCCATTGTTGGCTGGTTTTTTAAAATTTGCTTTGCAATTATTCAGATTATACCAATGGAGAGGCCACACCAGCTTTCTGTGGAAGCGGATCAGCTACCATCAATGACCAAAAGTTACATGCCTGATGTTTCTCGGGCTGAGCTAGAAGACCCCAGCTGAGCTCCTGCCCCTGGCTAGGATCTCCAGAGCTACCTCCTATGGTGCCATTTTATTAACTGCTTCCAGGAAACAATGAACCCAACAAGGAGACTTTGTGAAGGGAATTTCAGATCTCTTGGTTTTGGTATCTCCTCCTCCTTTCCCAGCCTCATAGTGCAGCTCACCACGAGTGACATTTTCTATTTACCTTCATGAAAAGCATGAAAGGACTAAAAGGGGTTGATGAGAACCCAGGCTCTCAGTAGCTAGATGGGATCCACTAGGACCTGGTTCTCTTCTCCATGATACTCCAGACCAGCCAACAGTAGTCACGGACTTTCCCATCCTCACTTCGAAGATTTGAAGATGAGTCGCCTTTCAGTGAATCAAAGAATAGAACCAGGAATTTAGAGGAAGACATTACCTGAAAGAAGTATACATGCCATCTCTTGCCCAACAGCCCACCTGTACCTCCACCCCGGCTCACTTACAAAAACATTCTTACTCATCTCCACTTTCTTCTTCCTTTGCAGTGGCTCTAGGCTGGCCTCTCTCGTGCCTGGGTAAGGACAGAGGTCCCTTATCAGAGGGACCTTCCATCTCAGTAAAGCCATTTGACCCAGTTACCAAGTCCACAGCCATCCATATATACACTAGGAGACAAAAGATCTGCACTTCCATGGAGCCACACACAGATGGAACACGTGACCTGGCCCTGCCAGAGTTGCTTAAGCCTGTACAAAGGGAAGTTCCAGGGAAGGAAATTCACTACTCCCAATGTGTCTTTCCCTTTCTACGGATGCTATAGTGATGGCCCTAGTAAGAATTCCCTCTTCTGTCCTCTCCCTTCCTCTCCTCACTCTCACTTTCTCTTTCTATCTCTCCTCCCTTCTGTCTCCTTTTTCCTCCATGACTGCTTCATTCAAGTTTCTCTACACTTCGCTCTCCTCTACTTTTGGTCCACACAGAAACATCTGCACTTGTGCTTACATAACCTCTGAGTTCCACTTTCCTATAGGCCACAAACTCAGTCTCCATCCCCCAATCCCAAATGGAAGGCTAAGATTGTAAATTATAGCCCACTTTTTATATCCCACTATAAATTAGAGTCCACCCATGGCTGATACTATCTGTGTCCAAAGGACATACAGGAACTGGAACTTTCCTATCTGAGCTCAAAGTGGAGCAAATTCCCTATGAAGGAATTAGAAGTAAGAAGAAATGACTGAACTCTCTAGCACAGAGGATTAAAATAATTCTCTTGTGCTGTTGTTTGGTGGGTTTGTTTTGTTTTGTTTTGTTTTGGGTTTTTTTTTCTTTTAATGTTTTGTTTTCAGACAAGTTTTCACCATATAGCTCACAGGTTGGCCCAAGATTTACTATAGAGCCTAGACTGGTTTTGAACTCACAACGTCCTGCATCAGTCTCCAAAAGGATGGATTATAGGCATGCACCACCAAGGCTGCTTTAAATAAACCCGTAACGCACTTTTGAGAAAGCATCACACAAAAATCAGACTACAGGGAGTGTAACTGACAAAGAGGTCATTGCAGCTGCATCTACATCAACTTCATGTGTGGGCCCTGGCCAATGACAAGACACAGCAGGACATGCCTGGGAGACATGGCACTTTGCTTTTGCCCGTAGACCCTCCAAAGGCCTGGTTCAACCTTTCTTGAACTACCCATAAGTCTTGGACATTCCTACCTAGACTTCCTCCTCCTGATCTTCACTTTGAGTCCATTTCAGCATTTCCTGACCTCCGCCCACCTCCATGGTCTCCCACATGTACAGGTGGTCCTCTACACAAATACTCACTCATTCATCTCATCTTGGCACCTGCTTCTCGGAGGACCCAGTATGTTGATAGTGACACAGACAGAAAGAGGGAGACGTCCCTGGGTGTTCAACTCTTTGGAGGGTTGGCAAATAGTTTCTTCTTCCTGACATGTTTAAGACATGTTAACTACAATCGAAACAGAGTCCTATTCTACGGCTATTAGACACCCATCCTTAAAAAAAAAAAAATGAGATAAGCATTCTGGGACTTATTTTAAATGTGTGTCTTCCTCTTCATCAGCCATGTGTGCCTCTTCAACACTTTGGACTCCCCACTTCAGAGCAGATACTAAAGTTCATTCTTCATTTCTGCCAGCTACAACTGGAGAGGAAGCTGCCTCTGAGATTTAAAGTATAATTAGTCCCTTTCACCCCCAGGGTGAGCCCTTTGTCTTTCCAAATGGCTTGGGGGGGTGGGGGGAAGCGGTGGGGGAGGAGCTAGTTTGCTGAAGTCCTCTCCTTTTAACACAGATGCTTCTACCACCTCTCCTTGAGATTTGTTCTTCTTTGTCTAATAACTCCCTTTGGAAGAGCCAGTCACTCAGTAATCCCTGACTCTCTGGCCCCTTCTTCATTAAGATTGTGGAATCCAACTATCTTCCTGCTGGGCTGTTGTGGCTGTAACTCTTTTGTAAAGGTAAAGGAAGACAGTCTCAGGAACTGAAGATCAGACTTTCCAAATCAACCTTGCCAGAAAGATACCTTATCTTAGGCTTTCGTAATTAGGAAGAAAAATAAACAACTCTCCAGGGAAGGAGAGTCCTTTCTTTGATGAGCTTTGAATGATTCAAGGACTCCGTAGGGGACATTTCCAACTCTGGATGAAGGGCTGGAGTCATGGGGAGGGTCGCTGTCTCAGATGCCACTAGACATCCTTCTGTTCTGTCCCCTGAGTAATAGGCCCTGCACAGACAGGTCTAAGATAGGGAGGTTTCGGTTTGATGATGTCAGATTTGGCTCTGCTTCATGGATTCTTGTGGTATTTTTTTAATGATTGAGCCAAAACCCTGACAGAGTGATGTTCAGATTAAGGGGAGAAAGCCCCCGACGCGTGCATAAACAAGAACATGCCATAGCAAGAAGAGGGTCTTTGATTTTTTTTTTCCTTCCCTCTACCTTATCCAAGGCTGCAAACCTATCTCCAAACTCACTCATTACACCAGAAATTCTCATGCAGTAGGCATGAGGGACCCCAGGTTTAATCCATATAAGACCGTCCTAACATGCTCCCCAAAGAGCTGGCCCCAATGGCTCCCACTCCATCCTGAGCCCAGTGCATCTGACTGGTGCATCTCAGGGCACTGAGAAATGAGCTCAGGATCAAGTATGCTTATTTCCTTGTTTAACCAAAATGACTAAACTACAAGGCTTCTCAAGTTGAACAAATAACAGATTTTTTTTTTCAACTGTGTTCCTGTTTCTATTTTACTGTCCTGGGGGAAGGCAGCAAGTAAAAGCAAATATTATCTGTAGCGATTTCCTCTTAGTAGAGACCACATGCCTAAGACCTTAGGTCCCCAAAGAAATGTGTAGCCTTTCCTAAGAAAGCCCTCTCTCATATCCTTTCTGCAGTTATTTATTGTGACATTTCCAAAACAAACAGCCATACAATCAAACACAGGCTTGGATAGAGATGCTCAAGAGCCCAGGGCTATTGGCTTTGGGTGGCAAGAGGGACACCTGCATGGAAACAGGAGCTGATCTCTTGAGCCTGCTGAACTCTTGAATTGTTCCAATCCCCCTTAAATGCTCCAACAGTACCCACTGCCTCCTGACTTCCTGCCCTGCCGAAGATGCCACTTGGCAACACAGGACCTCTCATTCCTAAATGGAAATCTCGCGTGACTATCCTCAACCTTCATACACTATTCAGGCAAGATCGGAAATTTTCTTAGCATGTTGAACCTTTAACACTTGTGGGTCATTAACTTTAATCCAGACTTTATAAATAACCTTGTTAAGTACTGAGGAAACTCTATCTCTATTATGATGGGTGCCATCACTTCCATCCAAAATGTATTTTTTTTTCTAAAGCTAAACTCCACTGCAAATCTCCTAAAATGGAAGAAATCAAGTGGTAGTGGCAGGAGGGGTGGTGGGGGAGAAGTCTTAAAGTGAATGACTAACATAATTAATGAAGCAGATCAAGGCTTTGGGGATGATAAACATTTCTGAAAAATGGGAGAGAAACAGCACATTCCTGCTTAGACATATTATATATTCTATACATATATGTATGACATTTTACATATTCTCTATTCCTATTCCTATACTATATTCTATAAATTATTAGGCATATTATACATTTTATATCATATGGACAGTGCCTCTAATAAGCAACCTCACCCAGTTGTGGTCTCCAAATAATATTTTAGAAACGAGTATCTGCTTTGCAGGTGAAGTAAGAGCTATATTCACTCCTGAGAAATTACTCATCAAGCTGAATTCTTTAACCATATCACTACAATGAAACCAGGAAGTCCCAATCCAGGTTAGGGTGAAATTGGGCCAGTAACTAATCCTTGCCTTTTTTAATTGAAAAAAAAAAACAACACTTGGAAATTAATTAGTGAGCAATGCTTGGCAGGGCTGCGTACCTTTCAAGAGAAGAAAATAGGAAGCTACTAGAATTTTCTAAGCAGAGAATCAGGCTGAGCAAAGAATAAGAGTACTGAAATCCAGGCATGGGGATGGAGAGTCAAGATGAAAAAGTATTGGTTATAGTGGCATGGAAGGGGAAGAGAGGAGCAACATTCCAAAGACAAGATGAGAGACAGATTTCAAAGGCACAGTCCATAGGACTCGGTGATTAACTATCTAACCCAAATTTCCCCGGAGGCTGCCTACCACCAGGAGCCTGCTGGTGACATCTGAGCAGAATGCCATGTGTGATTCATTTTCCCAAAATACTCCTTGCAGGAGACAGATGGAAGGGTGGATCTGCACCCTGGTAACTGGAGTGTTTGAATGTTTGGTCAGAAGACCTCAATATAGTCTTTCAAGAAGAAAACATGCATTGAACCTGAAGACCACGAGTTGAAAAGAAGAAGAAATGGGGTAAGATGGGGTTTGTTCTACAAGGCTGGCCCCTCAGCTCCCATACTGAGCTGGGTCTCCCTGTAAGCACCACCACTGATTTCTAAGTGAAGCAAGTGGGTAAGGAAGGGCTATCACTGGCCCATCATGTTCCTGCCCTTCCCCAGTCCAGCCACCACACCCAAACTCTGTAAAACCTCAGGCTTATGGATTACAAGGGAGGCCCCTAATGGTCTCCAAAGCTTTTCTATAGAGAAGACACTTGAAAAGTTCTGATTTCCTTTCTTATCCTTTAGCTTCAATCTCGTTCTTCAGGATAAGGATGAAGCACCTTAGTTCTGTCTCCCCTATTGACCCATCACAGCAAGTCATAAAGAAAGACAATGTTCAACAAGAAATGTACTCATTACCTTACTCATGTAACTGTAACCCCTCTGTACAGCATCTTTACAATAAAATAATTTTTTACAAAAAGAAAGGCTAGCTAGGACTCCTGGATTATTTGGGGTTGTTTTAGTTTTTGTTTTTCTTTTAGTAAGGGTCCTGGGTCTTGTACTCAAGGCCTGAGCATTGACCCTAAGCTCAAGACTAGCACTCTACCACTTGAGCCACCACTCCACTTCTGGATTTTGGGGGATTAATTGGAAATAAGAGTCTCACAGACTTTCCTGCCTGGGCTGGCTTCAAACCACAATCCTCAAATCTCAGATTCCTGAGTAGCTAAGATTACAAGCATGAGCAATGGATACTCTGTGAAGCCTGACCTATATTTAAGGTCGCTCATTGTCCTGGCTTTAATGGGTTCCTAAGCAATTCTTCTAGAACATCAGAAGAAAAGCAGGAAATGTTAGCTTAATTGCACTCAGATGACTCATAGAGACAGAAAGTAGTCATTATTGGAAAATAATGGCAGTGGCCTCTTTTCTAATACTCAGTCCTTACATGAGACCAGGCCAGTTTTGCAATGATTCTGAGGTCTCATGCTGTAGGTAGAAGAACATCTTACTTCTCACTCTACAGTAAGTCCAAAAACCCCTGTCAATCCTCCAGAATTCACAGTAGGTTTGTCTTCTTGGAAAAATCTTTCCTGTTCCCAGCCATTGTTGTTTCACCAAGAGCACCACATCTATCCTCTCCTTTTGGGCCACCATACAACTTTGTGTCCACTCTCAACACACACTTTCTTCTGAGTTTCTCCTATTCTGTCTGTCTCTCTCCAACACAAGCAACAAGGACCCATAGCCATCACCTAAGTGCTAGCCCTTCTATCTTGCTCTACTTCTCTTTTTTCGTCCTTCTGGCTGTTCTAATAATCGTTCTATTAGTGTGTTCACATTATTTAATCAGTCTTTATAGCAACTTCCATTACAACCTAGTCTGATGAGATGTGGTTTTGACATGATAGAAACTGAGTGGAGAAGGTGAACAAGAGATAACAAAAAAGAACCAGTTAGTCCAGAGAAGGGAAGTTTCCTGATCATTCTGTAACAAGTATGCCTGAAACTATTCAAGTGGATTAATGGTCTTTTGCATCTCCTTCATCAGCCAGGAAAATGGTGTCTGAAGCATCTACATTGCCCTATGTGTGAGGAAAAGGCTCCTGCTGTTTATGAAGACATTTACGTTTCCACACATTTTCAGAAAATGTGTCCTAGCAAATGAGGCAATGTCATTCTTTCTGACAGAGGCATAGAATTCCATTTTATATACACACATATATATATATATATATATAATATCAATATATATATCACATTTTCTTGATCCATTTATCTACTGAGGGGCATCGGGGTTGGTTCCATATCTTAGCTATAGTAAATAATGCTGCAATAAACATGGTTGTGCTGGTAGCTTTGGTATGATCTTGTTTGTGATCGTTTGGGTAAATGCCCAAAACTGGGATTGTTGGGTCATAAGGGAGCTCTAGGAGGCGGTAACAATGCTCACTGTGAAATATACTCATTACTCTACTCATGTAATGCTAACCCCTCTGTACAACATTTTTACAATAAAAACATATAATAATAATTTTAAAAATAAAATAAAAACATGAAAAAAAACAAAAAAAGAAGATTCAGTTGAAAAAAGTACACACTACCCTGAAAGCTAAAAAAAATAGAAAAGAAAAGAAAAATGAGTTTGGGACACGCATAGAAAACAGACAACTGTTGGGGCTGGGAAGGTGGCTCAGTGGTAGAGTGTTTGCCTTGCATGCATGAAGCCCTGTGTTGGATTCCTCAGCACCACATAGGCAAAAGAAAAAAGCTGGAAGTGGAGCTGTGGCTCAAGTGGTAGAGCGCTAGCTTGAGCTGAAGAGCTGAGGGACAGCGCCTAGGCCCAGAGTTCAGGCCCCACGACCAACCAAAAGAAAAGAAAACAGACAACTGTGTAGAAGACAAAGGTCAACTTCATGGCAAGGTCATCCTATCAACAGATGTTCATTGAGATGATTCCAGAATCTGGGGACATGACAGTTCATAAGACCAAATCTATGCCCTAGGAAGCTTGAGGGAAACAAAATTTAAATAATTCTACTATAATGTTGGTGATTTCCATGGGGAAAATAAAACAAGATAATGAGACAGGCAGAAGAGAAAACAGAAGGCAGATATATAGCCAAAAAAGGCTATATTTCTATAAGGTGGAATTTGAGCAGAAATGTGAATGATAAGAAAAAATTACTTAAGATGTGGAGAAAAACTATTGCCAGAAGGTGGAAATATAAAGATGGGATTATAGGGTTGGGGGGGGGGGGGACAATAATTCTCATCTTTTTGAAATTTCACTTCTCTTCTGGAAAATATAATCTGGAAATATTAATGTTTCTCCACATGTTTCAAGAAGTTATCACATTCACAGAATTGTGTGTGTGCGTGTGTGTGCGCGCGTGCATGTGTGCGTGTGCACATACGTGCGTGCACAGGCCAGTACTGGGGACAAAACTCAGAGACATTGTCCCTGAGCTTTTTGACTCAATGTTAGCACTCTACCAGTAAATCCATACCTGCATGTCTCACTTTTTGGCGATTAATAGGAAATAAGAGTCTCATAGACTTTCCTGCCCAAACTGGCTTTGCACCACAATCCTCAGATCTCATCCTCCTGAGTAGCTAGGATTACAGGCATGAGCTATTGGTGCCCAGTGACATTCATAGAATTTTAATTATGATCTTATTGTTCTAATTGTCCTATGTTGTTATTATTCTCTTAATTGCCTAATTCATAAATTTAAATATGTCATAGGTATGTAAGTGTAGGGAAAAGTGTGTATAAGGTTCTACATTATCTATGATCTTAAATCCCCCTGGGTAAGGGAAAGGCTCCACAGTAAAAAATGACATTTATGATGGAAACAGGCTCATAAAATGAAGGTAAGAAGTCCCAGAGCAGCTCCAGTCAAATTCAAGTTTGAAGACCTGAGGACCAGGGTAACCACACTTCTACACTGAGGCTGAAAGTTTGAGAACCATGGGAGCTGGGGAGGAGTATTAATTTTGGAAACTAAAGACCAAGACCGGTGCTCTGATGAGCAAGAGCAGGAAAAGATAAATGGCCCAATCCTTTTCTTCATCTATTTTTTCCTATCTAGATCCTCGATGGATTGGCTGGCTGATACCCATCCACATTCATGAGAGTGAGAGAAGATCCTTTCTCTTCAGTCTAGAGATTCAAATACTGATCTTTTCCAGAAACACTCTTCCAGGCACACTCAGAATAATGCTTTACCAGCTCGCTGGGCATCCCTTAGCCCAGTCAAGTTGACACATTAAATTAACCATGAGAAAGTCCATGCAAGAGAAATTGGATTAGTATGTTCAAGTAATGACAAGGTCAATGGGGGGGGAATCAATGGGGAGAAATGAAGCCAGAAAGAAGTTGCTGATTTTCAGCATGATCTAGCAAGTGGATCAATAAATTCTCTCCCAATGAAGCAATGGAGTTCATTGAGATTTCCTTGAGAAAATGGAGGGTGGGGGGAGGGAGAATGACAGATGGGGTGAGTCTGAGAGTCTGATCAAGGCATACTGTATGCATCTGGGACATATCAAAATAAAATCCCCATGTACAATTAATTGATGTAAATAGACATTATAAGTCTTTTCACAAAGCAATGATAAAAACCAGAAGAACTAGCAAAACCAACCAGTCTTAGCATTCTGAAGAACCAAAGGCACCAAAGCACATTGAGAAGAATTTATTTTAAAACTTTTAGACTATGTAGAATAGCAGGGTTCTCAACCAGGCCTGCTCCAGTATTTCTCCCCGCCATTGCAAACTTCTTAGTACCATAGTTCACACGGATGGGTTGGGGTAAGTCATAGAAATTGGGAACCCACCTCTTGCCTTCAGAGTGAGCTCATTTAACCCCTGAAAAACCACACTTAGAAATAAAAGCCATGGGGTGGGGGTGGGGAGAATGGCATATGCCATTGTCAGGAGGACAAAGTTCAGATTCCTCTCAACATCCCTCAGAAAGAAGAAAAGTCACAAAGGATAGCTAATCAACTATGTTGTCTGCAATAGCAAATATTCAACTAAACAGTTTGAGGCATGCAAAGGAATGGTAAAGAGTGACCTATAGTCAAAAAACTGGAGTAGTCAAAAGAATATGAGTACCCCAGATGTTGGATTCAGGGGAAAAAAGTGGGGGGGGGGAATCTCGAAGCAGCCGCCATAAGTATCTTCAAAGAACTAAAGAAAATAATATTCAAAGAGGTAAAGGAAATTACACTCGTAATGGATAAGTATATAGAAAAGCTCAATCAAGAGAGAGCAAGTCTAACATAAAACAAAATGAAAATTGTGACATTGGAAAGCACAATAGTTGAGATTTTTAAATTTGCTAGAAGATTTCAGCAACTTTTTTTTGGTGTGTGCCAGTCCTGGGGCTTGAATTCAGACCTGGATGATGACACTGTTCCTGAGATCTTTTTTTTTTTTTTTTTTTTAATTTTATTTTATTTTATTTGAGAACATACTGTACAGAGGGGTTACAATTACATGGGCAGGATAATGCATACATTTCTTACCAAGCATTGCAGCCTCCTCCTTTGTTTACCCTTCACCTCCCTTCCCAGCCTCCCCCCTCCCTCCCAACCAATCATACCCCCCCTCCCCCCCCCCACCGACATTGTAAAGCTGGTTTTGACATGACATTTTGTACTTCTCATTGTTGCAACAGGTCCACCTGAATCCTTAAACGACTTGTTTGTCCCCATCTCCTCCACATGTTATACTGACATCAAATATAGTGAAAGCGGGGGTTATACTGTGGGAGAGGGACATACAAAGCAACAAAGAAATAATCTTATAAATGCGTTAGAAACACATGCATGAAAGAAACAAAAACATTAAAATACATATTTGAGGTTTTGTTTTCCTAACATCACATTATCTGACTTTTTCCGCTTGACTCATACCTATACTAGATATTGCAAATAAGGGAAACCATGGGACCTATGTTTCTTTGGGCCTGGCTTACTTCACTTAATATAATTTTTTCCAAGTCTTTCCATTTCCTAACAAATGGGGAAATGTCATTCTTTCTGATGGAGGCATAGAATTCCATTGTGTATATATACCACATCTTCTTGATCCATTCATCTACTGAGGGGCATCTGGGTTGGTTCCATGTCTTAGCTATGGTAAATAATGCTGCAATAAACATAGTTGTGCTGGTAGCTTTAGTGTGGCCTTGTTTGTGATCATTTGGGTAAATGCCCAAAAGTGGGATTGCTGGGTCGTTGGGGAGCTCTATGTGGAGTCTTTTGAGGAACCTCCATACTGCTTTCCAAAGTGGTTGAACAAGTTTACATTCCCACCAACAATGAAGTAAGGTTCCTTTCTGTCCACATCCCCTCCAGCATCTGTTGTTGTTAGAGTTCTTGATTTTTGCTGTTCTAACTGGAGTGAGGTGATATCTCAATGTTGTTTTGATTTGCATTTCTTTTATGGCTAGGGATGTTGAACATTTCTTCATGTGTCTATTGGCCATCCTTCTTTCTTCTTCAGAGAAGCTTCTCTTTAAGTCTTTTGCCCACTTACTTATTGGGCAGTTGTTTCTTTGAGGATTTGTTGTTGGGTGGTTTAATTTTTTGAGTTCCAAGTATATTTTAGATATGAGACCCTTGTCCGTTGTATGGCTAGTAAAGATCTTCTCCCAGTCCGTGGGCTTTCTATTGATCTTGCTAGCTATGTCATTTGCCCTGCAGAAGCTCTGCAACCTTATACAATCCCATTTGTCCAACCTTTCTTTGATTTGTTGTGTTTCCGGGTCTCTATTCAGAAAATTTTGGCCTGAGCCAAGGAGACCCAGGGTTTCTCCTATTCCATCCTGTAATGTTTTCAGAGTGTCTGCTTTGAGTTCAAGGTCTTTGATCCATTTGGAGTTGATTCTGGTGCAGGGTGATATATAAGGATCTAGCTTTAGTTTTCTACATGTAGTTAACCAGTTTTGCCAGCACCATTTACTGAAGAGGCTGTCTGTCTTCCATTCTATTGTTTTAGCTCCCTTATCGAAGATTAGATGGCTATAGGTCTGTAGGTTCATTTCTGGGTTTTCAATTCTATTCCATTGGTCCTGAGGTCTGTTCTTATGCCAATACCAAGCTGTTTTGATTACTATGGCTTTATAGTAGAGTTTGAAATTTGGTATTGATATTCCTCCAGCAGTGTTCTTTCCGTTGAGGAGCGTTTTTGCTATTCGGGGTCTTTTATTGTTCCATATGAATTTTTGGATTGCCTCTTCTATTTCCTTGAAGAATGAGGGTGGAATTTTGATAGGTATTGCGTTGAATTTGTAGATAGCCTTGGGAAGTATTGCCATTTTCACGATGTTAATCTTTCCAATCCAGGAGCATGGGAGGTTTTGCCATTTTTTAAGTTCTGTGTTGATTTCCTTTTTCAAGATTTTAAAGTTTTCATCATAGAGGTCCTTCACTTCTTTAGTTAAGTTAATTCCTAGGTATTTTATTTTTTGTGGGGCTATTACAAATGGAGTTGCTTTCCTAATTTCAGCCACACTTTTCTCATTGTTGGCATACAGAAAAGCCATTGATTTTTGGGGGTTAATTTTATAACCTGCTACTTTGCCAAAGTTTTGAATCAGCTTGAGTAATTTGGGAGTGGAGTCTATGGGATTCTTTAAATACAAGATCATGTCATCTGCAAAGAGGGAGAGTTTTATTTCTTCTTTCCCTATTTGGATCCCCTTTATGTCTGCATCTTGTCTTATTGCTGTAGCTAGGCATTCTAATACTAGATTGAAGAGAAGTGGAGAGAGTGGGCATCCTTGTCTTGTTCCTGAGTTAAGAGGAAATGGCTTTAGTTTTTCACCATTGAGTATAATGCTGGCTGTAGGTTTGTCATATACAGCCTTTATTGTATTGAGGAATGTTCCATGTATTCCTAATTTTTCCAAAACCTTCATCATAAAGGGGTGTTGGATCTTGTCGAATGCTTTTTCTGCGTCTATTGAGATAACCATGTGGTTCTTATTCTTGCTCCTGTTGATGTGATGAATAATATTAATTGATTTGCGTATATTGAACCAGCTTTGCATCCCGGAAATGAATCCTGTTTGATCGTGGTGTATGATTTTTTGGATGAATTGTTGAAGTCGGTTGGCCAAAATTTTGTTGAGAAGTTTCGCATCAATGTTCATCAAAGAAATGGGTCTATAGTTCTCTTTCTTTGATGAGTCCCTGCCTGGTTTTGGGATGAGGGTTATGATGGCTTCATAGAATGTGTTCGGTAGTGAGCTTTCTCTTTCAATTTCATTGAAGAGTTGGAGGAGAATTGGTGTGAGCTCTGCTTTGAAGGCCTTGTAAAATTCCGCTGTAAAACCATCTGGTCCTGGACTTTTCTTAGCTGGGAGGTCTCTTATTGCTGTTTCTATTTCAATGCTTGATATGGGCCTGTTAAGATAGTTTACCTCATCTTGGTTTAGTTTTGGCATGTCAATATTTGCTAGGAAGAGGTCCATTTCTGTCAAGTTCTCAAACTTATTAGCATAAAGTTTTGAGAAGTATTCCCTTATAATGTTCTGAATCTTGGTTGTTTCCGTGGTGATGTTTCCATTCTCATCTCTGAGTTTATTAATTTGGGTGTGTTCTCTTCTTTTTCTGATAAGATTTGCTAAGGGTCTGTCAATTTTGTTAAGTTTTTCGAAGAACCAACTCTTTGTTTTGTTGATTCTTTCTATAGTTTTTTTGGATTCTAATTCATTTAATTCTGATTTAATTTTGATTATTTCTTTCCATCTACTGGATTGGGGTTTATCTTGCTGCTCTTTTTCAAGGAGGTTTAGATGCGTCATTAAATTGCTAGTTTCAGATCTCTCCAATTTGTTGATGTAGGAGCTCAGAGCTATAAACTTGCCTCTGAGTACTGCCTTTGCTGTGTCCCAGAGGAGCTGGTATTTTGTGTGTTCATTTTTGTTGAATAGCATGAACATTTGAATTTCCTTTCTAATCTCTTCCATGACCCACTCATGATTCAGCAGTGTGTTGTTCAGCCTCCATGTGATACCGGACTTTCTTTGGTGGCTTTTGGTGTTGAGTTCTAACTTTATTCCCTTGTGGTCAGAGAGAATGCAAGGTATAACTTCAATGTTTCTGAATTTAGACAAGTTTGCTTTGTGGCCTAAAATGTGGTCTATTTTAGAAAACGTTCCATGTGCTGCTGAGAAAAACGTGTATTCTGATGCTGCTGGGTGAAATGTTCGGTAAATGTCTGTTAAGTCTAGTTGATCTATGCAGCTGTTTAGATCTGCGGTTTCTCTGTTGAGTTTTTACCGAGTTGATCTATCTAGTGGGGAGAGTGGTGTGTTAAAATCCCCAACGATTAATGTCTTTGGATCTATATGGGATTTGAGGGAAAGTAGTGTTTCTTTGATAAATTTGGGTGCTCCATTGTTTGGCGAATAGATATTTAGAATTGTAATATCCTCCTGAAGGAGAGATCCTTTAATTAGTATGTAGCGACCTTCTTTATCTCTTTTCATGAATTTTAATTTGAAGTCTATTTTATCTGATATTAGGATTGCAACTCCCGCCTGTTTATGCGGTCCGTTTGCTTGGTAGATTTTGTTCCAGCCTTTAACATTGAAAATGTGTTTGTTTTTATGGGCAAGATGTGACTCCTGCAGGCAGCAGATAGAAGGGTCTTGTTTTTTAATCCAACTAGACAGTCTATGTCGCTTAATTGGAGAGTTCAGTCCGTTAACATTAAGAGATAGGACTGAGAGGTATTTGGGAGTTCCTGCCATGTTATCTACCTTCTTGGGGGCTGCGAAAACTGGGTTCTTCCTATGGTTCTTGGATTCTCAGTTTGGGTGCAGTCTCTTGGCCTTTATTGCGGTCTTGTTGGTTTTCTATGTGTAGGACATCTTTAAGAATCTTTTGTAGGGCTGGTTTGGTGGAGATGTATTGTTTCAATTTTTCTTTGCTATGGAAGGTTTTTATTTGGCCTTCAGTTATGAAGGAGAGTTTAGCTGGGTACAGTATTCTTGGTTGATAGTTGTTTGTTTTTAGGGCATGGCATACATCATTCCAGGCTCTTCTTGCTTTGATTGTCTCTGCTGAGAAATCTGAGGTGATTCTAATTGGTTTCCCTTTATAAGTGATTACCCTTTTCTCCCTGACAGCTTTAAGGATCTTTTCCTTGTTCTGAGTTGATCCTGTGTGGATTATAATGTGACGGTGGGATGTCCTATTCTGGTCTGGTCTATTTGGGGTTCTAAAGGCTTCTTGTATCTGGACAGGCCTATCTTTTTGCATGTTTGGGAAGTTCTCTGCTAGGATCCTGTTAAACAGATTTCCTAGACCATTAACTTCTGTTTCTAGGTGTTCCTCTACACCCATTATCCTTAGATTAGGCCTTCTGATGGTGTCTTCCAGGTGTTGGATAGATCTATCATATTTCTTGGACTTGTCTTGTATGGTTGTATGTTCTTTCTCTATAATATCTAGGCTGTCTTCAATCCCTGAGATTCGATCTTCTGCATGGTCTAACCTGCTGTCAAGACTCTCTACTTTGTTTTTTATCTCTTTTCCTTCTAGTTGGTCAGCTTTGATGGCTTCAAGTTCTTTGTTGAAGCTCTGTTTTAGGTCTTGTATGAATTTCTTTACTTCCTTAATTTGGTGTTCAGTGTTTGTCCTCAAATCACTTAGTTGATTGCTTATGGTTTCTTTGGGCTCCCATTCCTTCTGTTGGGTTCCATTCAGCATTCCCTTTGTGGTCTCCCTGACTTCCTTCAGCTCTTTGTTAATGGATTCCATGAATGCCTTTAGTGATCTTTGTGTGTTCTCTACCTGGTCTCTCAATTCCTGTATTACTCTTTGATTAGCTTCCTCCCGTTCGTGGGATTCCTGCAGATCTCTTTGAGTGTTCTCAGCCTGCTCACGCCATTCCTCCCTTTCTCTTTGAGTATTCTCAAGTTGTTCGCGCAAATCCTGTATCAGTTTTTGAGTAGCTTCCTCACGCTTATGATATTCCTGTATAAACTTCTGGGATGCCTCCTCTCTTTCCCTATCACGCTCATACAGAGTCCTTTGTACGTTGTCAAACTTTTCATTTATCATGTTTGCCACCAGTGTTTGTAGAGCTGTTTGGGAACTCTCCTCTGGATTATTCATTATCTGTTCTAACCCCTGATTATCAGGATTGGGAATTGAGATACCCGAATTTGCCATTTTTCTTGTGTTTTTCCGGCTTACTCTGCCCATTTGAGATGAAGATAGCACCCGTTTTGTGCTAGAACACTATCTTAAGGCAACCATCAACCAAAGTTTGCATTTGTACAGTCAATAGTCTACAGATACAATCTAGTTCAACAGATACATCTATTCGACATCAAACAACTATATGTTAAAGGACTTCGAACCGCAGAGAAGAATTTGGAAAGCCAGAAATTATTAGGGTTAGGAAGAGATGTGGGTAAAAAATAGGAATAGATTGGTGTGGGGAGGCACAGGGAGAGTTAACTATGTCCTAATCACAATGCAGGAAATAGGTTGGGTAGGATGTAAGTAGAGAGAGAGAGAAAAAGAAGAAAGGGAAAGGGGAATGAAAAGAGACCAGAAAAAAAATAGAAACGTAAAAATTAATGTTATTTTAGAGATTAAAAGACCATCTATTTATAGAGGAATATGAATATGTTGAGAGAAAGGGAGGGACATAGAGGAGATGAGAAAAACTTTAAAAAAATGCTTAAAATATTATATAGGTATAAAGAGGTAGTACTGCTATTAATGAATTTAAGTCTCAGAGGTTTTGAATTGAGTAATAAGTTTGTGGATTAAGTGTGTACACAATGGGGGATAGGGTCTACTGGTTAACTACGGGTTTATCTGAGGATGTGCAGGACAAGAGTTAAGTCACATAAAGATGAACAAAGAGGAAAAGATGGAAAGGATAGGAAAGTGAGAAGAAAAGATCAGAAGTTCAGTAGAGCTAGAAAAAAAAACAAAAAGATAATTAAGAATGAAAGAAAAAGAGAAAGAAGACAAGAAAAGAAAAGAAAACACACATTCACGTATTCCTAAAATAAAAATTATAAGAGGAGAAAAAAAAAAAAGTTAATGGAAAACAATTATTTTTTCAGAAGAGGCAAAAATTAAAGATTAATAAAAGTTTTAGAAAAGCAAAAAAAAATTTTTATATATATATAAGGTAACAAAAAACGAAAAAAAACAAAACAAGAAAAAGGAAAAAAAGAAGAAGAAGAAAAAAAAAGTTCTTTGATTTTTTTTTTTTTTTTGGGAGGGGTGGGAAGAGTCCTGTATCTCCCTTTTGTCTGTAACCAGAGTCTGGTTGGAGTCTCTGGTCAGCTTGAGGTCCTGTGGCTTGATTGGTTTCTTAAGTCAGTTTGTTGGAACAGGCAGAAAAATGCTCTGCTTTACCCAAGATTTTGAGATCCCCCTCCCAGGTTAGTTTACTGGGAGGGTGATCTGCTTTGAGAATCACAAAAGAGGGGGATGCAGTGATGAGGCTAGGTTCTGGGTAGAGTTGAGGCCTTTCAACGAACAGTAGCTTTTCCCTGGGGCTATTTTGTGAAAAAAAGCTCACAGCACCCAGCCTGGAGCCATTCTCAGGGTTTCTGTTTTTCAATTGATTGTGGTGGCTGCTAGAGGGAGGGGCAGCCTCTGGCTCTGGCCACCCAGCGAGGGGAGCCACTCCAATGGCTGGTGCCTGAGCTGGGCGACCCCTCCCTGGATGGAACTGAGTCTGTGAGGTCACCTCGCGGCCAAGTTCCTGTGACCTGCCAAATGACTAGCTCTATTCCAAGGCCTGAGCTGGAGCTAGCCGTTCCTCCGAGCTTTGTCGGTATCCAAGATGGAGATCACCGGTGCTGGGGGGGGAGGGGTGGCCTTCCCTCCTCTGCTCCCAGAGGAGTGAGGAAGTGGGGCTTCTACTCACGCGGAGTCTTGGATCTCGGGTCGTCTCTGGTCTGCAAAGTGCAGGATGAAGTTGTCCGCTCCTTGTCGGTTCTTGCTGGTGTTGAGTAGAATCCGCTCGTCCGCTGCGTCTGGCTCCTTCGTCCCGGACTGCGTCTCAGGTATGCCTCCGCGGCGGTGGTCGCCGCGGCGACCCTGCCACCGCAGCGGCAGCTGCTCAGATGTGTCTGCTTGGCTTCCCCTCTCTTGACTAACTCTCTGTCCTGTGATGGCACACTTGGTGTGATTCTCTGGCTTGGGACTGTTCACTGGAACTCTGAAACTGTTTTCTATGCAAGAGCTTGTTCAGATTCCAGCTTCTCCTCCGCCATCTTCCCGGAACTCTTCTGTTCCTGAGATCTTATACTCAGAGGTAGTACTCTACCACTTGAGCCAAAGCTCCACTTCTGGCTTTTTGCTCACAGACTTTGCTGTCAGGCTGGCTTTGAACCGTGATCCTCAGATCTCTGCCTCCTGACAAGCTACGATTACAAGCTTGAGCCACCAGCTCCTAGCACAGCAACATTTTGACACAGCAGGAGAAAGAATTGAACAATACAGATCAGCCCATATGAATGAAAGAACAGGGGGAAAATGGGGAAAAAAATGTATTTGGAAGCCCAGAAACTTAGGAGATAATATCAATTAGAGTGTATATATGACAGTCTAAGAGGAAAAAGAAAAAATCAGCAGGCAGAAAAAACAGCTACTTAAAGAAATAGTGATCAAAGACTATTAATTTGCTAGAAAATATTAATCTAAGGTCCAAGGAGCTCCTAAATCTATCATAAACACAAATACATCCATCCACATGTTTACCAATTATTGGCAGATGCTTAAAGAGAAAAACTTATGGATATTTGTTTTTGTACAGCATCTTTTTGGTAACCCAGGCCATCCTCAAACTTGAACTCTTTCTGCATCAACCTCCCAATGCTAGAATTATAGGCCTGCACCACCATACCTCAAAATAAAACACACAAAAGTCTTTAAAACAGCAAGATAGAAACAGCAAAGAGGGGAGAACCGCTATGTTATTAATGACTGGTTACTCAACATACATATTCATAAAAAGAAACAGAACTCTGCTCAATATATATACACATAAAAAGAAACAGAACTCAAGTAGAATAAGGTTTTTGTTCCCAGAAGAGTTTATGTCTGTTTCCCAGGCCCCAGTCCTCCCAGAACAATGTAATGAAAGCCTATGTTATCCATCCATGCTGTAAGATTTACACCGCACAATAAGAACCCCAAAATTATGAAACTGGGTTTATACAGAAACACCTGGCACATTTTCATCTCCAAGGTGGACAGAGTCCTTTCTTCTGGAATGTAAATAACTCTTCTCTGAGAGAATGAAGGGAAGTTGGCATTACCTTTTGGAATATAAATAATGTTTTCTAGAGAGATGCCCTCAAACTTCCAAAGCTTAACTGTCATTCATTTGAAGAACACAATCACAATCCTAATTCCATTTTCTCTCCTCCCCACACTCTCTCTCTCTCTCTCTCTCTCTCTCTCTCTCTCTCTCTCTCTCTCTCTCTCTCTCTCTCTCTCCTGTTTCTTTCCCTGAGTCATTTCTTCACCCCACCTTACTGTGAATTTTAGCAACAATGAGCCCTGCATACAGACTTCTGCAGAGAGGGGAGTCAAGCCTCAATCCTGTGCAGAAACAAAATGTTGAATGTTTTAAATTGTGGCATCAAAGTTCATGAAATGCAGCTAGCTAAAGCAGTATATAAAGAGAAACTTACAGATTTGATGCATGCATCAGAATAGGAAGGTCTAATCTTCAGGAACCTAAAATGTCATTCATAAAATGAGGAAAAGAAAAGCAAACCACCCTTCAAGAGGAAGAGAATAATAACCATTAGACTAGAGATCCGTGAAAGGGTAAACAAAAAAATAGAAAAAAACTAATAAAACACAAAGATGGCTGAGTAAGATGGCTCATACCTGTAATTCTCTCTACTCAGGAGTCTGAGATCTAAGGATCACAGTTCAAAGCCAGCCCAACTAGGAAAGTCCATGAGACACCTATCTCTAATTAAGCACACACACCCCCTCCAAAAAAAAGACAGAAGTAGAGTTGTGGCTCAAGTAGAGCAAAAAAGTTCAGGGACATTATTTAGGCACTGAGTTCAAGCCCCAGGACCAGCAAACACACACACACACACACACACACACACACACACACACACACACACACAAATGTGGCCCCTCTGAAAATTTGCTTGTGAGTTCCCTAAAATTTTAACCCTAAACTTCCTATAGGATCCCTTTATAGAACATACTTGAGAAAAGTGAGGGCATACATCTACACAAAATCCTGTGAGTGCTCCTAATTGATAAAAACTGGAAATAGTCCAGCCTTTTATCAAACAAAATTTGATATATAATACACACACACACACACACACACACACACAATGAAGAATTAATAGTAGTAGTAACTGCTACCCCATGATGAATGTCAAACCCCCAATGGTAAGTGAAAGGCTATGCACAAAGCAGCATGTTATGAAACTCTATTAATGTAAATATCTGGGAAAGACAAATGTATGGAGATAAGAGGCAGACTTGTGCTTGCTGGAGACTTGGAGTTCTGAGTAAATCTTGGCAACAAGTGGCCACAGGGACAATTTTTTTGAGGTGAAAATGATCTAAAACTGTAAATTGTGCTGATGGTTGTAAAGATAATAAACTTATTAAGATTCAAAACAAAAAGTATCTAAGCAACAGTTGGATCAGGTGAGGCCTTGTTAAGACATGGTAAGGAGGGGGCTGGGAAGGTGGCTCAGTGGTAGAGTGCTTGCCTAGCATGTGTGAGGCCCTGGGTTTGATTCCTCAGCACCACATAAGCCGAAAAAGCCGGAAGTGACCCTATGGCTCAAGTGGTAGAGCACTAGCCTTGAGCTGAAGAGCTGAGGGACAGTGCCCAGGCCCAGAGTCCAGGCCCCACAGCCGACAAAAAAAAAAAAAAAAAAACATGGTAAGGAATTTAGATTTATGGAGAGTCATATGTTTTTTTATTAAGAGAGTAACAACCGAGGGCTAGTGGTTCATGCCTGTAGTCTTAGCTACTCAAATCTGAAGATCAGGATCTGAGTAGCTAGGTTCAAAGCCAGCCCAGGCAGGAAAGTCTATGAGACTCTTATCTCCAATTAACCACTAAAAAGCCAGAAGTGGAACTGTGGCTCAAGTGGTAGTGTTAGCCTTGAGCAAAGGAGGCTCAGGGACAGTGTCCAGGCCCTGAGTTTAAGCCCCAGGACTTGCACAAAGATAAAGGAATGAGGAATAACATAATCTAATTTCTGTGTGTTCACACCAGACGTTTATTCTTTCTTCTTTTTCCTCCTCCTTTTTAAAATGTCTCGTAAGCCAAGCAATCATGGTTCATGCATGTAATCCTAGGTACTCTGGAAGCTAAAGTCTGAGGATTGTGATTCAAAGTCAGCCTGGACAGAAAAGTTCATGAGACTCTTATTTCCAATGAGCCACCAAAACTCCAGAACGGGGAAAGGAAATCCAGAAGCCTGGAGAAGAAAAGCTAAGGGACAGTACTCAGACCTTGAGTTCAAGCCCCAGTATTGGTGTGTGTGCGCACGCGCGCGCACACACACACACACACACACACACACACATCCCTTGCTTCCATGTGGAAAACAGGCTATGGAAGAACAAGAATAAAAACAGGGACTCTATTATGAGAGACCTTACTCATTCTGGCAAGATAGAATGATAGCTCAGATGAAGATACTGAATTTAACCTCAGGAGGAAAAAAAAAACCATTGTCGTTTTGCTCAAAGAAAAGTACTAGAGAGATCAGAGGATTTTCCCAGCTCTGGATATTTTCATATGGTGGGGGGAAAAAATCCCACATAAATGACTCCCAATGAGAAAGCTAAAATGAACAGGTCACTTATGTTGAATCTCCAGGCTCCGTGGTTTCTAAGAAATGAGCTTAGAGTAAACACGAAAAAATGGAATGATTTTTAATCATGCAGCAGCCAGACTAGTATTCAAAATGTTATTTACATCTTAAGAACATTTTTTTCCTTCCTCCCGGCATTTTATGTTTTTGTTTGTCCTAAAGAAACCTTCATCATCAAAAATCAGGGAATCTGTGCATAGTTAGCAGTTGCATACATGAAGTGTGCATGCATGTCTGTTGGTTGAGCAGACAGACGCATGCATCCTTTGATGGAGTCAATATAGAACACAGGCATTGCTGGCTGATGAGAGGCGCCAATGTTATATTCCCGCACTAGCATTGAGAAGTCTTGATATTTCTGCATGGATTTCAGTCTCCTGCTTGTTTTAATTATGTTCATCCAATTCTAAGTGATGCGTGATATCAAGCATGACCAAGAATGGAAATATTTCTTTGTGGAATTTTTTTTTTGAATCTTGATTGCAACAAGAGAGAGAGAAAGAAAAAAAAAACCTTTAAGAAAATACAGTATCTTTCCCAACACAGAAGACATTCCACTAAGACCATTCCTGAAAAGGAAGAGCCTTCATGTTGTGACCTATTTGGTTCATTCTCATTAGTCATAATGGTACAACCCCCGCCCCACCCCAACCCCAAAAAAAGGGCAGAAATCAGAAGGAATGTACATGACAGAATGCAGAAACCAAAACAAGCAAGCAGCAAGGGAGAGCCTAGAAGTATTTTTCATGTTCTGGTTTGTAAGAGGAAAAGGCTGTTTATTCAATATGTTGCTTCAGGGGACAGGAAAAACAAAAAGGATCACAATGACCTTGTGACCTTCAAAACGGGCTGGCGGTAGCCCAGCCCTTCAGCTTGGTCTGCAAGAAATCAGCCTCACAGACTCGCTCTCATCCAAAGAGGTGACCGGGTCGGCCTGGAGTGCGAAACTCATGAGAATACGATTAACCACATTTAGAGTTCAGGGCGACCCATTTCCTCCCCGTGCATTGGGAGGACACCAGACAGAAGCTCTGAGGCCAAAGGGCCAGGGGCTGCTGCTTCTGGGGTTGGGAGAGGGAGGACGGAGGACGTTGGCTCTTTCCCCCAGGGACTTGAACAGTTGGGTGGTCAGCTTTGGCCCTGAATCCTGGCTAAGCAGGATGTCCTCGTTTTTTGCTTTCTGGGTCACTGAGTCACTGGGTCTCAGAATTGCAAGCAAGAGTGGGAGCTTATAGTCTCCAACCTCAGCTTAAGAGTGCCTTGACAAGATATGGACACAGCCCAGATGCCCCACAATAGATGAGTGGATCCCCAAAACTGGTACCTATACATTATGGAATCTTATATAGCTATCAGAAAGAATACCATAATGCCATTCACAGGGAAATGGATGGAACTAGAACAAATCGTGTTAAGTGAGGTAAGCCAAGCTCAGAGAGACAAACTGCATATTCTCTCTGATACGTGGAAATTAGATCTAAAATACCCTGGGATATAATAAATTACACAAGATTCTAGATACTCACACACAATAAGACCAAAAGAGGCAAGAAACACAAAGGTGCAATGCCTAAGTACTTATATAAAATAATATACATATTGAAATGAACTCTAAATGATGGAAACAAGAGATCTCCCTTTTTCTTTCTGTTTTTTAGTTTTTAGTTTTTGATGATTCTGCCTTCTTTATTGTGCGTATAGGGTATTCAAGTGTACATCTTTGAAAGAGTTAGGGGGAGGGTACAGAATTTCAGGGGAAAAGGGTGAAAAACTGCAGCAGAAGAGCTCATCGGCCACTGATGAGAGTAAACTATACATCTCATAGGTAGAGAAGATACCATACGAAAAATATGCACTCATTACCTAACTCATGTAATTGTAATCCTTCTGTATATCACCTCTATAATACCAATAAAGTAAATTAATAATATAAATAAAATAAACATAAAATGAAAAAAAAGATTGCTTTTCATGGCTTCCATGAAATGTGCTAAAACACCCCTGGCTGATTGGCTTGGTAACACCCAGGAAAACGTTGAGCCCACATAGGAGTTGTCCTGGCCTTCCTGGAATAAGGTTAGCTTTTGGAACTATTTCTATGACTGAGACTATTTTGCCTCTATCCATTGGCACTCAATGTGTGTGCATGCTGGGTGTGGTAGGGGAAGGCCTTGAACTCAGAGCCCTGTTTCATTTTCTGCTCACAGTTGGTGCTCTGCCACTTCAACCATGCCTCTACACTGGCATTTTACAGAATAATTAACATAGAGTTGGACATTTCTCTGCTTGGGCTGGGTTTGAACTGTGAATCTCCAGGTCTCAGCTTCCTGAGTAGCTATGATTACAGGTGTGAGCCACTGGCACCCGGCTCATTAACATTTTTAATTGTCTGTAGTGATAATCCAGGGGAACATGCTGGGGATTTGGGCATTAACCTGGGAACTGAGGACATGTCTCATAGCTCATGCCTTCAACTGTAGCAAACATCACAAATTCAAAGGATTTCATTTAAAATAAAAAGCCCTCAAGGACATGGAATTCTATGGCAAGTTCCTTCCATGTCTCTCCTGGTAAATGTTCATCTACCAGCATTCAAATATCCCCAGGGTGGTCCTTGCCTTTCTGCTGAAGTTACTTCTGACTGAAGACATTCGACATTGCTGAAGTAAGCTTCCTTATAGTGTCTGTTCAGCTTTGAAGTGTAGAGAGCAGAAAGTGTAACCCTCTTAATGGAGATGCACTTCATTTCACTCATGAGTTATCACGAGCAATCTCATCCAAGGCCTTCCTGAAATCCAAAAGATGCCACACTACTCCCTTGAAGGCAACCTAAAAAAAACTCTGCCCCTGAAAGAAGTCAAATCACTGTGCACTGGCTTAAGTACACTCTGATCTACCGCTTCATCATTCACCTGTTCTCTGATGAACTAGGCACTTACTATTTCTTTGGGATTTTCTAATTGGTCCATTATTAGTCTATGTTACATCTTGCCTAGCGTGGACATAAAACTCTGTCCCTCATCTTAGGCTATTTGAGAATGATGACTAGTTATGAATACACATCTCAAATCCACCACGGAATGGACAGCCAAACATCTCCATCATTTCCTGGTGGAATGCAGTGGAATTTAGTGTATGTGATCTAGAAAGTAGTCTTGAAGCTATACCAAGAGTCTGTTATGCCCAGCACCTTGAGCCAAGTCTGGGAACAAAAGCATTTACATGTGTATTCTTTTCTGGCACTCCAGCTTTTCTGAGGGAAGAGCTCAGACAATACCTATGACCTATGAATGACGATTGTGACATTCATGATCAAATCTTTATAGGCAGGAAAGCCAAATCAAACTAAATGGTCAACATTGATATGTGACCACATCAAATAAGAAAAGACAAGAACTTTGGCAGGGTTGCGGGGTGGGGGGGTGGGAGATGGGAAGGGATGAGAAGGGGAAACAAAGGAGGAGACAACAATGCTTGATAAGGAATATACTCATTATCTTGCCCATGTAATTGTAACTCCTCTATATGGTATTTTCACAGTTTAAAAAAAAAAAGACAAGAAAAGACTATAATCATATACATATATGTATATATATAGAAAAATAATTTGGGCTGGGAAGTTGGCTCAGTGATAGAGTGCTTGCCTTGTATGCATGAGGCCCTGGGTTTGATTCCTCAGCACCACATAAGCAGAAAAAAGCCGAAAGTGATGCTGTGGCTCAAGTGGTAGTGTGCTAGCCTTAAGCTGAAGAGCTAAGGGACAGCGCCCAGGCCCAGAGTTCAGCCCCCAGTACCAACAAAAGAAAGACAGAAAACTAAATTTGATGGCATGATCCAATTACATGTATATAATTATATATGCACATATGCACATATATATAATTATGTAAGATATTGATTCCATTTAAAAAGAAAGGCATTACATGTAGAAAAGTTATAGCTGGTTAATGGAATTACTGTTTTTGACTTTTCTCTAGGCTTCAATTGGTCTGCCTTTAATATCTGATTATAAGTTATCTTCAGTCATTTACTAGGGTTACAGTGATTTAGGATTATCTATCTGGAGCTATATCAAAGAGGAATGAAGTCTATACCACCTCTTATCAAAAAATGCACAGTGTAAAGAGCTAAAGTTGAAAAAACTATTGCTGTGAAATGTTTTGGAGAGGGAAAATGGAGGTGGGAGCAGTGAGCCTCACTTTTTTCTGCAGGGCCTGGAGCTTGAACTCAGGTCCTGGGCACCATCTCTGAGCTTCTTTTGCTCAGAGCGTACTCTACCAGTTGAGCACAGCTCCACTTCTAGCTTTTTTGGTGATTAATTGGAGATAATAGTCTCATAGACTTTCCTGCCTGGGCCGGCTTCAAACCATGATCCTTAGACCTCAGCCTCCTGAGTAGCTAGGATTACATGTGTGAGCCACTGGCACCTGGCTGAATTCCACTTTTGCTATCAGCCTTTCAAGTCTGCCCTAGCTTTCAAACTCACCTTCATATATATCTATGAACTCCATGGATGTTGACATTTTAATAAAGTGTAATGTTAACATTTTAACCACAAAAGAAACGAGGAAACTTGGTTTAAAAATTGTGAGTACTTACTAGTGCTGGTTATTTTTTCCAGGATCTTTCTAGGATGAAGCAAAACATCAACCATGCCCTTAGGGGCCTCCTGTACAGGGACGGAAGTTGGAAGATGATGAGAATACAGGAAGTAGGGAGTAATGGTTTGGATATGATTCTGTAGAGTTACATTTTGATGATGTTAGTGGGTCTACGAAGGAAACCTTGTAGGATCATTTGAACTTGACTTTGTCAGGACTAAAAGTACAGCAGAGGTGTCCCTAATCTGAAGTCACAGCATAAGCAATGGCAGAAAACACATGAAGAATTGTCTTGGTGGTTGGAGGTCAAGCACTGGGTGCCAAATGGGTTGGGTTGAAAAGAAGCCATTCATGGTGGTATTGTTAGCTGTACTTCCAGTAATGGTATGGTCATGTCATCCAAGAAATACTAGGAGACAGTAAATGTTTTCAAGCCAAAGAGTAATATGATCAGAGCTGTGCTTTGTTTTGTTGTTGTTGTTCTCATTGTTGTTAATTTTTGGTACTGGTAACTGGCATAGAACCCAAAGCCTTCTCCATGGTAACCTTATACTCTACCACTCAGTTCACTCCCAGCCTTAGCTGTTCTTTACAGATCAGCCTAGCAGTCGCTAGACTGGCTAGGGAAAAAAATGAACATAAAGAGATGTCAGGACTAATTAGAAGGATTCAAACAAGACACAAAAAAGCCTGCGCCTACATAGAGAGAGCGTCTACCTCTGCTCCTGCTGCCATGATAAAGTGTCCTACGCCATGGCATCCTTGCATTCTGTACATCGTAGTTCCAAGCTCCCAGCAAACCCAGTGTCACTTCTATTGTATCTTACCAGTTACAAGCAAGTCGCCAAGGTCTGACCAGATTCAAAGGTCAAGGGACATAGAATCCCCATCTTCTAGGGGGAAGGGTATCAGAAAATTTGCTGATGTTTTAAGAACTGCATAGCTCTATATAGTTCTATTGTTTTTCCTTTCTTTGTCTGCATCTTCCTATTGATTTCTCAGTCTATTGTATCCTCTTGAGGATTCCCTCAAGTTCTGTAAGCCAACAGATCAATTCCATCACCCCTACATCTCCCTGAGCTACTATGGCCTGCCACATATTAAACAGGACCCCTAACATCAAAAACCTCAAGGTGGGATCTTGGAGTCATGGCAAAGGTTTTTACTCTTAATCAACAGACAATCATGATGGCAAGATTTTAGCTATGCTATTATGAGTATCCTTCAGACATTGATTACTTCCAACAACTTCATTTGGAAAATTATATTTTAAAAAAACAGAAACAATGAGTTCATATGACTTCAATGAAGTATCTCTCAAGAATTTCAAAGTTAAAGGTTAAGCATCATTTAGGAAAAAGTAAAATTTTAAAAATGGCAATGGATCTCCATATAACTATTGTCTCATTAAGGAGATTACAGAAAAGGGGCTTTCTTCATAAAAACTACAGTATTATGAACTTCCTTAACTTTAAGAAATATAAACTAAATTGGCTGACAGTGTCCAGATACAATCCATCATCATGGTTTCCCATGACTCATTTCAGTTGACATTAAACTCCCTCACAAAATTCAGGAATGTTCAATGCTAACGTCGAATGCAATTTTAAACGATGTGTGTTAATAAATGATAAGGATAAGTCTCTGTATTCTTAGCTAAAATGAATGCAAGGAAATGCTTTCCTCCATGAGGTCACCCTCAAATCTTATAATACAACTTAGCAGAAGTGAAAAGTAAGGGAAGATTCTCGATCACAAAGAATCCAGAACTCTAGCTATCACTCTGTGTGTGATTTCCTGTTGTTCGATGGTGAGCCTGGGTTTATAGCCCCAGGAATATTCTAAGGATTGCCTTGATGTGAAGCACAAATAGAGTTCACAGGTGGAACTCTTTTCATTCACTCTTCATGTTTCGTTGTCTCCAGAGGGACCTCCATTAGAAAAAGACTCCTGTCCTCTTCTTCCGTTCTTCATTCAGTCCACTCCATAGTAGAAGGGTATACACATTTGTGAGTGGCAGGCTCTTGCACTTTATTTCTCCACTGAACAACTCTAACAACTATAAACTCATCTACAAAGTATCTACTGCACAGCTATCAAATGGGGATTCTCTCTCTTTTCTTTTCTCTCTATCCCTCATTTATTTCCCCACTAAATGAAGTTGCTGACCAGTGAATTTGGAATGAAGGACTTAAGGTTTCATCCCATACCCTTCCTTTTCTTCTCCGGAGATGTGTGTTCTACTCTACTCTGTGCAAAAAGACAATAGCCTACCTTGTGGGTGGTCTATAGTTAGTATACTGTAGCAGGGGCTCTGATAAAAGTACATTTACGGGTGAAATCTTTTTTACATACGTTTTTATTGTAAAAATACTGTACAGAGGGGTTACAGTTACATGAGCAAGGTAATTAGTACATTTCCTATCAAGCATTGTAGCCTTCTCCTTTGCTTTTCCCCTACCATCCCTTCTCTCCCATCTCCACACTCCCCTCCGCCCCCCTAAATTGTAAAGTTCGTTTTTCAACATAGTGTTTTGTGCATCTCATTGTTACAATGGGTCAACCTGTATCCGTATTTAGGCATTTTGTTTTTTTCCCTTCCCCTCTCCAAATTATAGACGTGTATATACAAGATGCAGGGCACCGACATCAAATACAGTGAAAACAGGGGTTATACCATGGGGGAGGAACATACAAAGAAACAAAAAAATTACATGGTACATTATAAATAAGTTAGAAACAATAGCAAGACAGAAAAAAAACCCACTATCTTGGGACTCATTTCGCTTAGCATCATCTATCTGGTCATAGCTTTTTATCTTTTCTGCTTGTCTCAGACATATACTAGTTATTGCAAATAAGGGAAACCATGGGACCTATATTTCTTTAGGTCTGGCTTACTTCACTTAATAGAATTTTTTCCAAGTCTTTCCATTTCCTAACAAATGGGCAATGTCATTCTTTCTGATGGAGGCATAGAATTCCATTGTGTATATATACCACATTTTCTTGATCCATTCATCTACTGAGGGGCATCTGGGTTGGTTCCATATATTAGCTATGGTAAATAATGCTGCATAGTTGTGCTAGTTAGCTTTAGTATGGTCTTGTTTGTGATCAGTTGAGTAAATGCCCAAAAGTGGGATTGCTGGGTCATAGGGGAGCTCTATGTGGAGACTTTAGAGGAACCTCCATACTGCTTTCCAAAGTGGTTGACCAAGTTTACAATCCCACCAACAATGCAGTAGGGTTCCCTAATGGCCACATCCCCTCCAGCATCTGTTGTTGTTAGAGTTCTTGATTTTAGCCGTTCTAGCTGGGGTGAGGTGGAATCTCAATGTTGTTTTGAGTGAACTCTTTTTTTTACCAAACCCATTTGGCTGCAGACACAAGCCACCTTCTTCCCAATCACAAAAGATTATTTTCTAGACATTCACCTGCCTTCTGAGTCTTTCAATTGCTTCTAAAAAATCAGGAATGAGAGAGTACAAGTCCAGCCTGAGCAGGAAAGTCCTTCACATTCTTATCTCTAATAAATCACCAAAATGCCAGAAGTGAAGTTATGGCTCAAGTGGTAGAGCACTAGCCTTAAGCAAAAAAGCTCAGAGACAGCGCCTAGGCCCTGAGTTCAAACCCCAGCAATAGTGTGCGCACACACACACACACACACACACACACACACACACACTCACAATTGAAGAATTTCAACTTCATTCCAGCTTATTCTAAGCTCACGTGTTCTCGTCTTCTTGAGGATTCTGGATGTGCAAGCTCTGAAAGGCAACCCATTTGGCCATATTTGCAACACAAGTGGACCCTCCAACCACATTAGATGAGAGAGGAGAGCAGTGTACACTTCCAAAGATCATTGAGAGTCTCAAAATTCAAAATGACAGTAAATTCAACATGCGGGTTTAGTGGCGGTGTATAATGACTACAAACAACCTTCCATGATGGGAAATATGTCCCTCTACGGGTTCCATCCTGGCATGTCTTGTTCCCACAGTGCCTCAGGCTCCTGTTCAAATGTGTCTTCTTCCCATAATGCCCTGCGAGCCCACTGAACCAATGAAAAGAGCCAGGGCAGTGCTTGTGCAAACCATCAAGCCATCAATGCAAAGCCCAGGGGAAGAGAGGTGGGAGGAGCCCCATTCTATAAAAACTACCCTCTGAGAGGATTCCATTGGACTGCTCTTCAAGGCCCCATCTCTGGGTGAAGAATCTTCCTTCTTTCAAGGCTTTCCTTTTACTTTCAAGTAAACTTTGTTTACCTAAACAAAAAAAATAAACAAAAAGACTTCCTCAACTAGAATCTTGTATCTGTAGTTTACTATGTCATAGAGAAAACAGACTTAACAACCTGATCCTAAAGCAGAATGTCCACAAGAGAAGGCAGCCCCATCTTCCAGTCAACAGATGGCTCAGATTGTGCAGAGGATCAGAGCTGGGTCCTTTGTACCTATACGTGACTCCAGTTCCAATTTTTGAAAATGAGGCTCCAGGGCTAGTCTTCAGTCCAGGAGACAGGCAGAAAGAGACTTTTCTGTTGATTCATCAAAGGCCATGTTCTCTAAACAAGATATAAGCCAGCTGTGAGGGAGAAAACCCTATCTACAGCCCATCCCTGCTTCGTGCTGTGTGTTGGTGTTGGCACTATAAGGAATCCCATGAGAATCTGGTTTCCAGAATGAGTGAGGAGTTGGAAACTGGGAAACTCTGCCAGTGAGGAGAGAAAATCCTTTGATTTCCAGCTCCGCCCCCCTCCTCTGACTGTCACTAAATCTCCCTATGGATGCACATCTTCCTCAATAATGTTTCTGGTCCCTGTGAATGATCTTGGGATTTCTCAAGCCTTTCAAGAGTGTCTTTTTTTTTAATTTTTATTTTTTGGCCATCCTTCTTCCAAGTTTCTGCACTGTTCTGTTCTATGACGTACTTGCTCATCTGCTGAAGATTCTCCTGCCTTTTCAGCTTCCTCTAAAATAAATATGATCTGCCCTAACTCTGTCCTGCTTCTTCCTTCCAGGATGTGGCTGGCTGCATGAAGTCAAGGGTTGAGATCAAAGAGAGGCCGCTCCCACACAAGAGAAAACATCCATCTTCCCTTGGAGTCTCTTATTCCTGCAGATAGTGTGACCTGGAGGATGGGGACAGTAAAGATTGAGAGATGTTTCCCTTTCTCACTCCTAATCATGAGTGAATGAGGCTGGCTTCCTAGAGAGGGAAGGAAACCCAGCTACACTGCAATTTATCACCAGCCTAGTCTTGCCTGTTGGAAAATTACTAAACACTGGACATGAATCTACAGCTCAGAGATTTCTCTCTTAACCCTCTTTGATAAGCAAGAATCAGAAACTTAACTCTACAGGATTTCCTCACCTACCTCTCCAAACAAGAAGAAATAAAGTAGCCAGGTGCTGGTGGCTCACACTTGTAATCCTAGCTACTCAGGAGGCTGAGATCTGAGGATCTCGGTTCAAAGCCAGCCCAGGCAGGAAAGTCCATGAGACTCTTGTCTCTAATAAACCACTAGAAAACCGGAAGTGGCGCTGTGGCTCAAGCAGTAGAGCACTTGCCTTGAGCTGAAGAGCGCAGGGATAGTGCCCCAGCCCAGAGTTCAAGCCCCATGACCGACAAAAAAAAGAAAGAGAGAGAGAGAGAGAGAGAAATTATTCCAAAGCAGTATTTCTCGAAGCCACAGAGATTCCAGATCTCCTGTTGTGTTTATTTATTTTCAGGACTCACACAACCTCTGAAAGGACCTGACCCCAAGGTTTTCTAAGTTACACGTGTCTTACTTTTATAAGCTGGTAGAGCAATCTCATTGCAGACAAAGGGACATCAGAAAAAAACTGTTATCTACATCTAAGCAAAGTATATATATCTTTGCTCTGAGCTTCTTCAGGGAGACAGAGAGAAAGAGAGAGAGAGAGAATTCATACACAAAAAAATCAATAAATATAATCCGTATCCATTCAAAATTGATCCTCCATTAGGGAATCACACACACACACACACACACACACACACACACACACACACACATACACCTCTGAGAGAGACATTATTAAAGTGTAATCTTTTAGCTGGGCACCAGTGGTCACACCTGTAATCCCAGCTACTCAGGCTGAGATCTGTGCATCACAGTTTGAAGCCAGCCCAGGCAGGAAAACCCGTGGGACTCTCATCTCCAAAAAAATTCCGGAAGTAGAGCTGTAGCTCAAGTGATAGAGCACTAACTGTGAGCATAAAAGCTCAGGCACAGTGCCCAGGCCCTGAGTTCAAGCCCCAGATCTGACACACAGCTAACTTCTCGTGAAATGTGTCTATTTCTTCTTGAATTACTTTAGTTTGGGTTCCTCAAGAGAGGTTGGGTGGGGAGATTGAAATTATTAACCCTCATTTTAAAATAATAAACAAACAAAAAGCAACAATAAGTAGGGGCTAGGGGATAAATTCAGTGGTAGAATGCATGTTTAACTTACTCAAGGCCTTGGGTTCAATACATTAAAAAAACAAATAGCAACTGCTTCAAATATCTAACTCATCAAAATTCCATTTATGATATCTTGGTCCTCTCAACTGTCTGATCAACAGATATTGTCCTCCAGGTATAAAAGACATCAACCTTCTAGCTATTATGTGTGCATGGAAGAGGCTCACAGTGTTCCTATATTAAACACACACAATGAATTGGAGTTGAAAAGATAGCCCTACTCTAACAGACTGCCTAAAATGTTGACATCATTGATTCACTTTCTTCAGAGCTCGAACATATGCATCAAAATGTTATATATACTTCCAGGTATGGCTGATAATTCAGGAGCCAGTGAATCTTCCAATTTGAACAGCCATAGCTTTTGTTCTTGAAAGAGGCTTCTGGGTGGAATTTTTTAAAATTCCATTGTATGTCTTGTTTCGTTTTTTTTTTTTTTTTTTAATTGTCCAAGATTGGGATTCAAACTCACTTTCTGATGCTTGCTTTCACTCATTGGCTGGCACACTACTACTTGAGCCATGCCTCTCACCCCAATATTCCATGTTACACAAGGATTTTCATAAGCAACTTGAGAAATGTGTACTTTCGGCCCTCATGGGTCTGTGTCTATATTAATTATAACAAATGCTTCATACAGATTGGTAGCCTACAGATCTCAATGGATCCACAATTGGACCAATAAATTTCCCACTGGTTTGCAGGGGGTGGGTATTTTTTTCCTCAGTCTAGACCAAATCCACTAGCTGTTGTCATGTAGACGGTCTTAATTGAACCAATAAATCCAGAAACCCATCAGTTGGGGGGCGGGGGGCGGGAGTTAGGGAGGAGCAGAGATCACTCACAAAGGAGAAAAACAAAGCACTGCCCAGGATAGAGTGGAGGTGTCCCCTTCCTTCTCCTGTGGGAAGAGAGGAATCTTAGGAAACTTGATGATTCCTTTAGTAGGAAAATAATGAGGCTTAAATCCTGCTGATAGTGCAAAGCCAGCTCAGGAAGTGTCACCACCAAGCTAACGCTCCTCCAGTCCTAGTGACAGTGATGAATGGCCTGAAAGGGACACTGCTCAGGCTTGGAAAGGGTTTGCACAGTTTGTTACTCTTACGGGGAGCTATTTGCAGACTGCAGAAAGGGTTGGAGTAATCACTGTCATGGTGTCTGCACAGCATGGAGCTCAGGGGGAAAAGAAGACTACGTGGCATTTCTCTCCTGCTTGAAAACTTGTGATCTGTGCATTTATTGTACGTTGCCTTCCCCCTAAAAATCAGAGAATGGAATGTTAATGTTACAATTTATAGCGTGCTTATCAACAGATCAGCTTATGGATGGCTGTGAGCAAAGAAAATCACTCTTAGGAGAGACCATTCTCTTTCAGCTGTCCCTTTGGTCTTGGATATGACTTTGGAGCAAGGTGCGGGGACAGAACCCAGGGTTTTGTGCATACTAAGAATGCACTCTAGCCGGGTGCTGGTAGCTCATGCCTGTAATCCTAGCCACTCAGGAGGTTAAAATCTGAGGATGGAGGTTCAAAGCCAGCCTAGGCAGGAAAGTCCATGAGACTCTTATCTCCAATAAACCACCAGAAAATCAGAAGTGGCATTGTGGCTCAAATGGTAGAGCACTAGCCTTGAGCTGAAGAGCTAAGGGACAGAGTGCAGGCCCAGAGTCCAAGCCCCACGACCAACAAAAATAATAATAATAATGTGCTCTACCACTGAACTGTGCCTCCAGTCCTCTATTGTAGTTAGATATAAACACAGCCATAACACTTGTCATACATTCAGAATCAGAATAACTACCATTTCATACAATTGTTCTTTAGAAACTTAGCATCTGTTACATCTTCAGACTTTTCCCCCCCAAATCCTGGGGCTTGAACTCTAGGCCTGGGAGCTGTCACTGAGCAACACTTTTGCTTAAGGATAGTGCTCTACCACTTGAGCTACAGCGCCACTTCTGGCTTTTTCTGTGATTAATAATTAGAGATAAGAGTCTCACGAACTTGCCTTCCCAGGCTGGATGTTAACGGCAATCTTCAGATCTCAGCCTCCTGTGTAGCTAGGATTACAGGCATGAGCCATCGGCCCCCTGCATACCTCTTCAGATTTCTGTCTTAACTCATTGTCTCTAGATTTCAAATCTCTATTTCCTGGAACATAGGCAAATTAATTAGAAGACCAGTAATTTTCCAAACTAAAATCTTCTAATGGGCTTCATCAAATGAATGGTGGATTTATTCTTAAAGTCCTAGAGAAGTACAGAAAAGGAGAATAAATCCTCTGGTTATTCAGTTGATATCAGAAAACTGTAATTATTTCAATAGTACTCTCATGCTTCAGATATTTTCAGAACTGTGTTTTCAGGGCCCCTTTGGCAAACCAGTCTCACTCTTTTACCTTAAGATGTCATTTAAGCAATCATAAAGTTCTGCAGCTTGTACATTCAATTTATCCATTGGTGTTGCTTCAGGTGCTATTTTGCCAAAAAGATAATTGAAAAGGGACAATATTTTGACAATAAAGAACATCTAAATTTAGTATAGTCTTTGAATGTTCTTTTTTCATCTAGTATTGGGGGCTTTGAGCTCAGGGCCTCACAGTTAATAGGCAAGTGCTCTCTTTCTTGAGCCATACCCCCAGCCCTTTTGATTTTATTTTTTATCTAAGGTCTCACTAACTTTGCCTAAGCTGGCCTCTGGGATTACAATCATGCACTACCACATCTGGCTGTAAACTCTTATTTTAACTGAGAATCTAAAACTGTTCAATAAGAACATAGGAAAAAAAGACAATTTGTGAATTAGCTTCATGGCTACATTATGCTTTCATTTATTTCTATTAAGATGCTGATGCATTCCAAATCTATTTCTGTTTCATATCATTGCTCAATGTCAGAAACAAAATAAAACAAAGTAAGATATTTCTATACGCTGACCGTAGTGATATGATCATTCACCTTTGAGTATTTTTCCAATTCTTCCTCTTTCTTTTTGTCAGTACTGGGGTTTGAACTCAGGGCCTTGCACTTGTCAGGCTGGTACAATACCATGTCTCTAGACTTATTTCTCACAGGTTATTTTTAGGGTGGGGTCTCCCTTCTCACTCAGCACACCCCTGAGCTGCAGTCAGCCTATTCCATACTTCCCATGGTCGCTGAGATTGCACGCATGCCATCACACCCAGCTCTCCTCCATGAAGTTGGAGTCTCACAGACTTTTCTGTCCAAGCTCAGCTGGCTTTCTTCCCAGTCTCAACTTCAGATGTAGTTTGGGGTGACAGGTACATGTCATTATACCCAGCTACAGATTGAGAGAGGGATCTCGTGAATTTTTTCTGCCCAGGCTGCCCGCAACCCCAATCCTCTCACATTGAGTCTCAGCCTCCCTCATAGCTAAGATCCCAGGCATGAGTGACCAATGCCTAACTTCCTTACTTCTGCCCAAGGCAATTTTTAACCCTAGTTGAATGTAGTGTAATATTATCTGATTGGGGGGTGGGGAAGAGGGTTAAGAGAGTAGGACTGTCACAAAAGGTGCATTGGTTTAAAGCATTTATGTAAATAGGAGGTATAGGGTCCAGTTGAGACTTGGGAGTCTAGAGATCAAGCTGTGATTTTGCCAATCATCCACTTCCCAAGGTTTCCCCTTCTGTAAAGTGAGCAGGAGCAGAGCCACACACTGCGTGCTGTGAAGACTGCACAACGGGACACATGCAGCATCCCCGGCACCGATCTGCACACAGCGGGACACATGCAGCATCCCCGGCACCGATCTGCACACAACGGGACACATGCAGCATCCCCGGCACCGATCTGCACACAACGGGACACATGCAGCATCCCCGGCACCGATCTGCACACAACGGGACACATGCAGCATCCCCGGCACCGATCTGCACACACGAACACTAAGGAGGTGTTAGTCACTTTCCTAACGATCCGCATAAAGCTGAAATTTCGGATGAACTTTCTTCCAACAAGTGACGATCTTCCTTACTTGCCAATTCTCTAGAAAGCTGAGATCTGAAATTGAAACTTAAGAAACTTGAAAGGAATTTGTATATTTTTGCTTAACAAACTATATTTTCCTCCTAGAATGACCCTTCCAACCAATGAATGTAGTTGCTAGTAGAAAGCCACAGGATCTTTGCATGTGCTGTTTTCGTTTTGTCATATCCACTAATTCCAAGTCAGTCCCATCTAGAACATGGACTTGTCAAACATCAGAAGATGATTCCATGAGGTCATCTAGCTCATCATCCTTACAAGTGGTGGCTGGCTGCCTGAACACTGAAGTCATATGATAAGCTCATTTCAATATCTACTATGTCCATTAATAGAGAAAAACATAGGGGAAGCATTTCAAGATACAGACATATGCACCTACTTTCTGAATAGAATTCCAACAGCTCAGGAAATGATAGCAAGAACTGATAAATGGGATTACATCAAATTAAATCTTGCCCACCTCATCCCTTGGGGTGTACTTTGTTTTGTTAATAAATCATTCTCTATTATCTTTCAATTAAAAAAAAAAGCTGCAGAGCAAACAATTACTAGAATAAAGAGACAGCCCAGAGAATGGGGGAAAAAAAATCTCTGCTAGCTATTCATCTGACAGGGGATTATATACAGAATAGATAAAGGAATCAAAGAAAGCTGATTTCTAAAAGAAAAAATAAAACCCAATCAATAAATGGATAAATGAACAAGCAGTTCTCAACAGCACAATGATCAATATGAACATGAAAAACACTTAAGATCCTGAGTCAGCAGGGAAATGCAAATCACATCTAGATTGAGATTCCATCTCACTCCAGTCAGAACAGCAGTCATCAAGAAAACAAACAACACAAAAGGTGGCAGGATGTGGGGGAAAGAAACCCTTATACACTGCTGGTGAATGTGTAAATTAGTCCACTATGGAAATCAGTATAAAGGTTCCTCAAAATGCCTCAAAACGTAAGTATAAAACTACCATATGAAGTTGCTTTACCTCTCCTGAGTAAATCAAAGATTTACTGTAAGTATAACTCAAAGACCTGATGAACTCAAAGTCTGCATAGAGATAGAATTCCCATGAAGAGATGAATAAACAAAATGTGGTCTTTAGTAGCCAAAGCGGTACACACATATAATCCTAGATACTCAGCAGGCAGAGGTAGGAGAATCAAGGGCTATAAGTGCAAGACTCTATCTGAAAAATAACATGAAAAGAATTCTGAGACATGATTAGGCCAATCAATCACAAGGCCTAACAATCACAAGGCCCTGAGTTTAATTCCCAATGCAAAACAAAAAAGAGAGAGAAAAAGAAAATGTTATCTATAAACACAACGATGTTTTATTCAGCCAAAAAGAATGAAATTGTGTCATTTGGAGGAAAACGGATGGAACTGGAGATTGTCATGTTGTGACATGAGCCAGGTTCACAGAAACAAAAACTGCATGCTTTCTCTCATATGTGGAATGTAAAGGGAGGGAAGACTTTGGGAGCAAAGAGGAACTGTTAGTAGTATAGAAGAGAATAAAGAAATAAAATAGTAAGAGAGGATAAATATGATTGAAGCACATTATATCCATGATGTCATAATGAAACTCACTACTTTGTGCAATTAATATATGCTAATACATTTTATCTACTATTTTTTGTTTAAAATTACCACAAAACCACAAGCCAGGCACCCATGGCTCACGTCTGTAATCCTAGCTACTCAGGAGGCTGAGATCTGAGGATTGCTGTTCAAAGCCAGCCCAGGCAGGAAAGTCTGTGAGACTATTATCTCCAATATACCACTGGAAAATGGGAAGTGACACTGTGGCTCAAGTGGTAGAACACTAGCAGAAGAGCTAAGGGACAGCACCCAGGCCCAGGTTCAAGCCCCATGACCAAAAAAAAAAGACAATGTCTTTTCTTGAGCAAAAGGAGTAAACATTTTATAAATAAGATATGATTGTGAGTTATCATAGAAGTTTTAGATTAAGAAGGTCAATTGTGGCTTTAAATCCCAGGTTATTCTCATACAATTTTTTAAAAAGCTAGAAAGGCAGTTGAGAGCTAGTTTGGGGACTGCATAATCATCAAGGATCTAGATTATACTTTCTTGTGTTTTGCCATCTTCAAAACAGTTTTCTTCTCATTAATTAAGATGACTGCACATCTGTAATCCTAGCTACTCAGGAGGCTGAGATCTGAGGATCACAGTTTAAAGCCTTTCTAGCTTTAAAGAAATATATGTGAATAATAACCTAGGATTTAAAGCCACAATTGATTCTCTTAGCCTAAAACCTGTATGATAATCCACAATCATATCTTATTTTTAAAATGTTTACTCCTTTTGCTCAAGAAAAGATATTGTCCTTTTTTTTTTTGCAATGGGTAGTCCTGTGGTAATTTTAAATAACCAAAAATAGTAGATTAAACTGTATTAGCATATGTTAATTGCACAACGTAATGAGTTTCAATATGACAAGATGGATATCTCCTTAATCACCAACAAGTCAGAAGTGGAGCTGTGGCTCAAGGGGCAGAGAGCTAGTTGAGGAAAAAAAAACTCAGGGACAACACCCCAGCCCTGTGTTCAAGCCCAAATAATAATAATAATATTATTGTTAAAAACTGTTAAAGGAAAGTACTTGAAAGTCCTCTGACCACAGCCGAATTCCCTGTTGTCTTAGTGCCAGATGTTTGCCCAAAACAATCACAAGCAGGTCGCCATTGGCTGGATCGGCCCATCTCCCTGGCTCATGACAGGATTCTCAGCAAATGTGTTTTCATCCCGGGGCCCATCCAGATATATACAACCACTTCCGCCTTGATAATAATATGAAGTCAATCAATCTGGCAAACAGGAGCAGACTGTTAAACCAAACTCACATGGGATTCAGTCCTTGGAAAACCCGGGTGGATTCTGGTTTGTGTTTTCCTGTTCAATCCCCTTTATCTCTGTAAACTTTGACCCAGGACACAAGGCTAGGCCTGGCAGAGCGTTGAGGTGAGGCCCACGTTCCTACATAGATCTGCCTTCCCTTTCATTGTGGGACGTGTCACAGCTACGCCTGGCACTGTTTTCTATTTAACTTAATGCCCCATCCGTAGTTCATCTCCAGAGCTGGAGAAATCAATCACTGGCTCTCACTGTGGAAGGGTGGTTTTTGCAAGCCAGTGCACAGCCCGTCATTGCTCAGTGTCTGGGGTGCAGAGGGCTTTTTTATTTTCCCCATGTGTGCCACAGATTGTGAGGGTTGTGAAGCCTGGCGTCTGCACTGAAGATGGGCCATGCTACAAAGGCCCAGTGATCGGGGGGCTTCTGAGGGGGGACGGGGGAAGAAGCTAAAGTTGTTTTCATAGACTTTCTGGCTACCTCCAAAACGAGATCCTAAATGAAATAGCCATGTTGGGCACTGGTGGCTCATGCCTGTTTACCCTAGCCATTCAAGAAGCTGAGATCTGAGGATCCCACTTTGAAGTCAGCCAGAGTAGAAAAAAAGTCTGCAAGGCTCTGATCTGCCATGAACCAGCCCCTGAATGGAAGGTGTGGAGGTGTGGCTCAAGCACAGCACCAGACTGAAGCACAAAAGCCAACAGAGTGCAGCTGGCTGGGGCAGGCCCAAACATGCTGGCTTCTTCCTAGGAAAACAGATCTATTATAAGAGGTCTATGTCCAACCTACTGAGGACTAGGTGTTGGAATATGAGAAGAGCGGAGAAAGTATTTATGACAGCCAATACATGCAGACTTTACTTTGTGCCAGGCACTGGCTAAGAACCAGACATATGTAGTAACTCAGTTAATTTTAACAAGGACACAGAAACTTTCATTTATGACATTCTCAAAATTAATTTTTTAAAAAAAAAAAAAAGCAAACTAAAGCCCTGAGATGTTAAAGAACCTTCTAGGGCATTAAGCTGCTAAAGAGCAGTCCTGGATTCAAACCCTGCGCCAGAGCCCATTCTGCCCCTTGTCCCAGCCCAGCTTGGCTCCATGGGGATCAGAGGCCCTGCCACCCATTTCTCCACACCTCCATCTCAGCCCCGGCCCCCCAGCCCGGACCCAGCCCTAGCTCTGCTCTCCCCATTTGGAGACAGTAAAAGATGTTACCTTCTGATGCGTGCTTTGAAACACTGAAGCCTAACACTCTGAAGACAAGACAGAGTCACACAGGCTGAGCTGGAAGAAGAGGAAAAAATGCTCCCGGCATTATTCCCATCACTCATTCACCCCTTCATTGCAGTTCAAGTGTCACCATTCAAGAAGCTGTTTATCTAACATGCACGCACATGTACATGCACATGCATGTGTGCATGCACACACACACATACACACACACACACACACACACACACACACACACACACACACTTCCATTTCCCTGACTCCACTTTATTTTGCTTCATAGAACGAGTCACTAGCTGAGATTTCCCAGTCTCTTTGCCTACTAAGTTATTGTCTCTCTTACTGTGACATAATATATAGTATACAAAATATAACAAAAATCCCATAGCCAAGTGCTGGTGGCTCACGTCTGTCATAGCAACTACTCAGGAGGCTTAGAGCTGAGGATCAAGTTTCAAAGCCACCCAATTTCCCAGCAAAAAGCTGGAAGTGTGGCAGCCTTGAGCATATAAACCAAGCAAGAGCACAAAGCCAGCCCCCCCTTCAAAAAAGAAAGAAAGAAAGAGGGAGAGAAAGAAAGAAAGAGGAAAAGAGAGAGAGAGAGAGAGAGAGAGAGAGAGAAAGAAAGAAAGAAAGAAAGAAAGAAAGAAAGAAAGAAAGAAAGAAAGAAAGAAAGAAAGAAAGAAAGAAAGAAAGAGGGAAAGAGAAAAAGAAAGAAGAGAAAAGAGAAAGGGAGGAAGGGAAGAAGGAAGGAAAGGAGGAAGGGAGGAAGAGAGGGAGGAAGGAAAGAAGAAGGAAGGAAGGAAAGAAGGAAGGAAGGAAGGAAGGAAAGAAGGAAGGAAGGAAGGAAAGTGGGCTTTGGTGTTTCACTGTTATGCCACTAATTCCAGAACACTATGGGGGTGGGGGGAACCATGGGGAACCATTCAGGGAATATCTGTTCAATGAATTAAGTCATTGGAGGATCATTGGAATCACCATTGGTGGGCTGTGGAAGCACTTTCTTCTTTCTCACCTCTTTTCCTCCCATCCCAACTCCCGCAAGTTCTATCTTTTTTTTTTTTTAATGTTTGGCTTGCTCCCTCGTGCTGTGTTCTCTGAATCCTGGCTGGCTTATTCAGGCTTACGGGTCTGACTGGACATGTCCTGCCTGTCACATGGACCTGACTAAACACTGTACTGATTTCCCTCCGTCTTTCAAGTGAGCTAAGTCCTTCCACAGTGCAGGGTAGGCCAGTGAAGGCTTCTCTTTGGAGTTCTGTCCAGATAACAGCAGGGAGTTTGTCTAAAGATAAGCAGGGAGATGTGGCGAGGACATAGATAAGTCCAAGCCCCGAAGGGAAGGCATTCTGCTGTCCATGAGGACTAAGAGAAAGCTGTGTGGGGCTGGCCTGCAGCAAGGCCTCCCTTCCGGTGGAGGAGGGCGGGGGGGGGGGGGGACCCTCTCCCCTGCTTTGCCCCGTAGCTGACTTCAAATTCAGCTGTCAACTGTCTCCTCATTCCTTCATCCCAAACAAAATCACAGAAAGCAGAGCAGGGTAAGAGGGGCCTGGCCAGCTGGACTGGGGCCAAAAGAAGAACATTCAGTTAGAAGGTCCTAAAAGAAGAGGGGTGTGCTTTTCAAACTGTCTTTATTTTTCCCCTTCTGAACTTTTCCTACAAAATGGAAAAATGGAAGAAAAAAAAAATCCAGCAAGGCATTATCTTCATGTAAATACTGCAATGAAAGAAATGCTTCCAGGAAAAAAAGAATGCCAATCAAAGAAACCAAATCAAGGATGTTTCTTCAAGAAGATTCCCTGTGAGGCTGGGTGTCAGTGGTTCACGCCTGTAATCCTAACCACCCAGGAGGCTGAGATCTGAAGATCATAGTTCAGAGCCAACCTGGACAGAAAAGTCTATGAGACTCTTATCTCCAGTTAACCAGCAAAAAGCCAGAAATGGATCTGTGGCTCAAGTGATAGAATGCTAGCCTTGAGCACAAAAGCTCAGGGACAGCACTCAGATGCTGAGTTCAAGCCCAAGACTGACACCAAAAAAAAAAAAATCACACAGTATGAGGCCATGTGCTGGTAACGCTGCTGTCCCTGAGCGTCTTCTGAGCAAGGATAGCATTCTACCAGTTGAGCCACAGCACCACTTCTGGCTTTTTCTGAGTAGTTTATTGGAGATAAGAGTCTCATGCGCTTTCCTGCCCGGGCTGGCTTCGAACTGGGATCCTCAGATCTCACCCTGCTGAGTAACTAGGATTATAGGCATGAGCCACCAGCACCTGGCTTCAAAATCTTTTTTTCCACTGATTTTACCACATGCTTTTGACAGAGTGGGTTCTTCCAGGCCTCAGCCTCTTTCTAGAAAGTCTGAACTCCCTTTCCCCTTCCAACAGCTTTTTAAAATAATGCAACAGAGTCTAAATAAAGAAAGATTCCAATCGCCAACAACACTTTCAAAATTTACATCTTCATATAAAATAATCATACTTAGCCAAATCTAAAATATCCAAGTTTCCTCATAGTTCTTGCAAATATCAGCATTCCATGACATTTTTTTTGCGGGGGGAGGCTTCTGGAGAGCTTATTTTAAAACTGGAATTATTTAGAGAAAGCAATTCACTTTTACTTTGTCTTCCAAACTCAAAGGGATCCAGGCACTGTTTCCAGGTCTGGATCAAACAGAGAAATTACCTTGTTCAATTCTTACATACTTTTTTCTGCTTAAGTTATCAGCTGCCAACAAGAGGTGGCCAGGAAAGGTTTGCACTGAAAGTTCAGACAAACTATTCTGAGGGGTTCACTGTATTATGGCTTTTGTAGACAATTAGGGCAAATAGCAGATACCTGATTCACAGCCACACTGATTTCTGACACAGGGCCTATACTACCTGCCCACGTTGACTTTAGTAAATATGCCTTGGGTCTTAGTTATCCAGAGATAACTAAGATGTGTGTGTGTGTGTGTGTGTGTGTGTGTGTGTCTGTGTGTCTGTGTGTATCTGGGTGTGTCTGTGTGTGTCCATGCATGCGCGTGTATGTTTATGAATTCACAAACCACATATGTCATAAGACTTAGAATCTTTTCTATCAAAGTGATTGCTTGGCATAAGCACTTCCATTTTAAGGGCAGCCACCCTCTTTCTAGAAGCTAGTTTATCTAGGCCACTTCCTATTATAAGAATTGTTCTGTGCCAGGCACCAGTGGCTCACATCTGTAATTCTAGCTACGCAGGAGGCTGAGATCTGAGGAACGAGGTTCAAAGCCAGCCCAAGCAGGAAAGTCCATGAGACACTTATCGCCAATTAATTACCAGAAAACTGGAAGTGGTGCTGTGGCTCAAGTGGTAGAGCACTAGCCTTGATCTGAAGAACTCAGGGACATGCTCAGGCCCAGAGTTCAAGGCCCACAACTGACAAAAAAAAAAAAAGAATTGTTTTGCTAGGGACTGGAGGTATGGTTCAAGTGACAGAATGCTGGCTAAGTAAGAATTGTTTTTCCTAACAAGTTTTGGTCAGATGTCCTAGTGATGGCCCAGATAAACTTTTAACCTCTGGCAAATGAGCCAGTTGTGCAAGGTTGTTCACTGTGATGGCTGTAGACCATTTCTTTCTGTTTGGAAGGGAGTGGTGGGGAATATTTTAAATGAAGAAATAGAAAACTTAAGCAAAAATGAAGTAAATTAAAACAAGGCATTTTCCTTGCCATTTTAAAATCAACTTTAAGTTGACCCTGTTTGGACAATCCTCTGACTGTGTACACATTATAAAGAGAGAAAGAAAAAGAGAAAGAGAGAAAGGAAGGAAGGAAGGAAGGAAGGAAGGGAGGAAGGAAGGAAGGAAGGAAGAAGGGAGGGAGGAAAAGAAGGAAGGAAGGTAGGTAGGTTAAACATTGAACTGTAATAGTCAATGTTTAAAACACACAGACCTACGCTGAAAGCGGCAGTAGCTCTGGGCCATTTTGCAGTGGACAGTGTAACAAGTGCTTTGGATAAAGCAGGGATTCCAACCCTTGCCTGCCTTCTATTGTCCCATCAGAGGCTTGGTGAGGATGGGGGAAAACCAAACATCCATCAATAGTTCCTCAGCTGTGATTGATTACTTAGACAAGAACAGGCCAGGTCAGGCATTTTGCTAGGAGCTGAGATGAACCCCCACCCCTCCAAAAAAACCTTTTGAGGCAAAGCCTCCATCCTAGTGAAGAATGGGATGGGGGGGGGGGTGCGGGGAGGTAGAACCATAAACGGTGGAGTTCCAAGTGATAGATGGCTAAGATAGAGACTTGTCAAACACCACTGAAGCCCAGAAGTATAAGACCTGTCGAAGGATCTTAAACAAGAGAGACGTGTAGCCATAAATACCTCTCTCTGGTGGCGCCATGGAAAAATAGAGTTTAAGAGACCAGAGACGATGCACTGAAAACAGCCCAAGCCAGGGCGATGGAGGTAGCTGGGGGAGCGGTGGGGGATGGAGGGGAGACCAGCAGAATGAGGTCCTTCCTCCTTGAGAATAAGTTGCCACCATAAGCAATCATCTGATGTGGAGAAAGGGAGAGGGAGAGAGGGAGGAAGGCAGGGAGGGAAAGGGGAAGGGAGGACAGAGAGAGGAGAGGGAGAGATAAGGGAAAGAAACAAGAGAAGAGCATATCACCCTGTTGGCCTCATAGGCTGGTGCCTACCTAAAAAGCAGAACTCTGTGTGCATGTGCCTGTGCGTGTGTGTCTGTCTGTCTGTCTGTCTGTCTGTGTCTGTGTCTGTGTCTCTGTGTGTTGCTCACTTGCTGTCTAAAAGATGATTCTGATGCTGCTGCTCATGTGTGAAACTGAAAAAGGTTGTTTTAAACAAAGGATAAAGATGTCAGTCACAACTGGTTTGCACCAGTATTGACCTATGGAAGATGTATCACAAACATTGTTAAAAAACAAGAAGGGGTCCTAGCTACTCAGGAGGCTGAGATCTGAGGATCGCGGTTCAAAGCCAGCCCGGGCAGGAGAGACTGTGAGACTCCTATCTCCAATAAACCACCAGAAAACCGGAAGTGGCGCTGTAGCTCAAGTGGTAGAGCGCTCGCCTTGAGCTGAAGAGCTGAGGGACAGCGCCCAGGCCCAGAGTTCAAGCCCCACGACCGACAAAAAAAAAAAAAAAAGAAGGGGAAGTGGTGGGGCTGGGAAGGTGGCTCAGTGGTAGAGCGCTTGCCTTGCATGCCTGACGCCCTGGGTTCGATTCCTCAGCACCACATAAGCAAAAAGAAAAAAGCCGGAAGTGGCGCTGTGGCTCAAGTGGTAGAGCATTAGCCTTGAGCTGAGGAGCTGAGGGACAGTGCCCAGGCCCAGAGTTCAGGCCCCACGACCGGACCCAAAAAAAAAAAAAGAAGGGGAAGTGGTGCTATGGATCAAGTGGTAGAGCGATAGCTTTGAGCAGACGAGCTAAGGAACAGCACCCAGGCCAGTTCAAGCCCTATGACCAACACACACACACACACACACACACACACACAGAGCAAGAAGGATGTCATTATTAATGAATTCCTAACTCTGCCATACCCAACCACAGGAAACCTGTACTTCACCATCATCATTATTATTATTCCCTAGCCACCAACCCCTGGTTTTGAACCTGAGAAGAGAATTCCGTATCCTACTGATACGTTCAGTGACTATTTGAAATCACTTTAGCACTCAGACTAAACAGGAAAATTGCCAGATTCTACTAAGTGAGCAGTGGCTCACACCTATAATCCTAGCTACTCAGAAAGCTGAGATCCAGAGGATCGCAGTTGAAAGCCAGCCCCAGAAAATGAGCCCATGAGATTCTGTCCCCAAAATAACCAGCAAGATGTTAGACTGGAGATGGACTCAAGTGGTAAAGTACCAGTAAAAGGCCAGATTCCAGTCCAGATTTATAATCTTTCTTTGTGCCGAACTTAAGCAGAAGTCTCCTTGTTTTGTTCAGTTTTCAGATCAATTGTTCCATCTCTATTCTGAACTTAAAGAGAAAAGTGTCTAATAAATAAGAAATTTCCACAACGTTAAGTCCTCCATTACTTCTGCAACACTACCACTGACTTCCATCTATCTGTCTGTCTGTCTACTTCGTGCAGGTAGTGGAGCTTGAACTCAGGGCCTGGGCACTGTCTTTCAGTTTTTTCCTCAAGGCTGGTACTCTAACACTTGAGCCACAGTGCTACTTCTAGCTTTTTGCTGTGTAATTGGAGATACAAGTCTCACAGAACTTTTCTGCCCACACTGGCAATGTGATCCTCAGGTCTCAGCCTCCTAAGTAGCTGGAATTACAGGTGTGCGGCACTGGTGCCTCTCTAAGACTTGAGTTTTCAAGCATGGTGTGAAGAGAATTGCTTACTACTTGTATTACTCTGGAATGTTCCTGAAGTTTTCACTTTATTTGTTCTGCCTTCTCCTAACTTGGCCAAATAGCTTGGAAACATAGAATGATATCTTGTTTATTTTTTTATTAATTAAAGAGAACAATAAAAGAGACATTTTCAGTTTCCTGAACTACAGTCTTGAATGCACTGATTGGAATGAACAGTAAAATTAGATTACCGAATGGAGAAAGAACAGGGGCCTAGCCAGACCCAAAACACACGGGGAGTTGATTTTGGCTTCGAGATTATTATTTCCATGCAGTAAATGTTTCAATCTACAGCCGGCCCCCTCCTCAAGATGATCATCAAATGTACGTAAAGCAAGAAGTGTAAAATCACGTAGGACATGAAGATAATGATAGTGTGGCCTCTTATTATTGGAAACCTGAACTTCATCCTGGCAGATAAATCAAAGTCCTTAACTAGAAAAGGCCCTAAAGGATGTAACAGAGTTTGTACTTTGAATACTAGGGGATAGAAGATAATTGAGCATAAATCTGATCAAGGACTGATAGCATTTTCCAGAATCTACATACTCTCGGGAATATGTGAGCATAGGATATAACCAGCAAAATATAGAGTAAACATAGGAAAAATAATCTGATTTTTTTTCTTCCACAAATACCAAGCGAAGGAAAAAGACATGAGGGAGGGGAATAAAACCCATAGATTAAATTATACATAATTTAGAGACCTATTAACAATTGCAAATTTATGGATCATAGAAATGTTATAAAAGTTGGATACACTGGGTAGTTTATGCCCATAATCCTAGCTACTCAGGAAGCTGAGAGCTGAGGATCCCAGCTCAAAGCCAATCTAAGCAGGAAAGTCCATGAGACTTTTATCTCCAATTAACCACCAAAAATGCAGGATGTAGAGATACGGCTCAAGTGGTAGAATGCTATCCTTGAGTTTAAAAAAAAGTGCTCAGGAACAGCACCCAGGTCCTGAGTACTAGCCTCAGGTCTAGTGCATGTCTGTGTGTGCACACACACAAACACACACACACAGACACACACACACACACACACACACACACAGAGTCTCATGATATATATCATAAGATAGTTGTGAACATTGATAGGGGCTTTAGGAGCAATGACTATACATTGTTTTTATATGTGATCATGAAGTTTAGAAAACTCTGATTAAGGCACCAGTGGCTCATGCCTATAATCCTAGCCACTTGGGAGGCTGAGATCTGGAAGATCATAGCTCACGTTCAGCCAGCACAGCAAAGCCTTTTTGAGACCTCTTCTCAACCCATGGCTGAGTACAATGGCATGCCCCTGTCATCCCAAGTTGCATGGGAAGCTGAGATTGGTAGGGTCACATTCCCAGGCCACCAAGAGCCACCATCTCCATGGTGGCAAGCTGGACATGGTGATGTATGCTTGTAATCCCAGCAGCCCTGAGAAGCCTCAGACCATGGCAGTGGGAAGAGAGGCCTTTAAAGATAACCTGTAAACACAGGTCTACAGGTTCAGCAGCCCAAGCCTAAGAAGTGGAAGGATGGAGTTCAAACTCCAGGACTACCCTCTCCCCCCACCCCAAAAAAAACCCAACTGTATAACTTCAGAGTAATATTTTGGAATGATAAGATTTGCTTGTGCTAATCAGGAGGAAGAAGGGGTCAGGGGATAAGTATGCATGACTCAAGATTGGCTCTGAAGTAGTCGTTGTCAAACCCACAGACAAGAGCTGTGAACGTTGTAAGGATTGAACAGTCACTGCCAGTCACCGTCAAGCCCTCCCCCCAGCCCCGCCCCCAGCCCCACTGACTCCCACCCCATCTCGTCCCCATCCTCATCGACAAAGGAAAAAGCTGGGAGGTGGTGAAGGCGATCTCAGGCATATAGATACGCCTGATGCAAGAATTGTCATAAAAGACTCTGTTGAAACCACAACCTTACACACAAAAATGTCCTGCATGCACCTCTACCTAAGAATGGCCTTTGATTTGGGACTTGTGTTCTGTTACTTATTCTTGTAGCTAAGGATCGCTGGCTCAAAATACTGCCTGTAATCCAGTTTCCTTCCGCATCCCTTCGCCTCCTTCCCCTGCCACCCACCCATCGTTTTCAGTGGGATACGCAGTATGCACAGTGCACCAAGTCACTGCTGCAAAAACACCAAACTTGGCCCAGACGTCATGGCTCACGCCTGTAATCCTAGCTACTCAGGAGGCTGAGATCTGAGGAGCTCAGTTCAAAGCCAGTCCAGGCAGGAAAGTCCTTGAGACTCTTATCTCCAATAAACTACCAAAAAGCCAGAAATGGAGCTGTAATTGAAGTGGTAGAGTGCTAGCCTTGAGCAAAAGAGCTCAAGGACAGCACCTAGGCCCCGGACCAACACATACACACACACACACACACACACACACACACATGCACACGCACACAGTATTTATTATTTATTCTATTCTATGTTTGTATATATTTGTATATAAAAGCATTTGAGGGCTGGGAATATGGCTCAGTGGTAGAGTGCTCACTTTGTATATGTAAGGCCCTGGGTTCTGTTCCTCAGCACCACATAAGCAGAAAAAGCTGGAAGTGGTGCTGTGGCTCAAGTGGTAGAGCGCTAGCCTTGAGCTGAAGAGCTGAAAGACAGCACCCAGGCCCAGAGTTCAAGCCCCATAACCAGCAAAAAAAAAAAAAAGAGCATTTGACATTCTGAAATCAAATAATCTGCACGCGCATGCGCGTACACACACACACACACACACACACACACACACACACACACAGAGCAGCCTGCCATTTCTGCTCCTAGGTTTCTAAAAAACAAAGTTCCCAAAGGCTAAAATACCCTCTTAGATACATTTTTCTCCTGCTTTTTAAAAAAATTACCTTCCACTAGCTGTACAAGGGGGAATTTCAGTGTGACTTCTCATGCATGTACCATCTTAGAGCGTTATTAAACTCTCGGTTTATTGCTTTCTACTACTTTGGGAGGAGAGCAGTACTACAGTTTGAAATCTGGGCTTTACCAGATCTCTACAAGTATTTTATTTTACAAGTATTCTACCCCATTCTCCTACCCTCAGCCTCCCAAGTAGACTCCAGGTATGCACCAATATGCCTATAATCTACTATCTTTTCTTTATCTGTTTCCTCTCTTAATAGACACCTAGGCTGATTTCCTAACTTGGTCACTGTGAATAGTCAGGCAATAAATATGCTTGTGCAGGTATCTCTATGCAGACTTTGATTCCTTCAGGTATCTACTCAGGAGTGGTCAAGCAGGACCAGATGGTAGTTCTATTTTTACTTTTTGAAGAACCTTCATACTGATTTCCATAATGGGCTAATTTACATTCTCACCAACAGTGTACAACAGTTTCTTTCCTCCACATCCTGGCCAGCTTGTGTGGTTTGTTTTCTTGATGACTGCCATTCTGACTGGAATGAGATGGAATCTCAGTGTTGATTTGATTTGCATCTCCCTGCTGGCTAAGGATGTAAACATTTCACATGTACCTACTGACCGTGGTACTCAGGGATGAGAGATATGGAAGATAAATGCCCAGTGAACATTTCCTTTGCTTTCAAGATACCCATCTCTTCCTGCATAGAATTCTAGACTTTGAAAAAGATGAGGCTTACAATCCTACTTGTAACTTACTTAGAACTAGGTTAAAAGGGTTTGGTTTTTCTCCCTATTCTGGCTTTAAAGTAAGCAACAATGCTGATATGTGATCAAAAGGACAGTGTAGCAGCGCCATCTACTGAACCCTGGATAATTCTAACCAGAACCTTAGAAATATCCTAACTTGTGGGGAAAAAAAGCTGAGGTAAAGCATGCCTAAGTGTGATGTCTAGAGGAGCTTATGAAGAAATCATGATTGAATTATTTATTCCATTTATCTACTGATTTATTTGTGTGATGCTGAGAATTTAACCATGGGCCTCACTGAAGCATGAATAATTTATTCTTTAACATTACCTTATTATTGTGGCACAGGTAACAACTGTAAGAGGGGAAGAAAGGAATATTTTATAAAATATAAAAGTTGCAGTTCAATCTGTGAGATCTTTTATTGGTTGGTTGGTTGGTTGGTTGGTTGGTTTGGGCCTAAGGTGTATGTGTTGTTCCAGAGCTTCTTTTGCTCAAGGCTAGCACTCCACCAGTTGAGCCATACCCCCACTTCCAGCTTTTTTGAGGTAGTTTATTGAAGATAAGTCTCATGAACTTTCCTGCCCGAGCTGGCTTCAAACAGAAATCCTCAATCTCAGCCTCCTGAGTAGCTAGGATTATAAGCATAAGCCACCGGCCACCCAGCTTGTGAGAACTTTTCTTTTGAGGTTGATAAATTTTTTAATAAACTTAAATCTTTTTCTGGGCACCAGTAACTCACATCTGTAATCCCAGCCACTCAGGAGGTTGAGATCTGAGGATCGCCATTTAAAGCCAGCCTGAAGAGAAAAGTTTGTGAGACTTTTATCTACAATTAACCACCAAAAAGCTGGAAGTGAAGCTGTGGCTCAAGTGGTGGAGTACTAACCTTGATCAAAAAAAAAAAAAAAAGCTCAGGGACAATGCCAAGGCCCTGAATTCAAGTTCCAGGCCTGGCTCAAAAAAAAAAAATGTTTTATGAACTACTATATTACTGCAAATTACAGAAAGGCACTCTTTAATTATGTTTTACTTTGCAATACTGGGCATACAGTGAGACTCCTCAGGGTTGTGGACAAGAATATACCAGCCAATGCTCAATACTCAGTTTTCCCAGAGCAGCAACCCCAGCATTTTTGCGCTCACCCATCCCTGTGCTATAAACACTCCCACTGTGCCAATGCTGAGTTTGGAATCCACTCCTGGACGGATGGATGCTGGTGCAAGGTCTCAGGTTCCACCACCCCTACTTCCCTCCAGGTCAGGCACTAAAACCCCCCATCACATCAACGCTCTGCACATCAATCTTTCCATCTAGTGGCCAATTCTCACGAAGATGTCTTTTAGCTTAAATGCTGTAATTCCAAGGGAAGAAAAATGGGCTCTTGGCAAACGAAGATTGGAAGAGCAGCCTCTGGGCTGTCTAGAAGGTAAGCACTCTGTGTTGGAAGAGGTCAAGGATCTTCTCCCAACAGCCTCCTGTGCTGTGCCTGAGTCTAGGGTGAACCTCCCCTCCAGCTGCTGCCGAGGTAGGGAACAGACAAGGCAGATGTTTCCTGCCTTCTTCAGTACTGAGAGCTGTGAGGAGAGGAGTCTGCTTTGAAGGTGGAGCTTTACCTCTGGCCCTTTTTGCTTTAGTTATTTAGGGACCTTTTTTCAGCAAGGGTCTCGCATCTTTTCCAGGCTAGTCTGGACAACAATTCTTCTATGTATATGGCTAGTTACACTTTCCAGCTAGCAAGGATAACATTCCACCAGGCCCAGCTTGTGTGTGTGTGTGTGTGTGAGAGAGAGAGAGAGAGAGAGAGAGAGAGAGAGAGAGAGAGAGAGAGAGGGAGGGAGGGTGGGAGAGAGAGAGAGAGAGAAGAAAGACAGACAGACAAGAGACAGGGAGAGATGGAGACAGAGAGTCCTGGGGCTCAAACTCAGGCTCTTTTTGCTCAAGGCTAGCACTCTACCACTTCAACCATACAACTCTACTCTGGCTTTTTGATGGTTAATTTGAGATAAAGAGTCTCACAGACTTTCATGCCCAAGCTGGCTTTGAACCATGATCCTCGGATCTCAGCCTCTTGACTAGCTAGGATGACAGACATGAGTCCCCCAGGTGCCTAGCAAAGGCCCAGCATTTGACTGGTTGAGAAGAGGTCGCATTAACTTTTTGCCCAAGCTGACCCTCAAACAGCCTCAGTCTCCCAAGTAGGTAGGATTACAGGCATGAGCCACCATGCCTGGCTTGATTCACTCTTGAACAGGACAGTTCAACCAGTATTTTCTGTTCATATTTCCCACTGACCTACTAACTGAAAGCTGGTTTTATGCTTCACGGCATAGGAGCCATGACCAAAGGCAAAAATGACTGCTGTTATGCCAAATGGCCAGCAGAGGCAGCAGTGTCAAGAACTTTGTGCGCTACTCTCCTAGACTGGAACAAAGTAGTTTTAGACTTTGTATCCTAGAATTTTTTCTTAAAGAGCTTCCTCCATGTGTTTCTGTGCCTCCCGTCTTTTTATTTATTCATTTATCTATTAATTTTTTTACTTAGTGATGCTGGGGTTTGAACTCGGAGCCATAAAACTCTACCATTAACCCCCACTCTTTTTTGTTTGTAGATGAAATTATAGACACTTTGCACCACATCTGGCTTGTTCTTTGAGATAGGGTCCTGCTAACTTTGTTTCAGTCTGAGCTATTATCGTTTTATTTATGCTCCCAACTAGCTGGGATGATACAGCCTTGAGCTGTTGCCAAGAAGCTTTGGCCCTTGGGGCTGGGAAGATGGCTCAGTGGTAGAGTGTTTGCCTTGCATGCCTGAGGCCCTGGGTTTGATTCCTCAGCACCACATAAGAAAAAAGCCAGAGTGGCGCTGTGGCTCAAGTGGTAGAGCGCTAGCCTTGAGCTAAAGAGCTGAGGGACAGTGCCCAGGCCCAGAGTTCAGGCCCCACGTCCAGACCCAAATAAATAAATAAAAAGAAGCTTTGGCCCTTTTTGGTTGTTTTGAAAAGTAAGTCTAGGTACAACATCTTTTTTAGGTACCCTGACTTGGGGGTTTGGGAAGGGGGCAATGTTAGTTCCTCTTGAGACTGTTGTATTTTTTAATAGAAACAAATATGTTTTTCTTTCTTTTATATTGTCTTTAAAGATGCAAATTAATCAAATATTGACCATGGGTGAGTTCAGGAAAAACTCATATACTGTAGTAATTCATGAGATGAAGATCAAAATAATTTTATTCCTGGTAAGGCTGGGTTTGAGACAAAAATGATAACCATCTCAGTTAACAGCTCTCTAATAGTCCACCTGAAGTGTATAGACTTTGGAATGGCTTTTGCTAAGGAGAAGTTACATCTACTACAGAGCAGGGCGTCTTCTCCCAATTATAGCCTAACACTTACTGGGGCATCATAGCAAGCAAACAAAACACAGGGAAATAATACTGTAACCTAGAAACCATAGAGTATAATAACTCATGTCAGAAATCAATGAAGTCTGGGCAAGGAAGCCAGAGAACCAGGAAGAAGTTAAATTCTGTCTGCTCAGTTGCTGCTCCCTCTCAGGATTAGAGAAGTCACTTCTGCCCTCTAGTGAATGGATGCAGAACAATTCCTTCTATAGCCATCCCTAAGAATTAAAAAGTAAATAAAAAGTGCTCCTTGGTACATATCTTTCTTAATGTAAAAGTGTTATGAATGCCTGAAATTGCCAAGAAATTCCTAAAGATATACCCAAACTCTTCACCTTGTGAAAAAAGACATGAAAATCATAATTATAGACATATTCCAAGTTTTATTTAATAAAGGAAATTCATAGTTGGAGATATAACTCAATGATAAACTTCTTTTGTGACTGGTATTTCTTGAGAAGTAAATACGAGCTGAAATATCAGTCACAAAACAAGTATTCAAAACCTCAGTAAGGATCACAGAGAGAGAACATGTAAACTTGAATCATTCATGACTTTTTTCTGCCTTATATACTTCTTAGCGATATCGTGCAAGTGAATTAGATGGTCTCTAAGTATTCTTCTAACTCTAATAGTCTCTTCTCTTTCTTGTTTTATTTGTTGTTGTTTTGCCTGAACTAGGGCTTGAACTCAGGACCTCACTCTATCACTTGAACCATAGCTCTACTTCCCACTGTTTGGTGGTTAATTGAAGATAGGCCAGCCCACACAGGAAAGCCCACGAGAGTCTTATCTCCAATTAACCACCAAAAAAAACTGTAAGTAGTGCTGTGGCACAAGTTGTAGAGCATCAGCCTTGAGCAGGAAAGCTAAGGGATAGTGTGCAGGCCCTGCATTCAAGCCCCAGTACCAGCATACGCACACACACACACACACACACACACACACACACACACACACACACACATCAAGAAACCTTTTGAGCTAGTGATGACCATGCAAATTGTCCAAACAGACATCTTGTATTTTTTAGTTTACATTTTTCAATTTACTCTTTTACAGACACAAATTACCACTTGTTTGAGGGAGTCCACAAAGTTGTTTTGATTTTCAATCGAACGAGCTTACACTAAGCACCAAACAACAATAACAAAATGAAAGATGCATTCCATTATAGAATGAAATTACCCGATGAGATAACATGAGTTACTTATTGGTTTGAGAGGAAACCCCTGCTTTACTTTAGGAAATAACAGGAAGTTCCTCTATTGAAGGCAGTGTTTTGAAGCACACACTGAATTCTCATGCATGTGTAAAATATTGGACGCCTGTTTTCCTGATTTGAGGCCCACAATTCTTTTTTTTTTTAACTGTGAAAATACCCATACAAAGGGGTTACAATTTACATGGGCAAGATAATGAGTACATTTCTTATCAAACATTGTTGTGAGACCTACAATTCTAAAGCAGGCCCTCGTCTCTTTCTAGATGCCAGAAAGGAAGAGAATCAGCAATAGGTTTCTTGCCAAATGGAATGAGGAATTAGTCTAATATTAACAAGTAGTTTTGCTTATAATAGACTTTCCAATGAAAATAAAGAAGGCTTACATAGGCAGAGGCCTCCAAACAAAAGCACGCTTTCAAGGATTATTAGCAAGAACTCGAGCAGAGACTGCAGCCACCAGCCAATTCCAGTAGAAAGCATAAACAACATTTTGCTCTTTAAGGCAACACATTTATCTCCATGATTACTCATCACAACACAAAGCCAAGCAACTGTTATATTTTTCATGCGGTAGAGGACCATATGAGGAGAATTCCAGTTAAAAGCTTAGCTAAGAAACAGATAATACCTGGTCCTAGCTGTTTTTGCCAGATTGGAATTTGAACTCAGAGCCTCGTGCTCTTGGTCAGTTTTTTCCTGTTTATAAATGGTGCTCTTACACTTGGGTCACACCTTCACTTTCAGTTGATGGTTTGGTTTTGGTTTTGGTTTGGGGGGTAGAGGTTGCTGGTTATTTGGAACTAGGAGTCTAGAAGATTTGTCTGCTGGCTCTGAACAGTGATTCTCAGGTCTCAGCCTCCTAAATAGCTAGAATTACAGGCATAAGCCCTCAGCCATGGAGGCTTATTTTAAGCCATTTTAAGTAGTTTAAAAGTATTAAGTATTTTTAGCCATTTCAAGAATGATTTGGGATAAGGAAGAGAGGTTTTGTCCCATATAAAAGATTCAAACCTAGCCAGGTGCCTGTGGCTCACGCCTGTAATCCTAGCTACTCAGGAGGCTGAGATCTGAGGATTGCAATTCAAAGCCAGCCCGGGCAGGAAAGTTCGTGAGACTCTTATCTCCAATAATAAACCACTAGAAAACCGGAGGTGACGCTGTGGCTCAAGCAGTAGAGTGCTCACCTTGAGCTGAAGAGCGCAGGGACAGCACCCAAGCCCAGAGTTCAAGCCCCACTACTGACAAAAAAAAAAAAAAAGATTCAAACCTGAAGAACTTAATGGATCCTTTGTAAGACTTCCTGAATTGCTTAAATTTAAGTGAAATCCTGCCACCTGTTAGTGAGCTAGGGGTTTGTGTAGGGGCACAAACAAATCTAGATCCATAATGCAGCCTTAAAAACACCTTTAAAATGCACCTTAAAAACAAGGACCTAGGGGGCTGGGAAGGTGGCTCAGTGGTAAAGCGCTTGTCTTGCATGCCTGAGGCCCTGGGTTTGATTCCTCAGCACCACATAAGAAAAAAGAAAAAAGCCAGAAGTGGCGCTGTGGCTCAAGTGTTAGAGCACTAGCCTTGAGCTGAAGAGCTGAGGGACAGCACCCAGGCCCAGAGTTCAGGCCCCAGGACCGGACCCCTCCCAAAAAAAAAAAAAAAAACAAGGACCTAGAGCTAAATGTGAGTTAAGTGGCAACGCATGTGGCTAACACAAAATTCTGAGTTCAAATCCTAGTACTGTGAAGAGCAAGCACTTAGTGGTACTCATCCTCAAGGACCTAACAAGTAGGCCTTCAAAATGTATTTATTCATTCAAATTATAAATCCAACTTTATTTGCAAAGGAATAAGATTTTCATATTTTTTAAAAGGCAGAATTAAGGATGACAATCTTTCTCTACTGTTAGTGGGGTTTTTTGGGTTGGTTTGTTTGTTTGATGGTCATGGGGCTTGAACTCTGGGCCTGAGCGCTGTCCCTCAGCTCTGCAGCTCAAGGCAAGTGCTCTACCACTTGAGCCATAGCACCACTTCCAGTTTTCTGGTGGTTTATTGGAGATAAGAGTCTCATAGCCTTTCCTGCTCTGGGTGGCTTTGAACCACGATCCTCAGATCTCAGACTCCTGAGTAGCTAGGATTACAGGTGTGCGCCACTGGTGCCTGGCTGTTTGTTTTTGGTGTCAGTCCTGGAATTGAATTCAGAGCCTAGGCACTGTCCCTGAGCTTTTTCACTCAAGGCTGATACTCTACCACTTGGGCTACAGCTCCACTTCCGGCTTTTGGTGTTTAATTGGAGATGAATCTCACTGACCGGGCTGGATTTGAATCTTGATCCTCAGATTTCAGCTTCCTGAGTAGTTAGGATTACAGAAGTGAGCCACCAGCACCTGGCTGTTTCTTCACTTTTTATTGTATTTGATCAAAGCTAGATGGTTCTTTTGTACATCCTTCATTTGTTACCTCTACCTGACACCAAGCTTCTAAGAAAAGGAAGCCTGTCTTCTGTATCTTCCCACTCATGGACTCCGAAGACTCCAGGAAGTAGTCTTCAAGTGAAGAATGAAAACATTCTTTAGCTTCCCTCTCCTCCTTTGTACTTCTACAGAGATTCTGTTCAAGAGATTGTGACTCAGTCACCTTGAGCAATGAAGGACAATGCGGGGAGACAGAATGACAGTAAGTACACAAAATAAACTCAGTACCCACATCTTGACTTGCTCCATAGAAATGTAACACCTTTAACTGTCATTCTGTGATCAATATATGTCCAAAGAACATATATAATAATATCAGTAGTCACAGTGAATCTACTTCCAACCCAAGGGCCATTCTCATGGGAGTTTTAGTATCAGAAGTCAAAAACCAGACCAGAGAGATCAGTCTAACCTCTGACTGAAGAGCCAATGTACTGGGGTTTAGATCTGAAATGCCCACCAAAGGCTGTTGGGTTGAGGCTGGGTACTCAATGCAGCTGCATTCAGATATGAGGTTGGCTCACCGATTGGCACACCAACTCACTCACCCTCTAACCTGATGCCTCCTCAACCTCTAACCCATCAGTGGCTTCATCTGATGAATTCATAGCTTAATGGGATACAAGGAGGGAGAGCGTCTTCCTACAGTGGCTCGTTGGCTGTGGCCATTATCGTAGATCCTGCCCTCTGCCTCCTTGAACTGCAAGGCCGCTTCCCCCAAATGACTGCCCAAGTCTGCTTGCTGCCTCTTATGAGGCAAAAATAACAGCCATGGTTTCTTCTAGAACTTGACATCTCCTATCCACTGTTTTCCCTACATGTTTTGCCTGTAGGTACACACACATGTATGCACATACACATTGCACACACCCACAATGCCCACCCAGCCAACCCAACCACCTCATATCTCCAGACACTACTGATTCCAACCCAATCTCCCCCATTGTCACAGTGCACAACGTCTAGGTCAGCATGCTAACAAAATCATCCTAGGAGAATATTCTTTTAAGTCCAAAAAGGAAGACTCTAGTTTCTAGAGCTAGAAGTGTAGACAATATAACGAAACCTTCACATTAAAAATGCTACAGTTAATACAAAAGTCACCCTTCTGAGCAAGCACCAATGGTTCACACTTGTGATCTGCACTCCTCAGGAGATGTGAGGATCACACTTCCAACCCAGCAGATCACAGTCAAGACAGGAAAGTCCGTGAGACTTTTATCACCAATTAACCACCCAAAAGCTGAAAGTAGAGCTGTGGCTCCAGTGGTAGAGAACTAGCCCTGAGCAACAAAAACTCAGAGACAGTGCCCAGGCTCTGAGTTCAAGCCCCCGAACCAGCAACAAAATAAATAGAGTTACAGTCAGAAACCAATGGCTCATACTTACCAATTTTAGCTACTTGAGGTAAAAGTCAAGCTAGAAAAGTCCAGGAGATTTCATCTCTACCATAACCAGCAAAAATCTGGGCTGGAGGCATAGCTCAAGGGGTAGAGCACCAACCAGGTAAACTTAAAGACCTAAGTTCAAATCCTGGTACCAGTAAAATAAAAGTCAACTTGTACCATGAATGTAACAAGACAATTAAAGAATCTTTCTTAGGTAGATGAGAACTGACACCCCCTCTTAGCTTGGGACTGCTGGTGTCAGAGGAACAGAGGAGAGATCAGCCATAGAATCCATGCAGGCGGGACAGCAAGTCACAAGCCTATCAGAGACAGCATCAAAGGGAAAAGCCATTGTCCCCAGAGGAGGAAGAGCGGGAACCATCCAGGGGAAGGGACTGCCCTTCCCTGTGTTTGATCTCAGGAAGCCATGAGAGGTAAATTTGCTCTATTTTTCAATGTGGAAAACCACAAGCCAGGAATTTTCCCAGCAGAAAACACCTGCAGCAAACCCAGGAGAGTACCAGCTGAGGTTTTGCTTCGAAAAGAGCTTTATTCACCAGAATGAATCTGGTCTTCCACCGTGGCTTGAACTACGACGGCCTATATTTGGCCATGGCTGACCACGTTGGGCTCTTGGAGAATCAGCACGTGGAGGCAACCAACCAGACCCTGAGTTGAGTGGATTTTCTGACTTCCTTAATCTTTAGCCTTTAGGTAGCTGCTATTTCTGTCTCTCCAGAATTCTCTTTCATCCATACAATACATTGACAATCTGCATCTTAAAAATCAAATAGGCAAGGGCTGGTGGCTCATGCTTATAATTCCAGCTACTCATGATCTGAGGATTCTGGTTTTAAGTCTGCCCATGCAGGAAAATTTGTGAGACTCTTAGCTACAATTAACTATCAAAATTCAGAAATGGAGCTATGGCTCAAGTTGTAGAATGTCAGCCCTGAGTGAAAAAGGTAAGGGAAAGTTCTCAGGTCCTGAGTTCAAGCCCAAGTAATAAATGGTAATAAGTGCATGAATGGATAAATAATGAAGTAATGTCATCATTATGTTTTCCAGGTTGAAGTCAAACTCTTGGACTCAAGCGATCTTCCCAACTTAGCCTCCTGAGTATCTGGCACTACAGGAGCATGTCACCAGATCTGGCTTTCATATTATGTCACGAATGTGTCTTTTTTTATTTTTATTTTTTTAAACCAGGGTCTCACATATGCAAAGCAAGATTTCTACCACTGAGACAGAAAAACTGGGAGAGAGGAAGGGAAGAAATGTTCTCTTCTAGCCAGGTGCTAGTGGCTCACATCTGTAATCCCAGCTACTCAGGAGGCTAAGATCTGAGGATCACAGCTTGAAGGCAGCCCAGGCAGGAAAGTCCAAGAGACTCTTATCTCCAATTAACTACCAGTAAACTGGAGGTGGAGCTGTGGCTCAAAGTGGTAAAGAACCAGCCTTGAGCAAAAAAGTTTAAGGAGAGTATCCAGGCCCTGAGTTCAAGCCCCACAACCGACCAAAAAAGAAAAGGAAAGAAAGAAAAGAAAAAGAAATGTACTCTTTACCTGACTTATGTGTATGCTATAATAATAAAAAAAATTAAAAGACTTCTGCCACTCAAATCCAAACTGTAAATTTGTCTTTTAACTATATATCTATACATCTAATGAGAGAGAGACAGAGACAGAGAGAAATCCTTGCTAAAATGAAAATGGCCAGGGAAATAGGTGGCTGGCTTCTTATCTTCATATTTCCTTCCTATTTCCATCATCTTTTTTGTAAAAATCTGAACTGGGAAATAAATTTCACCGCTTGTTATGTGGTTACAATTTAATTATCTTAGACTGGTAGCTTTGCTTTTGCTTGTTTCTTTTACTTTCCTTCCTGAGGAATAGCTTCATCCTATATAATCTGTTATAAACATACCTGGGATGGTTATCTGGAATGTGTTAGTCCAACCTCTTCAGTGAGACAGACCCAATGGACTATGCATATGGATAGATACGCAGCTGTTAAGACCCAGGACAAGCCATTGACAAGCAGATTCTAGAAAAGCCTGGGCACTGTCTCTGAGTTTTTATTGCTCAGGGCTAGTTCTCTACCACTGGAGCCACAGCTCTACTTGAGCCATGCTTCATCCTTTTTTTCTTTTAGTTTTTTAGGGTTGTGTTTTCTTTTGTTTTGTGCTGGTCCTGGGGCTTGAACTCAGGACCTGGGCACTGCCCCTGGACTTTTGTGCTCAAGGCTAGAACTCTACCATTTTTGCCACAGCTCCACTTCCAGCATTTTGGTGATTAACTATAGGTAAGGGTCATGTGAACTTTCCCGCCTTAGCTGGCTTCACACTGCAATCCTCAGATCTCAGCCACCTGAGTAGCTAGACTAACAGGCATGAGCCACCGGTTCCTGGCTTACCACGTTTCTTTTTATAGTTGAAAGAAAAAGGTGTGACTTAAAATTCTTGAGCCTGGAACTGCTTGCAGGTGGCGATCACACCCACAGCCCTTTCCCTAGGCTTGCTTGGTCTCAGTTCATGCTGTCAGTGATCATACTGTTTCTGTTGTTGCAGGGACACTGGTCTGAGACAACTGTCATCTTGAAATCAGGAGCTGCCATTGCTTTGTTTGGCTTTACTTTACGTGTGTGTGTGTGTGTGTGTGTGTGTGTGTGTGTGTTGTATATGTACATATGGGCTATCTGTCTAAGTGGGGAGGCATGCATGTGTACTTTTTTCTATAGTCTTTGAAAGAATCATACAGTAATTACTACTTTTTCCACTTAATAGTATGGTTAGCTTTCTAGACGAAGACAAATTACAAATCATTACAAATTTCAAGGCCTACATGATGCTATGGAATAATTATAAGCATCATATATTTAGCCCATCTCATTCTTAAGTCTTTCATTTGCCTGCAGTTTGCTATAGTAAACATTGCTCTGCTGGCCTTGTGTGATTTTTTTTTTAAAGAGAAACTTTTCGTGTCATTATGAATGTGATGTCCAGAGGGGTTACAGTTGCATAAGTCAGGTAAAGACTACATTTCTTTTTGGACAATGTCACCTCTTCATCCCTCCTTTCCTACTGGTATGACTTTTGTCTGAGTTTGAATTTCCTAAGGCAGACTCAAATATACCAACTTCCCAACTGCCTTTGAATTAGTGACAAGTTCTCCCTATCCCCACTCCTCTGTCTCTCTATCTCCTACTGATATGAAAACATAGTGTTATAATATGTATTATATTAATATATAAATAGTACATATTATATTAACATATTATTAATATTGTTACTATGGTTATGGATATTGTTGCTAGTATTATATATTATATAATTTCTAATATACACATTAATATTTAATATGCTATGTATTAATATATGTTATTTCTACCCTCACATTAATATGGTCCATTGTATAAGACTATCACTATTTAATTGATATAATATTTGCAATCAACATTGTGAAATGAGAAAAACATCCTAGCCGTGATCATTTTCATAAGGAGAATTCCTAAGTGAAATTGCTGGACCAGAAGTAAACCATTAAAAAAAAAAAGCATAGATACAATGTGTTGCGGGGCACTGGTGGCTTATACCTGTAATCCTAGCTATTCAGGAAGCTGAGATCTCAGGATAGCAATTCAAAGCCAGCCCAGGCAAGAAAGTTAAGCACCCAAAAAAGCCAGAAGTGGGGCTGTTGCTCAACAGGAAGAGCTCTAGCCTTGAGCAAAGAAACCTCAAGGACAGTTCCCAGACCCTGAGTTCAAGCCCCAAGACCCCTGCACACACACACACACACACATACACACACCTCTTTTTTTGGTAATGCTGGGTATTGAACCCAGGGCTTTGAACTCTACCATCTGACTCACGCTTCCAATTTAAATTGTTGTTGCTTTTTTTCTGTTAAGTCCTTGACATTTCAATTTATGCTGCTTTTGGAGGTGATTACTCACAAACCACAGCATTGCTGGCCTGGCCTGTTAGGCTCTCTCTGTACTCAACCTGTCTTACTCTGCTTGCTTATGGGTCATTAGGACAGGTCGGATTTACTTGCCAGCCTCTCTGCCTGAGATGTCTGCAGGGCCTTGGAGCTGGTAACTGGCACCAAGGTAGAGGCCAGCGTCTAGGAAACAACTTTTAAAGCATAGTCTTGGAAATTTTCTTACTGGTTTCCTGATCTGCTATTGTTGTGATTTATTTTGTTTTTATTTTTAGCTTTGGACCTGCCAGGACACGCCTGTTGTGTTATACATGACCTATTAACACAGGACTGGGGGCATTATTTGTGGTTGAGGGACTCCCAGAGCGCTCACTGCTAGTTTTTGCTTCTGTCCCACAGTGAAGTCACCAGGGGCAGGAAATCCTAGCACAGGAGCCTCCAGTGTCTTCAGAAACTCATGTCTTCCTGTTATCCAGAAGTGCATGGGAAATGGCTGCAAGTCAACCTTTGCAGAAACAAATGCCATGTTTTTGCTTCTTATTCACTGTTGTCTTTGTTTCTTTTTTTTATAATTTTATTTAATTATAAAATGTCTTTCCGCTGTAATTCCCTTGCCTTCACCCAGAGCCAACCTCAGGAAAGACAAAAGAGTCCCCTGGCCTTGCTCAGGCGCAGGGTTGAATGGATGAAAGAGAGCAAAGGCTGTCATGGCAGACGCTGAGCTGGAGCCGTCAGCTAGGGAGATGAAACCTGGTGCTCGGAACTCATCAGCCTAGGGATTGTGAGGGTCACATTTACATTGCTTAACTGCAGAACCTCAACTCCCATCCTCTCAAGATCACATCCTGTTAGCTCATTTCATCCATGAATGACTGTCGGGATCAAAGTTTCCTCATGAGTTTTTGGTGCATTTTTAAAAAATTTTTGGCAAAATCACATTATTGTGTGTGTGTATGTGTGTGTGTGTGTGTGTGCGCGCACACACACGTGTGTGATGGTACTAGGGCTTGAACTCAGTGTCTGGGAACACGATCCTTTTGGTGTTTTAGCTCCAGACTGGTGTTCTACCACTTGAGCCACAGCTCTACTTCTTCCTTTTTGGTGGTTAATTGGAGATCAGAGTCTCACAGACTTTCCTGCCTGGCTGACTTTGAACCACGATCTTAGCCTCCTGAGTATCTAGGATTACAAGCGTGAGCCACCAGTACCAAGGTCATCTCCACTATTTTTAATTGGGAGCTTCAGTGGCACTAAAAACCTTCATTTTGTTATGCAATCAAGACTACCGTCCTCTATCCACAGAACCCTTTTGATCTTGCAAAACTAAAACTTCGTACTCATTAAACAATAACTTACAATTCCCCCTTCTCTCCAGACCTTTATACATCACCTTTATTATAACAATAAAATAAATTCCCCTTCTCTGTAATATTTGGGGATGGGGTAGGGGCAGCCCAAAGAACCGGAAGGATGGTGAGGACTTCCTTGCTCTTTAACTTATCACTGCTAACTTTTCTTTTGATGGCGTCCCTTTTGACTTGACCCTACTGTCCTTCCACACTTATTTTAACCTCATGTTACAGATGTTGTTAATTAGGGACAGGCATCATGATCCAGCTGTGGCAGTCAACTAGAAACATCCCACGCCCAGCTCGTTTCATTTCAGAACTTTCCTGGTGTCTCTGGGGAGCTGGCGTTCCTATCACAAAGGCCAATGTTTATCCTTCACTTGAAAGTTGCATGTGACTCCAGGAAATACAAACTCAAAGAATGTGCTGTGGCCTATGGCTTTTGTTTCAGGCTTTCAAGTAGGTTTACGTGTGGAGTTAAATGCTTTGATAATGCTAAAATATTGTTATTACATTCATATATATATATATATATATTTTTTTTTTTTTTTACAGAGAAAGAACTGAGTAGGAAAGAAAGGAACTTTCTGGGTGCTGGTGGCTCATTCCTGTAACACTAGCCACTCAGGAAGCTGAGCTCTGAAGATTGCAGTTGGAAGCCAGCCCAGGCAGGAAAGTCCATGAGACTCTTATCTCCAATAAACTACTTGGGGAAAGCTGGAATTGGCACTGTGGCTCAAGTGGAAGAGCTCTAGCCTTGAGCACAAAGAGGCTCAGAGACAGTACCCAGGTCCTGAGTTCAAGCCCCAGGACACGTAAAGACAGAGAGAGAGAGGGTAGGGGGAACTTGGCTGAAGTCATATGATAGCCAAGGTCTGTGTCTCCAATTCTCCCCCTTTTCCCACCCTCAGAGAGCTAGGAAGTGACTCCTGCAAAGCATCACAGATGAGTATTGAATACATTCTTAAAAAATAATTCTCGGGGGAGGGAAGATGGGAAGGGATGGGAAGGGTAAACAAAGGAGGAGGCAACAATGCTTGATAAGAAATGTACTCATTATCTTGCCCATGTAATTGTAACCCCTCTGTACAGTATTTTCACAATAAAAAATAAATAAAAATTTAAAAAATTTAAAAATAATAATTCTCAAGGCACCAACCCATTTTGGATATGGCTACTATTTTTGCTTGGTGGGAGAAGATTCAAACCTGAATTTAACATTTTGATTATATTTACTCAATTGAGTTTGCTGATATCCTAAAACTGGCTTGAATAGTCTTGACCTCTTCTTTGTTTCCTGCTCTTATTGTAACTGAATATCTGCTTCCTCCTTCATTCTGATGCATAAGAGGAGCTCTCTATCTGTCAGCCATACCAGGTCAGAAGTTCTTTTCTACTAAATAGTCCCTTGCTTCTCTCAGATTCTCAGCAGCTTACCAGCATCATTTGCATCTTGAGCACAGAGAGAAATAAATGTACCAACGTACAGGTTTTCTCCAGCCCTTTTTCTGTATAATGAACCCCTTTCAGCTCTTAAGACTTCAGCATGCTAAGTTTGAAGACAGATTTTAAAAGTACAGAAAGATTCGGAGCCTGGCACTGGTGTGGCTTACACCAGTAGCTAATCCTAGCTACACAGGAAGCTGAGATCAGAGGATCTCAGTTTGAAGATAGTCCAAGCAGGAAAGTCCATGAGACTCATCTCCAATTAACCACCTTGATCAAAAGAGCCCAGGGCCTGAGTTCAAGCCCCAGGACAGAGGGAGAGAGAGAGAGACAGAGACAGAGACAGAGACAAAGACAGAGACAGAGACAGAGAGAGAGCGTCCTGGAACTCACTTGTAGAACACTTGTTTAGTATGCATAAGATCACTCCTCAATATGGTTTCCACAATGACCAAGGTAGCATGAGGTGTTTTTCTGGAGTTCATGCCTCCTAAGCTGAACCCTGGAGTCAGCTGGTGCAGTCTTCGTAGGTGCCAGCTCCTCATTCTCCCTGGTGGTGACAGTGACAGATGGCGTGCGGAGCGGAGTGGGGGAGTCATGCAACAGATGTGAGCAGCTATCTTCAGGTTGATGGGGAGAGGCACGAGGCCCATGCTCCCAGAAAGCACAATGTGACCTATTTCTACAGCCCCACACCCTTGCATCTCGCAGACAGCGAACTTGAGCTTACCACCACTGACTTTCAAATGTCATGTGATGCTGAGGGGTGTGTGGCTTAACAGGGGCTGGAGGCCCTTGAGTTCAAACCCCTGGCGCGCACGCACACACACACACACACACACACACACACACAGAGTCAGGTACAGAGGTGCTTCAAGTCCTTATTTCCTCCTGTCTCACTTCCACTGACTTCGAAAGATACTGTGTTTTGGAAAAGGAATACCAGATCTTTGCAAATCATGGAACAATCTTCTGTCCTCTTCTGTCCCAAGTTAGATTATTTCAAGTCTCAGTCCTGTCGCAATCTATGAAGTAGAACTGATTTCCTCATGACTCTTTTCCCCATTTCCTCTGAACTTTATTTCACTAGTTGGACGAACTCTCCTCTTCCTAAGTCTTCATCCACCTTCTTCCTTCAGCCTGTTTCTTCTGTGTCATTTCATAGCTGTTCCTGTGTTTATGTTTCATCATTTTTATTGATTTACTTTATTATTCTAGAGGTGATGTACAGAGGAATTACAATTACATGTCAGGTAATAAGTACATTTCTTTTGTACAATGTCTTCTATTCATTTCTTCTCTCCCAGTCCCTCCCTTCTGCCTCCACCCATGAGTTGTTTAGTTCACTTTTTTTTTTTTTTTTTTTGCCGATCCTGGGGCTTGAACTCCGGGCCTGGACACTGAACTTCTTTTGCTCAAGGCTAGCACTCTACCACTTAAGCCACAGTGCCACTTCCAGCCTTTTCTGTTTACGTGGTACTGAGGAATCGAACCCAGAGCTTCATGCATGCTAGGCATGCACTCTACTACTAAGCTACACTCTCAACCATTTAGTTCACTTTTATTTTCTTTAGTCTTCAAAGGTCTTTGCAACCTATTTCTTCATCACTAAAAGCTAGGTGGGGACACTTGTCCACAAATCTCACAAATGGTATAATATTGCAATTATAATACATTTAATGAGATAAACTGCAGATCACTGATCTGCATAAACAGTATGTCCTTTTCCCTAGCTTTCCCTGCCACATGGGCTGATTAAATCTCTAGCTTTACTTTTCTTGCCTGCCAAACACTCAACCCTTGCCACTAGCCTCCTATTCTGTTCCTGGAGCTTTGTTGATTACCCCTTCCTTCCTCTGTAATAGAAGCTTGGGAGACAGGAAAAATAGCAGCTTCCTCTTCTGCTTGTTTATTGTGTTTAATTAACTCCTCTCTGGTGATTTCTGTATTTATTGACCAGGAAATTGTTCATATTTGAAGACTTAAAAAGTTTTCTTCTGAGGTTCAATCTTAAAATATTTAACAATATATGTCCTGATTTCTTGAATTTATCCTACATTAAAGAACTGCTTTCTATCACTTAAAGGTAGCAGGTAGAGGAGGTTGTGAGTCTTCTGGTAAGAAAAACAGTGAGATCCACATCACGGGAGAGAAAGTGCAGAAATACTACTGTCCAGGTCTGCCAGGCGTGTGTGTGTGTGTGTGTGTGTGTGTGTGTGTGTGTGTGTGTGTGTGTGTGTGTGTGAAGCACAAAGATAAAACTATGTAGGCAGGTTAGGTTTCAAATCATAACAAAAAAATGTAAACTCTAACACATCAACAGTCCCAAAGCTATCAGAGACTTTTATCTCGTATGAGAGAGGATTCAAAGAGCTCCAGATGTGACTGAGTACACTTGTAATCCCAGTGCATTAGGAGGTGGAGGCAAGAGGATCTCTCAAGTTCCAGGCTACTTTTGACAAAGCTATTGAGATTCTACATCAAGCACAAAATAAAAACACAAGGGCTAGGGATGTTGGTAGAGTCGTTGCGTCTCGTAAGCATAAGGCCCTGGATTCAATCCCCACTGCTGCAAAAATCAAATCAAATCAAATTGAAAACCAAAGAAAAAGAGTTAAAGGCCAACCCAGATGCCCCTCAGTAGATGAATGGATCAAGAAAATGTGGTATATATACACAATGGAATTCTACGCCTCCATCAGAAAGAATGACATTGCCCCATTTGTTAGGAAATGGAAAGGCTTGGAAAAAAATTATATTAAGTGAAGTAAGCCAGGCCCAAAGAAACATAGATCCCATGGTTTCCCTTATTTGCAATAACTAGTATATGTCTGAGACAAGCAGAAAAGATCAGATAAGTTGATGTTAGGTGAAATGAACCCCAAGATAAGGATTCAAATGTTTTTTCTTTCCTGCTATTGTTTCTAACATATTTCTAAGATGATTTCTTTGTTGCTTTGTATGTCCCTCCCCCATGGTATAACCCCTGCTTTCACTGTATTTGATGTTGGTATAATTTGTGGAGGGGAAGGAAAAAAACCAATTGTTTAAATAAGGATACAGGTGGACCCATTGCAACAATGAGATGTACAAGTCGTTATGTTGAAAAATGAAATTTACAACTTTGGTGGTGGGGGGGAGAGGTGGAGGGGAGGTGGGGGGGGAGGCTGGGAAGGGATGGGAAGGGGAAACAAAGGAAGAGGCTACAATGCTTGATAAGAAATGTACTCATTACCTTGCCCATGTAATTGTAACCCCTCTGTACAGTATTTTCACAATAAAAAATTAAAATTAAATTAAAAAATAAAAAATAAAGCCAGAAGTGGAGCTGTGTAGCTCAAGTGGTAGAGTGTTAGCCTTGAGGGGAAAAAAGGCCCTGAGTTTAAGTCCCAGGACCAACACACACACACACACACACACACACACACACACACACACACATCCAAGGAAGAGCTAGCTTCAGAGGACTCATCTCTCTCTTTCTACCTGTTAGTTCTGCTAAGATAGAGTCCATTCTTCTGTGCTTACTTCATGGAGGCAAGCGTGCTGCCAGCAATGACCAGGCATTATTCTCTCTTCACATTAATTCCAATTGGGAAAACCTGTCCTTTTCAACAGTGTGATTTTGTTTGTTTGATTGGTTTTTTGAGGTCTCAGAATTGCATATCACTTTGACTACTGCACTATGCTCTACCCCTGAACCATGACAAGAGACTGAGGTCTATCTGCTAGCCTCCACTCTTGGACCCACCCTCCCTTCAGCCCCCTAAACTGCAGGGAGGGTGAGGGTAGATCCTTTAGGAAAATGTGGGTTCCATTATTAGATGAAGGAGGATGGGTTATATCCTTAACAAAGCAATATCTGTGCACAGCGCCTAAGTCATACCTGCAGCTACTCCTGTGGATTACCAGGGGAAGAGTTTGCTCTGACATATGCAGATTTTGTTCCAGAACCCCTTTGAGGCAGCTTTGAAATTCAACTCACCCCATTGAAGACACCCCACCCTCTCCTGGTAGATGAGTTGGTTTCTGTCTGTTTGCAAGTCAGGCATAGCTTCTGTCCTCCAAGTGCTATTTCTGTCATGTAGAGTGGGATTGCCACCTCTCCCAGCTTTTAAGATCTTTTGTATTCTTGCACACTTTCAATTTTAAAAAAAACTGGACCATAAATGTTCTGGATGTGTGGGTGTGAATGCAGAGGTTGTGTGAGGAGGCAGAGATTGACGGCAGTACTGAGAAATGGAAGGTAGAATCATAGTCAAGAGAATGTTATCTATAAATACCTGTCCTAGCCTTCAGGCTTTGGCCAAGACTGCATCATATTTTAAGAACAAGAGGGGAGAAAATATAGAATACTTTATTGCTTTTTTGTAAAGTATCTTGGGCAACAATATTTATTTGTTTTGTTTTTTGTTAGCGTGGGTCTTGAACACTGGGCCGGGGTGCTGTCCCTGAGCTCTTCAGCTCAAGGCAAGCGGCTGAGTCACAGCGCCACTTCTGGTTTTCTGGTGGTTAACTGGAGAGAAGAGTCTCACAGACATACCTGCCTGGGCTGGTTTTGAACCACGATCCTCAGATCTCCTCAGCTAAGATGACAGCAGTGTGCCACCGGTACCCCGACTAACAATATTTATAAGAGAACCAATTTGAGATTATATAAGAGAACCAATTTGAGATTGCATTTCGTTCTTTGTGGCCTTATTAAACGGGAGATCGTGCTTATATTTCAACAACTTAGCTTCTTTGAAAGAGGTGCCAGCTTGTAGTACAAATGCCTCCATTTCTTCTGACTTGCTCCTAGCAGCTCCAGTCTGTTATTATCTCTGCCCTACTGTCCCTAACTAGGGCTCCTCCCACCTCCCCCCACTACTGGCAAGGCAAGACCATTTCACAGGCTTACTGCATTTTTGTGCTGCTATAAAACAGTATCATTGCTGGATGCCAGTGGCTCAGGAGGCTGAGATCTGAGAATCTCAGTTTGAAGTTAGACCGGGTAGGAAAGTCCATGAGACTTTTATCTCCAATAAATTAATAATAATAATAATAATGATGATCCAGAAGTGGAGCCGTGGGTCAATTGATAGAGAGCTCTGAGCAAAAGAAACTTAGGGACAGTGCCCAGGCCCTGAGTTCAAGCCCCATGGCAGGGGGAAAAACAAAACAGTAGTATGGACAAGGTAAAATGTATTTATTTCTCATGTTCCTAAATGACAGGGAGTCCATGGTTAAGAGTCTTTTGATTCTATCATCTCATGGTGGAAATTTAAAAGGTAAAGGAGGAGGAGGGAAAGGTGGAGGGGAAGAAAAGGTAAAAAGAAAGGGAGAAAAGGAGAAGGAAGAAGGAGAGACAGAGAAGGGGGAGTAGGAAGGGGGAGGGACGAAGAACACACCCAGTTCATTCTTTCCTTGGGAACCCATGTTGCAGGTTCTAATTCACTCCACCCCATGATAATGGCATTGACCTATGCAGGGAGAGCCAGCCCGCCCCCCCCCCCCCGACTTATGCACCTCTGAAAGATCCCACTCCCGCACACGGCTGCATTGTGGAATCAAGTTTCTAACACACGAGCTTTGGAGCACACATTCGAATCACACCACACTGCTGCTTTCTACCCTCCTGTGGTCAGAGACCTGAATTCCTTCATGCCTGGCATGAAGGTGTTTTATGAATAAAAACTTTAGGAATCTTCAGCTTTTAAAGCTTCTGTTGGGTGTCTCCCCACTGAGACTAATAGAAGTCATCTGTCATCATGTGCAAAATGAGAAGGTGGGATCTTTCACGTGACTTGTGTTATGTTCCTTTCCCTTTTAGAATCTCCTGCCTTGCAACTAAATTTCTCTACATCCCTCTCTTACCATCGCTTGCCAAGAAAACCATCCTCCTCATACATATACCAGTGACATCACTCACACACCTCTTACCATCATCTCTGCCCCAGAAAGAGCAGATTCTTGGAAGGGGAGAGGGGCTGGCTAGAAGGAGTGAAGGAAGCAATATGCCCAAGTCTTGCAGTGTGGTGACTCAAAGTAATAGTTATTTAAGTGGGGCAACTATAGCTCATGCCTGCCACCCAAGAGGCTACTCAGAAGGCTGAGAACTGGCTGGGTGCTGGTAGCTCACACTTGTAATTCTAGCTACTCAAGAGGCTGAGATCTGAGGATCATGGTTCAAAACCAGCCCAGGCAGGAAAATCCATGAGACTCTTATCTACAATTAACCACCAGAAATCTGGAAGTGGTGCTGTAGCTCAAGTGGTAGAGTTGCTTGCCTTGAGCTGAAGAGCTGAGGGACAGAGCCCAGATCCACAGTTCAAGCCCCACAACCAAAAAAAAAAGAAGGCTGAGATCCGAGATTGTGGTTCAAAGCCAGCCCAGGCAGGAAAGTCTATGAGACCATCATCTCTAATAAACTATTCAGAAAAGGCCAGAAGTGGCACTGAAGTGGTAGAGCGCTAGTCTTGAACAGAAGAACTTCTGGGACAGCACCCATACAGGCCTTGGATTCAAGCCCCAGGACCAGTTTTTAAAAAAGTTATCTAGAAATGAAATATATTTAGAGGAAAAAAAATCTTGTTATATAATTCCTTCCTTGAAATATTCATAGTTGAAGAAAATCATCAAATAAGATTCTATGTATACCAGATCTGGTCTTCCACACGACATTTAATATGAATTGTTTCTTTTCTCTTTTTTTTTTTTTTTTTGGGGGGGGGGGGAGGGTCCGGTTGTGGGCCTGAACTCTGAGCCTGGATGCTGTCCCTCCGCTCTTCAGCTCAAGGCTAGCACTTTACCACTTGAGCCACAGCGCCACTTCTGGCTTTTTTTCTGCTTATGTGGTACTGAGGAATCAAACCCAGGGCCTCATGCATGCAAGGCAAGCGCTCTACCCCTGAGCCACCTTCCCAGCCCTATGAATTGTTTCTTACTGATCAAATCTATAAATATGAGCCAATCGGTAAGTCAAGGACATTACTGAAAGTCAGCTCTGGGTGGGATACAGTTGAGATGTGGAGAAAGTCACAAAGATATAGACAAGGTTCTTTCATGAGCCACAGAGTTGGGGAAAAAAGACATTGGGAAAAAAAAAAACCATGCTCCAATTTTTAAATAGACAATTTATATGACTGAAGGATATTCTGTTTTAAGCATAAGATTCTGGAAAGTTATTGCCTACATAAACCCTTACCCTAAATCCTGATGTCAGAATGTAAGAATAGTGTACATTCTGAGGTCAAAAGTTTATACAAACATTCTCAGATAGGAGCACCAGATGTTACGGCTTTGAGAACTGGAACAAACTGGTGTGAAATATAGACCCCCAACTCATATGAGTTTAGAATCTGGCTATCTTTTCAACACATGGTTCTACCCTACATGTACAAAGTAGCCATTTCTAACACATGGTAACAGGTCATAGTAATAACCACTTAGACAAAGCAGTTAATGAATGAAATGTGTGTTACCTGATAGACCACGTGGAGCACTGCAGAGATCACAGCACAGGTGGGAGGGGAAAGGCAGGAAGAAGGGCTTGCCTAGAAGAGGGTCTAGCTTGAGCAACGATCCTCAGCTTCAAGGCTCAGGAAGTGCTACTTCCCCATCTCTGAAGAATAGCCATGGGGCAGAAGTTCAGAAAGTTGGGATGAGTTCAAACTGGAGGGGTGGACTTGAGCAATCTTTGTAAACTTTGGGCCTATCATCAGAACTTAACTAATCCTTAACTAATCCAAGGTGGCAAGACTATAGGATATTTAGACCAATTAAAAGGAACTATTTCTTCAAGGTACGATAAGAATTTCCCTTTTTTTCTAATAATAACTGAGCATCCCCTTTGTGTCAAATACTTTTTTTCTCAATTCTGCATAGATGACAGTGAGCTATAGGAAAGTCCTGCCCTCGGGGAGATGGTATTTTAATGCAGGCAGTGGTAAAAGAATAAGAAGATGAATAAAGCCGGGCGCTGGTGGCTCACGCCTGTAATCCTAGCTACTCAGGAGGCTGAGATCTGAGGATCGCAGTTCAAAGCCAGCCCGGGCAAGAGAGACTGTGAGACTCCTATCTCCAATAAACCACCAGAAAACCGGAAGTGGCGCTGTAGCTCAAGTGGTAGAGCGCTTGCCTTGAGCTGAAGAGCTGAGGGACAGCGCCCAGGCCCAGAGTTCAAGCCCCACGACTGACAAAAAAAAAAAAAGAAGATGAATAATACAGAGGAGGAGGCAATTCCTTTAGTTAAAGCAGCCAGAGGGATCCTGAAGATGGTGATGCAGTCAAAACAAACAAAAACAAAACTGCAGAAGCACCATGCTCTGAGTTATTTCTACTCAGAAGGGTCCATGGTAACTTATCATGGCCAAACCTTTAGGGGCAAATCGGGATGGGACTGACTATTGGTGGGTCACTAAGAGAATTCTTTCTGTCCTACTGCAAAATAATATGATGACCTTAGACTGACTAATCACCTGGCTAGAATTTTCTGTTTCTTCATCTGTGAAACAGCAGGAATGGGCTGGTTCTTGCCAGTTTCTTTGAGTTCTAGCATTGTGTGATAACTATCATGGCATCCCATATTCAGACATACAGAAAAAAATATATACCAGATTATAAAAGGGCTACTGGATACACTTTTAGTTACCCTCGTATTTAGAACTGGGGTAATTGGTAAGCTGTAGCAGATAACACAATGCTCAAGGCTCTGTGGAGATGGGCTAAGTTGGCACTCAGCATCACGGCCCCTTTCCAGAACCTTAGGGGTTTTTTTTTCTTTCTTTTTCTAACACTATTTCCAGACTCCCTTGCAGCTACGCTTCTGGATAGGGGTTAGGTCCTGTCAAATTGGCATGCTTGTAGAAATATGGAAGGCAAAGAGAGACAAGGTTATCTCCTTGCTGCTGGCTAGCACTGGGCTGGAAAGGCTGGGCCTTTGTGCAGAGGCTGCTTTCCTATGGCTACTCACTGGCAAGGAGGGTGGTAAGAAATGTGATGTGAAGGTTTCTAAAAGCAACGTTATAAATATAGTACAGTTTGAGTTTCTTTCTTTGGAGCAGAAGTGCCAGCTGCCTAGGTGGTAGAGTTGTTCTGTAAAGCTTTTATTTTTTTTGCTCATGGGGCTTGAATTCTGGGTCTGGGTAGTGTCTTTGAGCTCTTCAGCTCAAGGCAAGCACTCTACCACTTGAACCACAGCACCACTTCTGGTTTTCTGGTGGTTAACTGGAAGTACAAATCACAAAAACAATTTAAAAATAGAAGCAAAATAATTTAAAAATCAAATAAACTATTTTTACAAATAAATTATTTTTACTATTTCTTAGAGCTTAAAAAAAAAAAAGAGTCTCATGGACTTTCCTGCCTGGCTTTGAATCATGATCCTCAGATCTCAGCCTCCTGAGTAGCTAGGATTACAGGTGTGAGCCACCCACACCAGACTGCAAGGCTTTTTAAGCCCCCTCCCACTCTTCCACAGCTTTTGTAAGACCCTACTTCCCTATAGAATGTCTTTGTAAGAAGCCTGAGTGGTATTTCTTTCCAACACATGAAACCATCATTCGTGATGGAGACTCCAACCTGTATTCAAAGGATGAAAAACTCTTTCGGATCATGGTTGTTAAAAGTTTAGCTGGACGCTGGTGGCTCACACCTGTAATCTTAGCTACTCAGGAGGTTGAGATCTGAGGATTGTGGTTCAAAGCCAGCCCACGCAGAAAAGTCATTGTGAGACTCTTATCTACAGTTAACTACCAGAAAACCAGAAGTGATGCTGTGGCTCAAAGTGATAGAGTGCTAGCCTTGAGCTAAAGAGCTCGGGGTCAATGCTCAGGCCCTGAGTTCAAGCAACATGAGAAAAACAAACAAACAAAACTGTCACACACTTCTTTACTTCTGAGTCAGCAGCAGAGATCTTCATTTTCTGAGAAACACAACTTGTCCACATAAAAGATCTCTGGCAGGGCTGGGAAGGTGGCTCAGTGTAGAGTGCTTGCCTTGCATGCATGAGGCCCTGGGTTCAATTCCTAAGCACCACATAAGCAGAAAAAGCTGGAAGTGGCGCTGTGGCTCAAGTGGTAGAGTATTGGCCTTGAGCTGAAGAGTTCAGAGACAGCGCCAGGCGCAGAGTGCAGGCCCCATGACCAACAAAAAAAAAAAGATCTCTGGCTCTCTGCCCACCACATGACTCTCAAGAATACCTTGTCCTTTAGCAAAAAGATTTATTAGGAATATTGAGTTTGGAACTATTTGCTCTGTATGTAGATACATTGTTTGGTAGTGGCACTAACAGCCAGAATGTAGAACATGAGACCCATCACTGATTTACAAATAAACATTTGAGATACAAAATCACTGGCAACACCAGCAACTTGGATTTGTACATAAAATCAGACCTTTTTAGGTCTGATATCCCCTCCCTCTCTTTTTTGAAGAAAACTATTCATTTTCAACAAGAACTCTCTATACCAGAAACTAAGGCAGTTGGGCTTTTTGTTTGGGGGTTTTGTTTATTTGTCTCTATTTTGGCTTACTTTGTGAAAATTCTAGAAAAATACAACTATAAATTATTGACTACTAACTTCATAAAAATTTTAAATATATAGTAATAAAGTTCTTTTTTAAATTTTATTATTTTTTTATTACGAAAATACTGAACAGAGGGGTTACAATTACATGGGCAAGATAATGAGTACATTTCTTATCAAGCATTGTAGCCTTCTCTTTTGTTTCCCCTTCCCATCCCTTTCCATCCTGCCCCTGCCCCCCTCCTAGTCTTCCCCCCCCCACCCCCCCCCCCGCCCCCTGCCCCAGCACCATCATCCATTAAAGTCTTAGTTGAAAGAGAAGATGGTAGAAAAGTGTGGTCTTACGTGCCTGCAATCCCAGCACTCTGGGGATGGAGGGGAGAAATCTGAAATCTGAAGCCAGACTTGGCTGCATAATAAAACACACTCTTACTCTCATTCTCTCTCTTATTTTTGAGATAGAAAAAGAGGAAGAAAAATAAGAGGAGGAGGTAGAAGGGAGAGGGAAAGGCCAAAAATGGAATGTGAGATGAGAAAGACAACAGTTAAAGCTCCCCTGATCAGATACCTCAGGAACAATTTCAGAGGCTACCTGCCAATAGCATCCACCTAACCCTTTCACCATACAAAGAAATGAACACTGAAACCCACTAGTATTCAGAGGAAGGATATCTAAATCTGTTACGCTATTGGGCCCCCAAAAATGACATCTTCATTCCCATTTTATAATGATGACTCTTTACTAAATAATAAGGCCAGGATACTAAAAGAAAAATTTGAACAGCAAGTTGCTTTGGGTCTGGGTCAAAAGATTCAAAATTAAACAGAAAGGTAGAAGAAGGAAAAGATAAGAATAAGAAAATATCACTCAAAGATTGAATATGAATATTGTCCAGGAACTAGGGAAACATACATAGCAATAATTATTATAACTATCCCTATTTTGGGTAGGGGATCAGTCACAGAACCAGAGTTTAAATAATCTAATTACCTACATCCTTCCCTCCCCCATCTTCCTCAATTTTATCTATCTCCTTTAAGTGTTTTGTTGGTGGTGGTGGTTGTTTGTTTTTGTGCTGGCTCTAGAACATGAACTCAGAGCCTAATGGCTATTCCTGGGCTTTTTTTTTTTTTTTTTTTTTGCTAAAAACTAGTACTCTACCATTTGAGCCACAGCTCCACTTCTGGCTTTTCTTAAAGTAGCTCACTGGAGATAAAAGTCTCATGGACTTTCCTGTCCAGGCTAGCTTCAAACCCCAATCCTCAGATCTCAACCAAGGACTACAGATAATGAGCCAATGGTGCCAAATACCTTTAGATTAAAAAACAAAAACAATGCCACAACTTCCTATTTCTGCGTGCTCAAAGTTCCTTCCATGTCCAACTAGAACATAGAAGCTTAATGTCCTACTTGCCTTGAGCTTTCCTTGTCTTTATGACCGCAACTCAGTGGGTCAGGCAAAGAACAGAACTAGAAACATCTCCCTCCTCTAATAGAACCACAAAAGAATATGGAGTTAAGAAGCATTGCAGAGCTCCTGGATTCTCCACTGGCCGCTAGCCCTAAATAGTCTTTCCAACAGTCAAGCCTATCAAGCAATTCCTTGGGGAATGTCCCAGACCCATCCGTCGCCTCTAGGGTACCCACAAAGTGGAATAGTAAATCAGGGGCCTACAGTTGCCCAGGCAGAGATGCACTATTGCAGTATATTCGTAACTTCACCTGAAGCTGGTTTCAGGCACTCATTCACTGACTTCTCTCCTAGATGAGATGCCTATCCTGGCTGGCACCTGCCTGAGAGAAGCGAGGCTGTGGGGAAGAATGAAGGATGCCTTGGAAAGACAGAACTTGTTGGAAGACCACAGGGTGATCTGCAGTGTGTGGGTGACGAATCCTATATGGAGGACAAGATGGGAGGGTTAGCATTCACTTAAACACAGCAGTCCCTCCAAACTTCCTTATCTGCCTCTCTCTCTCTCCCTCTCTCTCTCCCTCTTTCTCCCTCTCTCTCTCTCTCCCCCCCCCCCCTTTCTCTTCCAGTCATGGGGTTTGAACAGGGGCCTGGGTGCTGTCCCTGAGCTCTTGTTGCTCAAGGCTAGCACTCTACCACTTTTAAATACAACATCACTTCTGATATAAGAATGTTACAGACTTTCTCGCCTGGGCTGGCTTCGAATCACGATCCTCAAATCTCAGCCTCCTGAGTAATCAGGAAGCATGAGCCATGAGCACCCGGCTCTCTTTTCTCTTTTAAGTGGCTACCAAAAGAGTTCAGAAGAAGAAAAAAATGCTGAGCCCTTGCCATTTCTATGGCTACCTTGTATCTAAAAGGCACAGCAAACCGAAGTAGGAATGCCTACCAAGCATTCATGACCTGGGCAGTAAGTCTCTTAATAAGTCTGTTCTTTGCTCACAATCAGTGGTAGGGCTGGGGACAGGAAAGGGGACCAGGATAATGGCATTGAGAGTAAAGTCAGATGATTGAAATCCCTCCCCATGGGTACCAACAGCAGGAAAGATTTCAATAGAACAAATACTACTTGAGCTAAGAAACCTTGACACAGAGCCTCTGAAATCAAGGCCTCTGGAAATTTCAGACAGGAAGTTTTGTATATGGCATGCCTTTTTTTTTGTTGTTTTTTGGCACTGGTCTCCAAAATTGAAATTAAATGCTGCACAGTCAAGCAACTTCTAAGCAATTTCCAATCAGTCCAGTCATAATTCATCTCCAGTCAAACAATGTGAGATTGTTAAGAGCAACAGGAAAAGTTCTAGAAGGAAAGAACACTCCTGAATTCCATTGTTCTGCAAATACTCCCTCTCCAGTCTTCCCCCCGCCCCTGCAGTTGCCAAGTGGGTGTTGAAGGATCAGAACAGGAGAAAAAGGTAAACCGTTTTTCTTTTATTCCTGTAAATGATAAGTCTGATTATTTAATTCTTGCACAATGCTGGATAGATGATTTGCAAATGGGTTTGAGTGGTAGTGCAGAATTTGTGCTTGCTTAACTTCCCACCCAAGGAACTCACTGGAAAAGAATCCTATGATGAGACAATGCTCCTCCCAGGCTGCCTTGAAGAATGTACTGTGCAAAGTATTTAACCTGTTTTTCCTTTCCCAGATGCATCTGCAAAATGAGATGGAGTGATGGTTCAGAAACTATTTATTATATAAGCTGCAGTCTGGTTGTATAGGTACATCAACTTCTAAACCACCATGCTGTTCAGGAAAGTCGTTACAAAGGCAGTAACCACTACTATCCAACCTAAGTGTTTCCAGTTTGGACTGTGACCCAAACTTCATTCAAAGTTTATTAAGTCTTCTACAGCCAAAAAGTTCTAAAACTTGAGTGCTAGGATCACAAACACCAGTGAGTTGGCTGGACAATAAGGACTTAGAAAAATCGTATAGAAAAGAATTTTTGTTTTCTTTTGAAAACATCTGTGTGTGGAATAATGGAGAGAGTCAGAAAGTTATAAAAGCAGTTCAGAAGCCTTGGGTGTTGGTGGCTTGCTCTAATCCTGGCTGATTTCAGGAAACTGAAATCTAATGATCTCAGCCAGCCCTGGCCAAAAAAAAAACGTCTGTGAGACTTTGTCTCCAATTAACCAGCAAAAAGCTAGAAGTGGAAGTGTAGCTCAAGTGATAGAGTAGCAGCCTTGAGCAAAATAAGCCAAGAAAGAGCTTGAGGTCCTGGGTACAAGCCCCAATAGCTTGCGTGCATGTGCCCACGCGCGCACACACGATCACAAGTAGTTCAGAGAGGTCCTGGATACACTTCTCTCCTTATGTAATTATGGTACATTATCAGAGCCAGGAAATTGGCATAGACACTATACTGTTAACTAGATTCAGACCCAACTGGGATTAGAATAGACTGTTAAAACAATCTGGACTGCTGCTGAACCTAACTTGAGTCCTTTGCATTCCATTTCTTCTTGGAGGTATAAGGAATTTGAGCTGGCTATCATCAAACCTGTATATCTGGGGGAAATCTACATTGTCACTAACCCTCAGTTTTTCATCTGTAAAACAGAAACAATACCAACTAAGCTGTTGGAGGAAATGTCCCTAAAAGCAGTGTGTGGCATAAGTTAGGATCCCCCCAAAGTCTAGTTTCCTTCCTTCTTAGTTCCTACAGTTGTAAAGGAGACCCAGATACTCTCCCTGCAATCAACATGGATCTTGACTCATCTTATTTTCTTCAGTTGCATCCTGTCTCTTAGCTAGTCTATCCCTCCATCAAGGCTTCCTCAAAAATTTTCCAGTGAGAAGTTTCAACTCTGAGATAGACAGACGGGCTTAATGCCTCTCCTTAAAAAAAAAAAAAAAAAAAGTAGCCCTCTGATCAAGAAAATGACTTGAAAAATGTCATTCCTGTTCCATGAAGTCATCTTCTACCGAACCATCTAGTCTAGACTCTCTTTGTGTACTGACACCAAGTTAGAGTTGAAGACTTAGTTTGGACTTTCTTTCCCTACATAGGCAGTATGGCTTTGAACTTGGGCTCAGACTAAAGGAATCAGGCAGCCCTTAAGGATTAAGGGCTCCCTGCCTTCCTAACAACTCAAAATGTACCTGTGTGCAGGTACGCTATTGCACCGATTGTAGCCTGCTCTTGAGGATCACTGTAGTATTGGAATGGGCTTCTCCATCTCCCAGTTTTTATTATGGATCACAATAACTTGCCTAGGGTGAGCCAACTGGGCAAGTGCCATCCATCATTCCCCTTTTTGGTACAGTATCTACAATTGCCTTAATGTTCCATTAATAAAACTGCAGTAATGACCCTCTTTCTCGCTGGGCAGAGGAGGAGTGGATTTCCTCAGAACCTAGCTCCTCAGAGGTTGGAGGATCACTGAAGTGCAAGACAGATAGGTAGTGGACATGAGGATTTTATGAATAGAGGCGGGTTGAGAGAAAGAGAAGTCCAGGTGGGATGAGGCCATCCCTAGGCGTAAGGGAAGTATGGGGGGGGGGGGGAAGGGATGCAAAAAGTATCAACTTCAGAGTGAGACTGGCTTTTATTAGAATCTCAGTTCTCCCACTAGACCCATCTGGGTGCTTTGGGACAAAGCTTCTGTTTTCTCATCTGAGCATGGGACTAAGATGTTTACCTTTTACGTTATCTGTTGTGAGTCACTGCTTAATTAAACCTTGGGTCCCTGGAACTTTCCTGGACATCTGTCCCCTTCTGGCACTCAGACATCCCTTCCTGGATGTCTGATCTCTTGCCATATCTGATCAGGTTCTTCCCGGTCCACCCTCCCTGGGTGATGGGGATGTTGATAACCCTAGCCTGTCTCAGGCAGGAATCCTATTAAGCAATTTTAATCAAAATCACCACCCTCCAGCCATAATGTGTCTGCTTAGGTATCTTCCAAATACCAGTGCCCCCAGTTTGTCCTTACTTGGTCAGGGCCTGGCCCAATCTGTCTCCCCCACTAGGAGATCCCACTGCCGTCATGTCCTGGTACCTATCTTCACCGCTCTGCCTAATGTCTCATTCACAGGTATCTTTACCACCGTCTTTAACACCGTCTCTTTACCAAGGCAAAACAAAGGTAGAAAAATATATGAAGAAAATCACCCAGGACTGTCAAAAATGAAAAATGCCCCTCCACCTTAACCCTCTCTCATACCCAAGCATGGCGCAGCCTGCTGGAGCCCCAGTACGGAGATCCTCCTGCAGTCTGCTCAGATTCAAGGTTCAGATTTTCGGTTCCCCACTGACCTTTACAATTGGGTGTCACAGCCACCCCTGGGGGACGTGGGAGGCCTGTGACACAGAGAGCTGCTACTAGATGGGAGTTACACAGAGGATACCCATCTCCAGACCGCGCTGCCCCCTTGGGCCCGCAGGTCACCAGGTGTGTCACAAACTGAGCTTCCAGTGTTCTCTGCAGGAGGCTGGTCTGTGGAATGGGGGACTAGGGGCATGGGGCTCGTGGAGGATATAGGGGTGTGGGGCGCGTGGAGTGGGAGCCCAGAGTTTGGGGAGGGAGTATGGGAGTGGTGTCTAGGGGAATGGGGCCAAGGAATATGGGGCTTGGGGCGTGGGGTGGGGGGGTCTACGGCGTGAGGGTTAGGAGCCTGGGGTGTGGGGGAGTGTGCCCACTTGGTAGCAGGGCTGAGGAGTATGGGGCGTGCAGACTGGGATCTAGGTGCGTGGGACAGGGGTCTAAGGGCGTGGGCACGCAGGGTGCGGGCCAGGGGTGTGGAGGCTAGGGTTCTGGTTGTGCGCAGCGTGGGGGGTCTGGGATACGCGGCGTGGGGGCGCGCGGCGTGGAGGTCAGGGGCACAGGACACGCGGAGTGGGGATCGAGAGGTACAGGTCGCGCGGCGTGGGGGCCAGGGGCGTGGAGTCTAGGGTTCTGGTTGTGCGCAGCGTGGGGGGTCAGGGACACGCGGCGTGGGGGCGCGCAGCGTGGAGGTCAGGGGCACAGGACACGCGGAGTGGGGACCGAGGGGCACGGGTCGCGCGGCGTGGGGGCCAGGGGCGTGGAGCGCCTGCGGCGGGGCGGCCGCCAGGTGGCACCACGGGCCCGGGGTCCGGGCGCTCGGCGGGCGCGGGGCGGCGCGGGGCGGGGCAGGAAGGGGTTAAGGCGCCGGCGGAGCGGCGGCGGCGGCGGCGGCGGCGGCGGCTGGGGCTCTGCGGGGAAGCCCGGCGCGCGGGGCGCGGCGGAGGGAGCGGCGGGGGCCGCGGGGGCCAATCGGGCGGCGGGCCCGGCGCGCGCGGAGCCAGCCCCATGGAGGGAGGCGCGGCGCCCGGCCGCCCGTGACGCGCCCCTGCCCGGCCCGCTGGTGGCGAGCCCGAGCCGCCCGCGGCCCCGCGGCGCGGAGATGAGCAGGTCCGCGGCGCTGCTGCTCTGCTTGCTGGGCTGCCACGTCTGGAAGGCGGTGACCAAGACGCTGCGGGAGCCCGGCGCCGGAGCCCAAGGTCGGTGGGCGGCGGCGGGGCCGGGGGGCTTTGTGTGGCGCTGGGCCTGGCGTGGCGGCGGCGGCGGCGGGAGGCTCCGGGGGCCGCGTGCTGGCAGCGGCCTCTGCCCACGCCGCGGCCCCGGAGTGGGCTGTGCGGTGATCGCCAGGCCTCGCAGCCCCCCCCCCCCCGGGCCGAGCTCCCGAGGGGGCGGGGACGCAGGGCCCCGCGGGGCCGAGGTTCCCTGGGGGTGGGGGGACCGGGGAGGGGTCGTGACTGCCGCTGCGGGTGTCGGATCGGGACGCCCCTGCGAGGCTCTTCCCTTTATGCGGTGACACCGACACGCGCGGCTGCATCCATCTCCTCCTCGGCCCGGGGCCGGCGCCTACCGCTCCCCCCGCTCCGGGCCCCGGGCTCGGGTCCTGGGAGCCCAGCACCGGGGCTGCGCTCGGCCCTTTTGTTATGGCACGGAAAGGAGCGGCCGCCGCCCTGGGGTGCTCTCTCCCTGTACCCCTGGACCTTTGCATTAGCTTACTGCAGTTTCGGAAAGTTTCGGGGTTCTCCCCCACACACACACCCCATCCCACGTCTTTAGGGATTTTTTCCCCCCCACAGCGGCCCAAGACCCAGGAGAACGAATTGCAACTGGGAGGCCCTGGTGACTTATAGTAATAATAATAAATAATGATGATGATGGTGATAGCCATTTCTCTGCCTGTGTGTCGCTAGCTCGTGCCTTTTGTCTAATCTTTGGCCTCTGCGAATCTGCTTTTCAGCCTCGGGAGTATTAACGTGGTCCACCCGGAGAACGGCCACCAACCTTTTTCTTTTCTTTTTTTTTTTTTTAAGGAAATAAAAAACGATTTATCTGGGAAGAATTCTGGGGCTTCCTTGGTGAGCTTTAATGGAGACCAAAATCCTATCCTCTTGCTGGCATTTTCAAAAGTGGGGAGGGGGAACTGCAGATCTCTCCACCCCCTCTGGGCCTCGCTGGCTTGGAGACTGTACCTAGCAGCATGTAACAACCCCCCCCCCCCCCCCCATCCAACACCAGGAGGTGTGAACCCTGCAGAGTTGGCCCTCCACACTGAATGAAGGAGGAGCCACTGTGCACCCTGGTCTGGGATGTTGTGTCAGGGAGAAGAGACTCTGCCAGCAATCTGGGTTTCATTTGTTATCTACGTGTTGAATGAAAGGTTTTCATATCCACCTGACTCCCTTGCCGCCAGCTCTTAAAATGCATGGCTGGCTTCTCTAGTTAGCGGTAGAAATGTGATCGTTTCTGCCTTGAGTATAAATTTAGGAGTGTATGTGATGGAGGAGGGGACCATTGACAAGATACAGAAAGATCCCTGTATCTTCTCTCCTAGGGAAATGGATGTTGGTGGCATTAGCTCATCAGTGTGGAATTGTAGCCTCTTTCATTTCTACCCTACTGCCTTTTGGAATCATCTATTTGTGAATGATATTTGTACCTCAGTGAGGCCATTATTTTCATTGTAAAGATTGATTTTTTTCATTCTGTATTTGAAATAGCAATATATGGAAATATTGAGTTCATGCACTTACAAGGCATGGCTTCAATTAAAAAAAATCATGGTGGGGGGGGGCTACTTGATTTAAGTCTTAAGACCATAGTTTACTGAACTCTTGCTTGCCAAACTCCCAGAAATGGAAAAATGGAATATTCCATGAAGTGGAAGAGAAATGGTCAACGTGTAAGAAAATCTATGCATTGACTAGGAGTCTCTTAGTATGTGGCATGCTTTCAGTAGAAGATCCAGTATCTTGAATACACTTCTGAGATTATTTCTTTGATTGGTTATTCAGAATAAGGATAGCTTTCTAAGGCATCGAGCTCAGGAGCTCAGCAATCAGTCTTACTCTCTGGCATCTGGATTTTGAGCCAGTATATAGTTAAAGGAATGGACAGTTTTTCTGACATTTGAGGTCACCGTGAACCCATTGAACCCTTCAAAGTGTTTTGATATTTAATCATTCTCTATATTCTAACAGATCTTTAGATTGGTGGTTTCAGTGCAGACAAATGCTACATTTGATTTGAGTTGAAGATACTTAATGTGTGTACTATGAAGTAACTTAGGACATTCTTATTGGCATTCTTATTGGAAGAAAGGTTCAATGTTTACTTCTTCTGAAACCTGATTTGTAAGAGTTCTGCTTTTATTACAGAACCAACCTGAATCATAACTTTGAACAAACATTGTATACAGCACATTGTACAGCAGGGCTTGGAAATTGGGTGAAATTCAAACGTATGGATCATACACTAGATTCCAGGGACTAAGTGACCTCTTCTTTATTAAACAAAGCTTTATTATAACATCTGGAAAAACTAACATCTGCAACTTTTCTTGGCATTACTTTGCTGTTTATATATTTTAGATAAAACTTCAGGGTTAGCTGCAGATTCTCTCTGAATCTGCAAAGTGATTTGCGATGCAACAGTTAATTAGTTGCCATGTGAACAGGAACTAGTTCTCTAATATGATCGGGTGCTTTTATTAAGTGTTTTGTTTGAGTTGGCTCCGGAGCATTTATCGGCAGTTTTTGTGGAAATGCTACAGAAAGTGTGATTCCAAAGTATCAACCAACTCAGACTCACTGTGCCTCTTACAAACCTGCACTGAGGTGTCTGGAGGGAAGGGTGTGGAAGGGTGTCTCTCCAGAGAGTACGGGAAGCTGTGCACAAGGATGTAATTGTGAAACCCAATACTATTCTCTGTTCCAAAGGAAAGGTCAGCATTAGCTGAAGGGTTTCCTGCTCAGGCCTACAGTGTCTGATCTTTATTTTGTTGTTTTTAATCTAACAGTAAGGTGGTGTGCAATCATGTGCTAACTTTCCATTCATCTCTCATCTGTCACAGCATTTGAGTGAATGGTGGGCTACCTCTCTTCTTTTGAAGAGGTCTATTCTTGGCTGGACTCAGACTTCACAAACCAGAGCACTGTGAAGTGATGGGTTCTCATGAGGATTCATCAACAAGCTGATAATATACTATGAACATAGTTATTTTTACTTGTTTGTGGTGCTGGGATTACAATCTAGGACCTTTTGCATTCTGTGCGTGTGTGTGTGTGCGCGCGCGTGCATGTGTGTGTGCACACTTCAGTGTGCACTGGTCCTGGGGCTTAACTCAGGGCCTAGGCATTGTCCTTGAGCTTTTGTGCTCAACTTTGCTTATTTGGAGAGTCTCAGGGACTCTTTCACCTTTTCCTGCTTGGGCTAGCTTCCAGCCACTGTCTCCAGATCTCAGCATCTTGAATTGCTAGGATTACAGGCGTGAGCCACCTGTGTCTGGCTTCCTTTTACATTCTTGAATCTCAGAAGTATTCTAGCCAGGCGCTGGTGGCTCACGCCTGTAATCCTAGCTACTCAGGAGGCTAAGATCTGAGGATTGGGGTTCAAAGTCAGCCTGGGCAGAAAAGTCCGTGAGACTCTTATCTCCAATAAACCATCAGAAAACTGGAAGTGGCGCTGTGGCTCAAGTGGCTGAGTGCTCGCCTTGAGCTGAAGAGCTGAGGTACCCAGACCCAGAGTTCAAGCCCCACAACTGAAAGACGAAAAGAAAGTGTTCTACTCTGAGCTACATTCCCACTCCCCCCATACAATGAAGGCTCTCAACTCCTGCGAGCCTGGAGGATGAGTTGGATTGGAAGATTGGATTGTCCTTGGGCTTCGTTACAAGACATCAGTGACCCCTCTCTATTACCAAAAACATTGTTTTTCTTCCAGATGAGATCAGTGGGCTTGTGACTTCTCTTTTGTTCATATTCTCCCCCTCAAGTCGGCTCTGTTCCCTCCAGAGTTGACATTTCGGTCTGGAGGGACAACTTGGTAGCCTTCCAAACCCCTTGCCCAGATTTTAGGAAGATTTTATAACTCTTTGCTTGCTTTCAAGCTTTGCTCTAGATTTTGTGGACACATTGTATTAGTTATCTTTCTGTTACTCTAAGGAAATCCCTGAGATGGAGGGAAGAGTTACTTTGACTCATAGCTGCAGAATTGTTCACCTCAGAACAGAAGGCAAAGAAAAGCTTGTGTTTATAACAAAGCCCCTCCCTTCACCCCATTAGGCTATGATTCCATCAATGAAGTAATCCGCTGATGGATTCATCCATCAGGATCCAATCCTGTATTAAAGGCCCCCTTCTGAGCACTGGGGACAAGTTTTAATAGATGCAAGGATGGCATTGCAGATCTAAACCATAATAAACATTAACTATTAGCAACTAAAAGGTAGAAGAAAGTTCTCCTCAGATGTCATGTAGGTCTTCAATACCTTGAGATGTGAAGGGTCCCCTCTTTGGCTTGAATGAAGATCCAGTGGTCTCAGAGGCTTGGCCCACACTTAGATAAATGAGTCCCTCCAGCTCCAGGGCTAAGAAGCAATAGCACCGCTCTATTAAAAGAATACAGGAAGAGTGAAATCATGGCTCTCCTTCAATTTTCATCGCACTGAGTAAAGCTCAGTGGAGCCCAGGAAAAGGAGATAAATGACATTAGGCTGAGCTGATGGGGTCATTCTGGTGATTTGGCTCAAAATTGTCTCCAGGAAGGGAAAGAAGATGACATGTCTTGAGTCATCTCCCCAGGAACTGAACTCAAGAATGGAGACAACCATGAACCTTCTTGATTTCTGGATTTGAGATCCCACATTAATAAATAATGAAGGGAGAGAATCATTTAGTTGTAGAACTTGAAACTAGCATGTCTTTTTTTTTTTTTTTTTTGTGGTCGTGGGGCCTGAACTCTGGGCCTGGGTGCTGTCCCTCAGCTCTTCAGCTCAAGGCTAGTGCTCTACCACTTGAGCATAGCACCACTTCCGGCTTTTTCTGCTTCTGTGGTGCTGAGGAATTGAACCCAGGGCCTCATGCATGCAAGGCAAGCACTCTTCCACTGAGCCACCTTCCCAGACCCAGCATGTCTTTTTCCTCTCTGTTTTAATTTTGACCCAGGCTCTCTCCAACACTGTTTCCCATCACACACCATGCTGTTCAATGTTGTTCATGTTCTCCTTTACAGAAAAATGTTTAGTGTTTTCCAAAGTTGGAAGTATAAATTACTAAGTTGACCCTTTTAGCCTCTCTGCTTTTCCTCAATGTATGCTTCTCTCAGCTTTATCTTCTACTCTGCACCTGTTTAAATTGTCTACTCTGGAAGAGTATTCCTTTATTGTCCCCTGGCTGTGGCCGAATGGCCTCTGCTTATTTAGAAGTCCTCTCTCTTCTTATTTTACAACCCAGTCGGAAAAATAAATAGGAAGAGAAATGAACAGAATAAAGAGAACCTCAGTAAATGGCTCATCATATAATTAGGCAAGATACTCTGAATAAGATTGAAACTGACTAATCTTTGTGTGACAAGTCGAGCTATCAGTTGTCTATAAGATTTTTTTTCTAGATGGTTCTAGGATTTATCCATAGACGTTTGATTAAAGAGAGCATGAGCGTGCTGCACACTATGTCCTGTAAGTTAGACCGAAGAGGTCCTTCTGTCTATTAGGCATTTTTTAAGTGGTAACAGCCTAGATTCAGTGCCTCTGTGATTCCCATTGTAGAGGGAAGTTCTGAATAGTAGGCACAAAGACAGTTAGGTAACACTCCGAGGTTGTGTAAATTGCCTGGGAAGATAAGCTTATCAGACATAAATTTCATAAATTCAGAGCCAAGGATTGATGGCAAACACCTATCATGTCAACTACAAAGGAAGCGTAGGTAGGAAGATAATGATCCAAGACTGGCCCTGGGCAAAAAGCATTTGTCTCTATCTGAAAAGTAATGAAAGCAAATATGGCTGGTGCCCAGACGTAGAGCCCTTACCTAGCAATGCACAAGGCCCTTTGCTCCAACCCCAGTATCGATCAATGGATCATCTCCCTCCTGTCTCCTCTCCTCTATCCCCTTTTCCCTCTCCCTTCTTCCGCCTCTGTTCTCTCTTACACACATTTTATCAAGGACTAAGAACCCGTAAAATATATCTAAAATATGAAAAACACACTCAAGTATGAAAACTGGCAAGATCTTTTTGGAATCTTTGGAAGTAGCAAATAGCCTAGGAAAACTTTTTAAAAGATGTTTTGCGAGAAATACAGAACTTACGAAAGATTGTTTTGTGGTATTATTTTGCCTGTCTTATTACAAGGAGGGAAAAAGTGTTTTTTTGTTTTTGTTTTTTGTCACTTATGGGGCTTTACTCAGGGCTTAAGTGCTATCCCTGAGCCTCTTTGTGCTCCAGGCTAGAACTCTACCACTTAAGCCACAGTGTCACTTCAGTTTTTGAGTGGTTATTTGGAGATAAGAGTCTCACGGGGTCTGGCACTGGTGGCTCATGCCTGTAATCCTAGCTACTCAGGAGGCTGAGATTGAGGCATCATGGTTCAGCGCCAGCCTGGGCAGGAAACTCTGCAAGGCTCTGATCTCCAATTAACCACAAAAAAACAGAAGTGGCACTGTGGCTCAAATGGTAGAGCGCTCGCCTTGAGCTGAAGAACTCAAGGATAGTGCTCAGGCCCAGAGTTCATTAAAAAAAAGAAAAGACAGAAAAGAAAAGAGTCTCATGGGATCTTTTCTGCCTGGGCTGGCTTCAAACCATGATCCTCAGATCCTAGCCTCCTGAGTAGCTAGGATTACAGGCATAAGTGGTGCCCAGCTGGAAAAAGCATAGTTTGATGAAGGACAACTTTTTCCAAGTCAAGTGAACATTTTCATTTGCCTAGACTATTTTTTCTTGAGCTTAAAATTTGAATGGGAAAATGATTGAATTTTTTTTAAGAGGAGATGTTGATATAATTTTGGCAGCACTGAATAAAAGGTATCAATCACTATGGTTAAAGCTGTCCTCGGGCCAGGTTCCAGTAGTAGCTCATGCCTGTAATCGTAGCTACTCAGAGGATTGAGGTCTGAGAATCATGGTTCAAAGCCTGCACAAGCAGGAAAACCCTTGAGACTCTTATCTCCAGTTAGCCACTAGAGCTTTGGCTCAAGTGTGAGAGTGCTAGCCTTGAGCAAAAAGCTCAAGGACAGTCCCCAGGCCCTGAATTGCAGGCTCAGGACTAGTGTGCATGGGCATGTGCTTGAACTTATGCACATGAATGCATGTACATAAACACACACACACACACACACACACACACACACACACACACTTACAGAGCCATAAAATGACTCATGTTAGTAAGACTTCTGATAGTGAAACCAGACATAGCACCAGGTTCATGCTCTTCCTCTTAGTCCTGAGATGTTAGAGCATTACTGAGATTTGGTTCATCTCCCAACTCTAGCTTCCATCCCTTCCTACCTGGAGAAAAAGGTCTGGAAGTTCATCTTAACAAGATAATTCATACACATGTTATTTTGGATCTTAATAGTTCATTGTTAGTAACATTTGTTATTCATGTTATGATTTTTATAATTGATTATTCATAATACTTTATTCATATTTGGATGAGCACTTTCCAGGGTGCTTTATCAGTTGCTTTCTTAGGAGATAAAAGTAAAAGGAAAATTTAGATGAAAATTTAAGTCATGAATTAACTTTTAAAAAACAACCTCCCTGGGAGTTGCTATAGCAGTAACAGAGTTGCTGGATAGGATGGGTTAAATTTACTTTACATCAGTAGGAAAAAAGACTAGGATCTTCGAATCAAATAAAGGATGACTAGATGCGTGACTTGTTCACCCAAATCACCAGACCCATCTTGGGCTGCCCTGCTGCAGGAAAGTTTCTAGAAAGGGGTGAAAACATGGTCCTGCTGGGTCACGAGCTGGCCTGGCTGCATTAGGACAACTGTCGTGGTCTTTGGTAGCAGAGTTCAGATTTCTGAACTCAGATTTCTGACCCTCCTAGGCACATTTTGAAGGAAAATTTGGGATAGAGTCTCTGAGGACCATCCATCTCCCACTTGTGTCCCATGGTGGACTGACAGGCATCTGATCAGTCAGCCCTCCTGTGGATAGGGGGTCATCACAGGTTTTCCCCCAGACATTTAGCAGATGGACAACCCCAGGAATTATTTTTTAGCTAACTGGATAACACATTGAGAGTTAGTCCAGGCGCAATGAAGAAAGAAACATAAAGACACTTAGAGAACTTGAATTCCTTCAAGGGCCTTTGGGAGCATTTTATTTCCTAGTGCAGTCTTAAATTACCCCCACATTCCTGGGGTTCTGATACACATGATTCTGTCTGAGTTTTCTTTTTTCTTGCCTGTCCTCAAGCTTGAACTCAGGGCCTGGGCACTGTCCCTGAGCCTCAAGGCTGGCACTCTACCACTTGAGCCACAGTGCCACTTCTGAGTAGCTTATTGGAGATGAGAGTCTCATAGACTATTCTGCTTAGACTGGCTTCAAACCGTGATCCTCATCTCTCAGCCTCCTGAGTAGCTAGGATTACAGGTGTGTGAGCCTGTCCTAGTTTTCATGGGAACAGAAGTATGAGTACACATTGGCTTCACATGGCCTGAATCAAAGTGTCAGCCAAGCCCTATTCCTTTTTAGAAGCTCTAGGGACAAATCTACTCCCAGACTCACTGGTCTTAATAAGGGGGCCAAGTCCCTATCGTTTTGCTGTCTTAGCTTCATTAAGCTTCATTAAGCGGTCCTTGTTATCCCACCAACAACACACATGGACATCGACCCCACCTCAGTTATCCCGTTTGTTCATTTGCTCTATCTCTTGAGGATAGCCAGAGGAAGCAGCATGCGTTTGTGGGCTCCTGTGATTAGACTGGATCATGCTAGCCCCAGATGACAGATGTCCCAGGAGGCTGACCTCCTTGTCACTGGGAGCATCAAGGATCAGGGAGAAGATGACTCTTATGTGTCCTCTCTTCATTTCTCCATAGTATTCAGGGAAAGGATCTTCCTGTCTCTTTCCAGCCCGAGACTTCAGAACCTTGCGTGCACAGCACAGAAGGAAAACTTGTGATACCAAAAGGTGTATGTCAAAATGATGCATTTGAATTTTTACATTTTGAGAACTTAAGACCGACCTTTATTTAGATGCCTGTGATTTCATAAATTCTTTCAGCGGTAACTGTTTATAATAGCTCTGTTATATTAGGTGTTACATCCAGCGTACTACAAACAAGTATTCTCCTGGACATGGAAAAAAATAACAGTGGCAGCTAGTTAGCATGTCAGGTACTTGTGACCTTGTGAGTCACAAGATTACTTAATCTTCATGTCAATCCTAAGAGGTATATACCTCGTTCTCATTTTAGAGAATGGGATGCAGAGATGCTAAAGTCAGACAGTCATGGGCAGAGTTCCTTGTGTTACAGGAGACCGCCTGCCTTTACCTATAACTGCTTTGTGACTTGGAGGACTGAATCACAATATCACACAATTAACGATCAGCATGGCGTTTTACCAGTATACATAGAGGACTCTTCATGGTCCTGGTAACATTTATAAAGAAGGACAAAACTATCCCCTTGGTTTTTGGTCCCCTATTTGCCTTTGACCTTAGAAAATGACCTTGAACAGGCATTTGTTGAGCATCTCCTGAGAGCTAATCTTGGTTCTCGGTGCTGTGTAGGATCCAGATGTATTAAAGAGATAGGAAGCACACTCCAGTAACTCTCATAAGCTCCAAGGGAGGTCTACAGAGCGTGGTGGTGTTTGGGGTTACATTCAGCTGGGGCAAGGGGGTTCTGTGTTTGTCAGATGTTTACACAGTTGGGAAGAAGGAGGCTGGGAAGGATAGAGTTGCCTACGAAGCTGTGGGATATAATAGGGTTCACAAAGCATAATGAAGTGCCTTTTTCTCTTTTTGGCATGAAAAGGGGATTTTATTTGCTCTGAAGTAAGTGTGAAATATTAGTGGGTTTTTTTTTTGAAACTTAGTAACAAAAGTTTAATCTTTTTCTCTCTTAAAAAAAAGCTGTCTTTTTTTTTGCTTGTGCAGTGATCCAAAACAATTAACTTATAGAAAAAAAATGGTGTTTTTATGGTTTGTAGCTGTATTTTTTTCTGGATTGTTTCATGAAAATGTCATGCCAAAATAAATGGAATTTTACAGTGAATACCCATACACATTTCACTTAGCTTCTACATTTAACATCTTACTATATACCTGCCTTTATTACTTCCTATCCATTTATTCAGCTTTCTATCCATCTATGAATTATTTGGATGCATTTTAAAGTACGTCTCCGGGGTCAGTGTCTTTTCTTTCAAGTACTTCAGTATGAATATCATTAGTGTTCGATCATTATTTTTCTCATAGAAAAATTTACATACAAGGAAATACACAAATTATGTCAACATTTGCATACACCTGTGCAACCCAAAACCTTTCTTAAAGTTTATTACTGTCATTACAGGAAGTTACTCCATTCCTCACCTGAGCAAACGCTACCTCTGTTCTTTATGAGCAACAAAAGGACAAACACAGTTCTGATTAGTTACTTGCTGTTACTGGTGGTGGTGATTCTAGAATTTTCTTTAAGGGGAATCAGACAGTATATTCTCTGATGTCTTTTGGCTGCTTTGTTCACTGTATTGAGTTCCCTCCATGTTATGGCTTATAAGTATTGTGGTTTCTTTTTGTTTACATACTTTTAATAGATGGATTCTGAAGTTATTTCTAGATTTGTTCCTGTGAACATATATTCTGCAGTTCTTCCATACAAAGATTTTTTTTTTCATTTGCTCTTGAGACAATTCTTAGAAGGTAATACCTAGGAAGGTAAATGTTCAGTTTCATAAAAAACTAGAACTTTTTTAAGATTGGTTCTATACTGCCACCAGAAACACAAGATTTTTCTCTTGGTGGTGTTCATCTTGTTAGCCATTTGGAAGACAGATTTATTTGTATATATGTATGTAGATAGAAATATGTTGTATGAATAGTTTGCTTTTCAGATATAAATGGCCTGGATTTTTTTTTTTTTTGAAGAATGTCGATACATTTTTAGAAACCCAAATTGGAATTTCACTACTATGCTTACATTGATTTCCAACCACGCCTCAACGGGAGCTCTTCTTTTTCCTTGATACATTGTTATTCTGACCCTATTGCCAAATGGCCCCAGTGGCAATCCCGTGTGACCATGTAGAACCATGTTATTACGTGCCCATCATCTCCTCTAAGCTCCCTTGTGGATTTGCATGTGTGTGTGCACCTGCGTGTGCCTCTACCAGAGATGGAGAGTGAAGGGACAGGAGGGAAGAGAAAGTACCCTTCTCAACCCTAATATCTGCATAGTACAGAGTAGAATTTAAGGTGATAAGTGACTATGTCCACCAATGCCTGGCTCACTACTGCCCTGTAAGTGGAGTTCCCCACCCCACCCCAACCCATTGCCTTTTCTGGCTTCTTTGGACGCTTCATAGACAGATGGAATTGGTGGTGGAAACAGTCCTTCTGTTGTTTTAATTAAAGTAGAAGTTTTATAAAAGGGGACATGAACCAGATACCAGTGGATCGCACCTGTAATCCTAGCTACTCAGGATCTGAGTGAGGATCAAGGTTCGAAGCCAGCTCAAGCAGGAAAGACCATGAGACTCTTATCTCTAGTTAACCACCAAAAGACTGGAAGTAGAGTTGTGGCTCAAGTAGTAGAGCACTACCCAGCAAGAAGTAACTCAGGGTCAGCATCAAGACCCTGAGTTCAAGCCCTAGAACTGACCAAAAGAAAGTGGTGGCATTTTTCTTTTTGAAGCTTAGAACCCTTTTTTGTTTATGTGCTCAGGAAATGCATCCTTGAGTCTCATTTCTGTTCACTTGGGGTTGAAAGTGACAGAAAGCCATAACCTGGTAGTTGCTGGTTCATCTGTCCTTGTGTCAGTATTCCTGATTTGATCAACTTTGTGGCTATTCCCACTTAGGAAAACAAAACAGTGTTAGAGACATGCCAACCCCCTTCCTCCAGATATTCTAACAATTCCTTAAGGATGGCACGGAAGAAACGACTTGTGTTTCATGGCATTTGATTTTTAATACAGTCCCAGCAATAGAATTCTCCAGAGACTCGAGGTGATGGGCGTTGGGGTGCCACCTTTGGAGCCAAGTTTTTTGTTTTGTTTTTTTTTCATTTCTTGCTGAGATGGTGGAACTCCTCTCTGTTGCCTACCATCTGTTCTCTGTGTTCTATGCACACACCATAAGGCATCTGGGGAAGGGATAGAAAAGTCAATGCATGCTACTGGTGAGGATGGAGCATTCTGGTCAAGTTGGTGGCCCATCTGCCCAAGCACCAAGAGCCCTTTCAACAAGCTGCTGAGCTGTCCTGGGCCTGCCTGGAGGAGCCTGGCAGTCCACCGTGTGTCCAAATGTTGCTAAAAAGTTAAGTCCCCTTCCTGTACACAGTAGACTTTCATAGATACATTTGTTTCCTTTAACTATAAACCTGAAGACTGCCAGAGCAGTCTTTATCTTTATCTCAGGGGTTTTTTTTCTTTGTTTTTTCCTCCAGGTCAGAGCTTAAACTCTAGGCCTGAGCACTGTCCCTGAGCTTTTGTACTCAAGGCTAGCACTCTACCACTTGAGCCACAGCTCTACTTCCAATTTTTGTGCTTAATTAGAGATAAAGAGCCTCAGACTTTCCTGCCCAGGCTGGCTTCCAACTGAGATCCTCAGATCTCAGCCTCCTGAGTAGCTAGAGATTACAGGCATGAGTCACCAGCACTTGGCTCCTTTATCTCTTGATAGAGTAAACTATTCTAAACAGCTTTACTTAAGTTGATTGAATTATCGGGTATTTTTTGTTTTTGTTTTTGATTTGAGAACTGACTATGTAGCCCGGGCTTGCCTCAAATGCCACATCTGACCTCTTCTGCCTTCCTACCCCTGGGATCCTTTTAATGTACACTGTATGTTTTTCCTTGGGATTGATTCTTGTGCTGGAATCAGTTGGATTAAAAGCTGATGAAAGGATCTCCCCATATGCTTCCCGCCCCCTTCTTTTTGAAAGCTTTTTTGCCTCTTTTTAAATTTGAAAGTGAAATGACTGCTTATGCTGTCCTGATGTGTCTCTCAGCATCTTGATGGAAATCTGTTAGCTGCCATATCCAGTATTAAACCTGGGCATTCTAAATTAATGCATGGGGGGGAGGGGGCTTTGGGAGAGATGGGGGAGAATCATAAAGGGGAGACAGTGATCAAGATGGATGGTACTCATAAACTGACATGTTCAATGGAAACCCCTCTGTACAACTACTTGGAGATAATAAAAATAAAAGGGAAATAACCAAATTAATGTATGTGGCAGAAATCTTTAGATACTAAGTAAGTGACACTGTTAGCTCAGGGGTATAGTTTCTGTACACACAGCTCAACAGTGGTTATTAATTGAAGTAAACCTGCTCAAATCTTCCTATTTTTTTCCTTGGCTTTCTCTCTTTTTGCTCCTTATTTGTTGGCAGTATTGGGGTTTGAAGTTGGTTCTGAGCTTGCCTACCCTCTACCTCTATCTAGCCCTGTTTTGTACTGGTTATTTTTTGTTGGATGGTGGTAGTCATGGGGCTTGAACTCTGGGCCTCTGTCCCTGAGCTCTTCAGCTCAAAGCTAGCACTCTATCACTTGAGCCACAGCACCACTTCCAGTTTTCTGGTGGTTAATTAGAGATAACAGTCTCACAGAAGCTGGGCACTGGTGGCTCACGCCTGTAATTCTAGCTATGCAGGAGGCTGAGATCTGAAGATCATGGTTCAAAGCCAGCCTAGGCAGGAAAAGCCATGAAACTCCTATCTCCTGCTGAGGGACAGTGCTCAGGCCTAGAGTTCAAGCCCTATGACCGACCAAAAAAAAAAAAAAATAGTCTCACAGACTTTCTTGCCTGGGCTGGCTTTGAACCGCGATCCTTAGCCTCCTGAGTAGCTAGGATTATAGGCATGAGCCACCGGCGCCCAACTTGTACTAGTTATTTTTTTCAGGTAAGGTCTTGCTATCTTCCTGGACTATGATTTGTATATTTTACACTTCCTATCATAGCACATGTGCTGCCATGCCCCACTTCTTTCTTGGAGGTGGAATTTCTTGGACTTTTCTTCCTGTGCTATATTAGAGCCACAGTCCTTCCAATCTCGGCCTCCCATGAAGCTAGGACAGTAGGCATGCAGCACCATGTCCAGCTAGGATTACAGATGTGAGCCTCTGGTACCTGACACATCTTTCCCACTCTAAATTCAAACCCCTTAGAGTCCACAAGGGAGAGGACTGGCAAAGATGAAGGAAGTTGTTGAGCCTTCTTTATTCATCCATCTATCCATCTACCCTTCTACTCTTTGTACGCATAGTATCATTATTATAAACATATATAGTCCTTTGTAAATTTTCAGGAGCTTTCAGATCCATTATCATTTAAATGCTCACAGTCTTGACAGGTATTCAGTGAAGTCTTTTTTTCTTTAGTCCTGGGACTTGAACTTGGGGCCTGAGCACTATCCCTGAACTTTTTTTGTTCAAGGCTGGCACTCTACCACTTGAGCCACAGTTGGACTTGTAGCTTTTTGGTGGTTAATTGGAGATGAAAGTCTCACAGACTTTCCTGCCTGGGCTGGTTTCAAACCATAATCCTCAGATCTCAGCTTCCTGAGCAGCTAGGATAACAGGCGTGAGCCACCAGTGCCTGACTTGAGAGACTATCATTGGAAATAAAAAAGTGACTTGAATCCTTGAGCACTGATTGCAAGTGGAGACCACAGCCAGCGCTCCCTCCCTTGTCCTCTTGCTTGGTCTGCGTTGATAGTGTATGCGTTCACGCTGTGCTGTTGTGATTTCCACCCAGGGAACGCTGATCCCAGGCAGCCCTTTCCTGGGCAGCCCTTCTCATAGCTCCCAGGCCCCCAGCTGGCAGTGTAGTAAGTGTTAGCAGTCACTTGGTATGGTCCCCGGTACTGGGGATGCAAAGAATTAACACCTCGCCTCTGCTTTCCAGGAACTGAAGCTCCCCTGGGGGAAGCAAAAAAAAGGAAATCGAAATAAATTCAACCCAGTGCTGTAGGTAAGAGCACATTTGCAAGAAGAGAGGAGGCAGGAAGGGTGGTCCTGGGTCGGGGCTTGCCAGCTGGGATCCCCAAGCATTGTTAATCACGTAGAGAAGGAGTGGAACTCCCTTGCTCAGGCCACTCTGCTATTTGTGTGGATCGCAGTAACTTTTGGCACGACAAGGAGCCATGACGTCATCCACAACCAACATGCCCACACTTCCATAAAATATTTGGGGGGGGGGGGAGGATGGGGGCTTTTATTTGTGGGATTTTTTTTTTCTTTTTTCTTGTGGTGCAGGTCCTGGGACTTGAACTCAGGAGGCACTTTCCCTGAGCTTTTGCTCAAGGCTAGTGCTCTACCACTTGAACTGCAATGCCACTTCTGGCTTTTTTGGTGATTCCTTGGAGACAAGAGTGTCATGGACTTTTCTTTCCGGGCTAGCCTCAAACCACTCTCCTTAGATCTCAGCCTCCTGAGTGGCTAGGAACAGTTACGAGGGACCACACCTGGCTATTTGTTTTTGCAAAATCACCAATTGCTTAGCTTCTCAGTAAACTCTGTGATTAGTGGTTGTTATTCTAAGCTAGGGAATTGGTTGCTGTGTCTGATCTAGCTTTTTCTCTCAAGTAATTATAAATCTTCTTTCTCCATTTAATCCCATTTGATTGATTCATCTTCAGCCAGATATTCCAACATCAAAAGGATCTGCCTTTTCCAGGGAAGCTTACCCCCACCCCAGCCTCCTCTGCTAATCTCATACAATTTATTTAGAATGTGATTCATTGTCTTTCTACCTGGTCTCTTTTCTTGCTTTCCTTATTCTTGTTTGTGAGTGGGTTTTTTTTCCAATTATGTTAACTGAAAAGTAACCATGTTATATAACAGGCAAAATGGACAAAAATTTCAATCTCTTTTAAAAACAAAACAAAAGACAACAAGAGAAACTATGAAAATGGCTGAGCAGGGCTACTTAACGATCTTTGTTCATATGAGGGTTATGAAATGTGCACTGTTTATCTTTCCGAACGGTAGAAGTGTTACAATTAAGAAGCTGATGTGTGCTATCTGAGTGATGGAGTAGGAATGATTTTGTTTTTTGTTCCGGGGTGGAGGGGGGGCGGAGATAGCTAGGTGCTGAGGAGCCACCTCTGGTTCATCAGGAATGAATGCAGAGTTCTCTTCCTTCCCTTCCTTTGCCCTGGCAGGATGTGAAAGAGAAGATGGATGGAGGCACGGAGAACCTGTGTAAGCGCCATTCATTTATCCACCCATTCACTGGCATTTAAGGCCCCCCTCCTGTTTGCCAGGCAGTATAGAAATAGACATGTGATCTGTCTGCCTTTTGACTTTATTATATGTGGTTAGCCCTTCAGTTTGCAAATTGGTGTCTTAGGTGCAAGAGCACATGCCCAGACCCGCTGTGGAACACCTGTCTGTGTGAGTGTGACTCTGTGGAGGTCTAATTGTGAGTCATTTTTCTTGATAATAGGTCTAAGCGACTTCCTAGCTTTCTATGAAAATTCAGGTTTGCTAACAAGTAAATTGACTATTATCACAGGAAGAAACGCCAGGTGAAGGTGCCGTCACACCTGTCATCCTTAGCTACTCAGGAGGCTGAGATCTGAGGATCATGATTTGAATCTAGCCCCCAGGAGGATAGTTCATGAGAGTCTTATCTTTAGTTAACCACCAAAAAAATCTGGAAGTGAAGCTGTGGCTCAAGTGATAGAGTGCCAACTTCTAACAAAACAGCTCAGAGACAGCACCCAGGCCCTGAGCTAAAGCCCTGGCATGCACGTGCGTGCACGCACTTGTACACACACACACAGTTATATAATTCTGTCTAACATTGATGTGAGAAATATTTTCCTTCTCCTATCTTAGTGATGCAACTAGAGCTAGAAGGCAGCGTGAAGCTAGACTATTGTTAGAATTAAGCCTTCTGGAGTCAAAGTTAAATAGGACTAAAAAGGATTAATGAACTGTAACATAACGGGAACAGCATTTATAACTTCTTCTGCCTACTTTTCTATCTTGCCTTTGGCTAAGGGATGACGGTCCAGATAGCTGGTCTTGCTCTCCTCACACCTCTCTGTGTCTTTGAGTCACCTGGGGACCTTGTTAAATTCAGCATCCCTCTTGAAGTGGGATATTGCTAGGCTGTGGACCATATTGGAAAGGTTGAGACTCTTGTACATCAGATCCTGATGTGTAGAGACTAACAGATGGGCAGGCCCAGACATGGTTTGGGAAGTCCAGCTCCCCTTGTATTCCCTGTTAGGCTGCTGCTGCTGCTCCTGCAGACAAGCAAACAAGACACTCCTTTTGCTAGATACTTTTAACTTCTCAACTTAAGAAAGCTACCTAGGCCATGTGCCAGTGGATCATGCTTGCAATCCTAGTTCCTGAGGAGATTGAGATCTGGAGGACTGGGGTTGGAGGCCAACTCAGGTAGAAAAATCTGTGAGACTCCAGAATAACTAGTAAAGAGCCAAGCTGGAGGCATCACTCAGGTGGTAAAGCACCAACTGCACAAACTACTAAGAAGAAGACCCTAAGTTCAAGGCTGGGAAGGTGGCTCAGTGATAGAGCGCTTGCCTTGCATGCCTGAGGCCCTGGGTTCGATTCCTAAGCACCACATAAGCAAAAATCCAGAAGTGGCGCTGTGGCTCAAGTGGTAGAGCGCTAGCTTTGAGCTGAAGAGCTGAGGGACAGCGCCCAGGCCCAGAGTTCAGGCCCCACGACCGGACCCAAAAAAAAAAACAAAAAAAAACCCCTAAGTTCAAACCTGAATTCTCCCAGAAAGAAAAAAAAAAGATTAAAGAAAGCTACCTAGAAATTTTCATTCATACCTTATTCAAGGTGTAGCTTTAGGAGCAGTGAGTGATGATTTGAAAGTACATTAAAGGATAAAAGAAGAACTCTAAGACTTGTGATCATACAATGAAAACATTCTTACTATGTACATAATAAATGTGATCCAAAGCTCCTGGTGATGTGTGTTGTGGTTTGAGCAGCTCGAGTCTGATTCTAGGCCACGTGCAATGCCCCAGCATGTAGTCTGCACCCCCACAACCTCTTTGAAGAAGCAGTAGAAATGCTGACATTGTCCTGCTTCTGATGTGTGCTTGATACTGAACTACCACTCTTAGGGCCTGTTCTCTTTGAATGGAGCAATGGGTTGTCCAGGATGCCTGTCTCTAGGTTTGCAACTGGGATTTCAGTGTTGTTCTGTGGCATCTTGAATTGCTCATTTACTGTGAGTTGTTTGGGATAGTTTAGAAGAGCTGACTCTTCACACACTCGAAGTGTATGATTTTTTTTTTTTAAGGGAGCTGATGGGGTAAAAAGACATGGGTTTTTGCATCATATGCAGCTAACAGAGAGGCAGGCTCTCCAGCTGCCCCTGGCTGTGCAGTGTCCTCTTTGTTCCCCCCCCCCCCCCATTCTCCCCGTAGAAGGTGGTTCAGACACTGCTGAGGCAGCACAATTCCCCTGTAACCTTTTAGCAATTTTTCTCCTTGGAGATTCTCAGCTGTCTGTAGAGTCCCACAGGCCTGTAGAGGAGGAGCCTTGAAAACCATGATCTGTGTGAGTGCTTGTCTTAGTACCTATGGAGCTTTTGTTCTTGCTTTGTGTTTCTGAATGGAGTGGCGTCCCCCTAGTCCTGAATGGTGGGGGCCACTCATCTCTCTGCCTTCAATGGGGGCTGGCCTTTCATAGTCTTCATTGGGACCATTCTTTCCTCGGCCTCCCCTACAGTGGAGGAAGTGGCCTGGGGTCTAATCTTGCCTTCCAGAACATCCTCTTTACCTCTGGGCCTTCAGTTTCTAACTGGCACCCAGATGACCTCCTTCTTGACCACCAGCCTGTGCTGTCTGGCTCTGGCTCTGTCGATTGTTCAACTCTTCCTGCTTTTACTGGACAGAGTCATTCTTACTCCTCTTATCTACTGTACTTGGGAAGCCATCTGTGGTCCACCTGCCCAGGTCTGGGTGCTCCCTTTGCTGGTTATTCCACAAATACTTGCTGAATGCTCAGGCCTCCTTCTAGATGCTGAGCACACAGAAGAAAAACCTCACATCTCACTTCCCTTTGTTTGTACCTGATGTGTGTGTGTGTGTGTGTGTGTGTGTGTGTGTGTGTGTGTGTGTGTGTGTGTGTGTGTGTGTGTGTGTGTGTGTGTTCCTGTCCATCCTCTGTATCCATAGATGCTTCTCGCTCATCTGGTACGCTGTCGAGGACCAGATCTGATCATGTGCATTTCTTTCCTTCTCTTTTCTCCCGTTTCTGTGCCTTTCTTCTTCCCATCTTTCCCAAGAGCAAAAACCAGGAAAGAGAGCTTCATAATTACAAGATTAGAAGGGTCAAATTACCTCCTGGACTCTGTTTTCTGGGTAGGTTGTGGAAGTGTTTGGTGTGTGCATGGTGATGCAAGGTGTAGGCTGAATGCTTCCTTTGTGTGATGGATGTGCTCAGCTGCAGCCGGGCAACAAAAGTTTCCTTTCTGCTGTGTTCTTTGTTCAAGGCTGGAGAACTCTGTTCTTTGAAGTCACTGTGAGAAAGGAACACTCTACTTATTCTTAATGGTCCCCATGCCTAACTATCAAAGCATTTTATTGGGTAACAAACACAGGGTTTGCAAATATTTTTCTCTTTAATATTGTCATCACTGAAACAAAGAAACAAATGCAATAACAATGTCTTGGTAAATGCAAGGGCCCAATGCTAGGTATTTTATTAGGGGGCTGATTATGCCTAGGATTTCCAGGTAAAGTATAGGACTCCCAGTTAAATTTATATTTCAGCTAAGCAGTGAATGAAAAGAATGATGATTTGGGGGATCAAATCAAGGGCCTTGCACATGCTACTTTTACCACCAATCTACACCCCCAACTTGAATACATTTTTAGGACGAATATATCTCAAGTATTGAACAAGACGACTTTTTATTACACTAGCCAAGTATAGTGGCTCAAATCTTGTGATCCTGGCTACTTGGGGAGATGCAGGTGAGGTACTTAAAGAAGTTTGTGAGACTCCATCTCAACCAGTGACTGGGCATGATAATGTGCTCCTGTATTCAGGTATGGAAAGGACAATGGCTAGGTACACTGGTGTACATCCATCACCCCCAGAGACATGAGGAAACACAAATTAGGAAGATAGTAGCCCAGGCCAGCTGAGGCATAAGATGAGAAAATAACCAATGCAAAAAGGGGCTAAGGATGTGGCTTAAATGGTAAGAGGGCCTGCCTAATAAGAGAGAGGCCCTGAGTTCAACACCGCCCAGTACTGCTAACATAAGACTTTCTATTATACTAGAAATTTATTTGCCATGGTGCTGGTGGGTCATGCCTGTAATCCTACTCAGTAGGCTAAGATCTAAGGATCATGGGTTTAAAGCTAGTCTGGGCAGGAAAGTTCATGAGACAATAATCTCAGTTAACCAGCAAATAGCCAGAAGTAGAATTGTGGCTCTAGTGGTAGAGTGCCAGCCTTGAGCAAAAAAAGAAAAAATTAAAAAAATCTAAGGGGTAGCACCCAGGCCCTGAGTTTACACTCCAGTACTGGCACAAAACAGTAGTAGTAATGCCATGATTATTGTTGGTGTTGGAGGGCTAAGTGAAGAGATTTTAAATGATGGTGGCTATTAGCTACAAATAAAGTTATACATAAGAAAATAGGTACCACGGGGCTAGGAAGGTAACTTAGTGGTAGAGCGCTTGCCTTGCATGCCTGAGGCCCTGGGTTCGATTCCTCAGCACCACATAAGCAAAAAGAAAAAAGCTGGAAGTGGCGCTGTGGTTCAAGTGGTAGAGCGCTAGCCTTGAGCTGAAGAGCTGAGGGACAGCGCCCAGGCCCAGAGTTCAGGCCCCACGACCGGACCCCCCCCCCTTCCAAAAAAAGAAAGAAAATAGGTACCACATTAAAATTGGGACATTTTAAAAGTTTGTAGTAGTTCCATCTCTTTAAACCTTTAAAAAATTAATTACAGTAACTAGTGAGAATGCATTCCTTACAGATGTCATTGGACTCCTTTGTTTTGATTTCAGGTACAAATACATAAAATGTGAGGTCTCTGCTGTGAATTTATATATGCATGGGCACAAATAAGTATAATAAAGGCAAGAGATGTCAAAACAGGCATGATACCATGTCTATTAGCCATGATGACAGAAGCAAGTACTGTAATACAATGAATGATTTAGCTAGTTGCTAATTCCTCTGTTACTTGGCACTTGTATAGGTGCCCTTCACCTACATGTCTGGTTTTTTGTTTTTGTTTTTTTTTTTTTTTAATTTTATTTTATTTTATTTGAGAACATACTGTACAGAGGGGTTACAATTACATGGTCAGGATAATGCATACATTTCTTACCAAGCATTGCAGCCTCCTCCTTTGTTTACCCTTCACCTCCCTTCCCAGCCTCCCCCCTCCCCCCCACCCAATCATACCCCCCTCCCCCCCCTCCGACATTGTAAAGCTGGTTTTGACATGACATTTTGTACTTCTCATTGTTGCAACAGGTCCACCTGAATCCTTAAACGACTTGTTTGTCCCCATCTCCTCCACATGTTATACTGACATCAAATATAGTGAAAGCGGGGGTTACACTGTGGGGGAGGGACATACAAAGCAACCAAGAAATAATCTTATAAATGCGTTAGAAACACACGCATGAAAGAAACAAAAACATTAAAATACATATTTGAGGGTTCGTTTTCCTAACATCACCTTCTCTGACTTTTTCCGCTTGACTCATACCTATACTAGATATTGCAAATAAGGGAAACCATGGGACCTATGTTTCTTTGGGCCTGGCTTACTTCACTTTACATGTCTGGTTTTTATCCCTGCGCCTGCAGTGATCTTTTCCTCAATGATTTTATGTCTGAATTAGAACTGTGTAATTGAATGTCTCGAAATTTTTAAGCATATAAGACTATTACTACTTAATCTTATGTTATATAGTCTTACATAATATATAAATATATTATCTATTTATAATACTTTATGTATTTTATTTGCAAATCTTCTTTTGAATATGAAAAATTCCAATGAGGACTTAATTTCTATAGCTCTAAAAGGCTGATGGTCAGATCATATTCCTCTGAATCAGACTTCAGGATTAATTCCAAAGTGCATTTCCCAATAAAGTCGTTTAATTGGACTGTTTATGTGGTATGCTTGCCAAAAAAAAAGAGTGTTTTGCTTTTTAAATAGAAGTTTATTTATATCAAACTTGGATAAGTGAGCTGTAACAATCCTGAAAGAGGGCTTTCCCCCCTACTACAAATTTAAAATGTTGGGTATTCTTCCTCCCATTTTCCCCAGAACCTTGGATGTATTTAAAGATATTATTTGGCTGCTCTTCAATTTAAGCTACCAAAAAGGAATCTGGTGATATAAAGTATATGTGTTAATTCTCTGGACAGTTTAATGACAGAGTATGAAACTGTAGATTAAAAAATATTGCTGGGCCCAGGTGACCCATGCCTATAATCCTAGCTACTCAAAAGGGTTGAAGCCAGCGTTAGCGAGAAAGTTCATGAAACTTGTCTCCAATTAGCAAAAAAATCTCAGAAACAGCACCCAGGCTGTGTATACCTCCCGCCAGGGTTCTGTGTACTCCTGAATATCTGTCCTTCCAGAAAGGTTTCTGAACCACTTTTAAAAGATAGATATATTTAGGACCAACCTAACTCACTGTAGCTGTTTCCAAAGCGCGGAGGTGGGCCTCTGGGCACTATTTAAGTAGTTGTGCACAGGAGTTGCCATTTAGCAAAGCAATTAATGAGTACAATATGCCTTGATCAGTGTCACCCCTTTCAACCTTCCTGCTCTCTGCTATGTACCCTTTCCCTCATTTTTCTTAATTTTGTAGGATATACATTGGATTCTTGTCTGTGTTTCCCCCCTTTTCTCTTCATTTGTCCACCCTGACCCCTTGGCTCCACCCTACCACTTTTGAGTACCTACTTCTTGATGTTTTTAATTTGCTGAACTTTGTTTTTAATTTTACTTTATTGTAAAGATGCTATACAGAGGGGTTACAGTTACAGGAGTAAGGCAATGAGTACATTACTGGTCGATCATTGTTACTCCTTCCCTTGTTGTTGACCCACTGTCCCTTCCCTCCCCCACCTTCCACACTCCTCCCCATCCCCCCCCCCCCCCGAAGTTGTAAAATTTGTTTCCAATATACTGTCCTGTGGGTTGTTGAACTTTGATTTGGGCTTTCTAAGGAACTCCATTATTTATCTCCCTTGAATCTACTGTACTTCCATTAATACATGTATATACACTTGCTAACCACCCAATGTATTCACTTATAAGTTTGTAAGCTAAATCTAGTTTCCAGGAATATGGTTTTAATTTATGCAAGTAGTCAAGATTCTGACGACATAAGTTGGTCTGTTTGAGTTCCCATAGTACACTGGGTGGCCTGACAGTGGAGGTTTATTTCTAACAGTACTGGGTGCTGAGAGATTTCCAAGATCAAGGTGCCAGCTTGAGTTTCTGGTGACACCCTCATCCTGGATTGTGACAGCCATCTTCCTACCAGTCATCACATGGTATGGGAGGGATATCTGTTTATCCACCAATCCTAGTGGACTAATACCTGTGGGATTGACATCTCTATCCACCAATCCCATTGAACTAATATCCTACCCTTTAACTCCATTGAATGGGAATTTCTTCCTAAAAAGATAGCCCATTCTCCAAATATAGTCATGTTGGTGGTTAAGACTTACATACTTGAAATAGGGAACATAAGCATGTCGTGGTATACATCCATCAGATGACCCAGGAGAATCAAAAGTTGCAAGAATTCTAGCCAGCCAGGGCTCTCAGTCACCGCTTAAGCTTAAGGGTTTGGGACCCAGCTGTGCTCCTCAGGCTCAGAGACTGGGATTTCTTTAGCGCAGTTCAGTCGCTCTGTGAAACGCTTCTCATTAGATGCCAGTGAGAATTTGGGAAGCCCAAGATGTCCACTCTGACTAGTCAGGTCATGAATACACACAGTTCCTCAAATAAATGTGTAAATGGAGGGATTGAGGAGGTGAAAAAAAATGTGCCTCTTAAATGAAATCTTGGGGGAGATTTGATTTCCAGCATCAATTTCCCATTTGGTCACATGAAAATGAATGAGATAACGTACTCATTTTGGACAGAAACAACCCTAAACCGGAGTGCTAATGCATGGTAGAACTGAGAAGATAGGCAGGATCCTGCCCAACTCCCCCATGGTTAGAACAGCCCTGAAATCTTTGAATTGAAGAACCTGTATTTTATTGTCCTGGTCTACAGGAGTTCCCTACAGTCCTTGCCTTCACAAGTATCACTGCATAGAGAAAAATCCTTTGGTCCTTGTGGGTGTACTAACACCTCTAGACTTGATTGGTATTGTAACTAAAACGATGTTTATGTCAAGTATGTCAAGCAAGTTCTGCTCTACCTCATCCTGCAAGCACAGAGATTACAGGACAGGTCCCCATTTCAGAAATGTTGAAGTGAAGTGGTAAAGGGACATCTTCAAAATCTAAGGACTAAGGTCTTGGTGGTCCCCAGAAAATGTTTCTGGCCATAACTTTGAACTCTTGTGTGCTGAAATCCCTTGAATTTTTAATTATTAGGTGTCATCATCTTCCCATGTATGTAGGAGGCAATGGACTTCGCAAATAAAGCTGCACCATTTGTACCTTAAAAGTCAAAATGATACCCATAAAAACAATAAAAATGAACAAAAACCAACCTGTCGGGCACCGGTGGTTCACTGTAATCCTAGCTACTCAGGAGGCTAAGATCTGGGGGATGGTGATTCAAAGCCAGTTTGGGCAGAAAAGTCATGAGACTCCATCTCCCGCAAGTGAGCAAAATGCCAGACTAGAGGTGGTTCAAGTGGTAGAGCACCAAACAAGCAAACCCAGCAAGCACACAGCCCCGAGTTCAAATCCCAGTAACATAAAACAAAAAACTGTGTCTACTGGGGCTGGGAAGGTGGCTCAGTGGTAGAGCGCTTGCCTTGCATGCCTGAGGCCTTGGGTTCGATTCCTCAGCACCACATAAGGAAAAAGCCGGAAGTGGCACTGTGGCTCAAGTGGTAGAGCGCTAGCCTTGAGCTGAAGAGCTGAGGGACAGCACCCAGGCCCAGAGTTCAGGCCCCACGACTGGACCCCAAAAAAAAAAAAACTGTGTCTACTGCAGTCCAAACTTGAATCAGGAGGGACATTCCCAAGATACCTGTCACTTTGGGGGTACAACTTCCTGCCTGAATGGTGGTCTCACCTCATAGTATGTCTCTGAAACATTCCCTTGGATGAACTCTGTTTTTTTTCATGTCCTAAAAAGCAGTCTTTTTGCTATTCCCCTCCCTCTCCGAGTTCAGCAGTGTTGACTTGCATAAAAAATCAGAGATTTCACTGTCACTGAAGTACCTGTGGCATCACGTGCTGCATTAAGTTCCTCAGTGTTGGGTAGGAATGGAGAGGGCACTTGCAGAGAGCTTAAAAGTGTCTCCATCCTGGGCTGGGAAGGTGGCTCAGTGGTAGAGCGCTTGCCTTGCATGCATGAAGCCCTGGGTTCGATTCCTCAGCACCACATAAGCAGAAAAAAAAAAAAAAAAAGCTGGAAGTGGCACTGTGGGTCAAGTGGTAGAGCACTAGCCTTGAGCTGAAGAGCTGAAGGACAGCACCCAGGCCCAGAGTTCAGGCCCCACGACCAGACCAAAAAAACAAACAAACAAACAAAAAAAAAGTGTCTCCATCCAGCTCCAGCCAAGGTAAATGATGATGAGAAATTTGAGTCTAGGTAGGAGAAAGATGAACCTGATCTTTATTATTCATCTGAAGAACTTATTTCCTCCTTTGCCTTTTTTTAACCCTTCTTTCTTTTACTCCTTCCTTCTTTTCTTCCTCCCTCCATCTCTCCCTCCCTGCCTCTCTCCCTTCCTTCCTTCCTTCCTCCCTCCCTCCATCCCTCTCTCTCTCCCTCCCTACCTATACCTCTCTTTCTCCTTTCTTCCTTCCCTCTCTCCCTTCCTTCCTCTCTCCCAATCCCTCCCTCCCTCCGTCCCTCCCTTCCTTCCTTCCTTCTTCCCTCCCTCCCTCCCTCCCTCCCTCCCTTCTTCCCTTCCTTCCCCCTCTGGGAAATGGAACACAGGGACCTCAGGCAGCTTATACAAGCAGTCTACTACGAAGCCACACCCCCCTTATTCACTTTGTAATTCATTTTCTTGGAAAAAGCATGTTCTCACACTTACTCCATTTTAATGGAAGCAAAGATAAAGTACATTGTAAACAAAGATAAAGCACAGTTGGACATACCATTCTGCTCTTGTCAGAAAGTTAATCTAACACACAACAAATGTGTTTTGGAGTCCAGCACCCATTTAAAAAGAATGAGATCTCTCATCAGTTTTAGGCTGCAAATCAAACAAGTCTAGCATTTTCTTTTTCAGCTCTCAGTGTTATTTCTCAGTAGAAGCACATCCCTTGTAAAACCTTTAATTGCTGTTTAAAACTTTAATCATCTCATTTGGCTCATTCTTTGCTTTTCTTTAACTTGAAAATCCTGATGAGGAACTTCATTAATTTCTATTAAAAGCAGAAAAATCTTTTTTTTTTTTACCAGTTTACTTAAGGATAGATTTTAAAAGCCACATTTTTAGTGTAAGCTTCTTATTGGTTCAGAGTTTTACAGTATAAAGTAATTCAGTCTTGCCTACACAGAAGATATCATTTCTACCCACTGCTCGGAGAGGGAAAACATTTAGCAGTAAAAATTCTGTCCTGACAATGATGTTCAGCCTCTTGCAGTTCCAGGCAATGCAGAAAAGGAAAGGCATATTTTTGGTGCAGCCTACAACAGGACATCTGAGCTAATAAGACACTTGCCTTAAAGTTGGCTTAAACAATAAAGGTAGTGTTGGTTTGTGAGCCTAAAAAGCCAAAGGCCCAGTGCTGGCCTCCAGTGAAGATTGATAGAGTCAGGCCATATCAGCAAGGGTGCTGTTCTTTCTCTGTTTTGCTCTTAGATGTTATTAATGCTATTCTGAGGTTGGTTCCCCTGGGGTAATCCTAACTTACTTTTAATAAGTCATAGGGCTGTATGGACATATTCTTATTTCTGCCATCCAATAAAAAAGTTCTATCCTGTGTTTTTACTGCTATGTATTTATCTTTTTTTTTATTTCCCAGTGCCAGGTTTTGAACTCAGGGCCTTATTCTTGCTTGGCTTGCTCACTGAACTTGAGCCATGCTGGTTATTTTGGAGATGGTGTCCTATAGACTTTTCTGCCCGGGCTGCCTTCAAACTAGGAAATTCCAGGTCTCAGTCTCCTGAATAGCTAGGATGACAGGCTTGAGCCACTGATGCCCAACTCATCATTCTTTGGAGATGTCACTTATGAAGACAAATACAGCCCCCCCCCCCAAGAAAAAAACCCAAACCTGAGGGCTCTCAATAACCAAAGACTTCTTAAAGTCTGCAGAGGCTCACACCCATAATCCTAGCTACTTAGGAGGCAGAGATCTGCAAATATGGTTCAAATGAAAAGGTTATTAAGACTCCCATGTCAACAGCTGCCTGGGTATGGTAGCCCATACTTGTTATCCCAACTACTGAGGAAGCACAATGTCTGGGCAGAGTTGTACATGCCTATCATCCCCAGCAACATGGGGAAGCACAAATTCTAGGAATGAGGGCCAGGCATGCCCAGGCATTAGAGTGAGACCCTGCCTCAAAAATAACCAAGGTGGCAGAACCCCAGTTTGTAACCATAGTTGTTCTTAGGTTAATATACCTAGTTAAACTTGCCTGACACTGGTAGCTCCTAGCTACTCAGGAGGCTGAAATCTAAGGATCCTGGTTCTAAGCCAGCCCTGGCAAGAAAACCCTGAGACTCTCCTCTCCAGTTCAGCAGCAGAAAAGCTGACAAGTAGAGGTATGATGATAGCCTTGAGTGAAAAAGCTAAAGGACAGCACCCAGGCCCTGAGTTCAAGCCCCACTATGGGCACCAAAAGAAAGGAGGAGGAGAAGAAAAGGAGGAGGAGGACGAGGAAGAGAGAGTTAAGAATATGTTGCACTCATTTTCCCCACACTATCATTGTATCTTCCTTCCACCACCCTTGATTGGAGTCTGCAAGTCTCTCAGTGACACAGACTCCCCACAGCAGTGGCTTCTCCAAGTCTCTTCCTTGATCACCTGACCGAAGATGACTTGCTCTACCTCTGATCCACAGGTTCTTGCTGTAACTTCCCCTTTTTGCAGGGTTGTTTTGACTATGTCCGGAGATGATGTAGCTGCCTAAAGCATCCCAATGATGGACGTGTGGTTTCTGATCCTTGTGCTGATGGAGGCAGGCAAGAAGGGTACCCTGGGGATACCTGAATTTTGCAAGGCATTAAAGCCTGGAGCGGAAACGCTTGTGAAAGCCTGAGCCATTTCACAACGAGGGTTGCCAAACCCCAGCTGCTACATTGAGATGAGAGATAAAAACTCATGAGGAAATCAAGGAAGCCAGTGAAGAAGGAATGAAGGCAGCAGTGAAGCAAAAGCAACTCCAACTCCAGCCTGCTGAGCTCCAGTAGGCCTGGCTGAGACCACTGCTGTGTGGAGACATGGGCAGGGTTATAGTATGTCCTGACCGGCATCAGTGTGGCTTTGCTTCTGGGATCACGGCTCTCAGGCACCCACGTGCTCCTGTTCAGAATAGATCAGTTCCTGAGGAGAACCAAGAATTTAACATGTATTGTTAAGATTTTTTTCTTAAAAGGCCATAAAGGTACCTGGTAAGTTTAAGCAATGAGTTCATAGTTATCTCAAGCTGGACTGTTGTCGACTAGTTTCCTTGCTGAGATATAATAGTTAATTATGTAATTTTTGATATTTTCCAAGTACCAGTCAATGAGTGAAAGCATCAAGTACCAGGTTGGAGTCCTGGTCTTGGCCCTTTAAAAAAAAAACAACAGGGAAATATTATCTAGCACACTTAGTATTTGGTATATTCCAATCTCTGATCTAAGCATTGGCTGTTTATTCCCCCAGCACTATGAGGTCAGACAGCCTAGGAGGGTAGGCAGCTTGCCCAAAGTTGCACAGCTGAGAAGGGGTCAGAGGTGGAATTTGAACTCAGGAAATGTTGCTCCAGAGCTGTTGATTATCATATACTGTACTGCCCACTCACCCTTCATGATATGATCTTGCTTATTTTCTCGCCAAGGGAATGCTTGATCTAAAACTTAGAATTACGTATTCTGATTTTTGATCAATACTTGAAAGAAGACAGAGGAGTCATTCATATTTACTTGCCACATTTTAGTGGTAACAGCCTGTCCGCCGACCAAAAGCCAGAAATCATAGGAAGGCCTTATCTCAGCAAAGGCAGCCATCAGAGGCTGATTTTTAATTACTGACCAAATCTATTTCAATGAACAGAGTGAAATGGTTACAGAAAAGGCAAGGAGTACCTAAGTCCCTCCCGAATCCTCTGGGTTATTAATAGAACATAAAACAGAAGAATCTAAACTTTCCCAACAGATAAATTAGAGAGTGGTTAGCTACAGTGGAAAAGGATTTTTTTCTTTTGCTGAACAGTTCATCATTGATTTCTTAATCCTGAGCAGCCTCAGGGCATTTACAGTGTGATTTGATATAGACATGTTTAAACTGTGCTAGGTTTGCAGTCAGAAATATGGTTTAAGAGTCTAGGAGCCAGGCCCTGGGCGGGGGAGGGGGGGGGTTCATGTCTATAAACCTAGCTACTCAGAAGACAGAAATCTGAGGATCATGGTTCGAAGCCAGCCAGTGCAGGAAAGTTCATAAGACTCTTATCTCCAATTAATCACTGAAAAAGCTGAAAGTGGAAGCTGTGGCTCATGTGGTAGAGTACTAGACTTGAACACAGAAGTTCAAGGACAGCTCCCAGGCCCTGAGTGGAAGCCCTAGAACTAGCACACACACACACACACACAGTGTGAGAATGTGGATGGTCGGATGGTAAGCACAGCTTCTCTTCTGTGGCTTGTCTGCTGGATTAAGTCAGGGCACAGCACAGACCATCAGGGAATCTGAAGATGGAGATTCAGAGAGAGGACTGGGGAGGCGGGCTGGTTGGAGGGTCTGGATGCTAAGTAAGCCATCCAGATTCAATGCAGAAGACCACTTAGCTGCTGTGGGGTTTCAGCACCCAGGTATGCTGGGAAAAAAAAATCTCTTAGAAGCCAGGCGCTGGTGGCTCACTTCTATAAACCTAGCAACTCAGGAGGCTAAGTTCTGAGGATCTCATTTCGAAACCACCCTGGGCAGCAAAGTCCAGGAGACAAAGTCTTTATGTCCAGTTAACCACCAGAAATCTGGCAGTAGAGCTGTGGCTCAAAGTGGTCGAGCACTAGCCTTCAATACTCAGGGACAGTGTCCAAGCCCTGAATTCAAGCCCCACAACGGGGCTAAAGGCTGCATTCAGAAAATCAGTCCTTGCCAGTTAGTTGAACTTGTTGGTTATTAGATGCTTTCATTAAATAACTACCCTAAAACATGTAGCTGTGCAAAGCAGATTGTCTTTTCATGAATACATTGACATTTTGGAAAGATTCAATAGAAGTCAGCCACTGAAAATGGTGATCCAGCCAGGTAATGGAAGATTAGAAGGAAGGCAGTCACAAAGACATCTCGCATTGGACTGTTCTGCGAGTTGCCTTTCCATGCCCTGTCCACTGAGGAAAGAACCACCAGACATCGTAGACAATCCTTCCTGCCTATAGCATAGATCTTGCAAGAAAGATGACATGGACTCTACTAGCCACTGGACAAGAGGGAAGGAATAGGAGCCTGTCTCATCTTGGCATTTTACCCAGCTTATTCCTATTAATCATTTATTACTCAACAGACTGCGGTATGCTTGTAACTTTTCCTCAAGTCTTGTCCCTTGCATTGCCATTTTCCATCTTGTTCCTGAGTGCTCAGATGCAGAGTATAAAAGTACTGCGTGCAAGGAAGTGGTACTCACGAGTTTATTCAGAAGGTGCAATGTGTAAAGGCCTTTATTTAGTATAGGTTGGTGTGCCTGTGATTTGTTATTAATTCATGACTAAGTTGTGGTTTCTATCATGCTAGAAATGATATTAATGGGTTAATTTGGTGTTTTGTTCTCGTGTGTGTGTGTGTGTGTGTGTGTGTGTGTGTGTGTGTGTGTGTGTGTGTGTGTGTGTGTGTGTGTGTGTGTGTGTGTGTGTGTGTGTGTGTGTGTGTGTTGGTCCTAAGGCTTGAACTCAGGGCCTGGGTACTGCCCCTGAGTTTTTGCTCAAGGCTAGCATTCTCTACCACTTTGAGCCACAGCTCCACTTCACAGACTTTCCTGCCCAGGCTGGTTTTGAATCCTCAGATCTCAGTTGCTAGGATTACAAGCATGAATCATCAGTTCCTACCTTGTGGATTCTTTTTTAAAATCATCAATAGAAAATCTCTTAGATTTCCTCAAGTAGGTTCGTGTAATGTGAACACCACCACTACAATACAAACTATATATCTCAGCTGGGTACAAATGGCAGCCAGTGAGTACACCAGGCCAGAGGATGGGTGGGGATAATGCTACCAGAACTACTATACTGTTGTTGAGACACAGCCAGGAAAATATGATTAAAACCCAGGATAGTCACATTATGGTATGCTATGAGAAGAAAGAGTATGTGGTTACAAAATATAAAGTTTCCCCCTAGAGAAGAAATAGGATGGACTTTGTCTGAGTGTCATTTTGAGAATGGAATAGGGAACTTGCATTGTCTTAAGATTCTTAGATTGGACTTCACCTCTGCTTCAATAGCGTTGTTTGCCTGAGGAAAGGATGGAGAAGAGGAGTTAACTGAGACGCAGGTAGGCATGAGACAAGTAGATGTCCTGCTGTTCAGTTCAGTTTCCTGTAATATAATCAGGCATTGTGCACAGGTTTCCATCTCAGGTCTTCCATAGTTCGGGACAGGTAGAAGACTTAGATCTGTCTTGCAGTCAATCATTGTGCCTGCCATCTACGTACGGTTTTTCAGGAGTTATAAGGAAACGTCACCTGATTGTATTCTTGCAGAGTTGGCTAACCACCATCCTTTCCACTTTGATATTCTGATTTGAAGTGGTTTGTGCTCTATGTGGATCTTTTCCCTGTTATATTCTTAGTGCTGAAAGTAGCAGCTTGTCCTGGCAAGTAGATGGCTCTTAATTTTAAACTGCTCTGCATTTGAGGATTTTTTTTTTAATGTTATTGAAAGTAGACTCTTCAGTGCCTAACTTTGGAATCCTAGCACCATGTTCTTCTGACTATACTACTTCCTACATCATTAATTAAATAAATTTAACTAAAATTTTGCCACAAAGATAAAAGATATCACGGGCCAGGTGCACTGGTAGCTCACACCTACAATCCTAGCTACTCAGGAGGTTGAAATCTGAGGATCAGGGTTCAAAGCCAGACTGGGCAGGAAACCCTATGAGACTCTTATCTCCAATAAATTACTCAAAAAAGCTGGAAGTGGCACTGTGGCTCAAGTAGTAGAGTGCTCACCTTGAGCAAAAGCTCAGGGACAGTGTTTAGGCCTAGAGTTCAAGCCCCAGGTCCGGGGGGGGGGGGGGGGGATACCATGGTCCTATTCACAAGTCTACTACTCTAGCCTGACACTATTAAAATTCTGTCCTTTTACTAATTACATATAGCGCACACTAAATCTGTTTCTTATTGGAAGCTGGCTTCTTGGACAGATCTTTTTCCCATAGGAGAGAAACTACTTGTCATGGGATAAGAGTATTGCCAACTTTGGAGAAGTATATTCTTTTTTGCATTGCAAATGGCGGGGGTGGGGGGGGAGGGGGGGACGAGGGCAGGCATTTGGTGAACCCAGCTTTCTTGCCTTATCTGAAAGACGCTTACATTTTTTTTCCATGCTTGCTGTTTGAAACATTCATAGTCATTAATTAACTGTTTGGTTACTAGTGATGGAGAATGCCAACTGGAGATGGATGTGTTTGAGCGAGTGTAATATCCTTGCTCAAGGTCACTTTGACCTCACCTGTATCTAGCTAAAGCTACAGAGTAAACTAGAAAGCCTTCAGACTACCACAGACATTTATCCAACATAGATGGAGCATGAAGGAAATGGCAAAGAATTAAAATAAAGCCATCTTTTAAAAGAAGCTGGGCACAGGTGGCTCAGGCCCTGTCATCCTAGCAGCTCAGGAGGCTGGAATCTGAGGATGGTGGTTCAAAGCCATCCTGGGCAGCAAAGTCCCCACAGATTCTTATTTCCAATTAACCACTCAAAAGCCAGAAGTAGTGATGTGGCTCCAAGTGGTGCCAGCCTTGAGCAAAAAAGTGCTCAAGGACAGTGCCCAGGCCTTAAGTTCAAGCCCCACAACTGAAAATAAAATAAAATGTGCCTAAGATAAGGGAAGTCTAGGTTGAATACTGGAAAGCATTCTGAAAAAGGAAACCTGGTAGCAAACCAAGTAGAAGAGCCTTGGCAGCCGACGCCTTCCAGCTGTATTCAGTTACTGAACAGCTGTCAAAGAAAGCAAAGCATTATTTGTCCATTTAGAACAGTTTCAGAAAGCTCTTTTTAACCCCCAGTGGTATTTTCCTGCAGCCTTCTAGTCTCGGCACAGGTTTAAAAAAAAAATACCCCATGCTTGCATCAAGCCTGAGGTTATCAGCAGAGCACCCAAGACATAGCCGGTGTTCATGTGAAAGGAATTAGATCATTTGGATTCTTATTTCCTGCTGAATTTTGCCCTGTGTACCATAGCACAAGATCAGAGATAGCCGTCCTGGCTTGAAGTCAGTAATGGTATCTACTGTTTATTTCTCCAGTACATGATAGATGATAAAAGAAAAGAAACATTGCTGTATGTATTCCTTGCAAAACTGAAGACTTGGAAACAAGCCAGATGCCAGTGGTTCATGCCTGTAATCCTGCCTACTCATGAGGCTGAGATCTGAGGATCACAGTTTGAAGCCAGCCTGGGAAGAAAAGTTTATCTCCAATAAACTGCTCAGAAAAAGCTAAAGTGGCACTGCGGCTCAAGTGGCAGAGCTTTGAGGAAAAAAAGCATAGGTATGGCACCTGGGTCAAAAAAAGAAAACTTAAGTCAATTTCAATTCAGTGTGCTTCATCTATGTAGTTGTATGACATACTATCAATGTGGCCTTTTTTACTTAATGCACAAACCATTTTGGTTTTGAAGTCTGTGGGGAGGTTGTTGATTTTTTTTTGAGTCAAACTAGATCACAAAATGATCAATGCATAGTAAATGTCTATGTATATGACAGAGAAAGTCCTGTGTTACGTCCCATCAAACTCTCTTCAAATACAGCATCTCACTTCAATTTGATTTAGACAGAAAGTTGTCTGAATTGCCTAAAATCTTTTATACTTCTCTAAAGAAGATATTTCTGTTTTTTGTTTGGGTTTTTTTGTTTGTTTGTTTTTTTGTCGGCTGTGGGACCTGAACTCTGGGCCTGGGCACTATTCCTCAGCTCTTCAGCTCAAGGCTAGTGCTCTACTGCTTAACCCACAGTGCCACTTCTGGCTTTTTCTGCTTATGTGGTGCCGAGGAATCAAACCCAGGGCTTCATGCATACAAGGCAAGCACTCTATCACTGAGCCACCTTCCCAGCCCCTATCTTCTGTATTACAATAGCATTATTTTTGTGTGTCCATCATAGGGCTTGAACTCAGGCCTGGGCCCTGTCCCTGAGCTTTAGTGTTCAAAGCTAGCATTCTGTCACTTAGGCCATAGCTCTATTTCTGGCCTTAGGAGGTGGTTAATTGGAGATAAGAGTCTCATAGACTCTTCTCCCTAGCTGGCTTGAAATGCAATCCTCATATCTCAGCCTCCTGAGTGGCTAGGATTACAGGCATGAGCCATCATGATGCCTGACTTTAAAATAGCATTTATTATGTGCATACTTCACTATGATTGGAAATGCCAGTCTATTTATTTTTTTTATATTTTACATTACAGGTGAGTATTTTCACCTGCTGTTCTTAGTTAATTAAAAGAGCAAAAGATAGAGATGAACATTACCAAACAAAAAGTGATTTATGTTCTTTGCCTTCCTGGAATTCTTGAATTAAGAGATTGCTCCTATTTTTGTCAGTTTACCTACCACATCTCACTTTTGAGGAAGTCTTTCTCATGTCTGTCCCAAATCTTTGGACATAATTTACTTTGTAACTGGAAGGGGATGTGTCCTTTTTCACTTTGTCTGGTGTGAATAGGAAAGGGTCTCCATTTTTTAATCCATTTCATAACTTTGCCACCTTGCTGGTACCCAAACCAGGAACTATTCCATAAGTCTATAAAATGAGTGCTGGGGTCAAACCAACCATTCCCAAATACCACTATCTCAGATGGGAGTCACTAGCCACCAGTTCGCATACAGATTTAAGTCTAAGTGAATTAAAATTAAACCATCAGTTGAGCCCCTGTACTCACTGTAAACCCACTAAGCACCCAACAGCATCTACACATTGCTGGTGGGTGCCATATTGGGCCTCCTAGATATTCTATCATCACCGAAAGCTGTGTCAGGTAAATAAAGAATCCTGCAGCATGCCACATTTGATTTCTCCCCACCTTTCCCTTTTTTTCTGCTGCCAGTAATGTCACAACTGCTGGTGATGATTGTGATGTGTTCTCAGGCCAAATGTGTAACATTATACATGGATTTCATTTATGAGACCTTTTCAGAGCTATTTCCCATTGAACTGCACTATACAGCACATGACCAGATACATGGCCTACCACTCCTTTATTTTTGGCCTTGGGTGATGGAAATGGCCTCTCTGGATTTCATCAGAAAAGTATCATGTCAGTCATGTCAACAGTTAATACCTGCCAGCCAAACAGGGAGTCTAGGTTCTCTCTAGCTTGACACATTTCCGCTCTAGCCTGAAAAAGTAGAAAGGTAGTGATTTCTGCCTGTACAGAACACCAACTCAGGTGAAGTTCCGTTCCCTTCTCTTCTGGCAGGAAACAAGTCACTCCTGTGAAGGAGGGTGAGGGCCAGTTTTTCTCCCATCATGTATCCTGAAAACTGGGACATGGATTTCATAAAACACACTTCATCTAATTGGTTCCAAATTAAGGGTGACCAGGTGAATAGTGAATGGAGTTGTCTACCAAGAAGGCTTGGGTTTTTCTTCAACTTCATTTCCCTTTGGATTGGAATGTGCCTTATTACCAAAGGCTTGATGGTCTGTGAAAACACAAACATTAAAACCTACAAGTGGCCAGGTTCCTTTCTCATGAGAACACTGAAGTACAGCTAGTGGAATTCAGTGCCGTCTATGGTTTGTATATTTTCATCCTCAAACGCTTTCCAGGTGGAGTTGTCAGGAGGAAAGGTAAGTGTTAATCTTGCACTCCTGAGGTCAGAGTTAGGACAGTAGGATAGAAGTAACCGAAGGGAAAATTTTAGAACAGGAAAAGGAAGGATTTTCCAATATCCAGCGCTTTCCAGTCACAGAATAGGCCAGCTGCCCAGGCAGAGTTGTCCGGAGACACACTAGGGGTATTTCAGCCACCAGTGCTGGAATTCTCCAAGCACCAGAGGCTTCCAGGAGCTTCTGGGCCCTTCCTCCCACTGTTGGGTTCTGAGACAACAGAGAAAAGTAGGCTTCCAGCTTCACCCCAGCCTGGAGGGGAGGAGAGTACTTTGGCCAGCCAGGTAGGAAGTCCAGTGGCTCCAGAGAGGAGGAAGCTCCCATCAATGAGCTTGGACTCAACACCTCGACAGCTCGTTCCTGGCTTAGTGCTCTGTTCCTGGCGTGCAGGAGGCAGAGCTCAGGCCCGAATGGAAATCAGTGATCTGCTTGCCTCATCAAGAGCATCTGGCTCAAAAGTGAAAAATGAAAAAGGGCCAAACGCAATACAGTAGATGAGTTACATTCCAATGCCAAATGTAAGACAATAATAATAATTAAGTCCAGTGTATAGGCAGACACTACCCTGGGCAGCCCAGGGGCCCTCCACCTGAAACGTATGGAGGGAGAAGGGAGGATAGAGCTCAGGCCAGGCCTTCTCCCCCAGCCTTGCCTCCAGCTCTCACGAGAGCAAGCTCAGCCATCATTAGCAGCACTATAGTGCTTTGTCTTAGAGAAAGGGTGCAAAGGCTTGTGCCCCTCAGAACCCAGCAACAAGGTGGTTCCCAGAAACAAGTTGGCGGTAAGGGCTTGGCTGTGGGGCTGGGGTAGAAGAAGTGAATTGCCAACCTTTTTCTTTGTTTTGGTCAGTCATGGGACTTGAACTCTGGGCCTGGGCGCTGTCCCTCAGCTCTTCAGCTCAAGGCTAGTGCTCTACCACTTGAGCCATAGTGCCACTTCTGGTTTTCTGGTGGTTTATTGGAGATAAGAGTCTCACACACTTTCCTGCCCGGCCTGGCTTTGAACCTTGATCCTCAGATCTCAGCTTCCTGAATAGCCAGGATTACAGGCGTGAGCCACCAGCTGCCCAGCTGAGTGTGCCAACTTTTAACCTTGCCTCTTTTCTTTGACACTTGGGAATGTCTTTTTTTTCTTTTCTTCCTATTCTTCTAAGCCAACTTCAACAAGCAGAGGGCTTTTCACCTTCCCTGGTGACCTGATCAGATCAGACTTGGAAGGCAGTGCCTGGGACTTGAACCAGCAGCAGCTTGGTTATGGCAAAAAGTGTATGCGAGTTAGACTCTGTGAGCTTGAATCTCCTCAGATCTGCCTGAATCTCAGCTCTGCTCTGTAGCAGCTATGCAACCTGGGCAGATCACTTAATCTCTTTGAGTTGATTTCTTTGTTAAATTAGGGCTAGCTCCTGGTAAAAGTAAGGAGTAATAAAACCCTCCTGATTAAATGAGACAATACATGTGTGTGTGCTTTGTAAGTGCTCACTTCTTTTGGAAGGTCATTGACATGCCTTGGTCAAGTGCACTCTAGATATATTTTTCTTAGGTTGATCCATTGTCAAAGTATATCTACTGTAAGGGAGAGCACTGGTGGAAAGATCCTTCAGATCTCAGATCTCAGCCCTCAGCCGGCCAAATAGCTAGGATTACAGGCGTGAGCCACCAGTCCCCAGCCAATTCATTGTAGTGTTAAATGCAAATGGAAATTTGACAAGGACACATTGAGAATATACTTGTGCTGGCAGAAAGCATGTGTGTGTTACATCTTAGGACTTATAAAAAATTCAGAAAGTCTGTTCCATCCATTGGTATAGAAATTCTTTGACTCTGAATGTAAACTTGGTGACGTGTTCTAAAAGGAAGGCAATGACTAAATGTAGGGAGGGACTAGGGAGCACCCTATTAAAAACAGGGAATGCCAGGCACTGGTGGATCACACATATAATCCTAACCACCTACCTAGGAGGCTGAGATCTGAGGAACAAGGTTAGAAGCTAGCCCAGGTGGGAAAATCCCCAGCTTTATCTCCAGTTAACCAGCAAAAAGCCAGAAGGGGAGGTATGTCTCAAGTAATAGAGCACCAGCCTTGATGGAAAAGCCAAGCTAGAGCATGAGGCCCTGAGTTCAAGCTCCAGTATGGCATAAAAGAAAGAAAGGAAAGGAAAAGGGAAAGAGAAAAAGAAAGAAAAAGAAAGGAAGGAAGGAAGGAGGGGAGGGAGGGAGGGAGGGAGGGAGGGAAGGAGGGAAGACAGGAAAAGAGATGAAAGAGGGGAAGGAAAGAAAGTGAAAGAAAAAGGAAGGGAGGGAAGAAGGAAGAAAGGAAAGAAGGGACAAACCAATGAATGAAATTAAGCATACCCCATATAATTTGCTTTCCTTCTGAGGGAAGATTTACCATACTATTAATAAGCAAAAATGGTTCATCACTGAAAGTTTCTTACATTAAAATAGTCACAGGACTTCATCTGTGGTTTTAATGAATAATTCATCTTTCATCTGCAGAAATCATATACATAAGATTTTTCTTCACATCTTAAATCAGGCCTGTAGGAGTTGTGATTAGATTCTTCATCTCCAAATTTTTAATTTAAAGTGGATTCACAGTTACTTTCTACTAAGTATCTCATTTCAAATTTGGGAAGAAGGTCCTCAGTTAACACTGAATATTGTAATTTGGTAGAAGTAGCTTATGAAATGCTAATGGTGAGGGCTGGGAAGGTGGTTTAGTGGTAGAGTGCTTGTCAAGCATACATAAAGCCCTGGGTTCGATTCTTCAGTACCACATCAACAGAAAAAGTCTGAAGTGGCACTGTGGCTCAGGTGGTAGAATGTTAGCCTTGAGCAAAAGAAGCTCAGGGACAGTGCCTGAGTTCAAACCCCAGGACTGGCCAAAAAAAAAAAAAAAGGTTAATGGTGAGCAAATGTTCCAGTACTGGCTATTTCAGTTAAATAGTTTATAGTTAATAGTGTATTATAAAATAAACTTGGGTTTCTACTTGCTTCTAATTTCATCCATTCAAGTTATGCGTGACCATTACGCACATTATATAATGCAAAGAAATGATCAAGAAAATTGAATGATTAAAATGTAAGGTACAACCAGGTTTGCAACAAGGGCTCACTATTCCTCTTAAAGTTATAATCGGTTTTTTTTTAAGTTGAAAACTAGCAGTTTTATGGAAATAACTGATCAAAATAGACTGTTATGATAACATGTCTGAGCTGTTCCATATCTTTAAAAAATGTCCTGCTTTTAAAAAGCTAAATGTTAGCAGATGTTTGTCTATTTTTAAGACTTTGTCTTGAGAACCTCTCTGTAGCACTTATTTTCATGATGAAGTAGTAGTTTTGTTTTTTTGGCACAGTTCAAACTCTTCTTCACCAAGTCCTATACTCTTAATTGTATAGTTGAAAGTAGGTTTCTTTTTTTTTTTTCATTTGTAAAGGTGATGTACAGAGGGGTTAGGATTACAGTTACATAAGTAAGGTAATTTCTTGTTGAATGGTGTCACCTCCTTCCTTGTTTGCTCCCACTTTCCCTCCCCCTTCCCTCCCCCGCAGGTTGTAAAGTTCATTTCCAACTTAGTGTCTTGTGAGAATCCTTGTTTACATTGGTTGAAAGGAGGTTTCACGAATTGCATGTGACTGATTTTGAAAGATCAATGCATGAATAAGGACAGATGGAGAATGACAAAAATGTTTTAATATCTGCCGACAATTAAAAGTCTTCCTTTCCCTGCATTGCCTCTGTGCTCCTCGGTAAGCGTGATTTTATTGGTTTGGGCTGATGGGAAAGGAAACATCACAATTTTGGAAAAATATATTCACACTTTTGTCCTAGTAAATGTAGTTTTAGAGTCATCCTTGAGTCCCTTCCAGTTTAAGGCAAATCTTCATTCTGTAATCCTGTGTGTGGCTCATTAGAACTGTCACTAGTAGACAAGGTCATGGGTTCAGTCTCCATATGGCCTTATGTATATGGCGGCCAAGGGCTCCATACAAGCAAGTAGGAAGTTGTAAGGTTTGTGATGATTCATGATTTCCTGAAAAACAAGTCAAAGATATTTGCCCTCTTGAGGCACAGATGGTGGTATAACCCTTATACTCCTGGGCTGGCACATCCAGTAGGAAATGAGGTCACCCCAGAGAGTGTTTTGAGAACATCTTGGATCTTAAGTTGCTTTCTACTACCATAAAATGTAATGACCCACAGCTCTGGAGGAGAGGCTGCAGGCTCACTCCAGAATTACTGAGTGTTTTTCCAAGAGCTGGGCCATGATGGAAAGAAAGCCTTACTCTAGGAAGCTAGATCTGGCAGGACTGTTAGCCGCGAAGGATGTTGGCTGAATTTAACTCTGAGGAGGAGGAGGTAGATAATGGCCTAATGGAGCAAAGAAATGGAGTAATGGCTGGTTCTCAGGTGCAGACTGCCCTGTTTAAGATGCCATTTTCTGTGCTTCCCTCCTTTGTGTTTTGAGGTTGTCCTTGAGAGTCTTCATCCTGAATCCAATGGTTTTAACGGACAACCTGAAAAGAAAGAACATCTAAAGAAGCAAAAGAAATTACTTGAAATTGACTGATATTGATGACAGCAGGACTTAAACGTTTTTCCTCTGCTCAATTCTGTTCTTTTCATGTGAGATGTTCAAAGAGGAACCAAAAACACTATTCCTATCATAGGATCCATTAAACACCTGCACTGAAATCCAAAATGGGTCTAGGAGTATATAGCTCAGCTATAGAAGCTTGCCTAGCATACAAGGGCCTGAGTTAAATCTCTAGGAAAAAAAATTCACAACTTGAAATCTTCTGAATCAGGTTTTAACCATGTGATGGCCCACCTCTACAATCCTAACTACTCAGGATGCTGAGATCTGAGGATCAAGGGTCAAAGCCAGCCTGACAGGAGAGTTTGTGACACTCTTACCTCCAGTTTAACCAGCCAAAAACAAAAAGTCAGGGGCTGGGAAGTTGGCTCAGTGGTAGAGTGCTTGCCTTGCATGCATGAGGCCCTGGGTTTGATTCCTCAGCACTACATAAGCAGAAAAAACTGGAAGTGGCGCTGTGGTTCAAGTGGTAGGTGCTAGCCTTGAGCTGAAGAGCTGAAGTACAGTGCCCAGGCCCAGAGTTCAGCCCCCAAGACCGACCAAAAAAAAAAAAAGCCAGATATAGTCCAAGTAGTTAGAGTACTAGCATTGAGTGAATAAGCTAAGGGACGGTACCTAGGACCCGAGTTCACAATAAATAAATAATGAGTAAACTTTTCAGTGGAAACTCTTGTAGGAGTAGCAAACTAAAATGATTGTTGTAAAAAAAAATGAAATGATCGTTGTGATATATTTATCATAGTATGCATGGATTTTGCTCAGCTTGGGTGAGTCTGTTTTTGTGTTTTGGCATGCTAATGTCCAAGATGTTGGACATTTCCCTCCTGATAATGTAGGAGCACTTCCTAAGAACCTCTCTCCTGGTTTCTCTGTGTTGAGAAGGGGCCAAAGGTCAAGTTCACACTGCCTTCTGTTTCCAGCCCTGTCTTCACACACATGCACCTGTGCCTCTCCCTGTGATCACTGTCATCGGCCCATTATCCCTTCTACCCAGTCTCCCTCTGCTGCTGTCAGTCTCTGCAGTGCTTCCTTCTCCTGCTCAAAAATCATCAATGTTCCTCTGCTCTTCAAGTTTTTCATTCACTGTTTGATATACTTGGTTATTTTATAGAGGTCCCAGATTCTGGAAGATTAAGTACTTAGAAGTTAGCTTATCAGATCTGATAGTTCTCCAATGTGTCTCCTTAACTGGACATTTTCTCCTCTGGCTGCCTAAATATTGTTTCTGCAGGTAGCCTAAACTTCTAGAAAGTTCTTCATCACAGCAAGTATAAATATAACTCATTCTATACCCACTCTTTGTTCATGACCCATCTTCAGCAAGGAAATCCTTAAGTCACCAAAACTTAAACATATATCTATATATGTGTATATGTGTGTATGTGTGTACATATATTATATATATGCATATATGTATACATATATATACAAACATATAATGTATATATATACATATACGTGCACACATATGTACATGTTTTACTCTTTTATTGTCAGTAGTAGGGCTTGAACTCGAGGCCTGAGTATTGTTGCTGAGTTCTTTTGTTCAAGGCTAGCACTCTACTTGAGCCACAGCACCACTTCCAGTTTTCTGGTGGTTAATTGGAGATAAATCTCTCAGACTTTCCTGCCTGGGCTGGCTTTGAACCATAATCCTTAGATCTCAGCCTCCCAAGTAGCTAGGATTATAGGCGTGAGCCACGAGTGCCCGGCTATATTTTACTATTATTCAGGGGAAGCTTACAGATTGTTTCCACTGAACAAGTACTTTTTTTTTACAATTCCCAAGAGGAGGTGACCATACCATCAGGGAAGCACTAGAATCCACCAAAACACAGAAGAGTAAGGGAAGGAACAGGCAAAGTTGTGTGTGTTGGAGGTGGGGGAGGGAAGGCCAGAGGATAGCCCAGACAGATAAGTTGGCAAGGCTGGTTTGGGATTGATCAATTTGAAGTGTGTCAGAAGGTTAGGGCATAGCACCTGCCCCCTAGTTGCCGGGTTTGTGGTCCTAGGGTGACTGTGGTCCAGAATGTAAGAGTCCACAGGAAATGGTGAGGTGTGTGTGGCTTTGGATTGAACAGTGAAATATGAAAGTCATGCTTCCTAAATTATAGTGAATGAGTTATACTGAATAATTGACTATCTCCAGAGTTTAGCTAATCCTAAAAAGGGCAGTCACTTGAGAGTCAGCAAAGCTCCAAAATGCCAAAGCTTCCAAAATACAGAGCATAAAGTCACCATTAATGCATCTACTTATCCTATATCCTATGGGACTATAGCTATATAACCTTGAATGAGAGCCACAAGTGGCTCATCTGTGAACCTAAAGGTTGAAAATGGCAGCACAGGGAATATGGGGGAAAGGGAACCCTATCACACTGTTGGTATGTAACTGGTACAATCACTCTGGAAGGCAGTTTGGGAGTTCCTCAAAAACCAACATAGATCTTCCTTCTGACCCAGCCATACCACTCTTGGACATCTACCCTGGACATTACAAGTCAGGCTACAGTAAAAACACTTGTACATCCATGTTCATTGCTGCACTGTTCACAATATCCAAGTTATGGAAATAGCCCACATGCCCTACAACAGATGAGTGAATCAGTAAAACATGGTAGATACACATAATGAAATGTTACTCATTCATCAGAAAGAATAAGATTATGTCATTTGCAGGGAAATGGATGGACCTAGAACAAATCATGCTGTGTAAGATAAGCTAAACTCAGAGACAAATGGCATTCATATGTGGAAACTAGATGTAAAATACAACTGGGCATGATAACCTGTACAGGACTGTAATCACTCACACACAAACAGACTAAAGGAATGTACCCTTAGGGGAGGAGCCCAAAGGTGTAACTTCTCTGGACATTTAGAATACTATTCATCAAAATGAATTCCAGGAAATGGAAACAAGGGTTTTTTAGTAGTGGTAGTGGTGTTGGTGATGTTTGTTTTCACTTTGGGAGTTTTTTGGGGGGAAGCAACAGGGATCTTTGAAAGGGGTGGGGAGGGGAGACAGCAATGGTAGGGGAGACATGCCTCAAAAAGAACTATACTTATTACTCATTACCAGATTCATGTAACTGTAACCCTTCTGTATATCAGCAGTGAAAAGGGGGGGACAGCTGTGAATGTGGCTTAGTGGTAGAATAGACCACTACTTCAGTTATGGTATCACAACCCCTCTGTATAATACCTTAGTAGTAACAATAAGATGGTATTTATTTTTACAAAATAGCAGCCCAGCTAGGAGCCACTGGTTGTCCCTGGGAGGATGAAGCCTCTGGCGGTTCCATCATTTCCTCCCAGGTGTAGGATCAGCTGCAGGAGCTAGCCCTGAGCCTGTAGAGTGGATGACTGGGGCTCTGGCTAAAGGCGGGCTGGTCCACGGCTCGACACCTTGGAACTTGGCTTTAATCTCTTTTACATGGGGACTTTGCTGCCTAGGCTTGTATTCCTAACTCCTTTAGCCAATGGGCTCTCTTGGGGACATAATTACTGGACCTGCGTCTTTCATACTTTTTGAGTTCTTGGTCTGTGCCAGATGATTCTTAAGTGTAGAGTACACGTCTATGACCTATTTGACAGGTTCACATTTAATAATGCCTTGGTGAAGAAAACTAAAAATAGCATCGATTTCTGAGAAGACAAAATATGGCAGACCTTCTATGCTGCCACGTGGAAAAATAAATTTTAGTTTTATGTGATAGAATTGGCCATTGAGGCAATAATGAAAGGGTATGGAGAACTTTTATTTTTCAAGGCAAAAGAAGGACATGAGCTCTAAAGGCTAAAGGTGAAAAGTTAATCCATTTGGCCGAAAGTAAGAATTGTATGTTGGTGTTCATTATGGGGGGAAAAAAATCAAACAGAACTTATTGTTCATAAAAGGCAGATTGTTCTCCCATAAATGAAGCAGGAAATGTGTTATGAAAAGTTTTAAATTTCTCAGAAAACTCCTAAAAATTGGCTTTTATAAATCCTGGTGTTAATCAGGACCTTATACAGTTTTATAACTTGTAAGAATAAACAATTTTTAGTGCTGGCCCATTAGTACAGAGTTTATTCAAATAGATGTTAAAGAAAAAAAGCAGAAAGGCATTTGATTAAACAAATGTACATTTTGAATACAAAATGAATAGCAACCAGCAGCCTAATTAGCATATGATTTTAATTCTACTTTTCAGTTGCTACTTGTGCTGACCTAAATGGCTTTGCATTTCTTACAGTACTTGAAAAACAAAACACTCAGTAGAGCTTGTAATAAGAAACCCTCAGATTTGCTTCTCCCTGTTGTCCTCCGGGGAGACTGAACCCATATGGAACTTTCTAGAACAACATGTTAAACTAGTGGAGCACAGTGAGTGGTTGGTATAAGTACTGTAGGAGAGATGGGAGTGGTTAGAATTTGTCAAGAGAAAAGGATAAAACTTGATCATCCCCTGATCTGAGAATTACTTAATAATTTGGAAGTCCACTGGTAAAAAAAAAATAATGAACCTTCATATCCAGGTACCAGTGCCTCACCACGGTAATCTTAATTTAGTCAAGAAGCTGAGATTTGAGGATCAAGGTTGGAAGCCATCTGGTAGGGAAAAAAAAGATCTCAAATTAACCACCAAAAAAGCCAGAAGTGAAGGATTAGCTCAAGTGGTAGAGTACCTTACACTTTGGCCCCTTACTATATACTTTGGTGATATTGTTCTGGGCAAGGCCTTACCCTCTTTTTTATAGATGAGAAATTCTAAGCCTTAAACTGTAAGTAGCAGAGGTAACACTCAAACAGGGATTGTCAGAGTCCAAAGCCCTGGATCCTTAAAAGAATAAAATTTTTAAAAAGCATAAAGCATACTATCTCCCCATTTTCAATTTTCTTTCCTTAAGAACTTAGCTTTTGGTGATGGGAATGGGAGTTGTGGGAATGATTATGAGGTGATGGTAGTGATGATAGTGGTGCAGATGGTGGTGGTTTTAGGACTTTATTTCACCAAGTCAAGTTAGTGACGTGCTTACAAACACACAAGTGCAGGAATACCTGACTAGACAAGACCACCAGTCAATCCTCCAGCAAATCCTGTAATCTCTTCAAAGATGTTAGTATTCCGAGTTAATTTTATTTATTTTATTTATTTATTTTTGTCAGTGTCGTAGGGCTTGAACTTTGGGCCTGAGCGCTGTCCCTCAGCTCTTCAGCTCAGGGAGCATTCTACCCACTTGAGCCACAGCGCCACTTCCGGTTTTCTGTTGGTTTATTGGAGATAAGAGTCTCACGGACTTTCCTGCCCGGGCTGGCCTTGAGCTGTGAGCCTCAGATCTCAGCCTCCTGAGTAGCTAGGATTACAGGCGTGAGCCACCAGCGCCCGGCTTAGTATTCCTATTTTATAAACATCAAAATGATGGCTTAGGTGGCTATAAACTTGGTCGTGGTCATACAATTGATTAAGTTAGGAAGCTGGCCCCACCCTATGTAACCATAAAATGCATTTTCTGTATACACTCCCTAGTAGGCAAGACTGTCCATAAATAGACCCTAAAGTGCCCTAAAATAACACAGCTTCATCTGAAACCAAACAGAACATTTTAATAATAGGTTCACTGTAGCTTCTTACATATATCCCCTTCTTTGAAAAGATAAGCACATATGTATAACTTAATCACTACACTGACTAAATTTCAGCTGCTCCTGGCACGGCTTTCTTTCTTTCATTAGATTTCAAGTGTCAAAGAACTCCACACACTTGGGTCATTCATAGCCTTCCAACAGCCTCTTCAGCTTGCTTTTGCCCCCACCCCCATTTAAAAAAAAGTGATTAATGAGGCAGTGTCGTTGCTACTAGCTCCCACTTAACACTTCCTGACGATCCCTTCCCAGCCGGGAGGAACGGCTTGCTAAAAATCATCATTGTCATTATTACCATTATCATTGTCATCAAATCTCAGGGCTTCTTTATAAAAATAGATGCTATATGCCTTTTGCTCTTCTCCTAACCCTAGACCAAATTTAAAAAAAAAAACACACACACACACACAATAAAAGACTGTAAATGCATATTCCATAGATCTGGAAACCTACACACACACACACACACACACACACACACACACACACACACACACACACACACACATACACACACACACACACACACACAGAGGTTGCTTGGCAACCATTATTCTAGCATCTTCCAACAGATGTTTGAGCTTGGCTAAGGTGTGCACACTAATTTTATAGGGATGCTTAATATTGCTCATTAACTTAGTCATTTCCAGATTCTTCTCAATTCTCCTAAGGGGACTTTGTATCTTTCTAAACCTTTTAAAATAACAACAAAACAAACTCATTTTAAAGGGATTTCTTACAGTGATTTCCTTATAAATGTTTTGTGGGCCCTCTGGTTACCACCACTAGTTTGGTTGGTAGCATAAGCCCTGTGCTGAAGCTTAGTAAACCTATCTACTGTATTTCCATTTCCATGTCATTGTCATAATGCTTCTTACCATAGCTGACAAAAATGAGGAGATTGCTATTGACCTTTATGGAAAAGTTCTTTCACCTTTGAACCATGACTTTTAAGGTATACATAAGTAGCATCATTTTGGTGGTCAGTAACTCTTCCATTCTTTCTTCCTGGGAACAATCATATTCAAAAGTTTCAGTTGAGATTAGTAATCATATTTTCATGCAATACTTTTTAAAGCTGTTATTTCTTTTTTGGTGGTAATGGGGTTTGAACTCGGGGCCTCAGACATGCTAGTACTCTACTGTTCAAGCTCTGTCTAATTGATTTTAAGCACATAAATCACTTGGATTTACCTGCCCAGGCTGGCTTTGAACTGTCATCCTTAGATCCCAGCCTCTTGAGTAGCTAGGATTGTAGGTGTGAGCTACTGGCCCAGCACATTGTAGATCTTTTAAGGGGATAAAAAGATTACTTGAGAAAATGCAAAGGTTTGTTTTTTTTTTTTGCAGAGGTGGGGAAGGGTGGTAATAACGATTTTTTAATTGCTGTATGTCTACGATGCTTATTATGGTATATTTCAAGGCATCTGGCAATGTTAGTTAAGAAAGTGCTGTTCAGAGCTTGATCATTGATTTGCTTCTCGCACAAATTTCTTATGATGGGAAGTGGGACAAACTGATTGCCCAGAGACATCCTGGCAGCCTTGCCAAGACAGAAGTTTATCCATCGGAGGGACAGAGACATGAAGAGGTTGGAGTGAGAGAGTTCATCGTGGCAGTGCCTGCCAAGCCTGAGAAGCTCCAGCAGCGTCAGCTCTGCCCAGCGGCTGCCTGTGTGGCTCTCCTCTTCTTCCTCCCAGCTGAAGCTGTTAACTGTGGAGTCTGCCACATGGCTGTCTTTTCCTGAAGCTAGGAGTGGAAGTCAGTTGCCAGAGATGGTTAGAAAACACAGAAAATGGTTATTCTGCATTCCCAGAGGCTGCAGTGTGTGAACCTACCTCTTACATGCTTCTCAGAGTGAATAGAAAGAAAGTCAAGCAGTCTAGGGAGATTGCGATCCTCTGGTGAATGTTGGCAGATGGAGGTAGGAATTCTGTGTGAGTCACGATGACCTCAGATCAGTGCCTGAGGGCAGCTTCTGGAACCATACAGACTTCAAAGGGGTCTGCTTGGAGAATGGCTATAGAGGGGCGATCAGGGAGCTAGGTGTGCCCAAGTGCCCAGCAAGCTTGTCTCTAAGGTGTGCCTGCCTTGCCCTTTCTCCCCCAGAGACAGAACAGAAGTCTCAGTTTTTGCACAAGAGTGTCAAACTGAATATTGCTTTTAGAGCTACACCCACCCATGAATTACCAACTGCTTTAGTAAAAGTAGGAATTGGATACAAGTGACTTCATAATACAATATATTACAAAGTGGGAGCTGGGAAGGTGGCTCAGTGGTAGAGCACTTCCCTTGCATGCATAAGGCCCTGGGTTCGATTCCTCAGCACCACATAAGCAAAAAAGAAAAAAGCCAGAAGTGGTGCTGTGGCTCAAGTGGTAGAGCGCTAACCTTGAGCTGAAGAGCTCAAGTGTCCAGGCCCAGAGTTCAGGCCCCATGACCAGACCCAAAAAAAAAAAAATATATATATATATATATATATATTACAAAGTAACATTCTATATGTTAGATAATATATGATATATGGATCTTTCAAAATATGTGTGATATCTAAAAGGACATGATTCAACAGCATTTGAGAATTTGAAATTTATTTATTTTTGTCAGTTGTGGGGGTTCAATTCAGGACTAGGGCGCTATCCCTGAGCTCTTTTGCTCAAGGTTAGTGCTCTACCACCTTGAACCACAGCTCCAGTTCTAGTTTTTGGTTAATTGAAGAGTCTCATAGGGACTTTTCTGCCTGGGCTAGCTTCAAACTGTGATCCTCAGATCTTAGCCACCTGAGTAGCTAGGATTATAGACATAAGCCACCATCCCCAGCCTGTAATTTTTTTTAATATAATTGAATTGATACAATATAATAGAAGACCAGAGAAAATAAGTTATGATAAAACTAGTGCAAACTGAGTGCATTCTGATTCTGTCAGACCATAAAGTAAACCATTCTGTTTGTAAAAGAAATACAATGAATGGGTGGAAGGCAGTCTCTCCACATGTGAGTAGCCCACAATCTGCTTTCTGCTAAGTGGTAAACATCTCTGAGAGCAAAGGGCTGGTAACATTTTAAAAATAGCCTCTCATTTGGAAAACATTTTTTAAGCCACCAAGCAATCTTTCATTGTTTTATTTAAGAGATGAAAAGCCATTGTAACTCTCCTAAATTAGTGTTAAATATAGCCAATCAATGGCTCAGCTGGTTTCCCCATGTTGGGCAACTCAGGAGTTCAGGGCATCTCTTGCGTGGTGTCCTGCTGGGAAAGGTTTCTACCAGGCTCCTCTGACCAAACCTAGAAAATGCTGGGCTCCCCATTAGAAGAGACTTCGGGGAAACAACAGCTCTTAAAACCCCAAAGGGAAAATTAAAACCCATGAACATAGGCCAATTTAAGGAAATTTAAAAGAAAACAAGAAGAAAAAATTCACAGAAACATTAAAAAAAAATTTAAGTTCTCAGATTTGACTGCCCCATTCCCAAGTAAAGCCAGAGTTGGTTAGAGAAATATAGATATTCAAAACCAGGGAGTGATGTTCCTCTAGCTCTTCTGTTCCTAGTGTGTGTGGGAGCGCACACACACACACACACACACACACACACACACACACACAGAGCTTTTATTATGTTCTGGAATATTCCATGTTAGCATAAGATTTAAGAGACAGATGGAGGGTATTTGTTTTGTCATTTAGAAGTGGTGTTATAAAATAAATGCATTCTGTCAATTGTAGAAAAATATAGTATACATTATTATTTAACAATAAAGGGAGCCGAGTGTGATGGTTCACACCTGTAATCCCAGCTGCTAGGAGGAGGTAGGAGAAGGCTCACTCTAAGGAAAAGTGAGATCCTTTCTGGAAAAAAGAAAAAGGAAGGAGGGAAGGAAGGAAGGAAGGAAGAAAGGAGGGAGGGAGGGAGGAAGAAAGGGAGGGAGGATGGGAGGGAGGGAGGGAAGGAGGGAAGAAGGGAGAAAGACATAGAGAGGGAAAGCAAAAAAGAAGGAGAAAGAGAGGCTGCAGAAATAATAGGATATTTGAATAGCAAACACAAGGCCCAGAGTTCAGTTCCCAAGGGGGAGGGGGATTGTCAAATCCTCACTAGGGAAATCTTCCTTGTGCCTGTGGATTATGCCCCATAATTCTGTCCTCCCATCCCTGTAATTATGTGTGTTCTTAACTTGCTGCTTAGAGGTGCCTTCTCCCAAGCCAACAATTGGAAACAGTCTTGTTACATTTAGTTCTAAATCGGTGGCAGTGCGAAAGGAAATGACTAAAAGATAATGCTGGACCAAAAGATAATGTTTGGTTTTCTACCCACAAAGCAGATGCTCTTTGTACTACTTAAAATGGACTAGCTTGTGCCCACAGAGCCAAAACTCCTGGTGTTTGCCAAGAGCAGAGGAGCTCTGAAATTCTGGCAGGGGAGGAATTCCGGATGGAGTGCCTGCTGCTGCTTTCTTGGCTCTGCCAGGCTGGTGGAAGGCTGAGGCTTCTCTCGAGGCATAGACTGAAATCCCAATGGTGAAATAATTCACTGGATAGGAGTGTGGAAGGTAGAGTCCTGAGCCGCTCGCTCCTGGGGTCCTCCACCCTGACCAGACAGACATAAAAAAGTCTGAGAAGGAAGCTGAGGACAGAGGGAGGCCGTGGATGTGTTTTCAAGGAGATGGACTCTAGCTATGCAGGGCCATTCGGAGATGGCATCTCCCACCCAGCAAGTGTCATGAGAAGAGCATTCATCAAGGCTTTTCAGGTGGCTCACAAATCTGCGGAGACAGGGCTCAAAGCCAGGACAACCCATGAGCCATGTGCTAATAAGACTGTTCCCATGACATCCTTGCCACCCCCAAACCCACACCTCCTCCACGGGCCTTTGTCACAAACAAAGCACCTGCTTCTTGATGCTGCCATCCTCTTCCAAATCAAATCTAGCATGAGGACATCAGCCTAACAAAACGATCGCTAAGGGAGGCTGAGAAAGGAGGCCATAAGGACTCATAGGAGCAGCCCCAAATGGAAGAAGGCTGGTTGAAAAGATGGCCCGCTGTTCACCCTTCCGATCTCAGCCTCCATACCATCTCTTCCAGGAAGCTGTCTCCACTAACCCCCCAACCCGCAATCAGGGCCTCTGAGTACAGCGGATTCCTGGAAAACCACGTCCATCCATTCTGTCCCAATCATGGTCCTGCCACACCCCTTGTAAATCTTTGCACTGGGTGATGGCTGGTAAGGGCCTGAAATAGAATGATGTTCACAGTGCAGAAGGAAAGCTTGCTTTGAGATGAGTGAATACAAATCAGCAGAACTTCATGATGGGTGTACAGGATAAGGGGTAAGAAATGACCAGAGCATTTGGGGTTTGGAAATCAGGGATCCCCATTTAGTGGACTACTCAAGCCCTCTCCACCCACAAAGAAACATGGTGCATTTTAGTGATGTTTAGATTTGGGACTACTTTTAGAGTCTCCTTTTTTTAATCTGCAAATGGAAGTGTTCATCCACTGCAGGTGGCTCATGTCTGTAATCCTACCAGCTAGGGAGGCAGAGTCAGGAAGGTTGTGCTTTGATGACAACTCAAGTAAAAAGTTAACTATGTCTTCATCTCAATCTATAAGCTAGGTCCCACTTATTATTCAAGAAGCAAGAGTGGGTGAGTATGAGGATTGTAATCTGAGGCCCTGGGCAGAAATATGAGACCCTACCTGGGGGGGGGGGAGATTTAAGCACAAAAGGACTGGGGGTATGGTTCAAGTAAGGCCTTGAATTCAAACCCTAGTACCACAAAAAAAAAAATTATTACTGAGTGTCAATGGCTCATTCCTGTAATCCTGGCTACACAGAAGTCTGAAGTCTGAAGATCACAGTTTGAAATCTGCCCAGGCAGGAAAGTCTATGAGATTCGTATCTCCAGTTATCCAGAAATGGAGCTGTGCCTCAAGTGATAGAGTGCTAGCTAGCCTTGAGTGAAAAAGCTAAGGGACATTGCCCAGACTGAGTGTAAGCCACAGTACCAGCACACACACACACACACACACACACACACACACGCACACGCGCACACACACACACACACACACACACACACACACACACACACAATGTATTAGTAAAAATTAGTACCTCCACCAGACAGAAGATTTTTCTGGTTGCCATTTAGTGGGAATAGTGTTGATTTTTGATTGGATAGTCTGAGTGTTACTCTAGAAATAAATGATACCCTGGGAGTATACAAGAATTACTTACGTGGACCATTGCTCTATCTTGTCACTCAAGAAGAAAAGGCTTCAGTGAATCAAAGGCCATCATTGCAGAACATAAAGGAGGATTCCATAGTAAAGAAATCCAAGTGGTAAAACTTGAGAGTGTGTTTGAGTAGACTCCTTTCTTTGTATGTTGGTGAGTTCTTTTTTCCCACATCTCAATGGCTTTAGCCTTCTCAGTACAGTAAAGAGAGTCAGAACCTTGTAATATCAATTGTTAGTAAATGTTACATTACCATAGAATTACGTAAGTCAGCAATGTAGCCCCACAAAGCCTTTCTCAAACTCCCTCATATACTTGCAGGCAATTTTTGCTACGTGAATATTAATGTAATCTGTGTTACTTGGGGACACAAAAGACCAAGTTAATTAAGAAACTATATGGACCAGATGCCAGTGGCTCATGTGATCCTAACTACTTAGGATGCTCAGATCAAAGCCAAGCCTTGGCAAGAAAGTCCATGAGACTCTTTTCATCAGTTAACTACCAAAAAGACAGAAGAGTAGCTGTAGCTCAACTAGTAGATTATCAGCCTTCAGCAAAAAAGCTAATGGATAGTGCCTAGACCCTTAGATCAAACCCCAGTATAGGCACACACAAAAAAGAAAGAAAACAGCCAGGCATTGGTGGCTCATGCCTGTAATCCTAGCTACTCAGGAGGCTAAGATCTGAGGAGCACAGTTCAAAGCCAGCCCAGACAGAAAAGTTTCCATGAGACTCTTATCTCTAATTAACCACTCAAAACCCAGAAGTGGTCCTGTGGTTCAAAGTGGTAGAGTACTAGCCTTGAACACAAAGAGGCTCAAGGACAGCATCCAGGCCCTGACTGAGTTCAAACCCCACAACTGTTCAAAAAGAAGAAGCAAGGACAGAAGGAAAGAAGGACAGAGAGGGGGAGGGAAGAAGAAACTATATGGGTGCATGAAAATAGCACTAAGAAGAAAATTGCAGGATTTACATCCTTGATTTCCATGTTGATTTTTGTCCTCGTAGTTTTTTTGCTGTTGATTTTCTCTTCCTCTCATCTGAAGTAGCCAAGTTCCATTTCTGTATCACTTAATTTCTTTCTAAAACACCTTTGGGGGGACTTATTTGGAACATATCTATAGTACCTAGACCCGGGGTTCACTTGTGAGGGGTGGGGGGGAAGACTCTTGAATACTATGCAAGTGCTCAGCCATTGAGATACATCCCTAGTTTGTTGGGAGTATGGAGATTGAACCCAGGGCCTTGTGCATACTGGGCATGTACTCTGTCATGGGGCTGTACCCCAGGCTTGGAACTTTGGATCTAAAGGTATTAATGCCCTCTGAGTGGGGTGCCTCACGCCTCCCTGTTGGGTGATACACTTACGGCCTCCCCCACCCTTCAGGGAGCAGAGGATGTAGACCTAAGTTCTCTGCCACTTCTGACTTCTGATCAGGGTTAACAGCGGTTCTTTGTGCGTTTTCTATTTCCAGAGGTGACACTGAAGGTACACATTAGTGACGCCAGCACCCACCAGCCCATTGCAGATGCGCTCATTGAGATCTTTGCCAACCAGGTCTCCATTGCCTCGGGCACGGCGGGGACAGATGGCACCGCCTTCATCAAGTTCCAGTATAAGCTGGGTAGTCAGCTGATCGTCACCGCCACAAAGCATGCCTATGTGCCAAAGTCAGCCCCATGGAAGCCTCTCCGGTTACCTGGTAAGGCATGCTTCTTCGCTAAAACAGACTTCCTGGTGTAGGTGAGCAATGGGGGGCAGACACAGAAACAGTTTTGGAGGTGTGAGCCACTTCATCAGTGAAATCAGTATGTTGATCCTTTGCTTTGGGTCATTTTGTTGTTATTTTTTATATCGTGTGTGTGTGTGTGTGTGTGTGTGTGTGTGTGTGTGTGTGTGTATTGTGCATGTGCATACTAGAACTAGGGCTGGAACCCAGGGCCTTGCACTCTCCCTTAGTTTTTTTCCACTCAAGGTTGGTGCTCTACCATTTGAACCACATCTTCACTTCTGTCATTTTGTTGGCTAATTGGAGATGAGTCTCATAGCTCCCCAGGTAACATCAAACCTCAATTCTCAGATCTCAGCCTTCCGAGCAGCTAGAAAGCCAGGATTATAGGCATGATCCACCAGCACCCAGCTTGGGGCCCTGTAATATACCATAGAGATGGGATCAGCATATGCCACTATCTCAGTCTCTACCTAATTATGCACACATAGTGAGTCACAGCTTTAGTTTCTTTTTCTTTTCTTTTCTGCTAGTCCTGGGGCTTGACCTCAGGCCCTGGACAGTTTCCCTGAGCTGCTTTTTGCTCAAGGCTAGTGCTCTACCACTTGAGCCAGTGCCACTTCTGGCTTTTTCTGTCTCTGTGGTACTGAGAAATTGAACCCAGGGCCTCATGCATGCGAGGCAAGCATTCTACCACTAAGCCACATTCCCAGCCCCAACACAGCTTTAGTTTCTGCTCATTTCCCAGCAGTAGTGAACTTTATTCTTTGTCAGTGCCAACCAGTGGGATGAGCCCATGCTTTAGAAGGCAGGTCCCCACTCATTTCCTGGGGCTCTTCCTTGGCTGTCACAATGATTTCAACTTACAATGACGTCCAGAGAAGTGCAGAATCATCAAGAGACCGTATTTTCTTCCCCCTTCTGGTTACTCACCATTCAAAGCAGTGTGTCTACCAACCAAGACCACGCCCAGAACCTGACACAGACCCTTCATCCACTCCTCTCACACTCCCATGTGGAGTGGAGCCCAGATCATGCTGTCTGTTGGCATCAAGATTAGTGATTAGCAAGGCTAGGGCCGAGGGTTGTGGGGAGACACAGCTGGTCCATGGGGGAGGGGAGGTGTAGCTTCAAGATGGAGTGATCTGGCATCACCCTATGGCTGAGCCCCTCTAGCTTCCATGCCCATCTCTAAACAGAACGAATACTGCCTTGTAGAATAGTTCAAATTAAGAATTAGCTCACACACACACACACACACACACACACACACACAGCCTAAATTACAGTGACTGGTCAAAAACCTGTGGCATCAAGGACACTGTTAAGTAAAATATCAATGTTAGTGTTTAGCTGTAACACCCCCCCCCAAAAAAAAAAAACAGCTAGACCTGCTCCCTTGGGGATCTTAACACCTCTGAGGATAGATCTCAGTATGTAAAAGTGTTTTTCTCTCTTTCATAAAGCCCCAGCATCAATCTATACGCACAGCAGGCTGTTCACATTTATTAAATACCTTCCCCGTACCAAGCAGTGTCTGAGACCACAGATCCAGAGCACACACTTCACCCAGGAGAGGCCCTAGTTTACTGATGAGGTCAGCTACAGAAGCAACTTCCACCACCTGGGGTGTTTTAGTCAGGATGCTCCAGAGACATAGAACTGATACGATTATATTTAGAGAGAAATGAGATGGGATTTATTAGAGAAATTGACTTACTCGATTATAGAGGTTGAGAAGTCCCATGGTAAATCTTCTCAAGCTAGAGAAACTGGCAAGCTAACCATATAGTTCAAGTGCAAAAGCCCCAGAATTGCATGGCATTTGGTGGGTGACTCCTGTAATCTAGCTACTCAGGAGGCTAAGATCTGAGGATCTTAGTTTGAAGGCAGTCAGGGCAGGAAAGTGTATGAGACTCTAATCTCCAATTAATCACCAAAAAGCCAGAAGTGGGGCTGGGAAGGTGGCTCAGTGGTAGAGCGCTTGCCTTGCATGCATGAGGCCCTGGGTTCGATTCCCCAGCACCACATAAGCAAAAAGGAAAAAAGCCGGAAGTGGTCCTGTGGCTCAAGTGGTAGAGCACTAGCCTTGAGCTGAAGAGCTGAGGGACAGTGTCCAGGCCCAGAGTTCAGGCCCACGACCGGACCCCCCCAAAAAAAAAAAGCCAGAAGTGAAGCTGTGGGACAACACCTTGGCCCTGAGTTCAAACCCCAGGACTAGCATTTTAAAAAAATATATAAGAAGGATTTTTCTCCCTAAGGTTAAGTCCAGAGAGCCCAGAGTCTACTAGTGTGAGTTTCAGTGTTCAAAAGAAAGAGAAATAAGAGAAGAGTGAGCAAGAATTCCCCTCTTCCTGTTTAGTTAGATTAGATGTGCCCACCCACACTGAAAGCCAGCCTTCCTCACTCACTGCACCCACTCACAAGCCAGTCATTTCTAATTTCCTTACAGATACATGTGGACAGCCTAGATATTCCGACCAAATGCAGAACCACCAAGATTTCCCCTTTCATCCCAAGAGCAACCAGCCCAGTGCTGGTCAAACAGTGCAATGATTGAGAACACATGATGAATTACCAACTACCTGGGCATTCCTTAATTCTGTCAAGTAGACATACAAAATCAACCATCAGACAGGATCAGTGTTCTGATAGACTTAGGACTAAACATAACTATGGACTGCTGGGCTTAATGTGCCCAGGTCAGTGAACAGGCCTTATAGAGGGATAAACAGGGAATTGATTGTTTAGATCAATAGATTCCAGCACCAGAAAGTATATGGAAAACAGATGCCAGGACTCAGGCCATTCTATCTAAGGAGCTTGGCTCAGGAATCTATGCGAACAACCCACCCTCAACATTAGATAACCATGGGGAAAAATGATCACTGAGTTTGAGATCTCTTCTGTGTGAACTATGGAAAGTGGATCTGATATAGAGACGACTGAGGATAACACTTAGGAAAAGTTTAAGAAGATCAGTCTTGGGCATTTACCCAAAAGATTGCAAGTCAGGATACAATAAAGACACCTGTGCACTCATGTTCATTACTGCACTATTCACCACAGCCAAGTTATGGAAACAGCCCAGATGCCCTACAAGGGACAAATAAAGAAAATGTGATATATATCATATATATGTGAGATATATATATTTGGGATAGATATGTATAGATACATATATACATGTATGTGTGTGATATATGACATATGATATATACACACATGTAAGTGCATACATTCATATTATATGTGCATATATATTAACGCATCAATAAGAATAATATTGCAGGGAACTTGGTGGACTTAAAAAATTATATTAAAAAATGAAAAAAAATTATTGAAGTAAGGCTCAGAGACACAAAGGGTACCTATTTTCTCTCCTATATGGAAGTCATATCTGACTAAAGCATGGTATATGCAAGGGTAGATTTCTGTGGTATACTTTGCATAATTAGCAGACAGTTTTAACAAATGCATACCAGGAACCTGTAATATGTTTTCTCTTAGAGGGTAGAGCTGAAGGGGAGGGCAGGGATGAATGGAGGGTGAATACAGTTGTAACACTCAATGTATGTATGTGAAGATGGAACCAGGTAATTTGAAGGGACTTGTAGGATTGGAATAGAAGAGGGAGAATGGTAGAAGGGGTAACACTGATCAAGATGCTCATCAATTGACATACTGAATTGAAATTACTTTGTACAAATATCAAAAGATAATGAAAAATACATTTTAAAGAAAGAAAAGAGGGCTGGGCACCAGTGGCTTACGCCTCTAATTCTAGCTACTCAGGAGGCTGAGATCTGAGGATCGTAGTTAGAAGTCAGCCAAGGCAGGAAAGTCCATGAGACACTTATCTCCAGTTAACCACCAGAAAATTGGAAGTGGTGCTGTGACTCAAAATGATAGAGGACTAGCTTTGAACGAAAAAGCTCAGGGAAAGCACCAGGCCCCGAATTCAAGCCCCATAACTGACCAAATAAAAAGAGGATAAACATGAGAAATACATAGCAGGCAGAATCAGAGAAGCCTTGGAGAATGGATAGGAAAGAGTAAAGGGAGATTATGTAGTAGAAGAAATAGCAGTAGAACTTCAGATTGGAAAGAAAGAGGTGGACTGTTTCCCCATTGAACTGGTTCAGGAGGTTAACGATACAAAAATGAATAATGAAAATGGGCAGTTTAATTCTATTCATTTTTACTTTCTTAATGTGGTTATTTGAGGGGAAAAAAAGTAAACCATTTTCACACTATCCATTTTCTCCAATGAGTCAGATAATGGGACCAACATGATTTGGTAGAAAAGAATTAGGACTATGAGATTCAGGCCTGCCCACCCCTCAGCTGGCCACGCATATACATGGGCCCATCAATATGTTCTGAGCCTGGGCTTCTCACTTCTAAAAATAAAAATAATTGGCCTGAGTAATTTCCAAGGACCTTTCAAAGTGTTTGATTATTTTGTTCTAGTTGCCTTTTCAACATAAAGAAGATACTGTTCACTAGCACGTACCAGGAAGTGTGACCACAATGTAGACTGGACTTTTGGGAAAGGCCAAGTGAACTACTGGTTCTGTGAATATTTTTAGAAATCAAGTCTTATACTGCTCGTATTCCAGATAAGCAGGCAAGAAAGATAGAAGAACTGAGAGTCTTTTGTAAAACAGGATGGAAACTTGAAACTAAAGATGCTTTCTTTTTTAAAAAAATTTACTGTTATTATAAAGGTGATATACAAAGGGGTTACAGTTACATAAGTCAGGTAAAGAGTACATTTCTTTTTGGACCATGCCATGCCTTCTCTTGCTAAAGATGCTTTCTTTATGACACACGTGCAGTGTTTTAGTGTGCGTGAGCATTCTCCTAAGAACTTGCAATGCATTGCTTTCTCTTATCCCTAACAATAGCTTCTAGAAAATGTGGGAATCTTTTTCATGGAAAGGGATATTATAGATGGGGGAATCTGCCTAAACTCACTGTGCTTACTAAAGTGAGCATAAATATAGCTATATGAAAAGCAAACCACTAAAGACTGCCATTTTACATCTTAATTTATTACCTTCTCCATAGCTAGTGCCCCAGCCCAGGCCTTCTGCGATTGTCCAGGACTATTGCAGTGGCCGCTGCCCAGATAAATCTGCCTCTTCAACCCTCTCACTGTATTGCTGAACACTATGTCTTAAAACGCATGTGCCTGGTTAGGTTATACATCTGCCTAGAATCCTTCAGTGGCCTCGAGGAACTGGAGACACACAGAGCCTCTTCACTGACCACATTGTCCTTATCTATCTCTGCCCACCCGGGGCAGTTTGCTGTTCCCTAAAGAAGGCTGACCTTTCACTGTCTCTGAGTTGTTCATTTCTTTACCATCATTCACTTGACAAGCTTGTCTGAGATCTTAAAAAGCCCGGATGGGTCTTCTGCTCCAACAAGTCTCCTTTCCTCTCCCAGGTAGAACAAAGTGTTCCTCTACTTACTGAAATACATGGGGCTGAGGAGGTAGCTCAGTGGTAGAGCACTTGCCTAGCAAGCACAAAGCTCTGGCTTCTGTTGCCAACACCAGAAGGAAGAATAGCACCTATCTCTATGGGGTGAGGAGGCCCTGGGCACCAGTCAGCACCCTCTCTAAGTGGTTAAAAATATCATCCCCTCTGAATTCTCAGGGCTTGTCTGCTGCCTCCTACCCTTTTGGGCACTCAGGGACTTGGATCCACTACTCTTGCTGCAGGAATCCCCTGCTGCTGAACACAGATACCAAGTTTTCTTCTTTGAGGGGGAAAAAAAAAAGCTCACCAGAACAGCCATATGGAAAAACCAAGTTTAAAAAAGTTGCTTTTTCTGTTTGTGTGTTCATTTGTTTTAACCCTGTGATGGTCACGTAACTCAAAGGAGAATCCAGAGGTGGTTTCAGAGCACTCGCACCAGGCAGCCTAGAAAATGCCTCCAGCTCTGGTGAGCTCTGGGAGGTGGCAGGACTCAGCGCATGGAGTATGATGCTTCCTGCCTCTTCTCTGTGTGGGGACCATTGCTGGAGCATGAATTCAAGGCCTCACACTCTCACTTGTCTTTTTAACTCAAGGCTGGCACTCTACCACTTGAGTCACACCTCTGCTTCTGGCTCTTTGGTGGTTAGCTGGACATAAGAGTATCATAGACTTGGGGCTGGGAAGGTGGCTCAGTGGTAGAGCGCTTGCCTTGCATGCCTGAGGCCCTGGGTTCAATTCCTCAGCACCACATAAGAAAAAAAAAGCCGGAAGTGGCGCTGTGACTCAAGTGGTAGAGTGCTAGCCTTGAGCTGAAGAGCTGAGGGACAGCGCCCAGGCCCAGAGTTCAGGCCCCACAACCGGACCAAAAAAAAAAAAGAGTATCATAGACTTTACTTCCCCAAGCCAACTTTGAACCTTCAGTTCTCAGATCTCAGCCTCCTGAGTAGCTAGAATTATAGGCATGAGACACCAGAGCCTGGCCACATTCCCTTTTGAGGGTTAAAAACTAGTCCCTTTCTTGTATTTATCACTCTTTATTTTTAGTTGATTTATGTGGGTGCCTCTCCCTTTTGCTATTTTAAATAATGCCATGTGAACATTTGTGTACAAGTTTCTGTGTGACCATGTTTCATTTCTCTTGGATTTGTACCTAGGAAGGGAATTGCTGGTCTTCTGTATTTGACTATTATAGGACAAGTAGTCACTACGTTGTATTCTTGGGGTATTTTAAAGGCCTTTTTCTAATCATATTGGAAATCAATACATTTTTCACAGACTTGAAGTTAGAGGACTCAAAGAACAGAGAAAATCAGACTTTAGAATGGGACTTCGGATTTAAATGTCAAAATTCCCTTATGTCCGTTTTTTTTTTTTTCCTGCAGTATTTTCTTCACTGAGCCTCGGCCTGCTTCCAGAAAGGTCTGCTACTCTGATGGTCTATGATGATATTGTCCAAATAGTATCAGGATTCCAAGGTATGTTTAATATTTAAAAGGAGAAGTAACAGTATCTCTTCGGCCCACTATCACAATCTTAAGAGGGGCCCACTTATGGTCAGATGGTGACAGCTGTGAATTTATCCACACCTGGGTCATAATGTATATTGTCCCTAGTAGAACATAGCATATCTGATATTGAGCCAGATGATAAAGCGAATAGAATCTGGTTTCTTTTTCTTTAAATGTGTGAGGTAAAAGAAGGGGCTGCCCTCCTCTGCCCACTCCTGTGTCTCTTTCTTCTCCAAAGAAGAGATTGATTTATCTCATTTGGGTCTCAGGCCAAGACTCGCCTGGACTCATTTCCTAGCAGACCTGACCACTCACAAAGGCTGATAAGAATGTGAGGGCTTTAATGTGCTTCTCCTGCCCTGGCTGTGTATGTGATCCTGCCCTGGAGTTCTGGGACTCTTACAGAAAGCTCCTATGGGAGAATTAACAGACCTGATCTCTTGTTGCTCTTGGGGTTAGAATTGAGAACAACACTTGTATAAAACAGTGTGTGTGTGTCTGTGTGCATGCACATGCATGTGCGCACCAGTCCTGGGGCTTGAACTCAGGGCCTGAGGGTTTGTGCCTCTGCTTCTTTTGCTCAAGGCTAGAGCTCTACCACTTGAGCCAGAGATCCACTTCTGGCTTCTTTGGGGGTATTTATTAGAGGTAAGAGTCTCATGGACTTTTCTGCCTGAGCCGGCTTTAAAGTATCATCCTCATATCTCAGCCTCCTGAGCAGCTAAAGATTGCAGGTATGAGCCACTGGTACTTCCTTGGCATAAAACATATTTCTTTGCTGAGAAGACCATTTTATTCCTTCTAAATCATAAGTGTGAGGAGCCTATTTCCTGGCATTAATTTTCATCAGGTTAATTTTTTTCAGTTCCATTGGAGGCCTTTGGTCCACAAATGTGTGGGTTCCACATACATGAATTTGACCAATTTTGAATAGAATATTATTTTAAAAAATCATATCACTCCTGAAACATGTAGATTTTTTTCCTTACCTTTATTCCCTAAGCAATATAGGATAATAGCTATTTTCATAGTACATACATGGTATTAGGTACAACAATCATGTAGGGTGGCTTGAAGTATGTATATGGAGGATGGATGTGGACTGTGAGCAAACACCATGCCATTTTCCAAGAGGGATTTGGGCATATGTACAGTCTGGTAGCCAGAGGGGATCTGGGAACCAGCGCTATGTGCATACTTAGGGACCACTACACTTTAATTCTAATACCATGTTACACTCATTGTTCTCTACCAAACCAATCCCATGTGCCATTTGCAAATGTGAACTCATTCCTTAGTTACTGAAGAGCCATGGGGACCCAGAGAGCTGACCATGCAGCTCTTGCTCTTAGAGAATGAATTTGGAGGAGTTTGGTGGCATGGCTCAGTTAACAGAGCACTAACCAATGAGCACATGTCAGGTGCTCAATCTCAGACCAAGGGGTGAAAAAAATGAATTTGAAGAGAAAAAGTGTACACATTTCTGACAGCATTTGTGGCCCAAGTTTGGGAGAGAAAACAATAATAGAAATAAAGATTTTTGGGTGTCATTTGCACAGTAAATTATGCTGAGTCTGAGTCTTTCATAATCACATTGTGGCCTAAATCCATGGCCTTGGTACCATCCAGGGTTTTATTTAGGTTTTAGTTTTAGTCGTTATTTTCTTGACTGTTGTTTTGTTTTTAGCTTGCTGTGGTCAGTCCCTTGCAGCCCAACCTGAAGAACGTTACGTCTTTGTCTCCCTTGGTCTTGAAACTGCCTTCCCTCATGTCCTATCTTGATTTTCTTTCTTCTTGTCTCTTGGTTACTTCTTGGAAGACTCCAGTGTCTGTCCTTGGCCCACACTTGACATTCCGTTCCTTGAACAGTCTCATGGAAATCCTCAGAATTCAGTGCTCCTTAGTTGTTAGTACTTCCAACTGCCTCACTCCAGGGGAGCCCAGCCTCCCCTAGGGTGTAAAAGGATGGAGCTAGCTGCTTATTTGTCACCTCCCCTGGGGTATCCAGGGGGCCTCTCCAAATTGACATGGACGCACAGAGCTCTTGATTAATGCTCTGTTTTCTTCTGTCTTATATATCAAACTTGGACGGGCTGAACCCTTAGAAATTATCCTTGATCCTTTTCACATTTGATTCTCCTGCTCGGCCTCCTCTCTCCATCCCTGATGCCTCATCAGGCATCCACCCCACCCCACCCCACCCCACTCCTACGTCCCCTCCTAGCACTGCAGGAGGTTTTGAGCTGGTGATGTAATTCCCATTCTTGGCTCAACCCACACACTAGCCAAACGTCAAAGCAATTGAGTCGTTTGCTTCAATGGTTCCTCGGTGGTTTTCTCATGAATCACATCCATACTGTATTCTCAGGGCTGAATGGCCCCTGAGCCCAGAGTCTCTGGTGGCTGCCACTGTTATCTGGAGGTGATTATTGATAAAGAAGGGACAAGATTTCAGCATTGACACACACAGGGTTCCTGCAGAACTGGCTGCCTACACCTCCTACCCTCCATACATAACTTTAGTTCCCACCTGGTCCCAATCAGCCTCTTCTCCCTCACAGCCACCTGTGATATGCATCGAACCCACGTTCCCCGTGATGAAGGCACTAAAGGAGATGTTTAAACCCTTTCCTAGCTGCTGGTCCATTGGCCAGGCATGCTCTCAGTGAGGTAGCAGGGCTTAACCTGTAGTCTCTAGAGCAATAGACACATGATAGACACTCCGTTCCATTGTGACTGCCTGCCTGCCTCACCGCCGCCTCCTCGGCTTCTCACTGTCACCCGCCAGCCCTGACACCTTGCTGTCTCCTCTCAGGCCTCAGAGGGTGGTCTGTGCAGGATCTTGGAATCCCTGTCATGTGCCATCTATAAGTAGTAACCTTCTTTCCATGTTAGCAATTACATATGACCTTCCTTTCCCCTTCCTATATCTCTATGAGTCAAATATAGTTACAGAGAGCCTGGCCTTACAGCCCAAATCATATCACATTCACGGTGCCTATGCCCGCATACCACATCTGTGCTTTCCCATTTCCTGTTTGTACTCCCAGAGCCCAGGCCCTTTTTCTGGTAGATATCCACCTGTGTTCCCGGCTGGTGTTTGAGTTGGAAGTTTTTGCTTTAAAATATGTACAGGGGCTGGGAAGGTGGCTCAGTAGTAGAGCGCTTGCCTTGCATGCCTGAGGTCCTGAGTTCGATTCCTCAGCACCACATAAGCAAAAAGAAAAAAGCCGGAAGTGGCGCTGTGGCTCAAGCGGTAGAGCACTAGCCTTGAGCTGAAGAGCTGAGGGACAGCGCCCAGGCCCAGAGTTCAGGCCCACAACTGGACCAAAAAAAATAAAAAATAAAAAAAATAAAATATGTACAACCAAGTAGTGAATCAACCCATGGTAATGATAGCTTTTCTATAAGTTTTTAAAAGACTACTTCTTTCCTATAGATAGACTGTATCATATTTATGTTAATTCTGACCCTATGCACCAGGAAAACAATTCTTTCATCCAGTTCGGTGGTGCTGCATAGCATGCCTGTAAACCTGAGGCACACAGTAAAATGTAACGGATGCTTCTCACAGTCAACTGCCCTTGTATTTTAAAACTGAGGAAAGTGATTATGTTGTTAGTGTTGCTTTAACTTCATAAAGTAAGTTAGACACAGTCTTACAACAGTGAAGAGAAGTGGACCGGCCAACTGAATGGTCAGCTGGATGGCTTTTCCTCAGCAACGAGCTGTCCCTGAAAATGTGCTCATTGTTGCAGAATGCTGGCAGATTTCTTCCAGATTGATTAGGAGGCTGGAAAGAGAGAACACTCATAAAGTGTTTTAAAGAGAGTGGTTTGTACTTTGTCAAAGAATGTATTCATTTGCAATCTTGTGGGGGATAAATCCAGAAGTGAATCGGAAGATGATGGAGGTTGGAGGAGATGAGATTTGGGAGCCGGACTGCAGTTCTGACTCCTGGAGGCCTGGGCCTGGAAAGCTGGTGGTGGGAACTAAGAGTCAGCGAGAATACCGCAGGCTTTTCCTACTACTCTTACCAGCAGCCAGTAGAGATCAGTAGTAGCCAACCTTGGCCAGGCGTCTTCACTGTTCCTAAGACACTCCTTTTTCTGTTCCCCACAATAACTCCTAGAAGCTTTCTTTCACCCCAACTTCATGCCCATCCTAACAGTAAAAAAGTTCCTTCTTGACAGGATTACTGTGAAGATATACATATACCTCTACATCATATACATACTATGACGACTACAATAGAAAGATATCCCTTATAAACTCTAAAGCCCCTGGTCATAATAAATCCTTATAAACTCTAAAGCCTTTTACTTACAAGAGAAATGAAGCAGCCTCAGTCTATACTGGTCTATTTTTGCTGCTGTTATTGTCATTGTTCTTAATTTGGTAAGTGGCAGAGATCCATTAATGGCTTTTGAGCAGAAAAAGGATATGATCAGATTGGCATCTTTAAATAGGCAATGAGTCATGAGGTGAAATGGAAAATGGGGTAAGGCTGAGGCAGAGGGGCTAATTAGAAGAGTTGAAATAGTTGAGGTAAAAGGCTACATAGAGTAGAGGCAAAAAGGAAGAGGAAAAAATGGTGCAAGAAAAGTTGACCAACCCTAGCTACTCAGGAGGCCGAGATGCAAGAGTGTTTAAGATTCTTATCTCCAATTAACCACCAAAAACAAACAAAAAAGGCAGAGTTGGAGAAGTAGCTCAGATAGTAGAGTGAAAAAGATAAGTGCCCAACAAGATCCTTGTTGAGTTCAAACCCCAGAACTGACACAAAATTGAAAAAGAAGGAAGAGAAAGGATGACAAAAGAAGATTAGCCAGTCTTGGCCCTTGAGTGAATGTGTAAGCTATTACACAGGAAAAAAAAAATGCTGACCTAGGATCAAAAACTGGATTTTATATACATATATATATATATATATGTACCCATATATATGTACATTTTTGATCCATTAGAAAGAATGATATTTTATCATTCATAAAGAAATGAAAAGACTTGGAAAAAATTACATTAAGTGAAGCAAGCCAGACCAAGAGAAACAAAGTTGCCTGGCTTCCTTCATCTGTGGTAGAATGTGCCTATAAATCTATAAGTAAACACATTGGGTGCAAGTAGTTACAAATGAGTTAATTGAAGTGTAATAGACTCTTTTGAGAGCTCAAATAATGTAATCTTTTAGACAGACTAAGTCAAAGCTCAACAAAAAAACACCAGAAAATGGGTACATCCCACAGGGTAGAGCCAAGAGGAGAAGAGGAGTAGACAAATGAAGGAGGGAAGGGGGAAAGATGAAGTCAAGAATTCATTGTAAGCCAAGCGCCAGTGGCTCATGCCTGTAACCCTAGCTACTCAGGAGGCTGAGGATCAGGGTTCAAAGTCAGCCCAGGCAGAAAAGTCCATGAGACTCTTCTCTCCAAAAAACCACTAGAAAACTGGAAGTGGCGCTGTGGCTCACGCAGTAGAGCGCTCTCCTTGAGCTGAAGAGCACAGGGACAGCGCCCAACCCCAGAGTTCAAGCCCCACAACCAACAACAACAAAAAAAAGAATTCCTTGTGTATACCACAAAATTCAGAAAAGTAAGGGAAGGGGTGAAGGGAAGATGGGTGGGAATGTTGTAGGGGGTGACAATGATCAAGGTGCATTATATTCATAAACTGCTTTGTTCTATGGTATCTCCTTTGTACAACTACTTCCAGATAATTTTTTTTAAATTTTTTAAAAGAACAAAATAAAAAAGGATGTTGGGATCATTAAATGGGGGTGAAAACAGATGATGGTTATGTGGTGCCAGATTGAAGTGTCTAAAAGGCAGAGGGAAGTGCAGGTGTGGAACTTCCACACGAGTCCAGGGCTGCAGAGAACAATGACAGCCAAGGAAAGAGAGGGGCAGCGCGGCATGAGGGCAGATCTCTGGAAGCATTTCATCTGGAGACGGAGAAAGAAAGCACTTGCCAGGGAGAAAGCCAGTGGATGGAGAGAACCAGAACAGTGCAGGAGCATGAATGCTGAGGAGGAGGAGGGATTTGTGGGCAGTGGTGGCGAACAGTGTGGACCATTGTGAAGAGGTCAGGGAGGATGTAGACTGAAAAGCGGTCATGGGATGTACCAACTGCGTCCTCAACTGTCAACATTTCTAACGTGTGATGGATGGAATCTGCACCCCAGGAGGCCAGATGGAAGGAGAGAAGACATTCAATTGTGGGATCAGAGAATTAAAGTCACATTTCCTGGTTCATTTTCCAACAGGAGAAGAAATGAGTGTATTCATTGGTGATGGAGGAAAACCCTGTAGGCAGCTGTGGCTGGCTGTCAAAGGCAAGAACAATTGGTGGCCATGTCTTGGAACAAATAAACGAGTAAAAGTTAGGGTAAAGCCTTGGGTTGACCTTGGAGAAGAGAAAGCCAGAAAAGAAGAGGGGAGAAACAGATTTTAGGGCCCAGAGAGAGGAAGTAGGAGGCCCTAGCTGGGGAATGGGGACAGAGCTTTGATTTTGAGAAGAACAGAGGAAGTCTGAAACAGCTGCTAGGGTAGGAGAGAAGAACAGGCCGTAATGACAGGCAGGCTGCTCCACTGTCCCACCTCGGTTCCCATCCAGGCCTATGAAATCTCAGCAGCTTTAATTCATGAAGACAAACTGGACATTGCACTCAGTCCCCCAGCCCTACACAGACTCACGTGGATGTTGTTTATAACGCAGCTTAGAATAAGCTTGTACTCTTTGATACTTAAGATGTTTTTTGGGGGGGGGGTGGGAATTTCACCAACCACAGGTTTTGTCTATGTTCCCCTATTGTGGGGGCGTGGGGGCTTGTGGCACCCCTCAACAGATGACATCAGGGTCATGCCAGCCACAATAACACATCAGCTCATCATTAGACATCTCCTTTCCTCACCGTATGTGTGCGCCTCCACTGAGCCACCACACACAGACCCAGGACATCTGGCCAGTGACCAAATTTCTCTGCACAGCCAGTAACCAGTGGCTCGTGCCTATAATCTTAGCTACCCTGGAGGCTGTGACCTGGTAGTCACAGTTCAAAGCTAGCCTGAGTGGATAACTTTGGAAGAGTCTTTTCTCCAGTTGATCAGGAAAAAGCTGGAGATACCAGCATGGCTTAACTGGTAGATTGCCAGCTATGAGTGAACAAGCTGAGCAAGACTGCACAGCCCTGAATTGAAGCCTCAGTACTAGTACACACACACACACACACACACACACACACACACACACACACACACACACACACACACACACACACACACACACACGATAAGGATGTGATAGGGGAGAGGTACCGTGGAAGGAAGGAGGAAACAGAAACATCCCCCACCAAAGTACATGCAGTATACATGGAAATAAATGAGACAGACAGAGGAGAGAGAAGGATGAGCAAATAAATGGACAAACAAACAAAACCAACTGAAATGAGACATCTGGGCCCTTAAACCTTGGTGGTTTCCTGGATCCCAGGCTTACCCCATCAGGCTAGGCTGATGGCATGTTCTAGGTTCAATCTGAGTCTCCCACTTTCCGTAGGCTCCCTCCTCCTTGGTCTAGTCTGTACAGGTTTCTGACTCTAGATGCAGAGGAGTTTATAAATCTCAACCTTCTGTCCCACTGGTCTATGAATTGGCCTGGAGGGACACGTGTGGCCCACCTGTTCTGGGATGACTGACCTGTACTCTGCCTTCTGCCTTGACCCACACAAAGCCCACCCAGGTCCCTCTTCATCCTGTTACTTCTAGACATTCTTTTCTTTATGCTAGCTGAGCTCTTTTGCTTTCCACAATGGGAAAACCAGGCTGCTACACAGTGAATATTATATGAATAACACACCGGGATTGTTTGTTTAGACTTAAAGCACTAGAAAAAGTGTAGTTCCTCATAATTGAACAGAATTGCTGGAGGCCAATGACTCCTGCCTATAATTCTAGCTACTCAGGAGTCTGAAATCTGAGGGTAGCGGTTCAAAGCCAGCCCAGGCATCAAAGTCCAGAAGACTCATCTCCAGTAAACTACTCAAAAAAGCAAGAAGTGGAAATGTGGTGTAAGTATAGCACTACCTTGGGGAAGGGGGGGAACAGATCAGAGACAGGGCCCAGACCCTGAGTTCAAGCCCCAATACTGGAAGAAAAAAAAGAAGAATATAAGGAGTACTGCTGTTGACTTCTTCCCTTCCTTTTTCCCTCCCCCTCTCTTTCTCTCTCTCTCTCCCTCCATACCTTCCTTCTTCCCTCCCTTTCCTTCTTTCTTGCTTTTATGCTGGTACTGGGGTTTGAACTCAAGGCCTGAATGCTGGCCCTTAGCTTTTTTGCTCAAGGCTGGAGTTCTACTACTGTAGTCACACTTCCACTTCTAGTTTATTTGTGGTTAATTGGAGATAAGCGCCTCATGAACTGTGATCCTCAGATTTTAGCCTTCTGAGTAGCTAGGATAGGCATGAGCCACAGATACCTAGCTGCTGTTGGGTTCTTGTGTCTCATTCTTTCCAGGTCTGCACATCTAATCACCCTGTTCCAATTCAGTGTAGCTGGTGGAGTTAAAGGGAGATGAAAGATAGATTTATAGCAGGATCAACACATGTCTCTTACATTGTATCAAGAGATTACCCTCCCCTTGTTTCATTTACATGGACATAACTAACATGTGCTCCAATCTGTAGGCAAATGCTGGGCAGCGAAAAGATGCTTACAAATACAACTTGAGGTGGGGAGGAAGGCTTTTGTGGGGGTTTTTTGGTGAAAAACCTAAATAACATCCTATGTCAAAACAAATGTGACAACGGGCTATTATTTCTCGCCCCATGATAATATCTTGTCACTGTTTGTGTCCTGTAGGAATGAAGGATGGGAGGAGGGGGAAGGAACCTAGAGAAGTACTTCTTGGCTGTACTTTCTCTGAAATGGAAATGGCTCCTTGGGGAAGGTAACTCACAAGTTCATCCTTGCAGGCGCCCGGCCACAGCCTCGTGTCCATTTCCAGAGGAGAGCCCTGAGGTTGCCTGAGAACGCCAGCTACAGTGACTTGACAGCCTTCCTCACAGCCGCCAGCTCCCCCTCCGAGGTGGACAGCTTTCCCTATTTGAGAGGATTGGATGGAAATGGAACAGGTAATTCAGATCTCTTCTCTTTCCAGGTGGGGCTTCCAGGTTTTTGTTGGTTTGTTTGATGCCAGTAATGGGGCTTGAACTCAAGGACTGGGCACTGTCCCTGAGCTTTTGGCTCAAAGCTCATACATGACCACTTGAGCCGCAGTTCTACTTCTACGTTTTGAGGGGTGGTTAATTGGGAGACAAGAATCTCACAGACTTTCCTGCCCAGGGCTGGCTTTGAACCACCATCCTCAGATCTCAGCCTCCTAAGTAGCTAAGATTACAGGCATGAGCCAGCAGCCCACCAGGCTTAGGTTTTATTCTTTATATGTGGATTTGAGATATGGCTGGTACTGATAGGATAGAATGGGGGAAGAGTGCTGATGTTGCAGAAAAAAGAACTCTTCCTGCAAGTTCAACTATACCAGCATTGTCCCATTCCAGCCATGCATCTGGGAATTCAGTCTACACACACTGCAGAACTGCATCTCAGCAAGTGAGTCTCCTTGAGCCTCTACTCTGTTATCCACAGCAAAAGAGAGGCCAGAGGAGGCACTTCAAGCAGCAGACAGGGGGTTTCCTTGGATTGCCAAAGAATGGGCAAGAATTCATTGAGAATCTTCTGGCAAATGTCTACGTCAAGCTCTGTCACTGCCACTGTTCTGTCATGGCATGTAGAGCTACAAGAGCAGAGAAAGCAAAAGTCAGCAGCCAGAAAATAGGTGCTAATGCCTCATCAGAAAAACACTGCAGATGTATGCACGCCATCTGACTGGACTCAAGCCCAGGAGCATGGTTCTCAGGAGCATTGGGTGATTTCATAGTTTCCAGTCTTCCTGGTGCAGAAGTGCCAGGATTTTGCAGTTCTATGTCTTTTTTTTTTTCCTCTCCTCTGTTCCCTTTTCTGTCTCCCACATTAGACTCAGCATAAAATGAAAAGCCAGACACTGTTTAGGGTTAAATTCTGCTAGGTAAGTTACTGTATTTTCCAATGACAATTTTATTATTTTTTCTTCCAGGATTTTACATGAGCTGATGATTCTGACGGGGGGTGGGAGGTTGGGGGAGGGAAGGGGGACGGGAGAAGAAGAAAAGAACACATTTTTTAACCTGAAATACCTGGTTCACTTTATAGCATGTTAATAAATTACAGATTAGAGATTAAAGTGACCTGGTGATTTCTTACTCACTTTCCTTCCCTCAGGCAGTATTTTTTTTTTTAATTTTGTGCCAGTCCTGGGGCATGAACTTAGAGCCTCAAGCTCTTGCTTAGCTGTTTCTCAGCAGGCTGGTGTTCTACCACTTGAGCTCTGCCTCACTTCCTGCTTTTTGCTAGTTAATTAAAGATAAGAATCTCTCTAGTTTGCTGCCTATACCTTGACCCTCAGATCTCAGCTTTCTGAGTAGCTAGGATTACAAGGGTGAGCCACTGGTACCTGCCTGAAATGCTTATTTGAGAGATGTTTCTTTCTTTTTTGTGCACTAATAACATGATTAATATGTCAGTCATTTGCTGTCGGATAGATGAATGGTAGCCATCCTTAGCAAACATTCTTGGGGGAAACCTTGATTTGTGCTTTAAATGTGTAAGCATCATTTCTGGGGGGGGGGGGGGGGGGGGCGGGCGGTGAAGTCCAGTTTGAGGTCATTGTAGCTGTCATTAAGACAAAATGAAGCACAAGCCTAAACTCCAACTCAGAGGGACATCTTCATTCCTTGGAGCTCATTGTTTTTTTTCTGTGTCTCACTTCCAACAGCTCTTGAATAAATTATGAAATCAGAGACAACTAGGCGATAAAGAACACAAAGACACTGAACTAATTGATTTTTTTAGAGTTTATTTTATTTTAAGCTCACTTTCTTTCAGAGGGAAGAGAGAAGGTCTTTAGATGGTGGCATAAACTTCTTTTTGACTGAAATAACTGACAAATTGCCTTAAGAAGGATCTGTCCTCTTCTGAGACTTAACAGAAAAAGTGTCCCGCCCACAGGGTGGTTACTCAGACCGTGGAGCTGCCTACCAGTCCTAAAGCTCATCACACTGGTGCCGGCCTCCAATCCTAGTGGGCCTCCAGTCACTTGCCTCTGATTTTATAAAAGGCATCTACGAGGTTTCGGCTGAGGACAGCTAGGACCAAACATGTCTTTGTGAGGTGATAGGTCAAGACTAGAGTTAACAAAGGTGGGCAGGAACCATGTGGACCATGAAGGAGATTGGAAAGGAAAGAGGTTTCCTTGGACCATCTGAAGGACAGTTGCATCTAGTTCAGAGGGAGGCTGAGTTGTAGGTAAAGAAATGTAGCCACACAGAGATTTCAGATACTTCCAGCCCATCTGCTCTAGCATCACACTCTTTCCTGTTGTTAAGGGAACAGAACTGCTTGCTCTGTGCCATTCCTGTGGGGTCATAATGAAATGGCTTCTAATCAGAACTCCACAGAGACAGACGTGCGTCCTTTCTTACAACCCCTAAAAGTTGGATGAAGGTTGATGATCCTTTCATCTAAAATGCTTAGGGTCAGAAGTGGTTATAGATTTTTCAGAGCATGTTAGGTTTGGGGAAGATTTGCAAAGATTTACATCATGACACTTGGAAAGTTACAGACTCCTGAAGCATTTTGGATTTCAGATTTGGGGGTCAGGAGATGCTTCTCCTGATGCTACAATGCAAAGCCAAACTTCACCCCAGATGGCTGAGCAGCACCATATGGAATTGGTCAGAGACCTAAGATGATAACCACTTGTCTTCTTGGTGGGTACAGTGGTACCTTCCCCTCCCCACTGATTTGGCCTAAGACCTGTCTTTATTTGGATATAAAGGGCCATCCACGTGGGTGGGACCAGAGGGAAAGCCTAGTTATGTAGAGAACTCAGTATTTTGTGCAGAATTAGAAACTCCTAACAAAGTAGAGGGAAAATAGTCCTTAAAGTCTGAATCATTACAGAATAGAAGAAGTGGCAAGGATGGAGGAAGAAAGGCTGAGTAGGAACAGGAATTTAGAGGAGCACTGAAGAAGAAAAGAACCGTCTAGAAAATGGGTGATTATCTGCCATGTCTTAAGATAGCTAGAGAATTTTTTTTGGAAAGAAGATCTCCCTATGAAGCCCAGGCTGGCCTTGAACTGATGACCCCCTGTCTCAGTCTCCCAAGTGCTGAGATTATCCACCATAACACCTGGCTCCAGCTAGAGAACTTTTGAAAGCACCTAAGTGTCTATTTCTTCAAGTCATACTTTATTTCTACAATGCTCACTTACTTCTGAACGTCTACGGCAGAAAGAATTTGTGTCTGTACTCTCAGGAAGGCATCTTGCCACCTTCCTTAGTAGTAAAGATAAGAACAACAGCCTCAAAGAAGCAGAGTAACTTGCCCGATGCCACATAGGTAGATGGTTCTCTTAACACCATCTCACTGGGTAGAATCATGATGGGGGAGAGTGGATAAGTCTTAAGGAGGGCAGAAATGTGCCATGTCTGGTGTTATCTATGCCACCTACCCCTTGCTTCTCAGACATACATTCTGCAAAGGACTTGAGGGACGAAAACAACCCTCCTGGGCCAAATGTGATAGTGCATCCCAGCTATACAGGAAGTGTAGATAGAAAGGTCGAAGCCTGAAGCTGGTTCAGGCAAAAAGCACTCAAAACTTATCTGAGAAGTAATTGAAGCCAAAAGAGCCAGATCCCTCACCTAACATAGGCAAGGCCCTGAGTTCAAGTCTAGTACCACCAGAAAGAAAGGAAGGGAAGGAGGGTGAAAAGAAAGGGCAGCAGACGACAGGGAGAGAGGGAAGAACAAGAGGAAGGGAGGGACAAAAGGAGGGAGGGAATAAGGAAAGAAAGGAAGAAAGAGAAGCTTCGTGAAGGATTTAGCGAGTAAATCATTGCTGAAATTGCAAAACTTATTAGATTTGTTGGTAATCTATCTAAACTGAGATCAGGTAGATAAATAAATATATAAGTAACTAAGAAATCATAGATTGGAGCCAGGCATAGTGGTGTAGGCCTATAATCCCAGCACTCAGAAGGCTGAGACAGGAGAATAAAATGTTTCAGATTAGCTTGGCTACTTGATGAGACACTGCCTCCAAAAGAAAAAGGTAATAAAATCCTAAAGATTGTATTCTAATGTAGCTTAACTTTTTTTTTAAATCAATGGATATTTTTACCATTTTGTTCAGGGAAAGGTAAAAAATCTGACAGAATGTCTTGTATGTCATTATATCTCACTAGAGAAAAATCTAAAGTGGATAGCTTAACTGTATAAAGCATTCTCTAACTTATCTATAGACAGTCATTAAATCTCAGGCTTGGATGAAAGGTCTCTAATGGAGAATAATTGAGATATCAAATTCCTTTTTAACAGACCAAAATAACAATGGCAACTGAAATAACTCATAAATATTTCAAGCCCAAGTTTCAATATACTTTTTGGCAGAAGTAAATGAATATGTTGAAGTAATCCTTAAAGAAATTCAGTACTTTAAAAAAAAATCTCCAATACATTTAGTTTAATACTAGGAATGTATCTCAATGGTAGAGTATTTGTGTTCCAGAGCATGGCCCTGGGTTCCATTCCCAGCACTGCAAAAAATAAAATAAAATAAAATATTTTTTTTACCAGGCACCAGTGGTCCATGCATATAAATATAACTACTCAGAAGGCTGGGATCTGAGGATTGCAATTTGAAGCCAGCCTGCACAGGAAAGTCCATGAGACTCATCTCCAGTTAACCACCAAAAAGCCAAAAGTAGAATTGTGGCTCAAGTGATAAAGTTCCAGCCTTGAGAAAAATAAAAAGTAGAAAAAAAAAAAAAAAAGCTAAGGCACAGAGCTCAGGCCCTGAGTTCAAGCCCAAGTACTGGCACCAAACAATAAATTAAACAAATAAATAAAATATTTAGTTTCACGATAGTGATCTGTTATTTGACGTACGTTACACATATTATAAACATGTTGTCCTGGGCTTATTTTAGGTAGAAGTTATTTTCAGTAGCTTCCACCTACGCGTTCATTTCACATTCCAGGAAAGTCTTTTCCTCTCCTTTGGAAGCAAAGCAAGCATGATAGTTATGGGTAGACAGGCTGGAGTCTAGCATGAGATACCTGTCCTGATTGTCCTTGCTGAACCTATTCCTTTATAAAATGGGGATTTCATGTGCCTAGTGAGCTTGTGTTGAGGATTGCTGATGTGAAGGACCCGCTACCGACCCTGGGCTGTACACAGTAAGTGGCAGCCATGACTTATGTTCCAAAAAGGATCTTTATAGTCTCAGGCACTATGTGTCCACATGATGGGGGGAAAAAAACCACCTCTCCCTTCTAGGAAACAGCACCAGGTATGATCTGACTCCAGTCACCGCCGTCAGCGTGCACCTGCTCAGCAGTAACGGGACTCCAGTGCTGGTGGACGGCCCCATCTATGTCTCCGTGCCTTTGACCACGCAGAGCAGTCTGAGACACAATGCTTATGTTGCAGCATGGCGTTTTGATCAGAAGCTGGGTAAGCAAGAGTCCTCAGGCTCTGGCTTTGGAGTTTGATGTTTATGTTGTTGAGTTTGGGGTTTGGGTGTATGTACATTTCAGCTGATTCCCTTGGAGAGAATCTTTGAAGGTGATGAGAGGTAACATTGGTTCTCTTTATATCCATCCTTTTCTTTACAAGGTTAAATAAGCCTGGTCACATGGTCTTTTTGTTTGTTGAAAGGGGGGGAAATATTTGCCAACGTTGTGCAGAACAAATAAAAATGACCCATGATACTACCACCTAGAAAGAAGCAATGATATATTTTGAATTCTAGACATGTCACCATGCTCATATGCATTTGGTACCAATTTCTGTCCAACTAATGAACCAAAAGTGTTGTAGCTTCAAGCAACAGTGAATATCTCCTGTCTTGCAGTGTGGGGGGGTTGTGAATCCAGGCCCCACTGTGCTGCTGGATTGGAATCAAGGGTTCCCCAAAAGGTTTCAGGGAAGATGTCAGCCAGGGTTCTGGTCATCTCTAGGGAGGGTCGGCTGTGCTTTAGGACTCACATAGCTACAGGCTACTCTCCGTTCCTCTCTAGCTGTTGCACAAAGGCTTTAAGTCCTTATCACATCGTACTATCCACAGAGAAGTTCATCACATGGCTGCTTCCTTTTCTCTGGGCCAGTCATCCGAGAGAAAATAAAAAAAGTAAAAGCACAAATGCATTGATTTTTACCAGAGACACATTGGTAGATGGATGGTGGTATGGTGTTAACATATCCTGCATGAAGGAAGACAGGCCCTCTATTGCTTGTGTGTATTCTCGATGACTTAAAAATTTAGGGGTGCTTGGTGGTCTTGGTCATAGTGACTCAAGGGGGAATGTGTACATGATTCTCGGAACCCAGGATTTCCGAAAGCGAAAGGAGATGGATAAAGAAGGGAGAGGAAGTACAAAGGAGAAAAGAAACAACATACCTTTGCTTCCCAAAGTGCCTGAGTTCTGCAACTTAAAATCTTGAACTCCCACCTTGGGTGCATCTTGGATGCCCAATCATGGATGCTCATATATTGTGACTCTCTTCATTGGGAATCGGTCTTCCCAGTGGGCCCCAATCATATGTTGGGTCCATGGTCTGAAAAGGAAGTCGAACCTAAGTTTAAAGTGCAGGGACTGGAATCCCAGCTCTGCCACCTTTGGCTATGGGGCCAAGCCGCTTATCCCTTCTGCACCAGTTTCCTCGCTGTGCATTTCGACGATAATCATGCCTGCTGTAGTTAGAAGCCTATTAAGGTTCTACAGAAAAGCAGAATCAGTAAGATTGGAGAGGGGAAAGCAGAGACAGAGGTTTTAAGGAATTGGCTCACACATTTGAGAAGGCTTAGCAAATCCAAAATTGCAAGATGAGCCAGCAGACGAGCGATCCCAAGAAGAATTGATGTTGCGATTTGAATCCAAAGACAATCCGATGGCAGAATTTCCTCATGCTTAAGGGATTTCATTCTTTCTCTCTATCTCGAGGCCTTCAACTGACTGGATAAGGCTCATCTCTGTTATGGAGGGTGATCTGTCTCCCTCAAGGTCTCCTGATTTAAATGTTCATCTTACCCCAAAACTACCTTCATAGCACCATCCAGATGGTTGATTAGCTGTCAGGGAGCCACGGTCTAACCTATCAGACATACACAATTCACTATCCTAAGAAACAATGAACCTGTACTTGTAAAGGTGCTTGCATCAATGCCCAAACCTGAAGATTTATGAAGCAGGCAGAGGTCTCCCTGCTCTGTGGACGGCTTTCCCTGATGGTGCCATCCAAACAATTCATGGCCCAGGTTTCTTGAGAAATTGTTCTCCATGCACTGCTTCTACCACTCAGTGCCCTGTGGTCCCTCTTCAGCATCCCAGTGCTCTGACTCAGTGTCCCTGGGTCTTGCTTCTGCTTGCCCCTGGCCCTGCCCTCTTCTTGGCTCTTAACATGCCCTCACTGGAGCATTAACCACTCCTCACACTCTTTCGAAGCCCCTATCAGATACTTCTTTGTGGGTGTTCCACAGGAAACTCAGTCCACACTGCTGGAAATAGACTTACCAAGTTCCATTAGACCAGTCCTTACATCTGTTCATTTTTCTCTCTCTTCTCTTGGCTAAAGACATCATCTACCAAAACATTAAAGTAGGAAGTAGAAGCCCCTAAAATCTTAGCTGCTCTGGAGGCTCGGATCCAAGGATCTCAATTCAGCTAGCCTCAAGCCAGCCTAGGTGGAAAGTCCCTGACATTCTTATCTCCATATAACCACAAACAACAACAACAAAGTGGAGCTATGGCTCAAATGATGGAGTGCTGTCATTGAGCACAAAAGCTCAGGAACAGTACCTAAGCCTTGAGTTCAAGTCCCAGTACAGGCACATTCACAAAAGAAGAATTTTAAGATGCAGAGATCATCCAGATGGTCTAACTATCACAAAGTTCTTAGAAGAGGGCAAAAAGAGAAGTCTGATCCAAAGAGATGTTGATTTCCACTTACAGTCTTTTTAAGTTAGCATCTACTGTGAAACATACAACTGCCAAATTCCTGGCTGTGGCAGATTGCATGTGTACAGAGAAAGGCCGACGTTTGGATTGCTCTTCAAAAATAATCAATTGATTTAAAATATGTTTTCTGAGAACAGTAAGATTGAATGGACATTTCAAAAACAAACCATATGCTCTTTAACTTATTACTAAGCTCTATAGAAGCTTACATGGTTCCTAACTTGTTTTCTATTCTATTTAATCAATCATGTCATTATCTATGTTGACATTAAAATATTTCAGTGAAATAGAAAATTCCAGAGACAGTCTTATCAGAATAAGTAATGCCTCAATATGTCTTTAGTAGATGACACAGTCATCTATTAGTTGCTATTTGTGACTGTAATAATCACTTCAAATAATCTAATACTTAAAATGATCTACTTTGGAGGTAAATCAGAATGGTTTTCAATCCCAGATTGTTTAACAGCTAGAAATAGCAACTTTTTTTTTTCTTTGTCAGTTGTGGGACTTGAACTCTGGGCCTAGACACTGTCCCTCAACTCTTCAGCTCAAGGCAAACGCTCTACCACTTGAGCCACAGCGCCACTTCTGGTTTTTTGAGTGGTTTATTGGAGATAAGAGTTTCATGGACTTTCCTGCCCAGGCTGTCTTTGAATTGTGATCCTCAGATCTCAGCCTCCTAAGTAGCTAAGATTACAGATATGAGCCACCGGCACCTGGCTAGAAATAGCAACTTTTAAATCTATGGAGAAGTTTTGGCCTAAATCAAGGCCAGCCAGCTAAAAGTCATAAATAACATTTACATTTTTTTGGGGGGGGGAGGTCCGGTCGTGGGGCCTGAACTCTGGGCCTGGGCACTATCCCTCAGCTCTTCAGCTCAAGGCTACACAGACCACTTCTGGCTTTTTTCTTTTTACTTATGTGATGCTGAGGAATCGAACCCAGGGCCTCAAGCATGCAAGGCAAGCACTCTACCACTGAGCCACCTTCCCAGCCCCAATGTTTACATTTTTTAATGACTGGAGAAACTTTTTTTTTTTTAAGTAGGGAGGATCTCAGGAGGCTGAGATCTGAGAATTGAGATTTGAAGCCAGCCTGAGCAGAAAAATCTGTAAACTCATCTCCAGTTAACCACCAGAAAACCAGAAGTAGAGCTGTGGCTCCAGTGGTAGAGTGTTAGCCTTTGAGCAGAAAAGCTCAGGGACAGCACCCAGCTGCTTGCTTCAAGCCCTATAATTTGCACAACAAAAAAGAGGGGTGGGTGTTGAGGCTGGGAAGTTGGCTCAGTGGTAGAGTGCTTGCTTTGCATTCATGAGGCCCTGGGTTCGATTCCTCAGCACCATATAAGCAGAAAAAGCCAGAAGTGGCACTGTGGCTCAAGTGGTAGAGCGCTAGCTTTGAGCTGAAGAGCTGAGGGACAGTGCCCAGGCCCAGAGTTCAGGCCCCATGACCAGCAAAAAAAAGAAGATAAAAAGGGGGATGTGGAGGGCCAAGGAGAAGTTGATCAGAGAGTATTAAGTTTCCATGATGCAAGATAAGGAAATTGGGGAAGAGGTTGCTACATAGCAGTGTAGGTACCGTTAACAGTGCTGCATTTTATATTTGGTCTTAAGCATTCATACCATAAAATAAAGAAGAAATTGGTAACTGTAAGGTGATGGTATGCTGTTCGTTTTGATATGCATATCAGAACACTATGTCTGTCATGTACCTTAAGCATATATGACTTTTATTTTGCCTTAATAAGGATGATGAGAAAATAATCTGGAGGAAGAATACCTCACGCTCCATAAACATGTTATAAAACTTACACATATGCATCCATAAATGAAGCTTTATTGGAACATAACCACGCCTATGTCTCTGGCCTTTATAGAAAAAATCATGCAGCCCCTGACCTAAATGCCTCCATTCTAATATTACAATGCAAGAATATTCTGCCCTCTGCAGGCTATAACTGGGCACTGTTCCAGCCACAGATCCCTTACCCACTGGATCATTTTGTCAGGTGACACCTGACATTCACAGTGACAAACTTTCATAGCAGTGAGGACTTCCAGTGCTTTAGGAAGATGAATTTCTTTTATAATTCAATGGATTTGTTTGAATTATAAAAACATGCTTTTAATATTGATCCAAATAAAGCTATGGATGTTTTGTTTTAGCCAGTCCTGTGCTTGAACTTAGGTCCTGAGCACTGTCCCTGAGCTTCTTTTTGCTCAAGGCTAGCACGCTACCACTTGAGCCATAGTACCACTTCTACCTTTTGCTGTTTATGTGGTGCTGAGGGATCAAACCCAGCACTTCATGCATGCTAGGCAAGCATTCTACCACTAAGCCACCTATCCTGTCGTCCCCCCCCTTTGTTTGTTTTTATGCCAGTACTGAGGCTTGAACTCAGACCTGAGCACTATTCCTTAGCATTTTTGCTTAGGGCTGGCTCACTATCACTTGAGCCACAGTGCCACTTCTTTTTGGCTTTTTGGTGGTTACCTGAAGATAAGAGTCTCAGAGACTTTCCTGCCCTTGGCTGGCTTTGAACCAGGATCCTCAGATCTCAGCCTCCTGAATGGATAGGATTATAGGTGTGAGCTACCAGTGCCCCATTAAAGCCATGTTCAACTCTTAACTCAAACACTTGAATAGGTGATCGTGGTTAACTGAAGGATTTGTCTTAGGAGTGAGACTTTGAGGGGCTCTCTCTGACACCTTTGAAGGAGTCAAGGCTAGTGGGCTACAACTTGAGCCACAGTTCAAGTGGTAGTAAATTGGAGATGAGAATCTCATGGACTTCCTGCCTAGGCTGACTTTGAACTGTGACCCTCAGGTCTCAGCCTCCTGAGTAACTAGGAGTACAGGTGTGAGACACAAGTGTCCAACCTCTCAAATGACTTGTTTAAAGCACAACTTGCATATTGTAGATCAAAACTGTGGTTGCACTTACATGTCTTGCTGAAGCCATTGTGTTTAATGCCACTTGATTTATGGACCAACAGAGTAGCGGATGTATTTTTTTTTCCTCTGAGAAATTAGCAGAATTCTTTAACTTTTGATCTCCCAATTGTGCACTCTGTGTCTCTAGGTATCCACCTATACAAGGAGAGAATGAGTTGGGGTAAGGAAAATGTGTGCACATCTTAATAGTCATATGTGTGTGGAGGAGGGTAGTTTGACCTTCAAAAGAAGCTGTGTTCTCTTTCTTTTCTCTGTATGTGTATGTGTGTGTGCATGTGTGTGCGCACACGCCAGGCCTGGGTGCTGTCCCTGAGCTTTTGTGCTTATCAAGGCTAGCACTCTACCACTTAAGCCACAGCTCCACTTCCAGCTTTTTTTTTTGTCCTGGGGCTTGAACTCTGGGCCTGGGTGCTGCTCCTGCCTTCTTTGGCTAGTACTCTACTGCTTGTGCCACTTCTGGTTTCCTAATGGTTTAATGGAGATAAGAGTCTCACAGACTTTCCTGCCTGGGCTGGCTTTGAACTGCGATCCTCAGATCTCAGCCTCCTGAATAGCTAGGATTACAGGTGTGAGCCACCGGCGACTGGCTCCAGCTTTTCATTATTATTATTCTGTATATTGCATAGTAGGTGCTTTTATTTATTTATCTGTTTATTTATTCTTGCCAGTCCGGGGGCTTGAACTCAGGGCCTAGGCACTATCCCTGAGCTTCTTTGTGCTCAAGGCTAATGCTCTCCACAGAGTCACTTCTAGCTTGCTCCCAGCATTTTTGATTATTTAGTGGAGATAAGAGTCTCACAGATTTTCCTTGCCAGTGCTGGCTCTGAACCGCAATCCTCAGATCTCAGCCTCCTGACTAACTAGACTTACAGGCATAAGTCACCAGCTCCTAGCAAGAAGCTGTTTTCTCTGCAGGTCTGGCGTAAAAGTTGGTCATGGTGAATGCACGTTCGATGAAGGTTTGTGGATGCTAAGATGTGAGGGCTGTCAGTTCACTTTTCCGGGCACTTACCCTTTCTCCTGCATATAACTGGGGCAGCAGATGGCCATATGATGTACAGGGTGGTCACACTGAGCTCTGACTTCTTGCCCTGGGGAATGGTCACTTATGAACAAGTAAACCAGGTCAGTCGTTTGAATTTAAAGTGACAGGTTGACAGCAAGTGGCAAAGTGATGGAGATTTCCAAGTCTGACTGTGTTAGGTTTCTGTTGTTGAATGATAACGCACTTGATTTGAATACTCTGGTTCCAGTGAGAGGACAATAGGGAACGCATATTCCAAGTGGGAAGGAAGCTGCATTGTAGAATCCAGTTCTAACTGCCTTCTCCAAACAGCAGGCAGGGAGAGTGTGTGGGTTGCTATAGAAATGGCGGTGACTGAGCCGGCTTCTTATCATGTATGGCGCATACGTAGCATGCGCTCAGAAACTCCCATCATAATTGGCCTGTAGTAGTTCGTCTCTGCTGCAGATGGAATGTATTGCTGCTGGTGCTCTGCTCTCTGACTGAGTCCTTTTAGGTAAGTGATGGCCAGCGCCTGCCCTGGATCAGAGGCGGAGCTTATTTACACTATACGTCTAAGGTTTTGTTCCCCTCCCCCAGTTCATGAAGTGTGATGGGAGGCAGGGATTGGGAGACCTTCAGGCACGAATGATGGTTACAACTTGAAGAAAACAAAAAGCTCCCTGTGTGTATAAATTGAGGACTTGGAATCATGATGACGTTTCATGTAGTTAGGAGTTACAGCAAACTGGGGCGTGGATTGTGGGGGGAGACGGTGCTCCTGTGGACAGAGGAGCGGGGGACCTCTCTCTGACCTTTTCTCTCAATTTTACAATGAAGCTAAAATTGCTTTTTTTAAAAAAATGAAACGATCTGTAGTATAACTAACCTATTTTTTTTTTCCTGTGTATCATAAGCCACATGTCCAGAGGGGAGAAATAGAATTGGAATGCTGAGGAGTCATGACTGAATTTAGGGAACCAATCATATTATGTCACAAACATTAGACTGGGTAAAGGTTAGAATGATCATTAATTGTGTTTACTTTTCCGGAAAGCTGAAACAATTTAAAGGTGTTTAATAACAGAGGAAGCGACCTACCGGAGGGCACTGTCAATACATCTGTCAGAAAGATGTGATCTGAGATAGGTCATGTCACCGTGAAGGAGTCTCCTTTCCCACATATAAAAATGTACCCTCCAAAGTGCATTGGGCTTAGATACACCATGAAGAAGCACAGGGGTAATTTCCCTGCACAGAAGGACTGACCAAGGTGAAGTAGCACTTTGCAAAGAACTCTGAGAGTTCCATGAAAACTTGGCCTTGCTGAAAGACGTTGGCCACCAGTCCACTCTCGTTTGCTTTTTTTTTTTTTTTTTTGGTCGGTCGTGGGGCTTGAACTCTGGGCCTGGGCGCTGTCCCTCAGCTCTTCAGCTCAAGGCTAGCGCTCTACCACTTGAGCTATAGCGCCACTTCCGGTTTTGTGGTGGTTTATTGGAGATAGGAGTCTCACGGTCTCTCCTGCTCGGGCTGGCTTTGAACTGCGATTCTCAGATCTCAGCCTCCTGAGTAGCTAGGATTACAGGCGTGAGCCACCAGCGCCCGGCTCGTTTGCTTTTTGAGATACAGATCAGGGGATTGCTTTGGCATGCTGGCCCCACAGCATCCCAATTGCCATGGTGTGCGGCTGAGGAGGGGAGTCAGGCTGTGTCATATCTGAACTGCCCACGGGGTGATCTCAGAACAGGGACCGTTGTTTTGCAGTGTTGCCTAGCAACTGAGAAAACAATCTTGTAATAATCAGTCCATTTCTAAGAACTCTTAAGCCACTTGTGTTGGTAGCATCTCCAAAATGAGAATTTTCAGAAAAATTCTACCATCCCATTAGTTCACTCTGTTACAGCTGTTGTTTGGCACAGTTTTGTTTTAAAACCGTATTCCTAAAGATTGGTTTTGCTAAAGTATCATTGTATATAAAACTAGAATTTCTTATGCATCAATTTAACCAAAGCCATTTTTTTTTCCTTTTTCATGCTGGTTCTAAGATCTGAGCTTTTTTGCTCAAGGCTAGCACACTACCACTTGAGCCACAGCTCCACTCTGGCTTTTTGGTGGCTAACTGGAGATTAAGATTCTCTAAACCAGGTCCTGATGGTTCACACCTATAATCCTAGCTATTCAGGAGGCTGAGATCTGAGGATCTCGGTTCAAAGCCAGTCCAGGAAGGAAAACCAGTGAGTGACACCCTTGTCTCCAGATAACCCCCAGAAAACGGGAAGTAACCATGTGGCTCAAAGTGGTAGAGTGCTAGCCTTGAGCAAAAGAGCTTTGGAACAGAGCCTAGGCCCTGGGTTCAAGCCCTATGACAGGAAGAAACAAAGGGGAGTAGGAAAGGGGGGGAAGGGAGAGAGGAGAAAAGAAAAGGAAAAAAAAAAGATTCTTACAGACTTCCTGCCCAGTCGGGCTTTGAACTGAAATCCTTAGCTTTTAGCCTCCTGAGTAGCTAGGATTATAGGCATGGACTACCAGTGTCCAGGTCCAAACCATTTTCAGCCAGCTTAACAGTAGCTGTTAGCCTGCTTTTGTGATATTGTTTACAGATCCTCATGTTCCTCCCCAAAGATCAGCCCTCTTTTTCTAAGGTCAATGCTTAATTACTACTTATGGAGTTTGTGTATTATGTGTGGCCAATTTGTACCCTTCTGCCAGTTTTTCCCACAAGCCTAGAAGCCTCCAGGACCTGGTGCTATTTGGCCTGGATTTTAAATATAGATCTTACAGGCTAATTCTTATAGATATTCTTTCTTGCCTGTCAGCTGTGACATATAATAATTATTATAAATGTAGAGGGCTCACAGTGCCTTAGAGCCTGGCCTGCTGAATATACAAGTAACCTATTGCCAAAAGATGAGGGTTGGAAATGGCCCTGTGGCTTAAAGTGGTAGAGCACTAGCCTTGAGCAAGAGAGCTCAGGGACAGCACGTAGGACCTGAGTTCAAACCCCACAACCGACAAAAAAAAAAAGAGAAGGAAAGATGATGGCAACATTTCAACTTATTATTTACTCTAGAAGGTATGTCTGAGTCTTTCTTTCCATAGTGTACGGTTTAACTCAAGAAGGGAATTCAGAGAATAACAAACCTGAACTCAAAGTGTCAATAGTTGGTTCTGTTCTATCCCTAACACCACATGTAAACACTTCCAAACCATTTGGGTAAAGCGTGTGATCTGAGCAGGCTGAGCTACCCATATGGCAAATTAAGGTTGGGGGGCGGGGGGAATGAGGAAGGTGGGGGGTGGCAAGCTACAAGAACGGAAGGAAAGCAAAGAACCATTAGCTCACACCTGGAATTTCAGCTACTAAGGAGGCTGAAATTCCGAGGACTAAGATTCAAAACCAGCCTGGATAGAAAAATGTTTGGGTTCCATCTCCAATTAACCAGCAAAAAACAAAGCTGGTTGGAGTCATGACTCAAGTGGTAGATCACTAGTCATGAATGAAAAAGCTGAGTAAAAGCACAAGGCCCTGAGTTTAAAGCCCTGTACCAACACAAAGAAGAGGAAGAGGGGAGGAAGACCAAGGGAGGAGGGATAAAGACATTCATCACCATCACAAGCAGCTCCACAATACAGTTCTCTATCCCCAAGTGCATTGATACATTAGAAACCTAGCATTGTGTCGGATCATAATTGTGACTGAGTTTTCAAGAAAACTTGAGTGTCTAGATCAAAATTTTTTGTAGGTAAATTCACTGTTCCTAGAATTTTCATCCACCTGTCTTTTCACATTTCGGCAGATGGAGAAGAGAACCTTTCAGGCTATAAGTAAAGGTATCCCGAGGGTTGCATAGCAGAAGGGCTTCTCTTCACCTTTATGCAGAGAAGTTTACCTGCTGTCTATTTTCTACATTTATCCCTGCTTGAGATTCCATCAGAGATTGTTAAATGCCTTTCAAAATGATTTGAGACCTAATGGTCTAGGAATTTTCATCATGCAGAATTTCATTCACTGGTGCTACCCGTAGGGTCATCGTATATAACCTTCCCACACATACAAGACCCCCAGGACTCACACAGCCATGCCCCGAGGCCTGGCCAGCACACAGAGGCACATGCCACCACCCCACTCCTGAGACACCATTCGGCAGCCCAATGGATGCTGCTGCAGAATGAAGCCCGACACGGGTCCTACCTCCCTTCACCAGGTACCATCACCTGGTGATGGAAAGGAGTAGGCCCTACAGGATGCAGAGAAGGGAGCCCAGAGGAAGTGGCCTGAGGTGGCAGCACTGGCAAGATGCTTGTGTGGCAGCAGGATCTGCTGTGTGTCTGAACCACAAAGGTGACATGTTTTGTCAAGACAGCTCCTTGGGCAGAGGTACTGGTCCAAGGGCATCCAAATGGGATGGACCAGCCATAGGAACAAAGCTGGAACTTTTTCCCTCTAGGCTGGTACTCTACTCCTTGAGCAACACCCCCATACACACACTTCTGGGGTTTTGCTGGTTATTTGGAGATTTAAAAAAAAAAATCTCTCCTGCCAGGCACCAGTGGCTCATGCCTATAATTCTAGCTGTTCAGGAGGCTGAGATCTGAGGATCGAGGTTCGAAGCCAGCCTAGGCAGAAAAGTCCCTGTAAGATTCTTATCTCCAGTTAACCACTCAAAAACCAGAAATGGCGCTGTGGCTCAAGTGGTAGAGCACTAGCCTTGCAAACAAAGAGGCTCAGGGGTACCACCCAGGCCCTGAGTTCAAGTCTCACAATCAACAAAAAAAAGTCTCTCTGATGCTAGGTACCAGTGGTTCATGTCTGTAATCCTAGCTACTCAGAAGGCTGAGACCTGAGGATCTCAATTCAAAGCCAGTGGGGCAGTAAGGTCATGAGATTCCGACTAATGACCAAAAAGCCAGAACTGGCACTGTGGCTCCAGTAGTAGAGCACTAGCCTTGAGCAAAAAAGCTAAGGGACAGCACCCAGGCCCTGAGTTCAAACCCCAGAACTAGCATTTTTTTAAAAAAGTCCAATTTTTCTGCCTGGGTTGTTTCTTAAACCTCAGCCTCCGGGTAGCTGAGAGTCTAGACATGAGCCACCAACACCAGGCCCAAAGCTGAAACTTTCCTTTGTAAAGTAGGAACAATCTGATCCAGGCTTTGTTCTGTATGAACAGCGTCCCATGTACCCCATGTGTATGTACATGCTAAGGACCCTCAGTGTGTGCTCTGATCTTAGCACCACCATCTGGCTACTTCACTCAGCAGAAAGACTTGGCGAGTTTTGTTTGCTCTGCCCCCGGTCTCACCTGTCAGGAGCCCTGCCTTGTTCTGGGCTGGAGTACCATAATCTCTTCCGGTGTGTGCCCCCTGCCCAGATGGGAACCATCCTCACCCACAGCAGCATCAGGACTCCGGTAATAAGCACCATACGTTTCCAGCACACAAGTCATTAATCCTGAGATTCCCTCCCACCAAACACAGAAAGCTTGGAAAATGCTTTTGCCAGTAACAGCATGAACGTCAAATCCCAAAAACGGTGTCACATTTTAGTCCCTGGCTATGTATGCATTTTACAGCAAGCTCATGCCAAAATAAATGACGCTTCGTCTGCTGGCTTTGTTCCCTTCTGCATGGGAAGACAGCAGCCCCTTTTAGTCACACTTCTGCATGAACCCCTCCCCTGCTGACCACATGAAGCCAGTCAATGATGGTTTTCTGATGGTGGGAGTCGGGGGTTGTTGGTTTGTTTATATAGGTACTAGGGCTTGAACTCAGGACCTGTCCCTTTGATTTTTTTTAATTTTACAAGGTTGACACTCTACCACTTGAGCCCCTAGTTGGAGATAAGAGCCTCATAGACTTTCCTGTCTTGGCTGGCTTTGAACCATGATCCTCAGATCTCAGCCTCCTGAGCAGCTAGGATTCCAGGCGTGAGCCACCAGCGCCCAGCTTCCCTGGATATATCTGAGTCAAGAAGACAAAAAAGCAACACAAAGAGGGCGAAGAGGCAGGTGGTGGGAAGATCAGCAGGCACTGCCTTCAGCGGCAGGGCTCCAGTGGTCTCTATTGCTAATGGTGTTTGTCATGTGGATGCAAATTCTTCCCAATCTGGGCCCAGCTTTTCCCTTCCATTCACGTGGGCCTCTTTCCTGCCCCATTGTTGCCATGCCTGGGGGCCCCTGTCTCACGATGTTCTCTTCCTCTTTCTCCTGGGTCCCTGCAGACATCCTCGGCTTGTCTATCAAAGGTGAATTCAGCTGGACACGGGTGACTCATACCTGTAGTCCTAGATAATCAGACAGCTAAGATCTGAGGATCATGGTTCAAAGACAACCTGGGAAGATAAATCTGAGAGACTGTTATCTAGGTTGGGGGGTGACTCTCAAATGGTAGCACATCCACCTTGAACAAATAAGATGAGCAAGAGCATGAGAGGTCCTAGGCTCAAGCCCAGTACCAGCAAACACACATATACACACAAAGCTGAATTCATCCCACTGTCACCCCAAGTGTCACAATTTCTCCCCCCTACCCCTACAGTTGTATCTTTTTTGTTGTTGTTGTGGGGCTTGAACTCTGGGCATAGGCGCTGTCCCTCAGTTCAAGATGAGCGCTCTACCACTTGAGCCACAGCGCCACTTCCAGTTTTCTGGTGGTTTATTGGAGATAAGAGTCTCACAGACTTTCCTGCCTGGCCTGGCTTTGAACCTCCATCCTCAGATCTCAGCCTCCTGAGTAGCTAGGATTACAGGCCTGAGCCACCGACACTGGCTAACAGTTGTATCTTCTTAGTTGTTGGCTTTTCTGGCTTCTATCAGCATGGAACTGTGGGTCATCCAGGCTGGACCTGGGGCCCTGTCACCGGATGGTACATGGGGCGCTTTCCAGTCACTCAGCTTTTCCAAGTGTAGCCTGAGGAAGTTTGAAGTCTGTGTCAGTGGGTGCCCTTGTGCTGTATAAGGCAAGATCAACCCCGGGATGGAGTTGGTGGTTTGCTCAGGAATGAGCAGGAAGTGGTACTCAGCATCCTCTGGGTGCTGTTTATTATCTGTCCCATTTGAAAGGCAAGTCAAGCACCTAATCTGGGGAAAACTGCAAACCAATGAATGCCTGGCTGCTTCTTGGCTGGTCCATGGACACTGCCTGTAATGGATGGAGCTATTGGAAGCACCAGTAGCAGTGGGTAAAGTATGTTAAGTGTATGAGAGGAGGAAGAGGAGGGCAGGGGAGAAGGAAAACTGGATAGGAGAAAAGGAAGCAATGGAAAGCAATCCATTCTCTACTTGGTAAACTTTCTTAGCTAACAACCCCTACCCCCTTTTTGGCTGGTCGTAGGGCTTGAACTCAGGGCCTGGGCACTGTCTCTGAGCTGTTTGCTCAAGGCTAGCATTCTATCGCTTTGAGCCACAGCTCCACTTCTGGTTTACTGGTGATTTATTGGAGATAAGAGTCTCAAGGACTTTCCTGCCCAGTCTGGCTTTGAACCATGATCCCTCAGATCTCATCTTCCTGAATAGCTAGGATTGCAGGCATGAGTCACTGGCATCCAGCAAAGAACCATTTTTAATGTGGCTGCTGACTTCTGTCTCTATTTTCTAACTTGAACCAAAATCATCTGGAGCCATGATCAAGCCTATTTCCTGGGAAAGCTACAGAACCACGAAGCTCTTGGGGACTGGCCTCTTCTCCCCCCTTTGTGTTGCTTGCTCCTTTCCAAGCAGAAGAGAGCATTGTGCGATCCTAGGCAGCATTACCAGAGCACCTTTCCACCCACTGCCATAGCAATTTGAATGTTGCTATGGCAACCGTTAGTGCCTAGAAGCAGCCCAAGTATTGTTTCTTTCTTCAGGGGAAAAAAAAATATCCACCATTGCAGAAAACATCTGAAATGTATGCACCTGGGATCTAGAGACCAAGGAGTAAAATATTTGGTGCACGTAGCCCATAGATGTTTCTGGTATCTCAGAGTCCCGCACATGGTTGTTTTGATGGCTGATGATTGTGAGAGCAACGTGGGCTGTGCCAGGCCTCTTGGATGGGCAGCACATCTCCATGCAGGTGGTTCAGGGTGGATGTACACAAACCTTGGGAGGGTTTAGCCTGCCTCACCTTGGCCTCTGCCTACACCTACCATCACCAGCCTCAGATGATCTGCCTCTTGTGAGTGAGCCAGGTGAACCAAGCCCCTCCATTTGGGGCTAGGAAACAGCTCAGCAACCTTGTTCAAATTCATCTCTGTCAGTGAATCCTCTCCCACAAGCTTTGCAAAGTCATCAGACCCTGGGAAGGTTTGTGGGAACACTGCATAACACAGTAGAAGAAATAACCCCAGCCTTGAGATCAGTCAGACTTAGGGCCAGCTCCCTTGGGCTTTCTAGTTCCATAAGGACTTTAGATGTGGGCTGGGAAGGTGGCTCAGTGGTAGAGTGCTTGCCTTGCATGCTCAAGGCCCTGGGTTCGATTCCTCAGCACCACATAAGCAAAAAGCCGGAAGTGGTGCTGTGGCTCAAGTGGTAGAGCGCTAGCCTTGAGCTGAAGAGCTGAGGGACAGCGCCCAGGCCCAGAGTTCAGGCCCCACGCCCGGACTCAAAAAAAAAAAAAAAAAAATTAAAAAAAAAGGACTTTAGATGTTGTGATCACCAATCTTCCATATCTTCATCTAAAAGGAGAAACCAAGGCCTGCTCTGTAGGATTGTTGTGCAATGACAGGTAATATGTGGCAGGTGTTTGTTCATGTTAAATGATAGTTAAAGTAGTAACTGAAGATGAAGCACATACTTTCACTTATGCAATGTTTCCTAACATTAGAACCAAGTAAAAGGTTTTTTTTTAAAGAATATACAATGTGGGAGAGGAGTTAGGAGGAAAAAAACTGGGAGGAAATGAGGGAGGGGGTGACATTGTTCAAAAAGAAATATACTCAGTACCTGACTAATGTAACTGTAACCCCTGTGTATATCACCTTTACAGTGAAAGATTTAAAAAAAAAAAAAAAAAAGCCGGGCACCGGTGGCTCACGCCTGTAATCCTAGCTACTCAGGAAGCTGAGATCTGAGGATCACGGTTCAAAGCCAGCCCAGGCAGGAAAGTCCGTGAAACTCTTATCTCCAATAAACCACTCAGAAAACCGGAAGTGGCGCTGTAGCTCAAGTGGTAGAGCACTAGCCTTGAGCTGAAGAGCTGAAGGACAGCGCCCAGGCCCAGAGTTCAGGCTCCACGACCAGACCCAAAAAAAAAAAAGAATCTTCTAAGCCAGGCTTCCTGGGTCAGAATTTGCAAAGATGGAATATAGTAGGTAGATAGATAGATAGAATTTTTTTTTAAAAAAAGGACGAAGTTAGAGGTGCAGCTGAATAGTGAAGTGCTTTCCTAGCATACATGAGGCACTGGGTTCTAACTCCAGCATCAAAACCAAACAACAGAACTTTCTTAAGCAGTAGTGACATAGTCTGTGATTAAGGTAAGAAATTGGCTCATTTGCATACTGGCTCAGTGCCAATGGCTCATAATCCTAGCTACTCAGGAGGCTGAGATCCTAGGACCACAGTTGAAAGCCGACCTGAGCAGGAAAGTCCATGAGACTCTTATCTCCAATTAACCACCAAAAAACTGGAAGTAGTGCTGTGGCTCAAGTGGTAGAGAGCTTGAAATAAAGATTATAAACAGCAGGGTGATGATGTCTCACACCTGTCATTGTAGCTACTCAGAAGGCTGAGATCTCAGGATCTTGGTTCAAAGCCAGCTTGAATGGAATAGTCCAGAAACTCTTATCTCCAATGAACCAGCAGAAAGCTAGAAATGAAGATGTGGCTCAAGAATTAGAGTACCAGTCTTGAGGGAAAAAGTCAAGTGAGATCATAAGGCTCCAGTACACACACACACACACACACACACACACACACACACACACAAATTATAAACACTCAGGGTTCTTCACCTCTTCACTTCCACCAGGCCTAATGGTACTCCCATCTTCTAAACTCTGAAAACTTCTGCTGAAAAATTATCTGTTGTTTGATAAAGTGACTGAAACTAATTTGGTTGGGAAAGCAAAGAAATCTTTTGTGTGTATGTGTGCCAATACTGGGGCTTGAATTCAGAGCCCTGTACTTCTCTCAGCTTTCGCTACTCAAGACATGCTCTAAGCTGGGTGCTGGTGGCTCACACCTGTAATTCTAGCTACTCAGGAGGCTGAGCTCTGAGGATCAGGTTTAAAGCCAGTCTGTGAAACTCTTATCTCCAATAAACCACGAGAAAACAGAAAGTGGCACTGTAAGTTCAAGTGGTAGAGTGCTCGCCTTGAGCTGAAGAGCTCAAGGACAGAGCCCAGGCCCAGAGTTCAAGCCCTAGGACTGACCAAAAAAAAAAAAAAGACTGGTGCTCTACCACTTGAGTCATACACCTACTTCCAGCCTTTTCATGGTTAATTGAAGATGGAGTCTCACAGACTTTTCTGCCCAGGCTGACTTCAAACTTTGATCCTCAGATCTCAGCCTCATGAGCAGCTAGAATTACAGACATGAGTCACCAGCTCCGGGCACTAAGAAATTCTTAACGCCATTCCCTTTTTTTCCTTAAAGGAAATTGCAGAGCATTTTGATTGTTTGCGATCGATCCCTAGATGATAATTTGATTATCCGGGCTTATCAACATGAGCTATAAATTTGACATCTGAGGTGACTTAAGCTTTAAGCTGGAGTTTAATATGCATACAGCTGAAGTTCTTTTCTGAATCCCACAGGAACGTGGCTGAAGAGCGGCCTAGGCCTGGTGCACCAAGAAGGCACCCAGCTGACGTGGACGTACATTGCCCCCCAGCTGGGATACTGGGTAGCAGCCATGTCTCCTCCCATCCCAGGTAACAGAGCTAACACTGGTGATGATGGGGATTGATTGCTTCCAGGATTCTGGTTAAGCATGCTTTGGGAAATGGTTTCAGTAGAGAGATCACCTTCTGTTCAAAAACGGTTAAATCTGGAAACCTAATGATGGGGTGAGGGGAGGAGTATTTTGTGGGGGTGGGGAGTTCTGGTTGGAACTTTTCCATCTAGGATAAGAATAATGCATAGAGAATAGTCCTGTCTTCTATTCCTGTTTTGCTCAAGCCAGCTGCCATAGGGAATTCTTAATCAAGAGCCCTCAGGGGCGGCTGAGACCTCCTCTCTAATTCCAGAAACAGCTGTGGTTTGGTGTAAGAGAACCTGTGGGGAGGAGAGCAGGGTTCCTGGTACAAAATGCCCAGTTTGTCATTGATCAAAGGCTTAAACATAGACCAATTGCTTTTGTGTCGAAAAAGAGTAATCTCGACTTGGGAAATGTGAATTCATACCTAGTTCTTAGGAACATTACTAAATGTCTATGGTTGATTTGGGGTTTTTTTTTCAATCTGTATTATCTTAGTATTCCAGAATTGTTTTTTGGTGGGGTTTTTTTTTTTTTTTCAAAATCAGTATCATAGGAAAATTATTTCCAGGGATGATTCCTGTTATTAGTCCAGCACTGCCTGCCCTGGGGAAATCTCTTTCTTGGTGTCAAAACTTTATGTGGTAAGGGATATACCTTTGATTTTTCTTTTATCCACATCTGAAAGTCAAGAACATCCAAACCTGATGATCAAAGTGAGTGATGGAGTAAAGTCCACAAGTGTTACCATCAAGGGGTGCCTCTTGCAAATGAACCATGAAGACAGTTGTTCAATAAAAGTTGCAACTATTTTAGCAATGGGATTATTACTGGACTTAACACTTAGACTCCCAAAGTCACTGAAAGGATGGAGGCTGGTCCTAGCTAAGTCGTCTTTTTTTTAAATCTATACCAAAAATCTTATGATTTTTTTTCCTGTATATAAAGTCCTCACATACTCAGACCATCTCCTGATTGTAAGAGTCCATGAATTAGATTAGATGCATGGGGTGGAATGTGGCTTAGTGGTAGAGTACTTGCCTAGCATGTATGAAACCCTGGGTTCCATTCCTCAGTACCACATAAACAGAAAAAGGCGGAGGTGATGCTGTGGCTCAAGTGGCAGAGCACTAGCCTTGAGCAAAAACAAACTCAGGGACAGTGGTGGGGCCCTGAGTTCAAGCCCTAGGACTGGCAAAATAAATAAATATAAATAAATAAAAAGATTATGCATTTACAACGCTGAGCATCCTACCAGGTGAGTACAACAGTGTTTGATATTTAGGTATTCAGTGTTATAGGCCATTGAGGCTTTTGTGATATCATGGGAGGATAACATGTTCATCATGGAATGAAAACAGTACCATTAAGCTCATTGCCTAAGGGGTATGTACTCTCATCTGGCTGAGTCAGGAAGAGTAAGACTAAGCATGACCTTCTCAGCTGATCTTCCAGTTTTTATTTAAAGAGGTTCAGAATTCTACAATGCTGTTTTCTGATTTCGTAGGGCCTGTCACCACGCAAGACATTACCACATACCACACGGTGTTTCTTTTGGCCATTCTAGGAGGAATGGCTTTCATTCTGTTGGTTTTGCTGTGTCTCCTTTTATACTATTGCAGGTAAAGTGTTACTATTTTGGCAATATCGTGTGTGTGTGTGCGCGCGCGTGCGCGCATGTGTGTGTGCATGTGTATGTGTGCGTGCGCACACGTGCGCTCACATGTGCCCATCCTGGGGCTTGAACTCAGGGTCTAAGTACTATCCTTGCACTTCTTTGCTCAAGGCTAGTGCTTTACCACTTGAGCCACATCTCACTTCCAGCTTTGTTGTGGTTAATTGTAAATAAGAGTTTCATGAACTTTCCTGCCCAGGCTGGCCTTGAACTGTGATCCTCAAAGGTCAGCCTTCTGAGTAGCTAGGGTTATAGACATATACCACCACTGGCAGCTGACAGCATTAGTGTGTGTGTGTGTGTGTGTGTGTGTGTGTGTCCTAGGGTTTAAACACAAGCCCTGGGCACTGTCCCCAAAATTTTTTTGCTCCAGGCTAGCTCTCTACCATTTCCAACTGTTTTGGTGCTTAACTGGAGATAAGATAGATTTTTCTGCCTGAGCTGGCTCTGAACAGCAATCCTCAGATCTCAACCTCCTGAGTAGCTAGGATTATAGGCATGAGCCACCAGCACCCACTGAAATATCTTTTTTTAATTTGGGATTTCTTACTCAGTTTAAGTTCAGAAGCATTGGTAGGGACATGGTTTGTTTGGTTTGGTTTGTTTTTTTACTCCTTAAATTGAGTTGTGTTTTCTTCTCATGAAAGGGTATCTAAGAACTCAAATATGTGATCCAGATAAATCAGTAGGATACACAGGCATTCTTATACATAGCAGGCCTAGAATGGGAGTGGTAACAGTTGGGCAATTGTCATAAGACTCAGAATATCCCTCAAAACTGGTTGTGGCTCAGGCCTGTTAGCCTAGCTACTCAGGAGGCTGAAATCTGAGGATTAGGGTTTGAAGCCAGCCTCGGCAGAAAAGTCCCCATGAGACTCTTATCTCCATTTAAACACGGGCAAACTGGAAGTGAAGCTATGGTTCTCAAGTGGAAGAGCACTAGCCTTAACTGAAAAAGCTCAGGGACAGCACCTAAGCCCTGAGTTCACACCCCATGACCGACAGAGAGAGAGAGAGAGAGATCTAAGCAGAATGATTCTCCATTTGATGCCCTGCCTGTTCAGTTTGTAAGAAAATTTATTATTGTTGAGTGCCATTGTCTCACATCTATAATCCTAGCTATATAAGATGGCTGAGATCTAGAGAATTATGGCTTGAAGCCAGCCTAGGCAGAAAAGTCCATGAGCCTCTATCTCCAAAATAATCAGCAAAGAGCTGGGAAGTTGGCTCAGTGGTAGAGTGCTTGCCTTGCATGCATGAGGCTCTGGGTTCAATTCCTTAGCACCACATAAGCAGGAAAAAGCTGGAAGTGGCGCTGTGGCTCAAGTGGTAGAGTACTAGCCTTGAGCTGAAGAGCTAGGGGACAGCGGCCAGCCCCAGAATTCTGGCCCCACAACCGACAAAAAAATAATAATAATAATTTTAAAAAAATAATCAGCAAAAAGTCAAGCTGGAAGTATAGATCAAATAATAAGAGCCCCTGCCTAGAAAGCATGAGGCTCTAAGTTCTATCTCCAATATCCTTTTTTTTTTTTAAAAAAAAAAAAGCCTAATGATGCAATTACCAGATTATGTGATAATAGTTTAAAGTTGGGTATATTGACTGAAGAGGCTGCTGATCTGCTGTATTTTGTTTGGCCTTGTGGAGGTTGGGAATTAGGATTTTTATCTGAAACATGATACTTGGCCATCATGAGCATCCCTAATCTCAGTTGGAATCCTGTCTTTGGTTGGTCGCAGGAGGAAGTGCTTGAAACCCCGTCAGCATCATAGAAAACTACAACTTCCTGCAACCCTTGAGAGTTCTAAGAGGGACCAGTCAACATCCATGTCCCACATCAACTTACTGTTTTCTCGACGGGCATCAGAGTTTCCCGGTCCACTGTCTGTCTCCAGTCATGGCCGCCCAGAGGCCCCAGGGACAAAGGAGCTGCTGGGTGGGGCCGATTTAGAAATGATGTCCCCAAATGGAGAGGGGGACCTGCATACACCCATGCTAAAACTCTCCTATAGTACCTCACAAGAATTTAGCTCACGAGAGGAACTGCTCTCCCATAAAGAAGAGGATAAAAGCCAAGCATCCTTTGATAACCTGACGCCAAGTGGGACGCTAGGGAAAGATTATCACAAATCCGTGGAGATTTTTCCCTTAAAGGCAAGAAAATCTCTGGAAAGAGAAGGCTACGAGTCTTCAGGCAATGATGACTACAGGGCTAGTTACAATGCGATGCTGTCCCAGCCTTTATTTGAAAAGCAGGACCGAGACAACTCAGCATCCACAGGAAGCAAACTCACCATTCAGGAACCTATGTACCCCGCGCCTTCGTCCCCTGAAAAAGAACAGCTGCTGGACCGCAGACCTACTGAATGTATGATGTCGCGATCAGTCGATCACCTGGAGAGACCCACATCTTTCCCACGGCCAGGCCAGTTGATCTGCTGCAGTTCCGTGGATCAGGTCAATGACAGCGTTTACAGGAAAGTCTTGCCTGCGTTGGTCATCCCTGCTCATTATATGAAACTTCCAGGGGACCATTCGTATGTCAGCCAGCCTCTGGTGGTCCCTGCAGACCAGCAGCTGGAGATCGGAAGACTCCAGGCGGAGCTGTCCAACCCCCACGCAGGGCTCTTCCCCCACCCGACCTCTCAGATGCAGGGTCAGCCTTTGTCTTCCCAGGCCATCTCTCAGCAACACCTGCAGGAGACCGGCTCGAGAGAGTGGAGCCCTCAGAACACAGCTATGTCGGAGTCTCTGTCCATCCCAGCATCTTTGAATGATGCAGCTTTGGCTCAGATGAACAGTGAGGTGCAGCTCCTGACTGAAAAGGCTCTGATGGAACTTGGTGGTGGAAAGCCACTTCCACACCCCCGGGCGTGGTTTGTCTCCCTGGATGGAAGGTCCAATGCTCATGTTAGACACTCCTACATTGATCTCCAAAGAGCTGGAAGGAATGGAAGTAACGATGCCAGTTTAGACTCTGGTGTGGATATGAATGAACCAAAATCTGCCCGGAAGGGAAGGGGTGACCCTTTGTCTCTCCAGCAAGGCCACCCACCCGTCCAGGAGCACCAGCAGAAGGAACCCAGGACCCAGGACAGCAACACCTACACGCAGCTCGTGTATCTAGATGACGTAGACCAGAGCGGCAGTGAGTGTGGGACCACTGTGTGCACCCCAGAGGACAGTACACTGCGATGTTTACTGGAAGGTTCCAGTCGAAGGAGTGGGGGGCAGCTGCCCAGCCTGCAGGAGGAGACAACCAAACGAACTGTAGATGGCCCCCAGGAGCCATTAGCCAGCCCTCAACGCAGAAGATCTGCTCGTGATGACGACGAAGAGGATGATGATGACGATGACCAAGGAGAAGATAAGAAAAGCCCCTGGCAGAAACGAGAGGAGAGACCCCTGATGGCCTTTAACATCAAATGAGCCCTCGCTAAGCCACCCAGCTGTGGAATATAAAATTGCCAAATATCCTTTCTTACAGAAGCACGTACCTGTTTGTGAAGGAAGCCGGACCGACGCGAGCATGGATGGGTTGATTCACCACGTTGACGCTGCGGCGACGATGGTAGAAAGGAACTCAAAGGAGTATGCAGAAGACAGGATCTCTGATGCATGCTGCCCTTCCTGGGTGGTGGCTGGGAGAGAAGTGTGGGAATGTCTTTTCCACGGACTTGACCTGCCTGGTATGCTGACAAACCAAGCACCCTGTTCCTGTGCTCCAAGGATCACCTCAGTCCTCCCTCAGATTCTGGGAACAGATGAAACTCTTCTCTTTTTCTCTTTCTTTTCTTTCTTTCTTTTTTGCATTGCTTGAATCCATTTTCTCATGATAATGCAACGATGAAGCTATTACTGGGAAATGAGCAGGACATTCCTGTCCCCAAGGTCGCCATTATCACAAAGGAAAGCTATGCATTGCTGCTGGGTAGGCTTTGTTTTTGCTTTGGTTTGTTTTTGTTGTTGTTGTTGTTTTGGGGGGGGGTTGTTTTTTGTTTCTTTTTTTTGTTTGGTTTTTTGCTTTGGTTAGATTTCTTTTGGAGATTTGCTTTTGCTTTTTGGAGGTTTTTTTTTTTTTGGTTGTTGTTTTTGGTTTATTCGTTTTGTCTTTTTTTTTAAGTACAATTTGGTGGTAAGATTTTTATTCCCTCATTTGAATCTGTTCTACTTCTCAGTGGTTTTACTTCGGGCTCTCCTCTTCAGGAACTCGGAAGCATCGTCTCTAAAAATCCAAGCCTTTTTAAATGAAATCGCACTGAGTTGTTTTTTGGTTTTTTTTTTTTTTTTTAATCAGTTTAAAGAGTCTTTCAATTCTGGTCCTATTAACTCCAAGTGCCTTTTTTACAGTGACAACAGACAGTCCCTCACTTTGTTGTTGTTGTTATTTTTGGTCTTGTTTTTCTTACACCCTTTAATTGAACTGCCTGAATTTTCTATAAAGTTATTCAATGATACCCCTTTTCTTTGAACTGCATGCTTGCCAGGTGCCATTTGTGCTGAGCGTGCCCCCATTTCAATGCAGTGTACTCTCTAGTTATTATGTGTAACGTGGGTTCTGTTTAGCTAAGATAGACTAGAGGTCACTTTAGAGAGGCCCTCCCCTCCTCCATTCCTTTGGCCAAAAGCCACCATGATGGGTTTCCTGGCTGTTTGTATATAGGGTTACGTATTAACTCTGGAATCCTATGGGCCCGTCTTGCTTGCCAAACACGAGAGATGGACTGAGCAAGGGGACAGAATGTGACAACTGAATCTTATATATCCGAAAGTGCCAGAATGACTCTTCTGCGCATTCTCCCTAAAGAGCTGCTTGATTATCCAAAAAGATTGAAAACTCAAAATAAACTTGGGGAAAAAAAAAAAAAGAAAAACCGTATATTTATCGTTTTTAATTCATTCTAAGCCATTATTATCTGTTGCAGAATTGTCCTGAAGACTTTGGGATTCAAAGCTGAAATGTGACTATTGGAACTCTAAACACATTAGGCACACATAAGACTTTCCACTAGGCTTAAAAGATCCATTATTAGGAAGAAAAAAAATCGCCAGATATCGGTGGCTCATACTTACAATCCTAGTTACTCAGGAGGCTGAGATCTGAGGATCCTGGTTTGAAGCCAGCCTGGGCAGAAAAGTCCCTGTGAGACTCTTATCTCCAGTTAGTCATTCAAAAGCCAGAGGTGGCACTGTGGCTCAAGTGGTAGAGCACTAACCTTTAGCACAAAGAAGCTCAGGGACAGCACTCAGGCCCTGAGTTCAAGCCCCACGACCAAAAAAAAAAAAAATCCTTAAAATTCATGTTTGTTTTAATTTCACTCAAGTACGCGAGGTACTGTTTTGTGGTGTTTCAGATAAGGAGAAAAGTCTGTACTTTATTTTTTAAAAACTTGTTTTATGTTTATTATTCACTATATTGCAACAAGGACTCATTAAGATCACCAGAATCAAATTAGGTATCTGTAACTCATAGCTGTAATCCTAGCTACTCAAGAGGCTGAGATGTGAGAACACAGTTCATATCCACCCTGGGCAAGAAAGTTCATCAGACTCTTATCTCCAATTAACCAACAAAACCTGGAAGTAGGGCTGGGAATGTGGCTTAGTTGTAAAGTGGGGCTGGGAATGTGGCTTAGTTGTAAAGTGCTGGCCTAGCATGATGAAGCCCTGGGTTTGATTCCTCAGTACCACATAAACAGAAAAAGCGGAAGTGACACTGTGCCTCAAATGGTATAACACTAGCCTTGAGCACAAAGAGGCTCAGAGACAGAGCCCAGCCCTGAGTTCAAGCCCCAGGACTGACAAAAAAAAAAACAAGCTGGGTGCCAGTGGCTCACACCTGTAATCCTAGCTACTCAGGAGGCTGAGATCTGAGGGTCATGGTTCAAAGACAACCTGGGCAGAAAATATGTGAGACTAGAAAACTGGAAGTGGCCTTGTGGCTCAAGCGGTAGAGTGCTAGCCCTGAGCTGAAGAGCGCAGGGACAGCGCCCAGGCCCAGAGTTCAAGACCCACAACCGACAAAAAAAAACAACAAAAACTGGAAGAGCTGTAGCTCAATTTTGGTAGAGCACCAACCTTCAGAGAAGGAGCTAAAAGACGAGGCCCAGGCTCTGAGTTCAAGTCCAGTACCCAGTAAAGGAAAAAAAAGGCTGAGTGCCAGTGGCTTATGCCCATAATCCTAGCTACTCAGGAAGCTGATACCTGAGGGTAGAGGTCAAAGCCGCCAGTCCTGGCAAGAAAGCCCATGAGACTTATCTCCAATTAACTAACAAAAAGTCAGAAATGAGCTTTGGGAGGCTGGACTTGGCGGGGATTGGGTTGAGGGCCTGCTTTGCTGACTCTGCTCCTTTTCTGAGATGAACTTGGATGTGAATGCCATTGGAGCAGCCTGCAATGGCCACAACATCCCAAGAATTTAGAAAGACAAGGCAAGTGGGCTTACCAAGGGGAGATTGCTTCTGCCACTGATGAATTTCCATTTGTCTTAGAGTTGTTCAGAATGGGGCCCAGAAGTTAACATTTCCCCCCTCAGAGTGCCAGCACTGATTGTGGGACTTGAATTCTGTAGAGAGAGCATACAATCACTGCAGATTTGAAACTGTTCATTTATCTTCCTCCTTGGCCTGGTTAGTGTTGTAGGAGTTGTCAGCCTATTCCAGAAGAAATTTCGTTTTCTGCAGAACCAGAGCCATCAAAAGCATCTTGCTAGTGCCACCTAGTGGTGAGTTTTCTCTTGCCTGAACTGGAGGAGGTTAATCCAGACAACTGACTTCATAAAGCTTGTTTCAGAATGGTGGGGTAGGGGGCGTGCCCAAGGATGAACCAACCCAGTTTCTTGTCCTGGTGGGTGTCTAATCAAAGGAGGCTGAGGGGCTGGAAATGTGGATTAGTAGTGATATAAACAACTCGTGAGTATATCTCATGGATTAACTGTGTGTGTGTGTGTGTGTGTGTGTGTGTGTGTGTGTGTGTGTGTGTGTGTGTGTTAGGGTAGGGTAGGATACCACCTTAGCTTTTTTACCCAAGGCTGACTTTCTCCCATTTGAGATGCAGCACTATTTGGTTATTGAAAGTATAACCATAATTACATACTCCTCTCAGAGGAGTATCTATAGCCTAGTGTGCATGAAACCCTCGGTTTGATTCCTCAGTACCACATAAACAGAAGCCAGAGTTGGTGCTGTGGCTCAAGTGAGTGGTAGAGTGCTAGCCTTGAGCAAAAGCTCAGGCCAGTGCCCAGGCTCTTGAGTTTAAGCCCCAGGACTGGCCAAAAAAAAAAAAAAAAAGGCTGAAGTTTGTGGCATCTCTACCTGGGAACAAAGTATTAGAAAATAATACATTCAATTCTTTAAAATCTTAAGGCAGGGCACCAATGGTTCAAAGCCAACCCCAGGCAGGGAAATCCATGAGACTCTTACCTCCAATTAACCACCAAAAACCTCCAGAAGTAGAGCTGTGGCTCAAGTGACAGAGTATTAACTTTGAGCACAAAAGCTCAGGAACAGTGCCCAGGTACAAACCAGGCATGGTGATGCAGAACAATAATTTCAGTACAAAGGAGACAGGCGAAAAGGTTTTCGTGAGAAAACGTATCTTTTTTTATCAACGTAGTTTGCTTCCTTTCTGTTAAGGGAGAGAATTGTTTTTCTGAAGAGTTCCTGCTTTGGCCAGGTGGCTTGGTCCTTGTTAATTACATTTTAGTTACAGACATCCTGTTCCTGAACACTTTCATTAAAACATCCTGTTAGGAGCTCCTTGAATTCTAGTTACATCCTGTTCATTAAGCCACATCCCTTTGCAGCGGGTGAGCTTGAGCTCAGCCAATTGGAGCAGAGAGGCGGGGCCTGATGGGTTAGAAATAAAAAGGGAGCAGCCTGGCTGGGCTCTGTACTTGATTGACAGATTTCTGACTGATGGTGCACCCTTCAGAAGTAAACTTTGCCTTGCCCAGTTGGTGTCCTTAATTTCCATGCAACACCCCAACATCCACAGCTGTTTCTAACAGATTCAGGCAAGTACCCATGCGTGTGAGCTCTGACCATGCTGGGAGGTAGGCATCTAACTACACTTGGTATAAATAACAAACACAAAAGCACCCAAGAAAGTGAAACCAAACCCCAAAGGAAGACCAGAAGCCAATGGTAATTAGGCCGCAGAAGGATAAAGTGTTTTAGTTTCCTGGGCACTTCCTCTAGTAGATGCCATCTTCATAGACCACTACAATTGGAGCACAAGGGGTACAAGGAAAATAGGCAGGTGTGGTGACTTTGGAAATTACATTATTTTCCCATAGGATGAAACCTTTGATGGGGTACTATTAGCTCATATCTATAATCCTAGCTACTCCTAAGAGACTGAGATCTGAGGATCATAGTTCAAAGCCAGCCCAGGCAAAAAAAGCATATGAGACTTTTATCTCCAATTAACCACCAAAAGGTTAAAGATGTAAGCAGCAACACTTCCTGTGTTATTTTATTTATTCATTCTTGCCAGTCCTGGGGATTGAACTCACTCAGGGCCTGGGTACTGTCCCTGAGCTGCTTTTACTCAAGGGTAGTACTCTACTACTTAAGAACACTTTGTGTTATAAACAGAACTCTTGAGTATATCTCATGGATTAACTGTGTGTGTGTGTGTGTGTGTGTGTGTGTGTGTGTGTGCGTGCGTGCGTGCGTGCACAGGTGTAGGTTTAACTCAAGCCAGGGCACCACCTTAGCTTTTTTGCTGACTTTCTACCATTTGAGATGCAGCTCTATTTCCAGCTTTTTAGTGGATTTTTTTTTTTTTTTTTGGCCATTGATAGTATAACCATAATTAGATACTCCTTTCAGAGACAGTAAAAATGGTTTCTGATGTCCTAAGTAATCCTGTGAGTCCAAGAAATAGAATTGTTACGTGTGTGTATGTGCTGGTCCTGGTGCTTAAATTCAGCTCCTGGGCACAGTCCCTGAGCTGTTTTGCCTAAGGCTACTGCTATTCCACTTCTGGCTTTTTTGGTGGCTAATTGGACGTAAGAGTCTCATAGGCTTTCCTGCCCAGTCTGGCTTCAAACCACAATCCTTAGATCTCAGCCTCATGAGGTAACTGATTACAGGCATGAGTATCAGAAAGAATCATTTGGTACCTACTCCCCAAGGTGGAGCCTTTGGAAGCCTAGGATGTTATTTGCTCTAAAGTCTAAAGACAGAAAGCAAATTAAAACAAGTTTGACTGTCGAGTAGTGGAAAATTTCGTATTTGGCACCAGGAAACACAAAAGAGTCAAAATGATGGCTAATAGAAATGAGTGACTTGGAAATAGATAATGGTTCAAATTATATTAGAAATCAATTACATTTTTCCCTCAAAGAGACCAGAAAGATAGGCTCTGATTAGAGAGCCTGTTGGAGGAATGTAAGATCTTTCTCAGGAGTTTGTCTTCTCCTGCACTGAAGGGTAAAGGGAAGCTGCAGAGGGCATCTTCAGAGAAAATCAACATAAAATAGACATGATTCAAAGCCAGAAAGCACTTGGGAATCTCAGGTGAAACATGGCTTTTTATTTTTAATGTTTTGTTCCCATAGTGCTGGGTATCAAACCCACTCTACTACTGAGTTACAAGCACTCTACCACTGAGTTACATCTTTCGTTAAGATAGTTGGGGGGGGGGGGTTGTTGTTGTTTTGTATTGTGTCTGTAGTGGAACTTGAACTCAAGCCCTTATGCTCTTGCTTATTAGCTTTTTCACTCAAGGATGGCACTCTATCATTTGCATTGCATTTCTACTTCCAGCTTTTCTCTGGTTATTTGGAGATAAGAATTTCACAGACTTGTCTGCCCAGGCTGATTTAGAACTGCGATCCTCAAAGTCAGGCCCTGGTGGTTGGATCCTATAATCCTAGCTGGGCAGGAGGCTGAGATCTGAAGGTTGGTGTTCAAAGTCAGCCAAGTCAGGGAAGTCTGAGACTCTTATCTCCAATTAACCACCAGGAAAAAAAAAGATGGAAGTTAAGCTGTGGCTCAAAGTGGTATAGCACTAGCCTTGAGAAGAAAAGCTCAAGGACAACACGTAGGCCCTGAGTTCAAACCCCACAATTGGCAAAAAAAAAAAAAAAGACAAAAAAGAACCACCAGATCTCAGCCTCCTGAGTAGCTAGGATTACAGGCGTGAGCCATTAGCACCCAGCTACAGCTGAATTAATTTTATAAATAATTTAGGTTTTGGGAACACTGTCTGATCAGGGCCCATATTTGTTTGGTAAAATCCCTCAGCAGGCGGGTATCTGTGGCTTACACCTGTCATACTAGCAACTCAAGAGACTGCAATCTGAGGATCGAGGTTTGAAGCCAGCCCAAATAGACAAATTTGTGAAACTTTTTTCTCCAATTAACAAACAAAAAGCCAAAAGTGGAGCTGTGGCTCAAATGGTAGAGCATCAGCCAAGAGACAGCGCCCAGGCCCTGAGTTCAAGCGCCAGTACCAGCACCAAAACAAGGCTCTTGGCTTTCAGGAATACCAGAATATCAATGCTGTTTCCTTTGTATTTGAGAATAACCTCTGGAATGATTAGAAAAATGTCTTGGTATGACTCACCATTTTTCCTTCCCCTCTGTCCTGGGAGACCTAGGGCAGTGACCTGACCAAGGAATTCAGGATGCCAGAAATCCTTAGTGCATGAAATCACACATTCTCCGTGCGTGCTCACTAGTATAGTTAGCCCTTATCTGTTTCCTTTGCCATTGTCACACCCAATTGTTTCAATATGTGAAACTCGATGAAATAAATCATACTACTACTGCATTTTTGTTATTCATGTCATGCTGAAAACTCAGACGATTTCAGAGGGAAGACTCCAAGTGGGTCCAACTCTCATAAGCCCTAAGATACAGTTTGGGGAATTTTGTTTGTTTGTTTTTTCCCAAGACCGGGACTCATACTTGGTATCTGATGTTGTTCACTCATTGGCTGGTGCTTTACCACCTGAGCCACGCCTCCAATTCCCCCCCCCCCAATATAATTTTTTAAGTTTAGGTGGATGGAACTTGAAAATAATGGCACAAAGAGTTCCTCATTCCCATTCATTCTTCTGGTTCTGGTGCTCCTGACTGGCCCTTGTAAACAACAGGTGCTGGCAGTAGCTTGTGTTTGTGAAAATGGTGTCCCATTACTTCACTAGTAAAGCTGCTGAGAGCCCTTGAGAGCTGAGGCCTTCCCATCATCCTTGGCTCTCCTAATAGGCTTACAATTTTGCAGAAGAAACAAGAACAAATATTTAAGAAGAAATAGGCCTCACACCTATAATCTTAGCTACCTACTCCGGAGGCTGAGATCTGAGAATCGTGGTTCAAAGCCAGCCAGGGCAGGAAAGTCCTCACCTCCAAGTAACCACCAGAAAACTGGAAGTGGCTCTGGGGCTCAAACGGTAGAGCACTCACCTTGAGCTGAAGAGCTCAGGGACAGGGCATAGGCGGAGTTCAAGCCCCACAACCGACAAGAAGAAAAGGAAGGGGAAGAAGGAGGGGGAGGAGGAGGAGGAAAAGATAATGAATGGTACAAGTTGGTTGGATATAAGACTTGAGTCTGCACGTAAAGCTCTCCTATCCCTGTGGATGTATGCATTCTGTGTGTGTGTGTGTGTGTGTGTGTGTGTGTGTGTGTGTGTGTGTATGTGTGCACGCATGCACCTGTCCTGGGGCTTGAACTCAGGACCTGGGGGATATTTCTGACCTTCTTTCTCAAGGCTAGTATTCTACCACTTGAGCCACAGCTCCATTTCCAGATTTTTTATAATTCATTGGAGATAAAAGTCTCATGACTTTCCTGTGTAGGCTTAGCTTCAAACCCAAATCCTTTAGATTTCAGCCTCCAGAGTAGCTAGGATTGAAGAGGTGAGCCACCTGCACTTGCCTAGAATGACATAGTCTGAAGAAGAATTCTTTGAATGAATCAGAGAGGAGTGCCATCTCAAGGTAAATGGGATTAGAGGCTGCCTTTACTGCCTTTACTACCTGGGCCTAGCGTTGCCTAGGAAAAGAGCATGCTGAGCTATGTGAAGGGGGGTGTGCTAAGCCATGGGAAGGGAGCTTATTGAGCAAACAAAGGACTTACTCAGAATTTCATCATGGTCTCTCAGGGCATTTGGGTGAAGAATTTACAAATCATTTGCAAAGGAAATATCTGGGAACTGATCCTACAATTTTCAACTCAGAAAAGAAGCAAAGTGCTCAGAACTCCAATCCCCCTTTACTCTACTTCCCCCTGACTCTGCTTCCTCTTGACTCCAGTTCCTCCTTACTCCCCAGCCCCATGGCCAGGTCCTAGAGGAGGAGGCAGAAACTGCTAGGGCCAGAGGCTGATGATGCGCTGTCACAGCCATCCCCTATGACTCATATTCTCCATCATGTCCACCCCACCTCAGAAGAAGAAAGAAAACTTAATGCCAAAACAAGCAAAAAGTTTGGTTATTCATGAGATGAACATGTAAAATAATAAGTTGAAACTCATTTTGTGGTGATGCTGTTGGTTCTAAAAGTGACTGAAAAATGTCGAAAACCTATGAGTATTGGAGAGGAGAGACAGTAGTAGAGCTTGAACTCAAGGCCTGAGCCTTGCCCCTTAGCTGTTTTGCTCAAGGCTGATATTGTAGTACTTGAGTCACAACTCCACTTCTGATTGTTCATTGGTAATTAGATATAAGAGTCACAGATGTAATCCTAGCTACTCAGGAGGCTGAGATCTGAGGATCGCGGTTCAAAGCCAGCCCGGGCAGAAAAGTCTGTAAGACTCTTATCTCTAATAAACCACCAGAAAACTGGAAGTGGCACTGTAGTTCAAGTGGTAGAGCACTTGCCATGAGCTGAAGAGCTGAGGGACAGCGCCCAGGCCTAGAGTTCAAGACCTACTACCAACAACACCACAATAAAGTCTCATGGACCTTCCTGCCCAGGCTGGCTTCAAATTTTGATCCTTAGATCTCAGCCTCCCAAGTAGCTAGGGATTACAGATGTGAGCCACTGGCACCCAGCCAGTATTTGCTGTTATTGTTGTTTTGCTGTGCATAGGATCAACCTAGGGCCCTGTGTATGTCAGCAAAGACTCTACAATGGAGCTCCTCTAGGTACATATTCATCATGTGCTCCTGAGTCCTTCCAGCCCCAGCCCATCTCCCCAGAAATGGAGAACAAAACCTCTACCATGCCAGCCCCAGAGGGAGTATTTTAATCCTAATACTTATCACCACCTACCTCCAATATACCCAAAGTTGGGGTACTGATAGGCACTTAAAATTCTTGCAAGAAAGAATAAATGAACAAATATACCAACCAATCAACTAAATATAGGAAATTGCATGGCATCATCATAAGGGATAATCTTAAAAGTAAGGTAAAAATAAAAGAGGGGCCTCCTTCTGTTGGGTGATTAAGCGAGTTACAGACAACACATACACATGGAGGAGGGAACAGATGGAGAATAGCTTTCTCAAATGCCCACATGCCTTAATCTCCTGTCTGCCTGAAATCTCTATTAAAATTCTAAATGTCTCTACAGTGATTGTCAAGCATTGCTATTTCTGTGGCAGACCCACGGGATGGGATGGGGGGTGGATTTTGGGTGGGGGATAGTGACGTGACCTTTAAGGTTTGAATTTCTTTTTTTTTTTTTTTAATTTTATTTTATTTTATTTGAGAACATACTGTACAGAGGGGTTACAATTACATGGGCAGGATAATGCATACATTTCTTACCAAGCATTGCAGCCTCCTCCTTTGTTTACCCTTCACCTCCCTTCCCAGCCTCCCCCCTCCCCCCCACCAACCAACCCCCCCCCCCACCGACATTGTAAAGCTGGTTTTGACATGACATTTTGTACTTCTCATTGTTGCAACAGGTCCACCTGAATCCTTAAACGACTTGTTTGTCCCCGTCTCCTCCACATGTTATACTGACATCAAATATAGTGAAAGCGGGGGTTACACTGTGGGGGAGGGACATACAAAGCAACAAAGAAATAATCTTATAAACGCGTTAGAAACACATGCAAGAAAGAAACAAAAACATTAAAATACATATTTGAGGGTTCGTTTTCCTAACATCACATTCTCTGACTTTTTCCGCTTGACTCATACCTATACTAGATATTGCAAATAAGGGAAACCATGGGACCTATGTTTCTTTGGGCCTGGCTTACTTCACTTAATATAATTTTTTCCAAGCCTTTCCATTTCCTAACAAATGGGGAAATGTTATTCTTTCTGATGGAGGCATAGAATTCCATTGTGTATATATACCACATCTTCTTGATCCATTCATCTACTGAGGGGCATCTGGGTTGGTTCCATATCTTAGCTATGGTAAATAATGCTGCAATAAACATAGTTGTGCTGGTAGCTTTAGTGTGGCCTTGTTTGTGATCATTTGGGTAAATGCCCAAAAGTGGGATTGCTGGGTCATTGGGGAGCTCTATGTGGAGTCTTTTGAGGAACCTCCATACTGCTTTTCAAAGTGGTTGAACAAGTTTACATTCCCACCAACAATGAAGTAAGGTTCCTTTCTGTCCACATCCCCTCCAGCATCTGTTGTTGTTAGAGTTCTTGATTTTTGCTGTTCTAACTGGAGTGAGGTGATATCTCAATGTTGTTTTGATTTGCATTTCTTTTATGGCTAGGGATGTTGAACATTTCTTCATGTGTCTATTGGCCATCCTTCTTTCTTCTTCAGAGAAGTTTCTCTTTAAGTCTTTCGCCCACTTAGTTATTGGGCAGTTGTTTCTTTGAGGATTTGTTGTTGGGTGGTTTAATTTTTTGAGTTCCAAGTATATTTTAGATATGAGACCCTTGTCCGTTGTATGGCTAGTAAAGATCTTCTCCCAGTCCGTGGGCTTTCTATTGATCTTGCTAGCTATGTCATTTGCCCTGCAGAAGCTCTGCAATAAGGTTTGAATTTCTTAACATTTAGAAAGGAGTTCATTTCATCACACTAGCTATTTCCCTGAGTGGGTGTGGCTTTCCATAGTTTTGCTAAGGAGATGTGTGTAATGGAACATAAAAGCCTTGTGTTATTCTTTCTTCAAAATACTGCGTTTTGCCAGCAGTTGGTGGTGCACGCCTATAATCTTAGCTACTCACAGGCTGAAATCTGAAGATACTGGTTTGTTGGAAGGCAGCCTGGGTTGAGAAAAGTCCTTGAAACTCTTATCTCCAATTAGCCAACAAAAGTTCGGAAGTGGAGCTGTGGCTCAAGTGATAGTACACTAACTAGCCTTGAGGGGGGAAAGCCTAATGAGAGGGAAGAGGCTCTTGTTTAAGAGTTTCAAGCCTTAGTACAGACAAGAAAAGAAAGAAAAAAAAAGGCAGAATGCCCACGATCCTGGCTATGAGGTGCGTATTCATCATGTGCTCCTGAGTCCTTCCAGCCTCAGCCAATCTCCCCAGAAATGGAGAACAAAACTGTGAGCAACGGATCATGAAACAGAATTCAGCCAGCAGCTACAGCCAACAGATGTCCAGGTGCATAATAAACAATGACAACAGAGCCACACGGTGATCCCCAATCACTGTTTTACCCAGCATTCCTTGGACAGGGGGAGTTACAGATGGCTATTCATGGGCGTATTGCTCTGTCTGGCTCCGATTTTCTCTAAGACCCCCCCCCCCCTACTTCCTTCCTCCTCTCCCTCCTCCTAAAAGAACAAACCATTTCCTTGGGGCTCAAGTTCAAATTCCCAAGAGAGATACTTCGACAAGGTCTTCAAACCCTCCTTGGGTTGCTGCTTTCCTTTAAGGCCACTTGATGGTGCTGCCAGCTAAGAGACAGCCTGTCTCAGTCTTCCTGCAGGACCCTGTGCCGGGGTGGTTTCCCTCCAAAGGGATGGTGAGAATCCAGATGGAGGCCAGTCTGCCCTTCCTGCAGCTGCAAGCAACAGGACATACATGGGGCCTAAAATAATAGTTGATTTCTTCTCCCACATAGCAAGAAGCATGGGAATGGTCTTTAGGCTCAATGGCTTGGTGGCACCATTAAAGATAGAATTCTTCCAGAGCACTGGTGGCTCACACCTATAATGCTAGCTACTCAGGAGGTTGAGATCTGAGAATCACAAATCAGAGCCATCCCAAGCAGTACAGTCGTGAGACTCCAATCAGTCACCAAAAATTCCAGGAAGTAGAGGTGTAGTTCAAATAGTAGAGTACTAGCCTTGAGCAAAAAAAAAAAAAAAAGCTTAGAGTCGTGAGACTTAAGGCTCTAAGTTTAAGCACCAGCAACCAGTACTAAAATAAATCAATCAACAAATAAATGATTTCCCCAAAGTCCCTCAGAGGCATCTCTTTAGAGCTCAAAGACAAGTCATTAACCCATGTCTAACTGCAAGATAAGGAAGGGTGGGTGGGGTAGAAGGGATGCCTAACAATGCAGACTTGGGAAAATAGGTCCTAAAGAGCAGAGAGGTGGCCAATAGTGCCTGTCAATTCCTGTCTTAATAAGTAAACAGACAGCTACACGACAGCCCTGCTAGGACTGATTATTATCTCCCAAGCTCTTCGTGTGTGTGTGTGTGTGTGTGTGTGTGTGTGTGTACACACACATGCATACCTATGTGCATGGAACTTGAACTCAAGGCTTGGGAGTGTCCCTCAGCCATTTTTACTTGAGGCTAGTACTACTCTACCATGGCTGTACTTAAGCCTTTTTTTTTTTTTTTTTTTTGATAGTTGGAGATAAGGTCTCATAACTTTCCTCCTCAGGCTTAGCTTCACATCGATCCTCAGATCTCAGCCTCTTGCGTAACTAGCATTATAGACTTGAGCCACCAGCATTAGTACTGGAATCTCTTGTTGCCTAAAAGGGACATTGGGAAAGCAATAATACCTATGCCACAGAGCTGTTGGACAGTATGGAATATTATATAAGAAACTATGAGTCCGTAGTTGATATATTTGGAAGGTACCTTTGTTTTCTCTTCCTCTCTGCTGGCCCCTAAATACTTGGTCACCATAAACAGTGCCTGTCTAGAACATTATCCTCTTGAATTCTGTAGGATGTTTGTAAAAAGAAGAAAAAAAATCAATTTGACAGGCAAAGTATACGTAAACATGAAAAATTCAAAGGCTGGCATGCTATGAATTAATTTAAACCACAATCATGCTTCATTCTATTTAGCAGAAAGCTCAGTAACTACTTCTGAGCATCTGACACATTTTCCCCCTAGATCATCTGATTACCCATTGTTCTGCACTCTGCTTACTACTTCTGAATAATCTTCCCTTCCTCTTGTCCACTAAAGCAACAGAAACTCTTAGTCCCTCTTAGGCTCCCTGGCTTCCCTTGCCTTCCCTTGCCTTCCCATTTCCCCTCCCTTCACTTTCCAACTTCAGAACAATCTTCCCTTCCTCTTGGCTACTGGAGCTCTGAAATCCTTAGTTCCCATCTCCTCTCTTTTCCTCGTCTCCCTTCTCTATGTTCCCCTCCACCTCTACCCCTGTTGTTTCCTCCTCTTTTATTTTCTCCTTCCTTTCTCTTTCCTCTTTTCCCCTGTACCATAGTCTCTGGAATGGTTTGGTCATTTCTCATCCGAGATAAACCACATTGATTGCAGTTTTGCCGCTAGGCTTCCTTTCTTCCAAATGGTCTAGAAACACTACTTCAAATGTATGTCTTACACCTGCATCTCTGACAGCATAATTGGTGAGTGCTTCTGTAGTGGCTTCCACTTATTCACATTTGATTTCCAGACTCTTTATCAAATTACCCCTGATTATATCACCTCTCGGGTTCCATTTACAGATACTTTCCCAGCCAATTATGCAAAAAGACCTTTAGCTTCTTTCTTTCTCTGACAACTCCAGCCATCAGAGGTGCCTACTCTCTACTCCAAATCCTAGAACACTTCCTGTAACTTAAAAATCCATCTCAGGACTCAGCTCCCTCCTCCCCAGGAAACTCAGACAAGCCAAGGTATGAAGTCATATCTGTCCCACAAAGTAAGATCAACTTACTGTCTGGTCTCCAATGAAACAGAAACCAACAGACACTAATATGTTATGTTCACTCAAGTAGAAGCTCTTCTCTGCTTATTACGATGCCTATGCAGAAATGATAGTACATCTCTGTCACCCTCAGTAGCATCTAGAGATTGTAGCCCTCAATAACATCTAGAGAACTTTAGTGTTGCTTCTTCTGTCAGCTGGACAGCCACACTACATCACAGAAAATTATCAGCCCATTTTCCAAGATGTAGGGACTTGTACAGGTCACACACCTATGAGGGAATGAGCCTTGAACGAGCCCTAGACCTTCCCAACCTGCAGTCTGGTGCTTTTTTTTTTTTTTTGTCAGTCATTGGACTTTGAACTCTGGGCCTAGGCACTGTCCTTCAGCTCTTCAGCTCAAGGCTAATGCTCTACCACTTGAGCCATAGCGTCACTTCTGGTTTTCTGGTGGTTTACTGAAGATAAGAGTCTCGCTGACTTTCCTGCCTTGGCTGGTTTTGAAAAGAGATCCTCAGATCTCATTCTCCTGAATAGCTAGGATTACAGTCATGAGCCACTGGTGCCTGGCCCTGGTGCTCTATCTACTCCAGCTCCCCTGGTGCATGTACAACCCACAGTAATGTCCAACACCACTACAACTCACCAGATTGATTACACTTTTCCAGGAAAGATTTATTATGGACTTATCCAGGTGGACAGTTGAGGATCAACACTTGAATTCTTCATTTGTTTCTTTTTTTATTCTGCAAAGGTCTTTTTTTTTTTTTTTGGTCCTCCATGGGGCTTGAATTCTGGGCTTGGGCGCTGTCTTTGTGCTTTTCAGCTCAAGGAGAGTGCTCTACCACTTGAGCCACAGCGCCACTTCTGGTTTTCTAGTGGTTTATTGGAGATAAGAGTCTCACGGATGGGCTGGGAAGGTGGCTTAGTGGTAGAGCGCTTGCCTTGCATGCATGAGGCCCTGGGTTCGATTCCTCAACACCACATAAGCAAAAAGAAAAAAGCCGGGAGTGGCGCTGTGGCTCAAGTGGTAGAGTGCTAGCCTTGAGCTGAAGAGCTGAGGGATAGCGCCCAGGCCCAGAGTTCAGGCCCCACGACCGGGCCCCCCCCACCCCCCCCCCAAAAAAAAAAGAGTCTCACGGATATTCCTGCTTGGGCTGGCTTTGAACTGCGATCCTCAGATCTCAGCCTCCTGAGTAGCTAGAAGAAAAAAGAGGCCAAATCAGCCAGGTCTGAGGAAACTCTATCTTAGCAGAGCTGCAGCATCCCAGTTGTAGATCGAAGGGACAATCAGCCTGCTCATTGACCCTGGGGTAGAGAAAACTACTAATAAGCTTCCGAGTTCCAGAAAGGCTTCGGGGCCAGAGGATCTGATTCGTCTATCCAATGCAATATGTCTATACCTTGACCAGACACGGGTGGATGGATAAAAAATAAGTGGAATGTTTGTGAGGGAGGGGGCTAGTACTAGGACTTAAATTCAGGGTCTGTATTCTGTCTTCTGTCTTTCAGATTTTTTTTTTTTGCTTTTTTTTTTTTCTTGTTCAAGGCTAGCACTCTACCACTTGAGCCACAGCTCCACTTGCAGCTTTTTAGTGGTTCATTAGTAATAAGAGCTACCAGGACTACCTTTGAACTGTGATCCTCAAATCTCTGCCTCCTGAATAGCTAGGATTAGAGACATAAGCCACCATTGCCTGGTGAATTTTAGACTTCAATTGACAATAAGAAGAATACATAATTAAACAGTCCCATGTACGGGTGTGTTTGGGTTGACTATTATTCCGCTGCTTGGTTTGGGAGAAGTTCAGTTGTCATTTCTGTCATTACTGCCTAACAGCTTCCTGGTCAGGATAAACAAGTCATTTTTGCCTGGAGGGTAGTGTCTGGAGTTCTTACATTCTTTTTTTTTGGGGGGGACGGGGGAAGGGGTGAGGGTATGGCTGGGGCTTGAAACACTGTCTCTGAGCTCTTTGCTCAAAGCTAAGCTAGTGCGTTACCACATTTTTTTTTTTTTGGCCACAGCACCACTTCCAGTTTTCTGGTGGTTAATTGGAGATAAAAGTCTCAAAGACTTTCCTGACATAGGCTTCTCTGAAGAACTTGAGTAGCTAGGACTACAGGCAAGAATCACCAGCACCAGGTTCTTAGATTCCTTTTCTTTGGGGAAGTTTCCTTCTTCCCTCCTTGGAAATATCCTGTCCTTCTGGATTCCAAGGTGACTGTGAGGCGAACTGGTTTAGACAAAAATAGATACAAAAGGAGTCTGGGATGCCAAGCTTTCACCTGCTTTTAGTTAATTTTTTTCTATGGTGCTTTTTAACAAAAGCAGCTTAAGTACCTTCTAAGTACCTCCTATCTTTTTTTATCTGAGCCTCTGCTCTTCTTTGACTGTTATTTTCTCCTTCTTCTTTCCTTACTAGAAGCTGTAATCTTGGACAGAGAAGAACAGACTCACAGGAAGGTTCTTGAGACTCATATCCCCAATTAACTACAAAAAAACAACAACAAAAAAAAACATCAAAAACCAAAACCAAACCCAAACCAGAAGTGGAGCTATGGCTGAAGTGGTAGAGTGGTAACCTTGAGCAGAAAAGCTGAGGGACATTGCCCAGGCCTGAGTTCAAGCCCCATGACTGACAAAAACAAAAAACAAAACCCCACCAAACAACAAAACCCCAAAACCTACATACTTAGTACTAATTCTAACATTACCCAGGTCCTGAGTTCGAGCCCCAGTACCTGCACACACACACACACACACACACACACACACATACACACACAGAACAAACCTGTTACAAATCCATTTCCAATAGTCAGAAGTGGGTTATTGATCTCTCGCTCTCTTTTTTTGGTTGGTCATGGGGCTTGAACTCTGGGCCTGGGCTCTGTCCCTCAACTCTTCAGCTCAAGGCTAGCGCTCTACCACTTGAGCTACAGTGCCAAGAAGTGGATTATCTCTATGATAAGAACTTCAGCATTATTTCCATCCTCAGATCCAGTCATCTGTACATTGGGGAAGTTTAATGAGATTTTATGCTGACTTTGCCTTGGCTAACTGCTACTCATCAGTACCCCACTCTTCACCCCCCCCCAAAAAAAAGTTATCCTTTAAACAAAAGAGACATCTATAATAGAGGATGAATCTGACAATTCCCTGGCGCCCAGAAATCATTGTATAGAACTGTTCCCTCCAAATAGTCTTTGGATTGGATAGTCCAGACAATGTCCCTTGGCTCTGGTTCTCCAAACCCTGGGCTTAAGCCAGAGAAAGAAGGAAAACTTTTTAGGAGCACAGTGAGTTTCTTGACATGACAATAGGATTTAGGAATCCCCCAGGGTGGGGGCTTTTGTATTCTCTAAGACTTCAACTCAGTCGGGCACAAACTGCAAATGTCTGGCTAACTTGTTTCCCTTCTGGGGAGCAGATGTTGCCTGTTTGTCATTGTTTTCTGATGTTTAACTAGTTTTTAATGCCCTCGTTTTATTTCTCCAGGATTATTTGTTTTCTTAGTCTTTAAAAAATAGTTCTTAGCCAATGGTTCTCAAAAATTCAAATAAATACATGTCTGTTGAGCTTCCTTTGCCCTATATTTTTGTAGGTTTTTGTGAGAATCCTTCTAATTGGTGATAGTGGCTGATCTGAGAGGCAAACTCCCAGTCGGGTTCCTTTCGGTTAACCAAGCAGGTTAGAGTTATTCATCTTTTGCTTGTTTGTTGTTTGCTTGTGCTTTTTTTTTTTTTGGCCAGAACTGGGGCTAGAGCTCACAACCTGTGGCTCAACATTTCTTCCTCCTCCTCTTCTTCTTTTTCTTCTTGGCCTGGGCACTCTCCCTGAACTCTTTGGCCCAAGACTAGTGCTCAGCCACTTTGAGCCACTGTGCCATTTCCGGCTTGCTGGTGGTTTACTGGAGATAAGAGTCTCATGGACTTTCCTATCCAGGCTGGCTTTAAACCAAGATCCTCAGATCGCAGCCTCCTGAGTAGCTAGGATTACAGGTGTGAGCCACAGGCGCCCAGCAGATTGCTGCTTTTCTAAGACCACCATTGACTTCCAGTGGTCAGAAAGACCTCTGTTGTATTTTTCCACCTAGAGAAAACAAAGGGCTCCTGTATATGGAACAAAACAGCACCAATAGAGCCCGAGCTTCGCCTACCTTTTATTTGGCAAGCCTGTGGTGGGCTTCCTTTCCCTCTTCTGTGATGGGACGGAGGATTTCAATCCAGTCTCCACCTACACTTTGCTTGGAGGTGTAGATTGTGACCTTCTCTCTGGGGAAGGTAGAAGGGTGTCCCTGAAACTGTCCAATCTCCCAGCTTCCTCAAGGTGTTGGTTCTGGTGTCAGCCGCCTCTGTCCAGCCCAAACAGGGTCAGCCGGAAGATTTTCCTGTCCAGAGTTCAGGGCTGTGAGGTTGACTGGAAGATTAGAGACCCTCAGGTATGACTTTGGCATTGACTTTGGCTTGGTGATGGCAGTAGCCAGAGATGCACCAAAGGGGATTTATAATCGCGCACGTGTGCGAGGGGGCGGGAGAGCTTCCGGAACTCAGTGGCTTTAGCACGCCTCCTCCGGATTACAGATCCTTGCAGAAAGTCGAGAACACTCGAGAACACGTGGACATGTAAAATCGGTTGGCCTACGTTCTCAAATGCCAACGCACAGCATGATGAGTCTGTACGCGGTGGCCTTTTGCGATTCCCAGATCGGGGCGGAGGAGCTGCGCAGGTTTCAGGGTGCAGAACCTGCGAACCACTTGGAATACTCCCACTAAGAGCACCAGCCCTCTTTCTCTCCCCCCCCCCACCTCCTAGGTTAAGAAACAAATCCCCGCCCCTTTTGCCCGGCCCGCGGACGGGCGCGGTTTGGGGGCGTGGTCATGTAAATTGAGGCGACCGAGGGGCGGGGCCGACGAGGATAGGCGCGCCAGGCTGATGGGCGTGGCGTGACCCACGGGGTGGGCGTGGCGGCCGCGGCCGCAGTCTCCGGACTGGGCTCCGGGCTGCACGCGGCACTAGAGGGAGCTTCCCCGGTGCCCGCCCCGCCGCGCCGCGCCGCGCCCGCCGCTCCGAGCGCCGCCTCCCCAGCCGGCGCCGCCGCCGCCGCGATGGCGGAGGACAGCGAGTCTGCGGCCAGCCAGCAGAGCCTGGAGCTGGACGACCAGGACACGTGCGGGATAGACGGGGACAATGAAGAGGAAGCCGAGCTTACCAAAGGGTAGGAGTCGGCGCTGCCGGGCGTCCCCGGGCGCGGAAGGGTGGGGACCGCGCACCGCGCGGGGCTCCGGCGCGCGGGGGCTTAACGGCCGCCCCGGGCTTCCTGGTGGCTTCGCCCCTAGCTCAGACCCTGGTGAGGGCCAGGTGGGAGCGGTGGCGGGAGGGCGCGCGGTGTCGGCGCGGCCCGGGCCGGGTGGGGAGCCTGGGACTCCGCGCCGGGCGCTGGCGACGCGGCTGTCACCTGCCGCGCGCCCCCTCCCATCCCCCTCCCGGCCTGCCGGGCTCGGCGGCTGCCGCCCGCGGCCCGGGCCGACGCGTGCCCGTCGGTGGGCACTGGGGAGGGGCGCGGCGCCCTTCCCTTTGTAGCGGCGTGGGGCGCTCCTCCTCCTCCTTCCCCCCCTTTGCCCCCCGTCCTCTCCCCCAGCCCGCCGCCCACCGAGGGGCGTGGAGCGGTCACGCGCCCCCGGCGGGAAAGTGCTCACAAAGTTCTGCTTGTCTGGACGGGCCAGGGGGCGCCCAGCCGTGGGTGTGTGTGGGGGGGGGGGTCCGGGTCCCCCGGTGCGCGCCTAGGGGACTCTGCGGTACCACCCCCCTGAGCCGGGTCCGAAGGGCGGATCGATCCGCAGCAGCCCTGGCCGCCCGCCTGGGCCCGAGCTCCGGTGGACCCGACCTCATCCATCCCTAGCCTGCGAACCTGCCCTGGTGGGTTGGATCTCCACCCCCCCCCCCCCCCCCCCCAGGCACCGCCAGGTGTGCGAACTTCGACCCGTTTCTGAATCCTTGGCTTTCTCCCCTGGATTTGTGCTGGGTTGGAAAAGAGTGCTTCTGGTTAAGGCTGGTATTGAAGTTCTCTTCCTCACCCCCTCCCTTTTTTTTAATTTTAGGGAATAAAGATCTATGTCCTTTTATTGGTGCTAGTCGGCCTCCTCACCCTTTTACCCTGTTGGATTCAGACTGTGCACTGCGGCTCAGATCAGTTATTGCTGTCCCTTAGAAGTGAGATTTTTGTGAGCCGTGGTGACTGGAGAAATGGGTCAGCCTAAAAAACAAGATAGGCAAGCCTGAGTCACAGATGGCTTATTTATTCAGCGCTTGGAGAGATTCTCCCATTGCAAGCGTGTGAAGTATTTGTGTTCCTTTTAACATCTACTGTAAGATTTATTTAAGAAAGGCACCTTTATTAACCTTTAATGTGTTATTAAATATTAAGTAGCAGATCAAGGAAAGGAAAAGCTGACTACATAAATCTCCCCTTGGCAAGGCGCTCTTTTAGGAAAAAAAAATTGTTTTTGCAGGGAACGCTAACATAGCAGCTGCAAGTATTGAATATTAAATATTATTCAAGTATAGAATTTTTTTTTTGAGAGGAAAGGCAATCGCACAGAAATCTGAGCCTGGGATCTGTTTATGCAACAATTGAAACTTGCCCATGGTAGCTAAATACAAATATGTTTCTGAAACAATAGCTCTGTTGCCAGAGATATGTCCTGATACAGTCTAATGAATTAGCTAGATAACTCCAGGACCTGCTATTATCTTCCTGGATTTCTCCTTACCCCCCTTTCTGCTTATTGATCTCTGTTTGATCCATATTCTGGGTGGGACTCAGGGCCTTACTCTCTAAACTGATGATTTGCCACATGAGTTACATCTCCAGCCCACCTTTTCCTTCTGGTTATTTTGGAGAGAGTCGTCTGGAGTTTTCTCATGGATTTGTCTCCCCAACTGGATTCAAACAGGATCCTTCTGATCTCAGACTCCTGAGTAGCTTGGATTACAGGCATGAGCCAATAGTGCCAGACTGATTAGGGCTTCTTTACTTACACAGTCAATAATGTCCATTGCAGGAAGAATTTCTGGCCAGTGTTCCCATTGATCTGGGACAAGATGTCCCTTGACACCATGCAACAGACTATATGAAGGAAGCTTCCAGAACAGAATCCATAGGCATCTTGGGACTCTCTTTCGAGGTTTCCAGTTTTGCACACCAGCCCATTAATTATACGATAGCACAGTTAATTAAAACTTAGGAATTAAAGAAAAACCTTAAGAGATGCCCAGTGGACTTCAGAAATAGTTTAACCAAGAGCAGGTAATGTGATAACAGCTTCTAAGGGGAAAGGATTAATAGAATAGATTTACTGTAGTCTACTAAATGTAAGGAGATTAGTAAAACTCAAAAGTTGCTGCTCTTGTTGGACTACTTTTTAAAAATTTGCATCTAGACAGTGTGCCAGACTTAGGGGAGTCTGCTGTGCTTTCTTTGGTTCAGGTATTGGTTTTGTTCAATAGCCATGTTTTCATTAGGGTGCTCAAGTTTTTAAATGTTAAAGCTTGGAGGACTCTTTTTTTCTACAGTTTGGCCTCTTCTTTTTTTTTTTTTTTTTGCAAGTCCTGAGTCTTGAATTCAGGGCTTTGGCACTGTCCCTGAGCTTCTTTTGCTCAAAGCTAGCACTCTACCATTTGAGCCACAGCACCACTCACTGCTGGCTTTTTCTGTTTAAGTGGTACTGAGGAATAGAACTAAGGGCTTCATGAATGCTAAAGCACACTTACCACTAAGCCACATTCCCAGCCCCTGGCCTCTTTATTCTTAATCAGTTTAAATAAACAACAAATAGTGAGTCTTTTGAGGAATGAGTAGGTGAAAGGCTTACCTTTCATGGATTAACTATCATGATCTAAGTCCATCTGAGGCTGGAAGTCAATGCTTAGAACATCCAACAGTAATTCCCTCAACAGCACCCTTGTGGTCTGAGGGAATTAGCTTACCCATCATTCACAGTATGCATTTAGGAGTTGTCTCAACTAATATTGAGCAGAAACCACAGCCTCAATTAAAAGGAAAATAACCAGCCAGGCACCAATAACTTATACCCATAGTACTAGCTACTGACATCAAAAGACTGAAGTTCAAGCCAGGCACTGGTGACTCACATCTGTAATCCTAGCTACTCAAAAGGCTGAGATCTGAGGATCACAGTTCAAAGCCAGCTCGGGTAGAAAAGTCCGTGAGACTCTTACCTCCAGTAAAACCACTAGAAAACGGGAAATGGTGCTGTGACTCAAGTGGTAGAATGCTCACCTTGAGCTGAAGAGTGCAGGGCCCGGGCCCAGAGTTCAAGCCCCACAACCCCCCCACACACAAAAAAGTTTCAGAGCCAGTCCTGGTATAAAAATCCATGAGACTCTGGTCTCCAGTTAATCACCATAAAGAGCCAGAAGTGGAAGTATGGTAGAACACCAGGCTTGAGTGCAGAATTAAAGGACAGCATCCAGACTCTCAATTCAATTCCCAGAAACCAGCACAAGAGGAAAAAAAAAAAAGGAAACACCAAGTGAAATCTTCATTTTTCACCAAAGTCTAAAAATTACTGTGTGTTCTTTTCATAGAATTTACTTTCTGTACTAAAAAAGTGTTTTATGGATCATAGCAAAGTATGAATGAAATGAGATGTGTTATGTTTAATTAAAGCAGTAGTATGCTGTCCTACCTAACAGTAGTCACTAAGTGAATAGGTAGGAAATAAAAATAAACATGAATATGTAAATGACTTAGTCCTTGGGTAGATAGGGTATAGTTTTAGTATTTGAAGGCTAAAACATTTAAAACAATTTTGTTTTCTCAAAAATACCTAGCATGCAATGCTTGGTAAGAAATGTACGCATTATCCTGCCCATGTAATTGTAACCCCTCTGTACAGTATGTTCACAAATAAAATTAAACTAAAAAAAAATACCTAGCATTTCACAGAATGAAACCTGGATTTTAGTTATTTGCTTATTTATTTTTTGTACTGGGGACTGAACTCTGAGCCTCCTGCTTTTGCTAGGAGGCTCTGGATTGGAGATAAGAATCTCACTGGCTTTCCTGCTCAGGCTAGCTCGGAACAGTGATTCTCACATCTTCAGTAGGTGTGAGCCACTAGCACCAGGCCTGGAATTCTTTTAACAAAGAAATAATTGCTCTCCTTCCACCCCTAATTTGGGGGTAGGGAGGTATTGAAATAATGCTATGTGCAGTGGGTCTAACTTCATCTCTTACTGAAGTTGACTATAAGAAATTAGCTGCAGAGAATCAGCTGAACAATGCAGGAACTTGTTGCAACTCTGAATAGTTTTTTTCTTTTTTTGTGCTTGTACTCAAGCTTGAACCCAGAGCCTCAGGCTCTTTCTTGCTCAACCTTCCTGCTCATGACTGGTACTCTACCAGTTGAGCCACGTCTCCAGTCCTCAATAGATTTGTCTTGTCATGGGAAATTTAACAAATAATCTGCATTACTTTTGTCTGGAATTGATCTGTTGCCAAATGTTTAAATCCGAATGGATGGGCTGGGAATATGGCTTAGTGGTAGAGTATTTGCCTAGCATGCATGAAGCCCTGGGTTCAATTCCTCAATACCACATAAACAGTAAAAGCCAGAAGTGGTGCTGTGGCTCAAGTGGTAGAGTACTAGTCTGGAGCAAAAGAAGCTCAGAGACAGTGCCCAGGCTCTGAGTTCAAGCCCCAAGTCTGGCCAAAAAAAAAAAAAATCTGAATGAAAAGATGTGTAAACAACCCTTCCCCAAGAGATCACCTCACTGAAGAAATGTAATTTTAAATTATCTGGCTAAACTACAGGAACTTTCTAAGAATAGAATACATACCATGCTGTCTGTGTTAATTACCATCAGCCTACATGGAAAACATAAACTAGTTGAAAGTCACTTTTTAGAAACATAGTCCTGGTTCACGCTTGTATAATCCTAGCTACTGAGGAGGTTGAGATCTGAGGAGGTTGAGATCTGAGGATTGCAGTTTGAAGCCAGCCCCAGCAGGAAAGTCCATGAGATGGTAATCTCCAGTTAACTACTAAAAAGCCAACAGTGGAGCTATATAGCTCAAGTGGTAGAGCTCTAACTTTGAGCCAAATAGTGTTCCCACAGGGACAGAATGAAGGTCCTGGATTCAAGACCCGGAATAACACACACAAAAAAGGGAAAAAACAATCCAGTTCTATTTCAAGTTCAAGAAATACAAGAGATTGATTCGGGGGCTGGGAAGGTGGCTCAGTGGTAGAGCGCTTGCCTTGCATGCATGAGGCCCTGGGTTCGATTCCTCAGCACCACATAAACAAAAAGAAAAAAGCCGGAAGTGGCGTTGTGGCTCAAGTGGTAGAGCACTAGCCTTGAGTTGAAGAGCTGAGGGACAGCGCCCAGGCTGAGTTCAGGCTCCACGACCGGACCCCCCCCCCCCAAAAAAAAAAAAGAGATTAGTTTATTATTGCATTTGAAATATATAATCACTTGAAATATATAATCACTTTTATTGGTAATGTGTTTATTATCAATTCAAACAATAAAGTATATAGAAAGTGAGAACTCGTGGTTAATTTGTTTCCTAAGGTGTTACTTAATTCACAGTTTAATGTGTGATTAACATAGGAAAGATATGGTCACCCCCAGCCTTTTTAAAAAAGATATTGTTATTAATAAGGTGTTATACAGAGGGGTTACCATTTCATAAGTCAGGTACATACTATTTTTTGGACAATTGGGAGGGTTTGAGTTTGAGGGCTTTGAGTTTGCTAGCCTGGTCCTGTAGCTCTGTTTTTGTTTGTTGTTGTTGTTATTGTTTCTGATTGTTACTACTGTTTTTTGTTTGTTTTTCTTTTTTGATGCTGGCCCTAGGGTTTGAACTCAGGGCCTGGTTGCTATCTTTGAGCATTTTTGCTCAATGCTAGTGCTCTATTGCTTGAGCTACAGCTCCACTCTGGCTTTTTGCTAGTTAATTGGAGATCAGACTCTCATAGGCTTTCCTTCCTGGGCTGGCCTGGAACCACAGTTCTCAGATCTCAACTTCCTGAGTAGCTAGGATTACAGGTGGGAGCCGCCAGCATCAAATGTGGATAATTATTTTATATGTTGTGTGTCTGAAGATATTTTTGCCCCCCCCTCACATGCACATACATCATAATTTTGATTCATGGAGTTCTGTAACAGTTATTTTCCTTTAAACATCAGGAAGATCATTTATTATTTAATAGCACAGATGTTGTTTTCTGCCAATCTTCTTTATGAGCAGCTTTTTTTTTTCTTTATCTTGACTAAATTCATTCTAGAAGCTTCTTGGGTTTTAATCCTATCCTATACCCAAGTCCTTTTATCATCTAGGGTGACCTTATCTTCTAGGTGACCTAAGTGGGCTGGTCCTGGGGCTTGAACTCAGGACCTAGGCACCATCCCTGAGCTGCTTTTTGTTCAAGACTAGGGCTCTACCACATGAGAGCTCCACTTCTAGCTGTTTTTTGGTGGTTAATTGGAATCTCATGGGCTTTCCTGCCCAGGCTAGTTTTGTGGTCCTCAAATCTCAGTCTCCTGAGTAGCTAGGATTATAGATGTGAGCCATGGCCACTTAGCAGGATCACTTTTAGCTAAAACAAAGTGACTCAAGTAAACATACATTTATGGAGCTTCTTAGGGACAGAAGCGTTTCCCTTCTTGCAGCTGCTTACATCTTCCCACATCACTGGGCTCCTGCTGCTTTTGGATGCTTTAGCTTTTTCTTCTCCTTCCAGCATTTGACCTCGGTGGAGCACAACTATGTATCTGTCTTTGATTTGTATCACAAGGTCTCACTAATACCGGCTCCCGTGCACACCATTTACGGAAGGTGTTGTGGATAATGGGGTGGTAATTACAGCAAACGGCAGAAAATAGCTCCAAATTCAGTGCCATGCATCAGTGCTCACCAAAAAGAATTGGTCTGTGTCGTGCCCTGCTGTAGTTCATGAAGCCTGGCTTCCTTATTCCTTGTTCCTTGCCCTGTTTAAGAGTGTCCTCCTAATCCTCCTCCACTTCTCCAAATGGAAGGTCAGCTCAAATGTCCATTCTTTCATAAGGCCTTCATGGCCCTGATAACCCACTGCCCTGCCTCCCCTCTCAGAAGTCCTAGAGTCCTTATCAGCTGTCTTTTTCCCACGGCTTCTTTCCACCAGTGTCTCCCTATCTCCCCAACATGTGATCAGGCAGACCCCTTGTTCTGCTGCCAGTGGAACTTAGAGACAAGAGAGTTGTCTAAGGTCACGTGGCTGGTAAGTGGAGAAGGTAGTTCTGCATGGCATCTGTTGAATGATATGGATGATATGTCCTCAAACTGGTTTTATTTTTATTGATTGATTGATTGTGGGTTGTGGGGCTTGAACTCAGGGCCTGAGTGCTGGCCCCGAGCTCTTTGTGCTCAAGGCTACCACTCTACTACTTGAGCCACAGCACTACTTCCAGTTTTGGAGTTGTTAGAGAACGTAAGAGTCTCATGAGGACTTTACTGCCTGGGCTGGCTTTGAACTGCGATCCTCAGATCTCAGCCTTCTGAGTAGCTAGGATTACAGGCATGAGCCATTGGTGCCTGACAAGAAATATTTACTTACTTACTCATTTATTTCTTTATGGCCAGTCCTGGGGTTTGAACTCAGGGCCTGGTCACTGTCCCTGAGCTTCTTTTGTTCAAGGCTATCACTCTTCCACTTGAGCCTCAGCGCCAATTCCAGCTTCTTTGTTCATGTGGTACTGAGGAATCAAACCCAGGGCTTCATGCATGCTAGGCAAGCACTCTACCACTAAGCCAGATCTACAACCCCAGACATTTTTATTTTTTTTTGTTATAAAGATAATGCATAGAATAGAAGGGTTGCAGGTATAAAAGTCAGGTAATAAGTTTTGGTTTTTTGTTAGTCATGGGACTTGATGCAGGTCCTGGGCATTGTCCCTGAGGTTTTTCACTCAAGGCTCTACTACTTTGAGCTACTTTGTGGACAGTGTCACCCAAGTAAGATTTTTACTGAAGCACACAGCAAGTGATCTCAAAATGAAGCAAGGCTGATCTTTGTTAGAATCAGAGACCCAGGGTCCTAGGTAAACCCTAGAAAGGTTTACCTTTCTAGGTTTCCTTCTCTTTCTGCCTCTCTCTCTGTGTCAAATACTGGTAGCCCAAAGAATATTTGTTGGCTTACTTTCCAGAAAGTTCTCATTGGTGTCTTGCCAGTAAGAGGATTAGCCAGGCTTGATCAGTCAGCTACCTTGGGGGATAGGCAGGGATTGGCATGGGGTACAACCCAGTCATGCGGGGTTTGATGATGTCTATGGTGGTATGATTTGGGTCTTGAATAACCCCCAAAGTCCCATGTATAAAAGCTGGGCTAAAATCCTTGGAGTTGTGCTAGATTGTAAAGACTATTAGAGGTGAGAATCTTTAGATCATTTGACATGAGAGGTTTTTTCCTTTTTAAAAAAAGATATTTTTATTGTAGTTATAAAGGTGATGTCCAAGGGGTTATAGTTAACTATTAGTCAGGTAATGAGTACATTTCTTTTTGGACAATGTCATCCCTTCCTCTCTCGTGGGTTTTCCTTCCCATCCTTACCCACAAGTTGTATAGTTTATTTTCAACATAGTGTCTAAGTGAGTATCACTGCTGCATTTGTTCACCCTTTATCCCTCCATTTCTTTTTATTTTTTCCTAAGGTTTTTTGTTGTGTTTGTTTGTTTGTTTGTTTTCCCACCCGCCAGTCCTGGGGCATGAACTCAGGGCCTAGGTACTGTCCCCAAGTTTCTTTTGCTCAAGGCTAGCACTCTACCAATTGAGCCACAGCCCTACTTCTAGCCTTTTCTGTTTATGTGGTCCTGAGGAATGGAACCCAGGGCTTCATGCATGCTAGGCAAGCATTCTACCACTGAGCCACATTCTCAGCCCTGTCCCTCCATTTCGGTGTACCCCCTTACCCTCCCCAAGATAGAAATAAACAAGATTAAAAAAGTAAAAACAACAACAAAGAAATAAAAAGTATTGCTTCTATTTCTTGGAGTTTGGGGTGAATCCTGGAAGGGGATTTTGGGACCTTTGTTCCCCTCTTCATTCCATTTCTCCTTGGCTTTTGGTCAGTTTTGCTCTACCACACTCCTTGCCATAGGCTCAAAGGAGCTGGGAATGGAACTTTCAAAAGTAGGAACCAAAATAACCCTTTTTCTATTTATAAGATAATCATCACAGGTATTTTGTTATAGTGACAGAAAGCTGGCTCACACTGTGAGTCAAAAGTAGTTAGGAACAAGGAGTTAATGAACAAGGCGGTGGACTGAGTTGTATGTCTTCCCATGTTCCCATGTGAAGCCTAAATCCCCAACGTGCTGATATTAGGATGTGTCGGGCCTTTGAGAGAGGATGATGTTGTTTATAAGTGTAAAGTTCGAACCATGGAATAACCTTGAGGAGACCCCAGCTCCGGCACCCAGCCAGGAAAAAAAATCCTCACCAGAACCCTTATCTTGTACCCCCAGCCTCCAGCACTGCAGCTGATGCTGTCTAAGCCATCTACCCCGTCGTTGATAGTTTGGTGTTGGCAGCCTGAGATGACCAAGACACCCTCAAGACATGCCTACGAAGCTTGAACGTGTGTCCACCTGTCTACTTACATGTAGATCAAAAGCCTGAAGATAGCATCTTCTCTCCAATCTTGCAATATCTGGTCCCTTGCATGCTTGGCTTAGTAAAAACATGTTGAATGGATTATAGGTGTTCTTAATCCTCATTGCCACGTTAGCTTTGAGTTTGTGGGAGTTCCTCTTGTGTGTAGAAAGGGTACATGGAGGATTTTTCTGTGTCTGTTGACAAGACTGCAAGGACAGGTCCTGGGCTGAACGCTTCTTAGATGTGTATGCCCCATCATGGAACCATAAAGCTGTGTTCGAGCTCATGGTATGACCTTTATGCTTTTGTTGTATACATGTTATGTCATTCCATCTTTATAGCAACAGATGATGAGACAGAGGCTGATCACAGCTTCAATAACTGTCCCAGGCCCTGTTCTAGATTCGGAAGAGATGTGAATGCCCTTCTCCATGCTTGCCTTGGTGATTCCTGGTGGGAAAAAAGATGTTCTTTTGTATAGCTAACCTATTTGGCCATGACCTTGACTTTGTCCATAAAAATTGTTGAATTTAGCCGGGCACTGGTGGCTCACACCTGTAATCCTAGCTACTCAGGAAGCTGAGATCTGGGGATCTTGGTTCAAAGCCAGCCCAGGCTGGAAAGTCCGTGAGACTCTTTATCTCCAATAAACCACTAGAAAACCAAAGTGGCACTGTGGCTCAAGTGGTAGAGCGCTTGACTTGAGCTGAAGAGCTGAGGGACCGCACCAGGCCCACAGTTCAAGCCCCACAACCAACAACAACAACAAAAAAAATGTTCAATTTTCTTTTCTCTCTTTTTCTTCACCTCCCTGCGAAACCAGGTTCCTCTCCTGACACACATCACAGCCTCTTGTTTCTCAGTTTTTTGCCTTGGGTCCAGCTATCTCACCTCATTTTCTCTATTTGAGTCTTCTGCTAGGTTTTTTTAAATTTTTGTTCCTTAGTATTTTGTTGTTTTATCTTTTTCCAAAAACCATCTACAAGCCAGACTTGTAGGAAATATCACATCAACAAGTTGGTGGCTCAAGCCCATAATCCTAGCTACTCGGGAGGCTGAGATCTGAGGACCATGGCAAATCTGAGACTCTGACCTCAGACTAACCCACAAAAAGCCAAAAGTGGAAGTATGGCTCAATTGGCAGAGTGCCTGCTGTGAGCAGGAAAGGCCAAGTATGAAGGCTCAAGGCCCTGAGTTCAAGTCCCAATACACACATACATGCACATACACACATTCTACAATTCCAGCACCTCAGTCACCCCTAGGTTCCCTTCCTCCTCTAGGCCAAACTCCTGTGTCTATATCAGAGTACTCTGGCCTTGCTGCTCTTCCTGTACTATAGACCCGGCAGCCTTCTTTCTCCCTCCCTCCCAAGTGGACACACATCTTGCCTCCTGCCTTCTTCATGAGCCTTTGCTGGGCAAACTGGGAATAGTGCCTCCCATCCCTGAAACCGAAAAAGTTTTAGTCACATACGGGACATTCCTTTGAAGAAAGAAGCAACCATCTCTTTCAGCATTAGGGTGATAGATGAATGAGGAATAAACCATGAAAATTTGACACGCAAGAGAGTTTAGAAATAGAATTTGAAAAGCACATCAAGTGATTCATTTTGCTGGCACACATTAGTATTAGTATTATTACATATAGTAAAGGTAATACAATATTGCAGTGGATCTCAGACAGGATGTTTTTGGAGGCCTCCCCTCCCCTCACACCCCCCCCCCCCCCCGTCATCCCCCGTCCTGGGGTTTGAATTCAAGGCCTGAATGCTTTTTTTTGCTCAAGGCTAGCATTTGACCACTTGAGCCACAGCCACAGCTCTACCTTTGGTCTTTTTTGGTGATTAACTAGAGATAAAAGTTTTATGGACTTTTCTGCCTAGGCTGGCTTCAAACTGCAATTCTTAGATCTCAGCCTCCTGATTCAGCTAGGATTAAAGGTATGAACCACTAGTGCCTTTAAAATAAATAAATAAAAAACTATCTTCCTTTAGTAAACTCAGAAAGGCCTAGAAATGAGAAAAGGTGCATGTTACCATGTATCAGTCATTCTACCAGGGGGGAAAAAAAGTTTCTGAGCAAGGATGAAGCAAAGCTATAAAATAAGAACAACTGGGGCTGGGAAGGTGGCTCAGTGGTAGAGCGCTTGCCTTGCATGCTTGAGGCCCTGGGTTCGATTCCTCAGCACCACATAAACAAAAAAGAAAAAAGCCGGAAGTGGCGCTGTGACTCAAGTGGTAGAGCGCTAGCCTTGAGCTGAAGAGCTGAGGGACAGTGCCCAGGCCCAGAGTTCAGGCCCCACGACCAGACCCCCCCCCCCCCCAAAAAAAAAAAAAGAACAACTTCACATTAATTTGGACTATGCTGAGAGATGTACTGTGCCAATTTCCCCCAGCCTTTTTGTTATTGGTACTAAGGATTAAGCTCAGGGCTCACACTAGCTAGACCAGTACCCTAGTACATAAGCCACATACGAAGCCCTCTTTGCTTTGTATTTTTCAGTTATTTTCCCTCCTACCTCCACCTCCTGAGTAGCTAGGATTACTGAGTAGACTGCCACACCCAGCTTGTTTGCTGAAATATCACTAACTTTCTGCTTGGTCTTGCCTGTCCTCTGCTACCTGAGTAGTTGGGATTACACAGTTGTGTCACCACACCTGGACTATTCCTTTAGAAAAAGGAATAGTGTGTGCAGAAGTTGACTTGTTAAATGGCTGAATAATTTGTGCTTACTTAGTTTTTCAATTTTACAGAGCGATCTTAAATAGGTACATAAAATTTCGAACAGGAGCTTACCTGATGGTTTATGCCTATAATCCCATCTACTTGAGGGGGTGGGGGTAAGAGGGGGTGGGAGGGTTGGAAAGATTGGTTGGAAAGATTGTTAGCCAAAACAGACATGAATAAAGGCACAAGACCATATCTGATAAGCCAACCAACAACAAAAGGACTGAGGGCATGGATCAGTTGGTAGTGCACAAGCATGAGACTGAGATACCCCCCCCCCCAAAAAAAAAATCACCCTAAAACCCATCAATTTTCTTAACTATTTTAAGTAATTCCTTTTTTCTGAGACTTTTTTGGACAATAATGACAGATCTCACTTCACAAACACTAGACTAGTTCTTGGTTAATAAATGTAGGTTAAAATTGTATTTTAATACTATGTCTTATCAGAAGTGGGTTTTTATTGTGTGTAGGCACAAAATTGATTGATAGCAGTGAATTAGTCATGGAAAGAGAATGCTATTGAGAAAAGATATCCTTTTCCATATTCATGATGATGATGATGACTGATGTTGGTGATGGTGGTGGTGATGGGCACATGATGATGGTAGGGGTAATGACGATTGTGGTGGTGGTGGTGGTGGTCATGGTCATTGATGGAAGCAACTCAATATTTCTGAAAAAGGATTGGCTAGACCAGACGGGAGCTTATTGTCCATCCATTGGCAAGAGCTGTGGTGTTGCTCAGAGCCATGTAAATAGTGAAATTGTTGTTTGTCCCCGCAATCACCTTTACCCAAACTTTCACCTCAGTAGCTATAGCACCTGCCTGCTTGAATGATCTTTTTTTTAAATGATTCCTTCTTTTTTATATAATTTTATTTTTGTTTATGTGGTACTGAAGAATTGAACCCAGGACCTCATGCATGCAAGGCAAGCGCTCTACCACTGAGCCACATTCCCAGCCCTAGCTTGATTGATCTTTATAATGATCTCTGCCACTCACTGGCCTCTCCTTCTGGGGCTACTGTGGGCTGAGTCTTAAGCCCTCCGGTGACTTGCTGCTTTGACTCGACATGGTGTGGCTTGAATAATATTTCCCACATCAAGCCTGAAAGGAGAAAGAAGCATGAGAAGTAGGAGATGAAGCTACATAACTCATGAAGAGGCTGTTTGGTGTACTGGTCTTGGGGCTTAAACTCAGGATCTTGGTGTTGTCTCTGAGCTTTTAACCATTCAAGGCTAATCCTTTACCACTTGAGCCACAGTTCCATTTCTGGCTTTTTGGTGGTTAATTGAAGATAAGAGTTTCACACTTTTCTTAGTTGGGCTGTCTTTGAACCTCCATCCTCAGATCTCAGGCTCCTGAGTGGCTAGGATTACAGGAGTGAGCTGCCATGCTCAGCTTGAATCCTCCGTTAAATTAAGACTTAAGGGAGCCATATGATAAGAGCTGGTAGAAGGCTACACTTGACTGGGTGCTGGGAAATAGGGTGAAGAAATTGATACTTGACCTGCACAGTTGAGCCACTTACAAAAGTGAACCTTCATGACTTTAAGAACTGAGCTGAGCTGGGCGCTGGTGGCTCACGCCTGTAATCCTAGCTACTCAGGAGGCTGAGATCTGAGGATCTCGGTTCAAAGCCAACCCACTCAGGAAAGCCTGTGAGACTTATCTTCAAACAGCCACCAGAAAACCTGAAGTGGCACTGTGGCTTACGTGATAGAACACTAACCTTGAGCTAAAGAGCTGAGAGACAGCACCCAGGCCCAGAGTTGAAGCCCCACGACCAACCAAAAAAAAAAATCAAAAAACAAAACACTGGGTGGCCAGAATAACATGTCACACGGGTGGCCTGACCAGGGATAAAGGATGCCTGGTGGCCAGTCTCCGCCTTAGCCAGCTTGCCCAGCTATGGTTTTGAATGGTTGTTCATCTGTAGGCTAGTATCATAGGATTTGCCCTGTCTTTATTGTTTTTCATAAACTCATCCAAAACCTTGTATTTCCTGCCTATCAGTGGAGAGTAATTGGACAGTTCAGCCGGTGCACCAGCCCCTGCCTGCACACATGTAGTGCACAGAAGACCTATTCTAACTTGATCACACACAAAGACTAAGTGCTCAAAGATTTTGAATAAGTGGTTTACAAAAGATCTAAGAATTTCCAATGAATACCTATGAATGATGGTCACTGGCAGAAACGCATAAGTAAAAGGCGGTTCAGTAGAGTAATTACATAGATTCTGGATCCAACTGACTTGAGTTTTGCCATCGTTAGCCATGTGACTTTCAGAGAGTTATTTAACCTATTTCCAGTTCTATAAAACAAATACTAGGACTTACATCAAATTAGTGACATTTTACTATTTATTAGCTAAGGTACTTTGTACAACACCTACCACATAGGAAGTGCTCTTAAGTTCTTATACTTGGTAGCGACCTGTGAGGAGGTGGTGGTGATAATGAGATCCTTGTGGGAATGTAGTACGGTGGTGGAAGTGGTAGTAATGGTGATGATAGTAATGGTAGTGATGGTGGTGGTGGTGGTAGGAATAGCAATGGTGATATGGTGATACTGATAATGATAGGTAGTGTGGTGGTAGTGGTAATGAAAACAGTGCAGAACCAGATTGTTCTCCCAGTGATTGCTTTAGTTTACATTTACCAGAGGTTTCTGAGTGTTCTCTTCCCTTACATTTTTCTAATAAATAGTATTAGATTTTGTTTGCCAAATCCCTGGCTAAATGCAGCCTCTTTTTAGAGGCTAGTTGTCTGCTAGGCCTTCTTCCCTGTGAAAGTACTTATTCAAATCCTTAGCTCAGGGGCTGAGAATGTGGTTTAGTGGTAGAGTGCTTGCTCAGCATGCATGAAATCCTGGGTTTGATTCCTCAGTACCACATAAACAGAAAAAGCCAGAAGTGGTGCTGTGGCTCAAGTGGTAGAATGCTAGCCTTGAGCAAAAAGAAGCTCAAGGACAGTGCCCAGGCCCTGAGTTTAAGCCCCAGGACTGGCAAAAAAAAAAGATTAAAAAACAGGGCTGGGAAGGTGGATCAGTGGTAGAGTGCTTGCCCTGCATACATGAGGCTCAGAGTTCGATTCCTCAGCACCACTTAAGTACAAAAAGCTGGAAGTGGTGCTGTGGCTCAAGTGGTGAGAGAGTGCTAGCCTTGAGCTGCAGAGCTGCGCCCAGGCCCAGATTTCAGGCCCCATGACCAAAAAAAACAAATCCTCAACTCATTCCTTTGTCAGCCTTTTGTCCTTATTGATTTTTAAACATTGGTTTCTCATTCATCCAGCAAATATTTATAGAGGATCTTTTATGTAATAGGTACTGTCTAGGGTACAGGAGCAGGAATACAATGGAAAGTCTTGTTTTATGGAACTTAGGTTCTGGCTGGAGAGAGGCAACCAGGGAGGCTAATACAGCTTTAGCCAGCAAGAAGAAAATTAAGGACAGATAAGTCAGCATAGCTAATATACAATGCTGAATGGTTTTTCTGTACCAGCCCCTATTTCTCTGTATTGACATTTTCTTACAATTTATTCTAATACTATCGATTGAAAACTTCATCCCTTTATAGTTATGGAAAAAGCTACATAGAGAGGTTAAATAATACTCAGTCACACTGCTGGGAAGTAAAGAAACCAGGATCAGGCCTGGTCCTAGTTAACCCCTGCAGTCCTGGCCAGGGTGTGTTGGTGCTTCTACACAAACTAGAGATAAAACATATTGGAGAGTTTTATTATCTGGATACTGATACTTGTTTCTCTGTGTTATAAATATTTTGTCTCATTGTGTAGGTGAAGAAGATGGTCTTTGGTGGTAACTGGAGATTAAAACTCAAGTCTTCACATTGCTACCAAGCACTCTACCCAGACCTTTTTGCTTTAGTTTATTTTTCAGATAGATTATTACTACTACTATTATTATTATTATGCCACTCCTGGGGATTGAACTCAAGGGTCGCAGCAGTCCTTGAGCTTTTGTGCTCAAAGCTAGTACTCTACTACTTGAGCTGCAGCTCTACTTTTGACTTCTTGGTAGTTAATTGGAGATAGGAGTCTTATAGGCTTTCCTATGAGACTGGGCTGCCTTGGCTTGGAACCATGATCTTCAGATCAGCCTACTGTGTATCTAGGATTATAGGAGTGAGCCACTTTTAAAAGGTTCTAAAACACGTATCTGCTTCTGAGAACACTTATTCTCAGGATCAGAATTTCTGAATTGTTCATTGGAGGAGATATTTTCACCGAGTTGGATAGGCATTTGTCTCCATTCCAGCCACCGATTCTTTCTTTGTGTCCTGAAAGAAAGTATCTTGGGAATTGGAAACTATTCATTGTCAACTAGTAGGTGATACCACACAACAGTGATGGTCCTGGGTGCTAGTCATGGTTTCTAGGAAAATATTGCAACAGTTCAAGAGTGGCAGGATTCCCTAGTGTGTGAACCAGGTAGTATGCACCTAACCCAAGGTTAAACACCAAGGAGATGTTCAAATAATACTTGTTAGCTTAAAATAGTCTTCATCAGCTGGGAGCTCATGGCTCATACCTATAATCCTAGCTACTCAGGAGGCTGAGGTTGAGGATCAGTTTGAAGCTAGCCCAGCTGGATAGTACATGAGACTCTAATCAGTTATAAAAGAAACCCACAAGTGGAGCTGTGGCTCAGTGTAGTGGAGTGTTAACCTTGAGCAAAAAAGCTCAGAGACAGCACGTAGACTCTGAGTTCAAGCCTTACGACTGACCAAAATGTCATTGCTCCATATCAGAGGAAGTACAAAACTATCATTGTCCCCAATGTGGTTTTACCTGGCCGTGGCTGGTGTTTGTTCAGGTCCAGTCAGATATTGATGGGTATCCTCAGCCACCAGATGATTTTGGATGCCAGCATCATGACTATACAAATTTGACTCTTTGAATGAAAATAAACAGCTCATTTTTGGGTGAGAACGCGTTAGTTTTAGACTACCAGGGTAACACTTGGCAAAGTGCATCTCCAGCAACAAGTACTGCTTTCTACTTTAGAACTAGGAGCAGGGAAATATGAATCTATAGCTCAAGTGCTTTGATTCTTTTTCCCCCTCTTTATTAGCGCTCATTACTGTGAGCTTTATTAGCATACTTTACTATATGGCATACTACTTTCTCCTGACTGCCTGCCCTCTTCTTTTAGTACAGTTTCTCAAACGTTTTCATTGTTCTATTTTCATAAATTCAGACAAACTACTTAAACCATGTTCATCTTCATTTGCCTTCCTGGTTAACCCAACCCCTTTCTGGTGGCCCCTTTGCTGTTTAACTTGACTGCCATTTTTTTGTTTGAAGCTTGTGTGAAATGCATCAAAGAGTTTCACCATAGTATTTTGGATGTGCACATACTGTGTTTTTCATTTATTTATTTGTTTGTTTATTTATTTATTTATGTTACTAGGCTTGAATTTAGGGCCTGGGTATTGTCCCTGAGCAGTTTTTGCTCAAGGCTAGCTCTACCACTTTTTGCCATAGTGCTATTTCCAGTTTTGTGGTGATTAATTGGAGATAAGAGTCTCCAAGGCTTTCTGCAGTTTTGAACAGCAATCCTTAGATCTCAGCCCCCTGATAGGATTACAGGCGTGAGCCACCAGGACCTGGCCTATACTGTGTTGTGCAAGTGCTTGTTTCTTAAGCAGTTTCTCTCTCTATGGAGCCCTTTCCTATCTTGACCTTACAGAGGATATAAGTCATCTGTCCATTTTAAACTTAATAGGGTAATAGTTCAGCCCATGAATAACTAATAGGAAGAAGAATCCCTTGATAGTCTCTGTCGAGAACTCACATAAGCTGGGACACTGCAAAACAGCCATTCTGTTGCTTCCATCAGCCAAGCCTTATTTCCCTCTCATAGGATGCAGCAGGTAGGAAGTTCAGGGACTTCCTGTAGTCGTGCAGGTACCTGGGCTCCATCATCTTGCAGAGCCTTACCTCAACTGGAGGAGGCAGGAGCTGGCATGGGAGGTGAAGACAGCAAAAAGGAAGTATCTGAGTGGCTCTCAAATACTTAAACTCCAGAGGAGCATGTCACTGCTCGGTGTCCCTGTCTGGAAGCCTCGGGGAACAGCCCTTATCACTTTGGGGGCCCTCCAGGGATAATTACGGTAACCATACATCTTGTGTGTATATATTGTTTGTGTGTGGATACTGGGATTTGAACTCAGAGCCTAGAACTCTCACTTGGCTTGAACTACAGCTCCACTTCCAGCTTTTTTTCTTGTTAAGTAGAAATAAGGGTCTCACATACTTTTCTGCCAGTCTGGCTTTGGAATCCAATCCTCTTACCTCAGCCTCCTGAAGTAGATAGGACTTAACAGGCGTGAGCCACCACCCCACAGGTGCTTTTTTTCTAAGTGATTAAGTTTACACCAGTCAGTTTTATCTACAAAGACTTTGATCCCCCACTTTGGTGAATTTTACCCACCTTGTATTTCTTACAGAAGTCCTGGAGGGGACTTTGGAGCCAAAAAGAAAAAGAAGAAGCAGAAGAGAAAAAAGGAGAAGCCGAGTTCTGGAGGCACCAAGTCTGACTCTGCGTCGGATTCCCAGGAGATTAAAATTCATCAGCCTTCAAAAGTGAGAGCCGCTTTCCTCCCCCTGGGTGGTTTCTGATGCAGGCAAGAGGGGTTTGGGCAGCTTAGTGCCCCGTTGAGCTGATGGTGTAGTCAGGGTTTGTTGTGACTGCGTGTTGAATGAGCTAGTAACTGGAGGTAGGTACTTATTAACATGGGAGCTTTCGTGTGTTTGTGAACACCAGTGTCCCTCCTGCCTGTCAGGGGGCATTGAGGTACTTAGACTAGTTGTCTAGTTGTAGAAGATACCTCACTGTGAGCTTTGTTAGGTTTTGTTTTTTTGTTTTTGTTTTTCTAAAGTTACACTGAATATTTGATGACTTGTAGTTCAGAAGATATTCACATTTTAATTTTTCTGGGTGTCTGTCTAATTACCTGCATAGCACCACACCATCTGGCAGCAGATTTCAGCCGGAGCAGCCATGGGTAAGTCTTACAATGACTTTAAATCAGACCCGTCCGCCAGGCCATTCCTCCCTGTGTTGCCAAGGGCGGGGGATGTCAGTCTCCTAGTGTTAACCTTTTAAGAAACATCCATTTTAAAGTCAACCAGATGTTATCCAGCAGGGCCCCTAGTTGGCAGATAGCCTGCTGAGCTGGGGTTTGGTGAGGCCTGGTAGGCAGATGTTCGGGGGAGCAGGTGGCAGCACCTCTACCCTCACCCTATCCTACCTCCATTGCCCACGCGGGCTGAGAACACAGCCCTGTGCACAAGGCTCCTGGTAAACACAAAACCCCCTTGGTGTAGGAAGGCAGAATGAAAGGGGGAAGAATTAGAAGTGTAAGGCAATGGAGATGATTTTGGTGGTTGTAGTTCCAAGTAGGCTTTCCTGGGTAGTATGTGGTGGAAATGGCCCCAAGACCTTGAACTTGTCTGTGACTTCATTGCTCACGTGCTATGCATGGCCCATTTCCTTATCTGTAAATCCCATTTCCTTTCCCCCAGCTCACAGGGCTCTCCTGAGATTAGCATGACATCATTTTCATTAAGGGAATATTATATTGTAAAAGCAAATGTGTGCCAGGTATTAATCACTATGCAGGTTTGGGGATTTCAGGGTTTTGGGCCAGTACTGAGATTTGTATTCAGAGCCTTGATACCTGACAAAGGCATTCGGTCAGGTGATCATGTTCCTACAGTACTTCTTGCAGCAGTTATTTTCTGGAGAGAGATTTGTGTGTTGGGGCTAGGCCAGCTTCTGACTGTGGTAGTCCTTACTTGTATGTCCTTTGTTTGAAGTTTGGACCACAGGTGCACACCACACCTGTTCCGTTGATGAAGATGTGGTCTCACTAAATCTTTCCTTCCTCTCTGGGCTGGCCTCAAACTGAGATCCTCCAGATCTCTGCCTTCCAAGGGCAAATATTTTTTCTTGTCCAGAGTTCACATATTATGTCACATAAAGTAGGTCTCACGGGTAGTTTGTCCTTACCTGCTTTAAATGAAAGGCCAGCAATCACTGAGAAAGAAGAAAATCACTGTTCAGATTGACTTTGTGGGAGAGAAGGAAGTGGAGTCTTCCTATTTGTTCATCTTGGTCTCAGGTGTTTTACCCATGAGATTCCAGGGTAACTCACAAGAGGATTACCCACCCTCTCCCCCCAAGCTTGCAGAGATTCCCACATTCCAAAATGCCTTGTCCAGTCAGAGTGGCATCGCCTGCCTGGGCATCTCCCTGCTTGCTCCATCACAGCTTCGCCCTCCCTCTTGGCTGGTGGCTCTTGGGTTTGCCTACCCTGGCCCTAGTAAGAAAAGAGACCCAACCAAGGTACCAGGACTCAAAGCGAACCTTCTGCAGTAGAAGGTTCGTTTCCTTATTAGAATTAGTACCAAGTACGCAGGTTTGGGGGTTTTGTTGTTTGGTGTTTTGTGTTTGTTTGTTTGTTTTTTTGTCAGTCATAGGGCTTGAACTCAGCGCCTGGGCACTATCCCTGAGCTTTTGTGCTCAAGGCTAGTACTCTGCCACTTTGAGCCACAGAGCCACTTCTGGTTTTCTAGGGGTTAATTGCAGATAAGAGTCTCACACAGATTTTCCTGCTTGGGCTTGCTTTGAACGATGATCCTTAGATCTCAACCTCCTGAGTAGCTAGGATTACAGGTGTGAGCCACCAGCACCCCTCAATTTATAGTGTTTTATTGGGGACTTTTCATCATCATTGTAATTTTTTTAAATCTAGGGCTTCCCCCTCCCCCCCATAAACTTATGCCAACTCTAGATAACACCATAATTTACAGTGGACTACAGTTAGATAATAGTCTGTTCTCAGGACAAAAATAAAAAAATTGGTCTGGGTTCTTTGCCTCATATGTGTGTGTGTGTGTGTGCGTGCATGCGTGCGTGTGTGCGTGTGCGCACGTGCACGCTGAGATTGAACCAGGGCCTTATGTTCTACAGGGCATGTGCTATACCATTGAGCTACACTCCAGCCCCTTCTTAACAGACTTTTGAGCTTTTGAGGTAGAGGACATGGACATTTTCCTTGAGCATTAAATTGGGAACATAAGAGGTGAGAAGGGCCTTATTGATGTTTCACATCAACAAGGAGCAATATAGGAGACTTTCATATATGAACATAATATTCCAACATGAGAACATAGTGATAGCAACATATAATGTAGGCTAGTAAACATCTCATCTTTTCTCTCCTGCCAGAACTACTGAGGAAGACCAATGGATAAATTTAAGGGTTTGTCATAGTACTGTTGGCGTAGCTCAGTGGTGAGAGCTATTGCCTAGCATGCATGAAGCCCTGGGTTTGATCCCTAGCACTGCCAATAATAATAATAACATTATTCTTATTACAATAATTTGTCAGAGCTGAGTTTTCCTTACTACTTTGCCACTGTGGGTTTGAAAATTGTGCTTCCATAAATCTCCTTTCTGAGAGCATTTGAATAGTGAGTACTAGAATATTAGTAAACGTTTGATAAATAATTATTTCATGTAGCGTGCTGGCCACACTATGTAGGTAGGATGGAAACCACTCCTCGTAGGGTTGAGATAGCCTTAGCTCCTTCAAGATGCTAATTCATGTTTGCTGCTAATTCGTGTTTGGTTTTGACATATCAGTCATAGGAGATTTAACTACCCAGAAAGGAAAGTACCCTGACAAAACCAGTGTGGGCCTTGTAGATATACTTTTGGAAGCCTGGGTTCTAGTGTGTTTTTTCTTTCCTTCAGTACTATTGTTGTTTGAGCTCAGGGCTTTGAGCTTGCTAGCTAGGTGTTATACCATTTTAATTTTTGAAAAAAAAATTCAGATAGATTCTCACACTTTTTTTTTTTTTTTTGTCAGTCGTGGGGCTTGAACTCAGGGTCTGGGTGCTTGTCCCTGAGCTTCTTTTGCTCAAGAAGCACTTTACCACTTTGAGCCACAGAGCTACTTCTTGTTTTCTGGTAGTTAATTACAGATAGTCTCGCAGACTTTCCTGCCACCTCCAGCCTTTTCTATTTATGTAGTTCTGGGTTCATGCGTGCTAGGCAAGCTCTTTAACCACTAAGCCATATCACATTCCCATCCCTTCACACTTTTTTAAAAAATATTATTGGTACTGGGACTTGAATTTTAGAGCTTCATGTTCTCATTGGCTCTTTTGCTCAAGCCTAGTGCTCTACCATTTGAGCCACAGCCCCACTTTTGTCTTTTTGCAGGTTTATTGGCTATAAGAGTCTCATGGACTTTTCTACCTGGACTGGCTTTGAACCTCAATCCTCAGATCTCTATCCATGAGCACTGCTGGGTCTCACTTTTGCCTGAGCCAGCTCTGAAACACAGTCCTCCTACTTTTACCTCTTGAACATGAGCCATCACACACAAGACCCACCTGAAGTTACGGGTCTCTTAATAGATTGTATTGCTGGAGATATGAACCAAATGGTAGAAATTGTTGTTAAGAAACTAGTTACTTAAAATGTTAGAAACTCAGAGGAGAGTCAAGCAAAATATTCAGGACTAGGCATGGTAAATCATGCCTGGAATGCCAACTACTTGGGATAAAAGTATAACTGCAGCTCAAGTGGTAGAGCACAAGCCTAGAGTAAAACAGCCCAGGGACAGCACCCACACCCTGAGCTCAAGCCCCAGTACCAGCCCACATGCACACACACACACAGGTTTGAGGTTAGCCTCAGACCCCACCTAAATCAATAAGAGCTGAGTGTGGTGGCACAAGCCTGTCATCTTAACTATCTGGGAGGCATCGGTAGGAGAATCATGGTCCAGGTCTTTACCAGGCAAACTGTGAGACCTTATCCAAAGTACATACATGAAGCAAACGAGGGCTGGAGGTATAGCTCAAGTGGTTGAGCACCTGCCTAGTAAATGTGAAGCTTTGAGCTCAAGCCCTAGTACCACCAAAAATAAAACAATAAGGACAAACAAGCCCTAAGGAGTAGTGTTTACCTACTATCCATAGGCTCACGCTCCATCTCCAGCAACAAAAATAAAAAAGAACCTACAGAGGCTCGTGAGCAACAAAGCTGACTCAGGACCTGGCTAAATAGCCCTGCTCTCTACTGTGTCATGGAGGTTAGCTGTCCAGGTTACATAGCCTGGCTCTCCGAGCATGGATTTCAGACTGAAAGTCAAGTGGAAGTCCAAAGTTGCTGTTTGTAAAGCTGAGGGTCGATTGTACTTTTCCTTCTTGTCCAGGGTGTATTGACCTGAAGAGCCTCGGAGCATGCTCGTGGAAGGTCAGAACCCTAAATAAAACCTTGCAGTTATTCCACATTTGAAAAAAGTCAAGACTTACTACAAATGTATACTAATTCAGCAATAAGACTTACAAAGTCAGTGATTGCTGTTTTCAGTCCTGGGCTTTCTCATTTTATGTATAGCCTCATGTTCTGTGTAGTATTTCATTATTTGAGGTGAGACAGAGAGAGAGAGAGAGAGAGAGAGAGAAACTGGAGAATCTCAAAGAGATGACAGGACTATTGGCTTTGAGAAGGGAAAGTTCAGGGGCTGGGGAGGTGGCTCAGTGGTAGAGCGCTTGCCTTGCATGCCTGGGGCCCTGGGTTTGATTCCTCAGCACCACATAAGCAAAAAAGAAAAAAGCCGGAAGTGGCGCTGTGGCTCGTGGTAGAGCGCTAGCCTTGAGCTGAAGAGCTGAGGGACAGCATCCAGGCCCAGAGTTCAGGCCCCACGACCAGACCCAAAAAAAAAGAGAGAGAGAGAGAGAAGGGAAAGTTCACATTTCACCGTATTGCCCATTTTGTAGATTATACTACATGCTCTATGTCCAGAGGGTGGCTGGCTTCTCGTGACCCACAGACTGGGGAGCCTGCGGTGGGTGGGTACAGGTGCCCAGCCCAGCCTTGCCAGAGGGGATGTTGACCTCTGAGCATTAGCAGGCATCCAGGACAGAAGGGTTGGGGAAGGGCTAGGTTGAGGTCTAAGAAGAAGAGGCTGGTCAGAGTTTTTTCCTTTCTTAATCATTTCCTGCCCAGCTCAGTACGAAGTTCCGATTTCTTTTTCTCCTTTATTTTTATTTATTTTTGTTTAATGTCTGTAGTTTCCATTGCAACTGCCAACCATTAACCTGACAGCGCATAGCTGGTGGCTGCCTGGCTGCTGTGAGGGCTGATGCATGCCCTGCATGTCCCTCCTCCCCGAGGTGCCCTGGGTGGGGGCTTCCGTTTACACCAGGTGTCCGGCTTCAAGCTACAGGGTGGTGCTAACCTGTGACACAATGTGGCACAGGCTTCCGGGAGAATGGGCTCTGTTTAGGGATTGTGCATAGTCTCTGACGCAGATCCACACGTGCCTGTGCCAGGCTCCATTGTGGTGGCAGCTTCCTGATGCCTTGTGTCTCTGTCTCGCTCTTCTAGAACCCCACCCTCCCCATGCAGAAGCTGCAGGACATCCAGAGAGCAATGGAGCTGCTGTCAGTGTACCAGGGCCCCGCCAGAAGCATTGATGAGGCCACCAGGCGCAGATACCAGTTCTGGGACACACAACCAGTGCCCAAGCTCCGTAAGCTCTCCCACTTATCTTCCAAAAGCATGAGCAAGTAAAGACTTGGCTCCATTCAACATGGATATAGGCTGGGTGCTGGTGGCTCACACCTGTAATCCTAGCTACTCAGGAAGTCCAGATCTGAGGATCACAATTCAGAGCCAGCCTGGACAGGAAAGCCACGAGACTCTTATATCCAGTTAACTACCAAAAAAGCCAATGGAGCTATGAATTCAGCCAATGGAGCTATGAATTCAACAGTAGAGCACTCACTATCTTTGAGCACAAGAGCTCAAGAACAGCACTCAGGACCTGACAATCCCCTCCTTTCCCCGCCCCAAAAAAATTATGTACAAGTAATACGGTGTGTGTGTGTGTCTGTGTGTGTGTGTGTGTCTGTGTGTGTGTGTGTGTGTGTTGTATGGTGTGTGTGGGTGTGGGTTGTACGGTGTGTGTGTGTTGTACGGTGTGTGTGTGTCTGTGTGTGTGGGTGTGTCTGTGTGTGTGTCTGTGTGTGTGTGTGTCTGTGTGTGTGTGTGTTGTACGGTGTGTGTGTGTTGTACGGTGTGTGTGTGTTGTACGGTGGGTGTGTGGGTGTGTGTTGTATGGTGTGTGTGTGTGTGTGTTGTATGTGTGTGTGTGTGTTGTATGGTGTGTGTGGGTGTGGGTGTGTGTCTGTGTGTGTGTTGTACAGTGTGTGTGTGTCTGTGTGTGTGTGTGTGTCTGTGTGTGTGTCTGTGTGTGTGTTGTATGGTGTGGGTGTGTGGGTGTGTGTCTGTGTGTGTTGTACAGTGTGTGTGTGTGTCTGTGTGTGTGTGTGTGTCTGTGTGTGTGTCTGTGTGTGTGTTGTATGGTGTGTGTGTGTGTGTCTGTGTGTGGGTGTGTGTATCTGTGTGTGTGTCTGTGTGTGTGTTGTATGGTGTGTGTGTGTCTGTCTGTGTGTGTGTGTGTGTGTGTGTGTGGGTGGGTGTGTTGTATGGTGTGTGGGTGTGGGTGTGTGTGGGTGTGTCTGTGTGTGTGTTGTACGGTGTGTGTGTGTGTTGTACGGTGTGTGTGTGTGGGTGTGTGTGTTGTTCTTTTTGATCAGTACTAGGGTTTGAACTCAGCGTCTTGCCCTTGCTGGCACTCCACCACTTGAGTAGAAGGAAGGCACCAGGAAACCTCTGGGCTAGGGCCGGCCTGCTGGGAGCAAGCCAGGAGCAAGGCATTGGCCACGGGGGACAAGTCACTCTAAAGTGTATTCCATCTGAAGCAGACAGATACTCTCAGGAAGAACTAGACAAAAGAAAATTTGGAAATCTCTAGAGACTGTAATGGCATAGATTACATGACTAGCAGTAAAGATAGGAGAGAAATTGCCACTCTGGAAATTTATTTGAAGGTTTGCTGCTGGGAGGGGTGGGGCCAGGCTTGTGAAATGCAGTGTAAAATGAGACCATTTCCAGGGACATGAAACCTCCATTTCTTTTCTTTTCTTTTTTAATGTCTTATTATAAGGTGGTGTGCAGAGGAGTTACAGTTCCATAAGTCAGGGAAAGAGTACATTTCTTTTTGGGTAATGTCACCCTTTCCCCAGCTCTTTAGTTTTTCCCTCCCATCCCTACCCACAAGATGTTTAGTTGACTTACTTTCCTCCCTCCCCTCCCCTCCCCTCCCCTCCCCTCCCTCCCCTCCCCTCCCCTCCTCTCCTCTCCCCTCTCCCCTCTTTCCTCCTTCCTTCCTTTCTTTCTTCTTTCTTTCTTTCTTTCTTTCTTCCTTCCTTTCTTTCTTTCTTTCTTTCTTTCTTTCTTTGTCAAGGGGCTTAAACTCTGTGCCTGGGTGCTGTCCTTGAACTCTTCAGCTCAAGGCTCTAGAGCTCTACCACTTGAGCCAAGCGCCACTTCCGGTTTTTCTGGTGGCTTATTGGAGATAAGAGTCTCACGGACTTTCCTGCCCCAGCTGGCTTTGAACCGTGATCCTCACATCTCAGCCTCTTTAGTAGCTAGGATTATAGGTGTGAGCCACTGGCACCAGCTCATTTTCAACATAGTGTCCAGTGAGTAGCTAGGATAATAGGTGTGAGCCACTCATCTTGAGAAATATCCATTTCATACATAGGTTCTTAGGGGTCTGTTTACAATATCCTTGGAATTGGTGTCCCAGGATTCCTCCTGTGATTTTGGCAAAATAGCGAGTTTCACACCAGTGCCTTGCTTTTCTGCTTCAGGACACACCAGAACCCAACTTAATGGCATATTTTGGAAGGTTCTATGAAACCCAGGCATCTTAAATCTGATTTTTGTTTACATCACTGATTATCTGAATGCTTTGCAATTTGATATTCTTAACCTCCCGCTTTTTTTTTTCTTTAATCTTTCCTTCCCCAGATGAAGTAGTAACTTCCCATGGTGCAATTGAACCTGACAAAGACCACGTGCGGCAGGAGCCATACTCGCTGCCACAGGGCTTTATGTGGGATACTTTGGACTTGGGTAATGCCGAGGTGGTGAGTAAAACTCCCAGGTTCAGCAGCTGCCCACCCACACCCACCCAGACATCCCTCTCATCCCCTGTGAAGTGGTCCTGAGCATCGCAGAAAAGGCGCTGTTCTGTTTTCTCTTTGCTCTTGCAGCTCAAGGAATTGTACACGTTGTTAAACGAGAATTACGTAGAGGATGATGACAACATGTTTCGTTTCGACTATTCGCCGGAGTTCCTGCTGTGGTATGTCTTGTCCTGCTTGCGACCGGGGCCTGGGGATAATGGTCTTGTGTCTGCCCCTGTGTTTTCGTGCGCCCAGTGATGCCCAGCTTTCTTTCTTGTCCACCTCAATTTCAGGGCTCTGCGTCCCCCAGGCTGGCTGATGCAGTGGCACTGTGGGGTCCGAGTGTCTTCCAATAAGAAACTAGTAGGGTTCATAAGTGCCATCCCAGCCAATATCCGGATTTACGACAGGTATGTGTGAAAGCTTGTTGCTAGTATTGCTGGTGTTTCTTGCTAAGAATCGTGATTGGAGTGGCCTTTTTTTAAAATCAAATATTTCCATTGTTGTTATAAGGGTGATATAGAGAGGGGTTACAGTTCCATAAGTCAGGTGAAGAGTACCTTTCTTTTTGGACAGTGTCACCCTTCCCTCACTCTCCCAGTTTCCCCTGCCCACAAGTTGCAGTTCATTTTCAACATAGTCTCCAGGGAGTACCATTACTGCATTTGTGCACGCTTTGTCCTTCTACTTCTATGCCCCCTTACCCTCCCAAAGACAGATAAACAAACATTCAAGACAAAAACCTGTAACTTCCATTTTCTGAAATTCATTTCAATAAAGGTTACTTTATATGATGAAATACACATTAGGTATTAAGCCTTTGTGATCCTCCCCTAAGAATATCCTCCTTTGGTCTCACTGTATGTGAATGCCTAGAGTCTTTTATCATTTGTCATGTCCCAGTGTATTTTAGGTCTAGCTTCTGCATAGGAGAGAAAGCATGTGCCTTTTGTTTCTCTGAGCTTGGCCACTGCAACTGCTGATAGTTGGAAGGGGACAGGGATGAGAAGGGAGCTCTGCTCAATTTTGATGTGAGTCTAGAACTCTTTTTTTTTTTTTGGTCGGTTGTGGAGCCTGAACTCTGGGCCTGGGTGCTGTCCCTCAGCTCTTCAGCTCAAGGCTAGCGCTCTACCACTTGAGCCACAGTGCCACTTCCGGATTTTTTCTTTTTGCTTATGTGGTACTGAGGAATCGAACCCAGGGCCTCATGCATGCAAGGCAAGCGCTCTACCACTGAGCCACCTTCCCAGCCCCCCTGTAGAACTCTTAAGGTTAGAATTGTGATTTTTTTTTTAAAGGAAAGCTTGGACTATTAAAAGAAGTGGACAGAGGCATCTGTCTCTCTGTCTTCCTTTCCCTCCCTCCTTCCCTTCCTCCCTCCTCCTCCCTCCCTCCCTTCCTCCCTTCTTCCCTCTTTCTTTCCCCGCTCTCTCTCCTTCCTTCCCTTTCTCTTCTGACTTTTTTCTCTGCCTCTATCTCAGATATGCCCACATACACATATTATGTATGTATACACAAGTTTATGAGCATATGTATGTGTCAGAATAAACAAAGTCAAATAAGCATATCGGGTTTATTTGTAGAAAAAAATTAACATAAAATTTTTGAAGGAGCTGCGTGCTGGTGGCTCACACCTGTAAACCTTAGCTACTCAGGAAGCTGAGATTTGAGGATCAAAGTAATGAAGCTAAGCCAAGCAAGAAAGTCTGTGAGACTCTTATCTCCAATTAAACACCAACAAAAGACAGAAGTAAAGCTGTGGCTCAAGTGGGTAGAGCACTAGCCTTGAGCAAAAAAACCCTTAGGGACAGCACACAGGCCCTGAGTTCAAGCCCCAGGACCTGGCCAAAAAAAGAGGAATAAAAATTTTCTCAGATGAATCAGTTTGGTTTTTGCTTTGACTCTCTGTTCTACATGTCAAACACCCAGCTATGAAAAAATAGCAAAAATTTGATTGATGTGTAGTAAGTCTGTTGACTATTGACAGGTAGTTTATTTTCTGATAAAAGCATGTGATCACAGGAGTGTTGTATGCTGAATGAAGGCCCTGGGACTTGGAAGCAGAGCCAGGCTTGGGCCTTGTAGCTTTAGGCTTATAATAGATCCAAAAAGTACCAGCTGTGGTCCACCAAGGCCCACGTAGGGCCCCTGGGACTTGTATTGTGTTCTTTTATTATTATTATTATTGTGAAAATACTGTACAGAGGTGACAGAGGTGTTAGAATTACATGGGCAAGATGAGTGAATTTCTTATCAAGCATTGTAGCCTCCTCCTTTGTTTCCCCTTCCCATCCCTTCCCATCCTTCCCCCCCACCCCCCCAATCCTCCCCCCCCACCTAAGTTGTAAAGTTCATTTTCGAACTAACAACTTGTACATCTCATTGTTGCAATGGGTCCACCTGTATCCCTATTTAAACGATTTGTTTTTTCCCTTCCCCTCCACAAATTATACCAACATCAAATACAGTGAAAGCAGGGGTTATACTGTCGGGGGTGGGGGACATACAAAGCAACAAAGAAATCATCTTATAAATGTGTTAGAAACAATCGCATGAAAGAAAAAAACATTTGAATACTTATCTTAGGGTTCATTTCCCTTACATCAACTTATCTTCCCTTTTCTGCTTGACTCAGACATATACTAGTTTTTGCAAATAAGGGAAACCATGGGACCTATGTTTCTTTGGGCCTGACTTACTTCACTTAATATAATTTTTTCCAAGTCTTTCCATTTTGTATTGTGTTCTTGAGTGACATCTCACCAGATGTGGGATCTGTACCACCCAATAATGGCCATAATTACATACAGGAGAAACACAGAAATTTTGAGGCATGTCTCATCTAACTACTAAAACAAAAACTTAGAAAAGACCGAAGTCTTTAGTTTTTGATTATCTTTACATAGTTCTACAAAGAGTTTTCAACTCAGTCTTATCAATTTATGAGTACAATACGTCCTGATCCATGTTACCCAGTCCATTGTTCTCCCCATCCCAATCCATTCTTTCAGTTTGAAAGACCGGAGTCATAATTTTAGAACAAAGACATTGAGTCTCCGTTACAATCAAGTTTGCAAATGGTATTTCATTCTGAATTAGTGAAATGTCTATATGAGAGAATATTTTTCTTGTATAAGTGTTAAAGGATATCTTCCACATTCGTACTCATCAGGTGTTCATGAAAATATTGTCTAGTTTTCTTAAAATGTCTCTATCTCATGTTGGTTGGATTTTCAATGTCTTGGTTAGTGTGAAGAGGATGGTAGAAATCAACTTCCTTTGTGTTCACAAGAAGTTGAGGTCAAAGCGGGTCGCCCCGGTGTTGATTCGAGAAATAACTAGAAGAGTGAACCTGGAGGGGATCTTCCAGGCGGTATACACTGCCGGAGTGGTTCTGCCGAAGCCAGTGGCCACATGCAGGTGAGGACACCCTATCCCTACTCAGGTCCTCCCTTCTCCACAGCTCAACCAGCCTCTGCCATTTTGCTCAGAAGAGTTCTCTCCTCTGGCCTAAACTCAAGACACCATGCTGGCTTTATGGGAATATGCGGATCACCTGTGGCAGAGATAGAGACTGTCATGCAGTCACCTGGTTTGTGATTTTAATAATTATTAAATTATTTAAATAATTATTTAAATATAAATTTAATTTAAAATAAATTTAAATATAAATTATTTAAATAATCATTCAATTTAATAATTATTGTTTGAATAATTTTAAATTTTATTAAATTATTTAAATAATTATTAAATTATTCTGTTGGATTTGAGTGGCGTGTGTGCATGGTGATCTGCTGTCTAATTTTCTACACTGAGCTATTCCAAGGCTGATAATGATTGGTGGAAAACCCAGATGTGCCTGATTGCTAGAAGTAAGAGGAAGGCGTAAACTCTGGTTCCATGACTAACTGCTTCCACTGTAATTGAGATCACAGATTGGTCCAGTGAGAAAAATATTCAGGCTTCCTATTTTTAGGATATTGAGGGGGTATTTATTTTTATGGGCTGAAACAGGATGAAACTTCAAATAAACAGCATAAAAACTAAAAACATAAAATTAATATAACCTATTGTTACTTTTGTAAACAGGAAGAACAGACGTTACCGATGTTTTATTATACATTACTTATCCAAGTCCTTACACATAAGAAATACAAAAGTGGGTGCCACTGGCTCACACCTGTAAGCCAGATCTGAGGATCATGGTTCAAAGCCAGCCTGGGCAGGAAAATCTGAGACTCTTACTTCTAATTAACCACTAGAAAACTGGAAGTGGACCTGTGGCTCAAAGTGGTAGAGCACTCACCTTGAGCAAAAGAGCTCAGGGGCAGCCCCCAAGCTCTGAGTTCCAGCCCTACAACTGACCAAAAAAACCACCAATCCAACAGCAACTAGGGATGCAAAACATTTTAGAAACAAAACTCATCATCTAGGAGGGGGGCTGGCAAAAAGCATTGTGCCCAGCACTGTGCCTAGCACAACATATGTATTGCATGAGTGTTTCTGGAACAACTCAGCTGACACAGAGCAGAAAGATACAGAGTTAAGAGATCAATTGGATTTTAAAGCCTTCATTGTCTGTTCCAGGTACTGGCATCGATCCCTAAATCCCAGAAAATTAGTAGAAGTGAAATTTTCTCACTTGAGTAGAAATATGACACTGCAGCGAACCATGAAGCTGTACAGACTTCCTGATGTAAGTAAGAACGATTGGCTGGAACTGCGGAAGCTCTGGGTGCAGTGCAGGAAAGAATCCTCGGCAGCAGCCTAGAGTGGGCTTGGTGTGTCCAAGGACTGGAATACATAGACGAGAAGATTGCCCAGAATGTGGAGGGTTTGCTTAGAAATACTAGTTGGCTTTTTTGGTTTTTGTTTTTCTTTTAAGAGTTTGTGATTGAGCTGGTGGCTCACGCCTGTAATCCTAGTTACTCAGGAGCCTGAGATCTGAGGATCACGGTTCAAAGCCAGACTAGGTAGGAAAGTCCTTGAGACTCTTAACCTCTAAAAAGAAGTAGAGCTATGGGCTCCAGTGGTAGAGTACCAGCCTTGGTCAGAAACGCTCAGGAACATCAACCAGGCTCTGAGTTCAAGCCCCAGAACTGGCACAACACAAAAAAAAGGTTTGTAATTGAATGTGATTAAATGAAAAGTTTTCTCTTTCTTTCTCCGTCTCACTCACTTTCTCTGTCTCTACATAATTGCTAAACAAGTCCATGCCACATTGTAGTTTTTTTCATATAGGATCTTTCACTAACATTTATATTGATCAAGCTGGCCTCAAATTGTAATTCTCTTATCTCCATTTCCTGGGTAGTAGCTGGGATTACAAGTATGAGCCACCATGCTTGGCCAAAGATAGCTCTCTCAAATATTTCAATGTACTGTATAGTCTGGGTTTTATTGTTGGCTTGGATGATATATTATTAATCTTTTGCCTCATAACACAGATGATCACAAACAGAAAAGCTTATAAAACAGTACATTTTATTTCTTTTGTTTGTGCTGGGGATTGAACCCAGGACCTTAAGTATGGTGGGTGAGCACTCAACCACTGAGTAACATCCCAGCCCTTATTTCTGTTCAGGCTCCATGGGTGCGGGGCCCAGCCACTACTCACTCCGATGCGCCTGCTTCTGTGTCTCTTGTGAAGGGGTCAGCAGGAGTCAGCCAGGCTGGGGTCTCATCTGACTTAACTGGGTCAGTCAGGTTCATTTGGCTGTTGACAGGACTGGCTGGCGGGCCAAGGGCCTCAGTTGCTTGCAGGCTGCTGGAAACTTCCCTTGCTTGTTATCACATGGTCTTCTCCATAGGGCAGCCTACACAGCATGGCAGCTTGAGAGGCCAGGGTCTTAACTAGCTTTTGGCAGGCTTCTCTTTCCACTTCCCCACTAGCTGGGACTAAAGACAGGAGCTAAATTACATTTTTTTCCAAGTGGATTGTGTAGTGTGTGAGTGTAGTGTGAGAATTCTTCACCCGCAGAGCTGGTCCAGCACCCACCCCAGAGCTCCGGTTCCCTCAAATGCTGTTTCCTCAGGAAACATGGCTTCCCAACTTTTCCTTGTGTTTTGTTTTTTTTAACTTGGAGTTGAATATTTCCAAACAAAGTTGGAGAAGGATAGAGTGTCCCTTAAAGGTAAAGGAGTTTGAAGTAGATGAAAAAAAGGCACAAGGAGTCTCATTAACCTGCCAGGGTGCAGGAGAGGTTAGCCCTGTAAGGTAGTGCTTGCTAAGACACATAAGGTAGGGTCTTTGTTTAGTTGTATAGGTGATTGTTTTTAAATAGTGTTTAACATCAAGTCATACAATCATTGCTTACATCTCTGCTTTGAAATCTTGGCTCTGGAACAGTTCATACCATGTAGTTTGACACATGGCAATACTACTTCTGGGTTTTTGTTGTTGTTCTTATTCTTGTTGGGCCTGGGGCTGACCTCAGGGCCTGGGCCTTGAGCTTTTGTGCTCAAGGCTAGTGCTCTACCACTTGAGCCACAGCTCCACTTCTGGCTTTGAAAGAAAAGAGTCTCTTGGGCTTTCCTCGCCTGTAATCGTTCTGCCACCATGTAGACTGTAAAACGACATGCCACACACTGATGTTCTGGGAGTCGACCTGCCCCATGGGGACATTGTCTAAGCTGGTGTTTGCCCAGCACAGTCCAGTCACCCGACAATCTTGTTGGATGGCAGGTGTGTAACTGCATAGGTCTGAGCCGAGGTCCTACAGTTCCTGTATGTGTTACTTTCCTGTGGAGCCCTCTTGGGACACAAAGTTCTTTGCTCCCCTGGAATTTATACTTGCGGGTCTGCTTTATTTTCCTTGTAACAAGGTTACCAAGACTTCAGGTTTGAGGCCAATGGAACCAAAAGATATCAAAGCGGTTCAGGGATTGATCAACCGTTACCTGAAGCAGTTTCATCTGGCTCCGGTGATGGATGAGGAGGAAGTGGCCCACTGGTTCCTGCCCCAGGAGCACATCATCGACACATTTGTAGTGGAGGTAAAGCTAGGGTAATAACTGGCGTGATGAAGCTCATATTCTGGAATGACCAGAGGGTGCTTTTCCTCCTCTTCCTCTTTTCTGCTCACAATCCCTTGCCTTGGCTTCATCTCCTGCTTTTGCCTCCTGAGCTCTGGAATGACATGGGTATATGCCTGGCTAAGACTGGCCTGTGTGTGTGTGTGTGTGTGTGTGTGTGTGTGTGTGTGTGTGTGTGTGTGTGTGTGTGTGTGTGTGTGTGTGTGTGTGTGTGTGTGTGTGTGATGTCCATCTTGGGGCTTGAACTAAGGGCCTGGGCTGTCTCTGTGCTCAAGGCTAGCACTCACTACTTGAGCCACAGCTAAGTGCGGATGCATCTATGAACAAAGGTTTACGTACTGATGCTCTTCACCTTTTTAATCTCAGCATCCAAAGAATTCTTGAGGATGCTGAAGGGTTTTTCTTTTTCTTTTTTCTTCTGGTTGTATATATAGACAGCTTAGTTATATTTTTTAATTTAGATTTTTATTGTTTTGTGTGAAAAAAATGACAGACTGGTAGCCAAAATCCATTGAATGTTTCTTAAGGAATATATTTTATTTGCAAAATGAATTAGTGTTTCTCACTGATTCACAATAAAATTAGTGAAAATAATCGTGCATGTTTGCAAATCTCATTAGTGTCTGACTTAATAGGAACCATTTGGGCATGTTCCACCACATCCAGCTATGGGATAGTGGGAAGCATGTGAGCTTTTTTGGCCCAGAAGGCCTTGAACCACTATCCTCCCTATTCTCAGCCTCCCAAGTAGCTAGGATAGCAGGTGTGGGCCACCTACGCACGGCTGTGCGTCTGTCGTCACTGTTGCATAGACAGTTGACGCATGAGTCAACATGAGAAATTCTTGTTGTCAGGGCAGTTGTGCTTTCTAGGAACTTCATGCAAATCACTGACTGGGACTTCCCTTAAAGGTCTATGCAACTTTGTTCTCTTGGTTTAGCCCAACACAACATCTGAGACTCACACTGGGCTATAGAAAAGGAAATCTTGGCTTGTTGCTTTTTATGGGGAAGAGTCACTGAGCTCCTCAGCTGGTTCCAAGCAAGTACTTACCTGACGTCATCTGTGCCCCCAGAGCCCCAGCGGGAGACTGACAGACTTCCTGAGTTTCTACACACTCCCCTCCACCGTCATGCACCACCCCTCCCACAAGAGCCTCAAGGCCGCCTACTCCTTCTACAACATCCACACCGAGACGCCCCTGTTGGACCTCATGAGTGACGCGCTGGTCATTGCTAAGCTGGTGAGTGGGAGGACTCCGTGTCTCGCGCTTCCTACCGCATGTTCTTTCTCCAAAACTTTAGTGCCTGTTGTTTCCGTTTCTTTCCTTGGAAGTTTTAGCAAGCATTCCTGTTAGTACAGGATAAACTAGGAAATAGAAAAAAAACATTTCCAGTTCCTCCTTTCTTCTCAGAAAGGCAGAGTTAAAGGACTGTCATTGTAAGTTTGGGGTTCAAGTAAGCAGTCACTGTATGGAATCAAATTCATAATGTAAACTTACCCTATTATTTTTCTGTTCCTTCAGTCTGTAAGTTAGAATAGTTGTTAAATTTTGCTGCAAATGGATGCTTTCCTTTAAAAAAAAGTTTTGAGTCAGCTGACAAGCATAGGTTTTGATGATAATTATTCATTAAAAACTGGAACTGGTTTATCAAAATGATTTCCTTTTACTTGTCTGGGTTTTGATCACTGAAAACAGGTGTTTTTTTTGTTTTGTTTTTTTTGGGGGGGGAGGTCCAGTTATGGGGCCTGAACTCTGGGCCTGGGCACTGTCCCTCAGCTCTTCAGCTCAAGGCTAGCACTCTACCACTTGAGCCACAGCGCCACTTCCGGCTTTTTTCTTTTTGCTTATGTGGTGCTGAGGACTCGAACCCAGGGCCTCATGCATACAAGGCAAACGCTCTACCACTGAGCCACCTTCCCAGCCCTGAAAACAGGTTTTACAAATCTAGTGCTTTGGGGTTTTTGTTGTGGTTGTGGTTGTTGTGCAAGTCCTGGTGCTTGAACCTCAGAGCCTGGGTACTGTCCCTGAGCTTTTTTGCCCACGGCTAGCACTCTGCCACTTGAGCCACAGCATCATTTCTGGTTATTTGGAAATAAGAGTCTCACAGACTTTCCTGCCTGGGTTGCCTTTGAACCATGATCCTCAGATCTCAGCCCCCTAAATAGCTGGATTATGGACGTTAGCCACCCACTTCTGGCAAAATCTGTTACTTTTAGGATGCCCAAATCAGCATTATCTCCAGATTGCTCTTTTTCAGCAACCTCCCCAAAATGATCAATAATAAGTTATTTAAGGTCAAAACCTTGAGAAATAAAAACCTAGGTGCTTCTATATATTTTGAGGATTATCTAAGACTTTTACTTACTCTCAGTGTGTGTGTGTGTGTATACCTATGCTTACTCTCTTGCATAGTCCTCCCCCCTCCATGGCTGGCACTTGAGCCACACCTACTTCTGGCTTTTGCTGGTTAATTGGCGATAAGAGTCTCTTGAATTTGTCTGCCCAAGCAGGCTTTGAACTTCAGTCCTCAGCTCCCAGCCGTGAGTAGTTTAGGATTATAGGCATGAGACACTGGCACCTGTCTTACCTAATTTTTTTTTTTTTTGTCAGTTGTGGGGCTTGAACTCAGGACCTGGGCACTGTTGCTGAGCCACTTTGTGTTCAAGGCTAGCCCTCTACCACTTGAACCATAGTGCCATTTCCAACTTTTGAGTGGTTAATTGGAGATAAGAGTCTCACAGGGACTTTTCTGCACAGGCTGGCTTTGAACTGTGATCCTCAAATCTCAGCCTCCTAAGTAGCTAGGATTATACATGAGCCACCAGTGCCCAGCTTACTTAGTAGTTTTAAAGAAATTAAATTTTTACTATGAAAAATTTCAATTGATTTTTCGGGATCAGCCCAAGAAAAACATGCTGTTACAGCTCTGTTTCCTGGGGAAGTTGCTTCAGCTGAGTCAGGACTCAGAAAGGTCAGTAGTGAACGATCCTGGAGAAGGAACTGCGCAGACAGACATCTGAAACGGAAGTGCTCTTTTCTCAGTGCCTGGTAGCCAGCTGTCAGACTCCATTTCTTGCTTCAGCATTTCTGAAATATCTTGCTGACTCCGTCAGATTGAACACTAGTGTTCACACAGTTTTGTACTTAGTTCCTGACCTGTACTTTATCCTGCAGACATCGAACTATGACAAATGCATACTTGAGCTACTAGTAGAGGAATTATGTGGTACTAAATACACAATGTAGAAAACAGTCCTTTGATGTATTAAATCCCTTTTAAATTGGCAGAAAGGATTCGATGTCTTCAATGCCCTAGATTTGATGGAGAATAAGACCTTCTTGGAAAAACTCAAGTTTGGTATTGCAGATGGAAATTTACAGTATTATTTGTACAACTGGAGGTGTCCAGGAACAGATTCTGAAAAGGTGAGAGTAGCCGGCTGAGGGTTTATGGGCACCGAATTCCCTGGCCAGTGCTGTGCGGTGCTTCTACACTGGGAGGGAACTTTGGTCTTGTTTGGTCTTACTGTTCCATTTCCTCCTTCCTCCAGGTTGGCCTTGTCCTCCAGTAGATGTATACATTCATTTCTAGGACACTGACATCCTCCCTTATTAATACTCTATTTAATGATTCCTGGAACTGCCATTCCAAAGAAAAATAAAGCACAAGTTCAGTGAAGTCATATAGTCAACAACAACCCTAACCGGAGAAAGCCTCACCTGGCCATCTATCTAGCTAGAATGTGGGGGGAAATTATCCTTTCTTGGCTGTTTACCTGCCGAGGGACAAAGGGTTGAGAGAATGAATGTCCTCTAGTTTTCAGACTTCCAGCTTTTCTGAGGAAGTAGGGTATTTCCCACTCTTGACGAATGGGACCTCTTCTGTGGACGGAGCCAAGTCACAGCAGCGTGTGATGGAAGTCTGCAGCTGCGTGGAGATACACAGCGGCCTTTCTTGTTCGGTGGTGAGACACGTATGGAAACAGAAGAATAAAGGATCCATTTCAGGAGTTCTTGCCTTCCACAGTGCCCTTAGGATGGCCTGGATGGAGAAGCATGAAGCCTTGTGACAGTGTCCCAGGGGACAGGCGCACTCAGGACTCCATAAGTAAAATGGCCAAATGGAGAAGCGCACAGCTTTGACCTTCAGCGGGCCGGTGGATGGTTTCAGAAGCAAGAGTTTAGAACCAATCTTAAATGTGTTTTCTGAGAGACCACGTACCTGTGACGGACCAGGTTTTTGCTGACATTGGCAATCTCCAGTTCCTTCTTGGCAACATCAAGGATATGTGAGCAAAGGAAATAAAAGCTCTAACGTTCAAAATCCACGCCCGGTGGCATTTATTAGTGCTGTCGGGACAATGGCAGTTTTGAACGTTCTTATTACTTATGCAGAGTTGCACATACTCCCCACATTACCATGAAAACTGATGTGGTAAATGGAAAGTGTCTCACTTGTAAATAAGTGTTCATGATTTTGTTACGGATATTGTTTTTACCTAGAATTTGGAAAAAGAAAAAGTTTCACAATGACCGTCTACATGCGTATATGCCGGTGACTGAAGGGGAAATGCAGATGCTAAAGGCGTCAGATAGCACAATGTAGACCCAAATGCCTGTCCTGCACCAGTGCCTCTGCACTTCCTGTCCAGAGCCAGGACCTTAAGCATGATGGGAAACCCCTCATGTATACGTAATCAAACCCAACAATCCTATTTTATACCACACTGTGCCCACAAGTCTTTACATGGCCCACAGACTAAATACAGCCTGTCACTTGCTGTTGGACAGCCCACCAGCTGAGTGATTTTTGTTGTTTTGCTTTTTTGTGCTATTCCTGGGCATTGAACTCAGGGCTTGGGTGGTATTCCTTAGCTTTTTTTTTTGGTCAGTCGTGGGGCTTGACCTCTGGGCCTGGGCACTGTCCCTCAGCTCTTCAGCGTAAGGCTAGTGCTCTACCACTTGAGCCACAGCATCACTTCTGATTTTCTGAGTGGTTTATTGGACGTAAGAGTCTCACAGACTTTTCCACCTGGGCTGGCTTTGAACCACAATCCTCAGATCTCAGGCTCCTAAGTAGCTAGGATCACAGGCCTGAGCCACCAGTGCCCAGCTGTGAGTTTTTGGTATCCCCCCTCCCCCACCCCCCAGCGATTGGCAGTAGTTAAAAAATGAAAGACATTATTTTGTGACACATAATTATACCAAGTTTAGATTTCAGTATCCATGAGTAAGTGCTATTGGAAGATGGCCTTGCTATTATTACTTGTAGCTGCTTTACTCTACAAAGACAAGTTACGTTGCGGCAAGCTGGATGCCAGTGGCTCATACCTGTAGTCTCCTGAAGTCTTAGCTCCTCAGGAGGCTGAGATCTGAGTGAGAATCGCGATTCAGAGATGGCACCAGCCCAAGTTCAAATCCTAGGACCTGCACTCAAAAAAAGTTGTAGCTGAGCGTATGGCCCTTTCACACAGAGTTCATTAACCCTGATGTGTAGCGTTCAAAGTCCAAGCTGTGGTGTCCTGCTCCCACCCCTAGAGGGGGCACCTGGGTCCACATGATGCACAGCTGTTCTAAAAACCTTGGAAGACCCCATTTATGGTAGCTCAGGTCCAACTGCAGTTTTGGACTTTGAATCTCATTTTGCAACCCAGGCTGGTCTTGAAATTATGATCCTCCTCCTGCTTCAGCTTCCTAGGTTGCTGGGGATTTCAAGTAGGTAGTATGACACTGACACTGGGCATTTACCATCCCTCATAGGAGAAAGGCTTCAGGAAACAAAACTACCAGATCATTGTAACATTACGTTTGGAGATGGGACCATTAAATTGCAAGGTTTTCACTTACTATGTAGTAATTAAGTAATTCCTAAGCTCTACTTAGGAATTACACTCACAATTATGATATAAAATCTTAACACAAATTAGGTTTTCAAGTACCGCCAGTGAGCAATTGTCCTGAACAAACCTCTTAGATTTTCTGTGTACTCCCAGTGCTAAAAGTTCATGTTCTACTTCATTTTTTAAAATGTTTTTTATTGTGAAAATACTGTACAGAGGGGCTACAGTTACATGAGCAAGGTAATGAGCACATTTCTTGTCCAGCATTGTTGCCTCCTCCTTTGTGTTTCCCCTACCATCCCATCCCTCCCACCTCCTCAACTCCACTCCCCCCCAGCTTAAATTATAAAGTTCGCTTTTCCATAGCATCTTGTACATCTCGTTGTTGTAATGGGTCAATCTGTATCCCTGTTTGAACATTTTGTTCCCTTCCCCTCCCCAAATTATACCAACATCAAACACAGTGAAAACGGGTTATACCTTGGGGGAGGGACATACATACAAAGCAACAACAAAAAAAAAATCACATGGTACCTTATAAATACGTTAGAAACAATAGCAAGGAAGAAAAAACCACTTGTGTCTACATTTTTAAATAAATACATTGGCCTCTGTATAATTTAAATACACGAGAGAACTGGTAAAATTTTGATAGAAAGTAGCCATTAAAACTAAATGCAATAATGCTTCTCAGATTTAAAACTGGCCCTATCCTATACCCAAACACTCTGAACTGCCCTTCCTTTTATTTGTGCTAAAGAAGCGCTAAGACTTCAGTGGACAGGTGGCGTTAGGCTGAACAATGTCTGGTATAAAAGTCTGACCAGAGTCCTCCTAGGGCACAGTGATGCCACCAGACAATTCCTGTAGTTGAATTCAATACAGAACCACCACCCCCATCCATGCTGCTTGGCTTGTAAATTCTTCAGTATGTCACCTGACAACTACTTCACAGTTGTTTGTGGGGTCTGGGGAAGGTGGGCACTGAAGATCAGCCCAGGGACCATGTATGCAAGGCTACAAAGCCTTATTTTTAGTCCCCCAACATTACTTAGCTTGTACCACACCTGGGGGTGGGGGCGGTTTGAACTCAGAGCATGAGTGCTGCCCTTTAGCTTTTCCACCCAAGCTGGTCCTCTACCACTTGAGTCACAGCTTCACCTTTTTTCTCTTGGTGGTGAATTGGAGGTGAATTTCACATCTACCAACTTGGAACCACAATCCTGAGATCCGAATCTTCTAAGTAGCTGTAAGTGTGAGCCACCAACACCTGGCAGCTTCTCCCAACCATGTGTGTGCCAGTCCTGGAGCTTGGACTCAGGGCTGGCACTGTCCCTGAGTTCTTTTGCACAAAGCTAGCTTTCTACCACTTGAGCTACACCACCACTTTGAGCTTTTCCTGAGTAGTTTATTGGAGATGAGTCTCACAAACTTTCCTGCCTAGGCTGGACTTGAACTGCAATCCTCAGATCTCAGCTTCCCGAGTAGCTAGGATTACAGGCATGAGCTGCCAGCACCTGGCTTCCCAGCCTTTTTTTTTTTTTTTTTGCTAGTCTTGGGGCTTGAACTCTGGGCCTGGGCGCTGTCCTTCAGCTCTTCAGTTCAAGGCTAGCGCTCTACCACTTGAGCCACTGCACCACTTCCAGTTTTCTGAGTGGTTTATTGGAGTCTGAGTTTCCTGGGCTGGCTTTGAACTGCAATCCTCAGATCTCAGCCTCCTGAGTAGCTAGGCGTGAGCCACCAGTGCCTGGTCCTAGCATAGTGTATGTTCTATTTCCATGGAAGTAAATTAACCACGTACAGCGAATGAACCCTTACTTACTAAGCTGGCTCTTCTCTATCCACATTAAGCCTTTGTCCCAAGTCTCTGTGTATGCCTACCTACAGAAAAAGCCAAATTGATCTTAAGAATAATTTTGTTTCTGTACACCACGTGTTGACTAGCTAGTCGGTAACAACTCTACTCCTCATGCCTACTAATCCTTCCATCCACAAGCTTAGACCTGTCTTCTGTGGCCCATTTCCCATGTTGGAAGTAAAATGTCAAGTGTCTGAGCACCCATATGCTCACACGCATTGTACTAACCAAGCATGGGCATTACCTTCAATAAAGTTTTGTATTCATATTTTGGGATATTGTCTGCACTTAAAAAGTGTTTTAAGTTGGGGGCTAGGAAGGTGGCTCAGTGGTAGAGTGCTTGCCTTGCATGCATGAGGCCCTGGGTTCAATTCCTCAGCACCACATAAGCAGAAAAAGCTGGAAGTGGAGTTGTGGCTCAAGTGGTAGAGTGCTAGCCTTGAGCTGAAGAGCTGAGGGACAGTGCCCAGGCCCAGAGTTCAGGTACCACAACTGACAAAAAAAAAAAAAGTTTTAAGTTTCACCATGTGTCACAGAAAAGATTCAGATACAGCCAGAAGAAACAGGCCACATCCTAAGAATACATAACTATTGTTTTATTACATCCTGTGAATATGTAACCAACACTTTATTACATCCTTTGTTACATCCTAAGGCTGCATAAATAACATTACATCCGAAGAGTACATAACACTGCATTTGTTTTAGTGCTTCCTAATAAGGTATGAATGAACAATTCCTACTAGGGAATGAAGCTTCCTTTGGGATTACTTTGAAGTGGGTTTCTTATTTTTGGGTGGCTTCCTAACCTTATTAGGGTTAGGAATGAGTTTCTTCACTTTAAGGGGCTGCAAGGCGACACAGAAAGCCTCCTTCCCTTCCATAGATTTTCTCTTGCATTTTCCCAGGTCTTCAGATGAAGTTTCCAAACTCTCTTTGTATTGGCTTTCTGAGGATTCGGTGTCTCTATCTTCAGCAGCTCCGAGTCTGTCCGGCAGCCATGGCACGTACAAGCTGGGCACCCTGGGGAGGATGGCTTTCACTTGCTCAGTGAAGTCCGCAGTGTTTTTCTTGAACCCCAAGGCCAGCAGGCATTTTAATCCCAAGATGGGGGCCAATCTTTCACTGAGCCGGGGAACCTGACAGGCGGGAACGTCTCTGCTTAAGCTCAACTGGACCAAGTGGGAAGTAATGATGGCGGGTTTGACAGACTTGCACACCAGGACCAGGAGCAGCTCGCCCCTTTCCAGGGCCTTGGTGACCTCGTTGACACCAATAGCCAGCTGCCTCCTGATGTGCAAGGGTGACCACCCGGACACCTGCTGGCCAGCCTCGGGCTTCTTCTCCTTGGGACCCTCACTGCCATCAACCCCCGAGCTGCATCTTTCTCTGCTCTGCTTCCTTCTTTTCTTGTGGTCCTCAACTTTCTGAAGTCCAACAGACACAAATCTGTCTTCGATAGTCTGCAGTATGAAGTACATGTCCTCTCTCTGCAGGGTGCTCCAGCAGATGGCGTACGGGTTGTTCAAGGATGTCTTCACCACCAGTGGTCTCGCCTTGCGCACAGATCCCCGCTGGGGTGCTTGAGGTGCCTCAGCCATCTTGAAAACCTTTCACAGGGAAGAAAAGTGAGCACAGGACAGCCCTATTAGCCTTGAGAGTGCCTGAGGAATCCAGGGCCAATGGAGGGAAGCACTCAACTTCACTTCTCTCATTTGCTTCCTTTTATTGTTAGTGCAATGTGGTCTTCATGTTCAGGCAATGTGGGTATGTATGACATTACTGCCTTTGTAATGAAACTCATGTGCTCATCCACTTCTGGCTGGGAATATGGCTCAAAGTGGCTAAGGTGCTTATCAACCAAGTGTGAGGCCCTGAGTTCAAAACCCAATACTGCCCCAAAATACATATATTCTCTACTTGTTCCTAACCTTTTTCTTTGCACTGTTGAGGATTGAGCCCACAGCCTTGAATATGACCGACAAGTATTCTTCCACTGAGCTACACCCCTCGCCCCATGCAAAATGAATTAAGCTTATAGGTTTGGCATTTCTAAATTGCTTTCTAGTTCAGCTTACGTTCACTCGTTCATTCAGCAAACATGCACGGAGCACCTCTAAGGGTGCAGCATATCCTACATCTGTTGGTAAATACGACCCTACATATGCCAGCAGACCTTGTCACCTGTAAAGCACATGGAACTCCTAACTGATCAGAGTCAACTTTTTTTCTTCTTGTTGTTGGTCATGGGGCTTGAACTCGGGGCCTGGGCACTGTCCCTCAGCTCTTCAGCTCAAGGCACTTGAACCACAACACCACTTCCAATTTTCTGGTGGTTTACTGAAGGTAAGAGTCTCACAGACTTTCCTGCCCAAGCTGGCTTTAAACCACGATCCTCAGATCTCAGCCATCTGAGTAGCTAGGATTACAGGCGTGAGCCACCAGCGCCTGACTTCAGAGTCAGCTTTTAAGAACTAAGTTCTCTAAACATCTGCTATACATGCAGGCATATTCTCTCCTTGTATTCTCTCTCAACTAGCTAAATGGCTGCCAATCTCATGAAAACCAGGGAAATGGAATCCAGTCCTTACAGGGGAACTTTTTTTTTTGTTTTTTGTTTTTGTCGGTCGTGGGGCTTGAACCCTGGGCCTGGGCACTGTCCTTCAGCTCTTCAGCTCAAGGCTTGTGCTCTACCACTTGAGCTACAGCACCACTTCCAAGGGGAACTATTATAGACCTCAGGTCTAAGGAACATATTCTGTTCATCCTCCTCCAAAGCAACTGCATATTCCTTTTTCTTCTCACTGTTTTCTTCCTTCCCTTCTTCCTAGGCTGAGAATGATTCACAGGGCCCTACTTGGCAAAACTAAAGGAAGCAATGTTCCTCTGCTGAGAAGCTCCAGACAAGACTGCTGCTGAAAAGCTAGCTAGCAGTGGAGTGGCTCTGAGCATGTATACTTCCTATGGGAACTGTTTTTTTCTTTGCATGTAGTACTTGATTCTCTTTAACATTTCTATAGGATTCCCTAGTGTAAAGAATGAGGAAATAACCCACTGCCCAAAGTCACTATTTTTGAGGGTTTTTTGGTTGGGGGGCTGGCGGGGGGGGGGGGGGGTACGCAATTGCAGGGCTTGAACTCAGGACCTGGCAGCTGTCCCTGACCTCTTTTGCTCAAGGCTAGTGCTCTACCGCTTTTAAGCCACAGCGTCGCTTCTGGTTTTTTATTGCAACTTTGAACTGTGGATCCTCAGATATAAGCCTCCTAAGTAGCAAGGATTACAGGCATGAGCCATCAACCCCTGGCTTTTTTTCTTTCTCTTTCAGTCAGAGCTGTACCCCAACATTAACCTGTGGCTTCTGAAAATAGAGGGCTAAGGACATGGCTCAAGTGGCAGAGCTTCTTTCTGCCTAACAAGCATAAGGCACTGAGCTCAAAACTCCAGTACCCTGAGCAAAATCAAACCATACTGATGGTTGGTTCTCACCCCAGTGCTATGAACCAGAATATCTATAAGTATGGCCAAGGCATCTGGGATCATAAAAAGCTATCTGAATAGCTTTTTACCACAAAGGGGTAAAGTGGAAAGTCTGACATCACCTGGTCGCTGATCCTCCTGATCACCTTCCCATAGAAACCTTATCCTGGGGTGAGAGGTAAGACGTAATACTGGTCAGGTAAGTGCTGCCCACACAGCTGGAGACATCTACCAGAGCAGCTTCCTTTGATGCTGCCCCCTGGCAAGCCCCGCCCCACTCTCAATAGCTCCTGCTCCCCTCAAGCTCAGGAAATCATCCAGAAACAAGGCAAGCTGCCCCTAGCGGCTGCCACCAGACTGTAAGAGACCAGGCACACGGGAAGAAGTGATGGGGAACAAAACAAAATAGCCAGTGTTCTGGCCAGTCTGCAGGTCAGTTACTATGTTTCACCACCCAATCAGCATGCCATAAATACTTACAATGGGTGTGCTCTGGAGCAGAGAAACAGCAAGAAAGGAATTAACTTCTCTGGTCTCTAGAATCTGGTGAGATAAAAGAATCAAAAAGGGTGGGTGGGAAAGCAGAAGCTCATGAACTATATAATACAATAAAAAGTACTGTTAAGAATAGCTTCAGCAGTGTACTAGTAGTTCATACTTGTAAACCCTAGGTACTTAGGAGGCTTAGATATGGAGAACTTTGCTTCAAAGCCAGCCTAGACAGAAAAGTCTGCAAGTCTTCACCTCTAACCATCAAAAAGCAGGTCCAGAGGTATGACCAGATGGTAGAATGCCAAGAGCAAGGCAAGGTATGTTTAGAGCTTAGTGTGGAAGCCTCTACTGGCTCTGGATCACGTGCAAGCTCTTTAAGATGGCAGATAAGGCTCTCGACATGCTGGCCCCATTTTCTACCAGCCTTTCTCCTTTCACACAAATTACACCCAGCTTTGGGCCTGTAGTATTTAACAAGGTCCCAGCTTCTCATCCCTGTGACTTTTTTTTTTTTTGGGGGGGGGGTCAGTTGTGGGGCTTGAACTCTGGGCTTGGATGCTATCCTTGTGCTCTTCAGCTCAAGGCTAGATCTCTACCACTTGAGCCACAGGGCCACTTCCGGTTTTCTAGTGGTTTCTTGGAGATAAGAGTCTCACGGACTTTCCTGCCCGGGCTGGCTTTGAACTGTGATCCTCAGATCTCAGTCTCCTGAGCAGCTAGGATTATAGGCATGAGCCACCAGCGCCTGGCTATCCCTGTGTCTTTATATCTTATTTTCTCTCCCTAGAATACTACACTTACCCTCGTTATCACAACCACTCTTACTCATCAACAAGTATTTATGGATTATGAATGATGCATCAGGCCACAGTGTACTGAAAATGTTGAGCAAAACCAACTCACTGATCTCAGTGAGCATGGAGTCCATGAAGACCTATCAACAGGTAAATAAAACAACCAAAGATGCTGGGTTATAGGTGGCCTATGCCTATGATCCTAGCTACTTAGGAGTCTGAGAACCAGATGATCACAGTTCCAAGTCTGATGTTCCTGACACTGCCCAACACATAGCTGCCAGTCATCATAAGATTGGGACTACCAAGCCACCCTGGGCAGAAAAGTTGGAGATGCCTACAGAGGGAAGTTGGACAGGGTGACTCACTTGTGATTCAGGGAAGAGAGTAAACCGAAAAGGTGGATTGGGGGTGAGACCCAAGCCCAAGCTTGGGGAAGGGAGACTCTAATCCTAAAAATAGCCAAAGGAAAACAAGGCTGGAAGCTTGCTGAGGATATCCGTGCCAGGTTAAGCCAGCATGAAGCCTGGGGGTCAAACCCAAATACTGCATTACAAGACGCCTTAGGGATGACAACGCCAGGGCCTAATTTAGGGCGTCGGGATAGGGAGGCCTTGAAGAAGCGGTTTTGTAACTGCCTACCAAGGAGACTGCAACGCCAAGGGGTAGGGGCAGAATGAGAGGTGCTAACTAACCAATGCTGCTAGGGCAGAGCGCGAGCCTAGGAAACAGGCGAAGACATCCAGGCTGGTATTGACGCTGGCGAGGCTGCAGGGGAAGCGATGGCGACGTCTAAGGCAAAGGTGTGGCAGGATTAGGAAGATGGAGCACAAAGGCAAGGCACTCTGCATGAGATTTAGCAGCACAGATCGATGTCCCCGGAGTAGTTCGGGTACGGAAGGGAAGTGGGAGACGGGGAGAAGACTAGAGGCGAAGGCATCGGGTCCTGCGTTAGGAGGCGGGGCGGCTGCGGAGACAGCAGGCCCGGAAGGAGCGGCTGCGGGCGACGATCGCCGGAGGCAGCATTCCCGGTCTGGGGTTAATTCCCTCCCCGTGCTCGGCCCACCCGGAGCAAGATCCCTTCCCTCCCTCCCCCCCCCCCTCCCCCCCCACCCCCGCCCCCAGCCTACCTGGGCGCCCGCCACGAGCTCACGACCCGGGAGCCACAGCCGGCACCAGCATCTGCGCAGGACCCCCCCGGTTGCGCCTGCGCCTGCGCCTGCGCCGGAGACACGCCAGGGCGCGTGCGCAGAGCCCGCGCCTCGTCGCCGCCCCGCCTTCCAAACAGGGTAGGCGTGGCGAGTTCGGGTCGTGGAAGCTGACTCTCGTGCTTTATCACTCTACCTCAGGTCCACTCCTAGGGGAAGTCTGGCCACAGTTATCACGCGACCTGAAACGAGGAGGCAAAGGCGATCGTCGTAAAGCAAATCTGAGTTTAGGACTCAACGTGGATGATGGGAAGACAGCCCAAAGCGGCAGTGCGCACGCGCAGTCCCTGTCTCGCGATATCCTGCGGTTGCCAAGGTAACCTGCGGCTCGCGATCTCTGCGCCTGATTGGTTGAGGAGCGACTGGAGCCTTGTTCCCTCTGAGCATCCTTCTCCTCTAGTCTCTCGTCGGAGTTTCTACCGTGGGGCGCCTTGGGATCCTCGCCTCCTACCTCTTCTCGTTGTGGACGCACAAAATCCCAACCCCTGGGCCTTTGTCCCTGTGTTCAGCGAATTCCTGCGGGTTGCCCAGCAACAGGATCATCAAATAAATGGGGGCTGAAGGGTTCGGTAAACCACGTGCTCGCCGACAATAGGGAATCCCGGGCCCACTGAAAGAGAAGGGGGTTACTTAACTGGTCGGCAACAGTGTTCCAGAATGTTCGACCAACTGTCTGCTCTAGTTGCCCACCCAAAATGGAGACAAATTTATGAACAGAGACACTAGGTAATTGCAGGACGATTGGTAAAATACTAGAATCTTAATTTAGAGACTGGAGTTTTTATTGTTGTTGTTGTTTTAATCTGTTGATCTACACTTAGTAAGAATTTAGAAGACAGAGGGTTGCTTCTGGCGTAGCCTAGGGAACCTCCTCCCTCCACCTTCCCTTCTTTTCCTCCTCCCCTCTTCCTTCTTTCTTGTTCTGAGGATTGAACTGAGATCCCCAGTCTTGCAAGCGATCGATCCCTTGAGCCATGGTCCGAGTCGTTCTGTTTTTCATTTTATTTTTGAAATGTGTGTGTATGTGCACACGCGCACACGCATGTTTTCCAATACTGGAGTGTGAAGTCAGGTTGTCTTGCTTTATAGGTAGACCTCTACCACTTGAACAGTGCCTCTAGTCTGGCTTTTCGTTGATTAATTGGGATGGAGTCTTCGACACTTTTGCTTGAGCTAGCTTCTAACTTCAGTCCTCAGATCTCAGCCTCCTGAGTAGCTTGGATTACAGAAGTGAACTGTAAATGACCAGTTATTCTGGTTATTTTGCTCTTTGCCTGGGCCAGCCTGGAACATGATACACCTATTTATGCTTCCTACTGTAGCTGGGATGACAGCCTATGTCTTGACCCCCAGCCTTTTCTTTCGAGGTGAGATCTCATGAACACTTTTGTCTAGATTGGCCTGGAAATGCAATCTTCCCTATCTTAGCCTCCCTCATAGCTCAATAACAGGTGGCAATCCTCATGCCTAGCTACTGGTTGAGATAGGGTCTCAAAAACATTTTGCCTAGGCTGGCCTCAAACTTTGATTATCTTGATCTCAATTCCAAAGTAGCCAGGATCACAGGTGTGAGGTACTGTGCCAGGCTTTTTCCCTATATTTTCCATTTTCAACACTTACGTGTACTTAACCACAAAATTAATGAAATAAAAATCGTTACTTTGGGTCAAAGATTATTCCAAAGTTACACAGGAGAAAATACGTGATTAAAAAATACAATTAGATAATTAAGAAATAGGTTACAATAAGTGTGAGTGTATATGTAGATTTTTGGGTGGGGGGGAGGGAGTTGGTCATGGTGCTTGAGCTCTGGGCCTGGGTACTGTCCCTGAGCTCTTCAGCTTAAGGCAAGCACTCTACCACTTGAGTCACAGTGCCACTTCCAGTTTTCTGGTGGTTAATTGGAGATAGAGTCTCATACACTTTCCTGCCTGGGCGGGCTTTGAACCACAACCCTCAGATCTCAGCCTCTTGAGTAACTAGGATTACAGGCATAAGCCACCGGCACCTGGCTTATAAATAGATTTTTGTTTGTTTCAAAATTTCAATCGCGTTAGCTGAGCATTAGTGGCTCACATCCATAATCCTAGCAATTCAGGAAGCTGAGATCTGAGCATCACAATTCAAATCCAGCTTGGGCAGCTGTGAGACTCTTACATCCAATTAACTACTAAACAAAAAGTAAGAAGTGAAGCTAAGGCTGAAGTGGCACAGCACTAGTCTTCAGCACAAAACCTCAGGGACAGCACCAAGGCCCTGAGTTCAAGATTCAAGGCTGGCAAAGAAAAAAAATATGAGTTCCCTATGATACGCTGAAAATGTCACGTAGTTCCCAAAACAAATATATATTCAAAGCTGGTATGGAGACTCTCATACACACACACACACTACACACCTGTAAATCCTAGCACTTAGGAGACTGAAGCAGGAGGACCCTTAGTTCTAGGCCAGTCTCAGCCTGGACTACATAGGGATTCCAAGCCATGAGCTTGGGCAGTAGGACAAGATCTTAATTTAGTAAACAAAAAGAAGGATGAAGAGGAAACGGAGGAGGAGGAGTCATCTAGAGAAATTCGAAGGACATTTCTATTTTTTCCCTTGAAGTTCCAGATTGATAACAGATTATCAGTCTCCCAGTTACATGGCTGGAGCTAGGTTACCCAGTTTGAAATCTTAATTTCATGACTAGCATATGGCCCTAGGTAATTAATTATCCTCTATGAGGTTATAAAAATAGTACCTATTATGGGGATTAGAAGAGCTGATCCATATAAACTGCTTAGCATTTTGCTGGGCCCATTGTAACAGCATAGTAAACTCAGCTATGACGAATCCAGTGACACCTATGGCAGAATTAAGTTAATAAAAAATAAATATAGCTTCTATGATTTTAGGGCTTATGTCTGTTTTAAGATGATAACATTCTACAAGAATTTTTGCTAAAAATGAATAACTGTATTTGAAAGGTCATTTCTCTCCCATTTGTATTGCATAAACATTTCAACCAAAAAACAAATCCAGCTTTAGCCAGGAGCTAATGGCTCATGCCTGTAATCCTAGCCACTCAGGAGGCTGAGATCAGAGGATTGTAGTTCAAAGCCAACCCTGGGTAGAAAGTTCTGTAACTCTTACAGCCAATAAACTATTCAGAAAAAGCCAGAAGTGGTGCTGTGGCTCAAGTGGTAGAGTGCTAGCCTTGAGCCAAAGAAGCTCAAGGACAGTGCCCAGGCCCTGAGTTCAAGCTCCAGGACCTGCATACACATACATAAAATCTGGCTTTTAACTCTTACAAATTTCATATTCCATACTGAATAACCCATTTTACTTTTAGTAATTACTGTTACTTTTTTTTTTATTAACAACTTACTTTATCCATTAAAATATCAGGGCTGGTCACCAGTGGCTCATGCCTATAAGCTACTCAGAGGCTAAGATCTAAGAATCTCAGTTTGAAGCCAGTCAGGGCAGACAATTCCATGAAATTGTTATATCCAAATAACCAGCAAAACTTGGAAGTGGAGGCATGGCTCAAGTGGTAGAGTTCAGTCCATGAGGACAAAAAGCTAAATTAGATTATCAGGCCCCAATACAGGCAAATCAGTTGTTTGAATAACTTACAAATGTTTTGAATAACTTACAAAGGTTTTATTTTTTTATAACAAATCTTCAATTTATTTGAAGCAATTCAGTTTCAAAAACTTTTTTTTTTGGGGGGGTCCAGTCATGGGGCCTGAACTCTGGGCCTGGGCACTGTCCCTCAGCTCTTCAGCTCAAGGCTAGTGCTCTACCACTTGAGCCACAGCGCCACTCCCGGCTTTTTTCTTTTTGCTTATGTGGTGCTGAGGAATCGAACCCAGGGCCTCATGCATGCAAGGCAAGCTCTCTACCACTGAACCACCTTCCCAGCCCTCAAAAACTTTTAAGTTACAGCAGTCACAAAAACCAGGGAATAGTCAGAAACGATGAAAGAATGATCAGGAGTACTGCATTTTTAAAATTTGTTTTTAACACTGTCTGTCATGACTTTATTCAAAACACAGTTGCACAAAAGTATTCAAAATTTTAAGGAAAGATTCTTGAAGAACTTAACACATTATATACATACTGCCATACAAAGAGCATTAAAACAAGACCCAAAACTTCTACAAAATAAAAACCCACCCTTACTTATTTGCATGAAAATACCACCCACAGAGCTAAAGAAGTCTTAAAAGTTATCTTGAAAGGCTCTAAATATAGTCTTCAAACCAAAGAACTCTAATTTTGACTGTACAATAGATGATTGATAAGTCAATATATAGATTTCCTTTTAAAATAAGCATTTTATAATTGGCAGAGAGAGCATGTTTTAGGAATGAACACAGGCATTTCAATTGATAAAATTAGGAGAGAAAAATGTTCATCTTTTGGAGATTTCAATCTCTACCGCCAAATTTATCTCAAGTGTTTTCTTTCAGTCAGTCGTGCAGCCTTTTTAGTTTGTCACAAACTTCATAAGTATTTTAAAACACTAAATTATATATCTTAAACAAAAAGGGAGTGACAGCAATACTGTACTCAGAGATTTGTGCCTGAGAGAGAAGCAGAGCATCAGATTTGTCAAAGCTGTCTTGAACATGGAGCCTCCATGACCAAAGGGAGATAGACTTCTCTACTGTTTTAGTTAGTAGTCATATAAGAAAGGACACACAACGATCACAAATACTTTTCTGTCTTTAATGGGCAAACAATTTGAAAATAAATCTCAATTTTCCTATCAATTTAGTTTCAAATATTCTTCCAACTGCCTACTATCCTCCAATGGGATATTTGATTATGCTTTAAAACTATAGATAGGAGGGGCTGGGAAGGTGGCTCAGTGGTAGAGCGCTTGCCTTGCATGCCTGAGGCCCTGGGTTCGATTCCTCAGCACCACATAAGCAAAAAGAAAAAAAGCCAGAAGTGGTGCTGTGGCTCAAGTGGTAGAGCACTAGCCTTGAGCTGAAGAGCTGAGGGACAGCACCCAGGCCCAGAGTTCAGGCCCCACAACCGGACCAAAACAACAACAACAACAAAAAACTATACATAGGAAATTAAAGGTTCTACTCAGAAAAGCTATAAATACTTTACAAGGTTAGTTTCCAACTCATTTGGAAAACCAGTTTAAAAAATCCACTGTCTCAAAAGGCTTTATTATATTAATTCTAAAATAGTTCTGTTGTTAAATTTATATGCTTTGGGGCTGGGAAGATGGCTTAGTGGTAGAGCGCTTGCCTTGCATGCATGAGGCCCTGCTTTCGATTCCTCAGCACCACATAAACAGAAAAGGCCAGAAGCAGAGCTGTGGCTCCAGTAGTAGAGCACTAGCCTTGAGGTGAAGAGCTGAGGGGCAGAGCCCAGAGTTCAGGCCCCATGACCAACAAAAAATAAAATAAAAAAATATAAAAAATTTATATGCTTGTCCCAACAGTAATGGAAGATTCTGGATAATGAATTCAAGGTGATAAGTTGTGTCAGTAGCTATAAACCTTTAATGAAACAAATGCACATCCAATGAAAAATGCAACAAAAATTGAAATAGAAGAATGTAAAGGAATTGACCATCAGATTATTTCATGTATGTGTGGATCCTGGGGCTTGAACTCAGGGCCTGGGCACTGTCCCTGACCTTTTATGCTCAAGGCTAATGCTTTAATGCTTAAGTCATAGCTCCACTTCAGCTTTTTGGTGGTTAATTAGAGATAAAAGTCTCACAGACTTTCTTGCTATGATCCTCCTGAATAGCTAGGATTACGGTCATGAGCCACTGGCACCTGGCAACCATTAGATCCCTCCTGTCCCCCACCCCCCAGGCCTTGTAACCTTTGCTCTATGTGTGTTCTTGCTATGTAATATATAATGATAATTGTTAAAAACACAGTCATTTATTTTAAATCAGTTACAAGAATAGACTTTAATGATGAGCAGACTTCAGGTCTGTGAATGTGTGGGATTCCTGGGGGTCAAGCAATTTCTGGGTAACAGCATGAAGGGTTGTACCATACACCCATCCATCAGCCAGGAAGGAGGAAAAGAGCTTGATGGGATCTGACTGTTCATAATACTTGCACAATAGCAAACATAAAACTCTCTGTGAACCAAAGGCGGGATAACAGATGTCGTGAGTGCTTTCTGTGCTCAGCACTCAATGGAATGTCAGCAGCTGGGTCCAGACCTGAACAGTAACCTGTTCAGGCTGGGAGAGGAGGAAGAGGATGCAGAATGGCCGGGTCTCCACTGAACTGGGAAATGGACAATGAAGAAACATTTTGGTGAGTCTTTTAATAATCTAGTTTTTCCATATAGGACAGCAATTTGGAAGAAAGTGCATTAAAAGGAGCTCATTAGAGAACATTCTAGACTAATAGAAAAAGATTGCAGTGTAGCTTTTCTTGTCTTTCATCTCCTTTAAATGTCAGAATGTCTACTCTCTCAATGGCCACCCCTGGACTAATAGTTCTGCTCTGAGATTCATTTGTCCTGTACCCCACCATTCCATTATCCGGGATTTACACACACACACACACACACACTGCCCAGAACATTTCTCTAAGATTTGTTTTTCAATCTTTTAGTTGGAAACATACTCATTTCACCATAAAAATGTACTTTCTTTTTGTGTTGATATTATTTGGGGTGGTTCATCAGAAATGAGTCTCAGGGATGTTCTTACTCCAGCTGGTTTCCATCTGTGATGTTAGGATCTCAGCCTCCTGAATAAAAATGAGGAATAAAAATGAGAGTCAAATGCAAAGGTATCACATTAAAATTTTTTTATTGTTAGCCGGGCGCTGGTGGCTCACGCCTGTAATCCTAGCTACTCAGGAGGCTGAGATCTGAGGATCACAATTCAAAGCCAGCCTGGGCAGGAAAGTCTGTGAAACTCTTATCTCCAATAAACCACCAGAAAACTGCAAGTGGCGTTGTGGCTCAAGCGGTAGAGTGCTCGCCTTGAGCTGAAGAGCACAGGGACAGCCGGGACAGGTCAAATCCGTGAGACTCTTAAAAGCTGGAATTGAAGCTGTGACTCAAGCGATAGCCTTGAGTGGAAGAAAGTTCAGGGACAGCATCCAGGCCTTGAGTTCAAGTCGGCACACACAAAAAAAGAGAAGGCCAGGGGTTGAAGAGTCCTCAGTGGTCTTTCCAGCGCCAGCAATGCTGGCCTTAAAGCCCGGGTTTCCCGGACCCCCGCGGGCTGGAGCCCCACCCGCCCCGCCCCGCCCCACCAAACGCCGCCCTTCAACTCCGCCAGCCAATGAGTGCCAGTCTGGCTTGGAGCTCAGCCAATGGGAGCAGCCGGGAGCGTAGAGCTGTCCCCTTAAGGAGCGGCCCGCGGCGGAGTCCCAGCGCTCTGAGCGCCTTGGCTGCCCGGATCCATCATCATGTCTCTGCAGGTAACGGGACGCAGGCGACCGCGGGGGGCGGGGGGGGGGATGCTCGGGCCCAGAACCGTGCCCGTGGGGCAGGACAGGGCGAGACCACCCCTGGGCAGCTGCTACTAGCCTTCCTCCGCCAGGAGTCCCCAAAGGCGACCCTAAGGTCAGTCCCACAGCTGTCCAGGGGCCCCTTTGATTGCACCGTAGAATGCAAGGTGCCATCTGTTGACAAGCAGCCAGGTCCTCCATGGCAACGCTTCTGGGCCCCAAGGACCGGTTTAAATTACCGAGTGGAAAATCAGCCCTAGCAGAGCACAGGGAGCCCAATTCCACCCCGTTCCTTCCATCTCGGGGAAACCACGTCCCCTGTGAAGATCTGACTCTGAAATAACGCTTGAGTGACTTGCCCACTGTGGGACACTTTGGGAACGAGAACGAACGTGAAGAAATAACCATCAGGAATCCTTCACCCTGGCACTAAGCGCTACTATCAGGATAGATGACTTCCTTGTATTGTTGTCCTATGTCTCTGGTGCCTTGATTGTGCATGGAATACAGCTGTGATCCTTTTGCAACAGCTTTGTTTCGGTACCTACCTCTATTCTGAGCAATTTTTCATCGTTAAGCATTCTGCTAAAATATAAAATTTTCAATGCATAACATGTTCTGGAATGAACAAATTTAATTTCTTCAGGTAAGATGTTATCATCTTGTAGAAAATGCTAAAAACATGTATTTCAGAGTTGTGGGAGAGTGATTCATGCATATAATGTCAGCTACTTGGGAGACAGAGATATGAGGATTGTGATTCAAAGCCAGCCCAGACAGGAAAGTCTATAAGACTCTTGTCTCCAACCAACCACCAAAACGCCAGAAGTGAACCTGTAGCTCAAATGGTGGAACACCAACCAGCCTTGAGCAAAATGCTAAGAGATACACCCAGATCTACACACACACACACACACACACACACACACACACACACACACACACACGCATGCATGCACACACACACACATACTCATGCATGCACACACAGAGTTGTGAAAGTTCAATCCTATGCCATACCCCTTCTTAGCCTGTGACATTGTTACTTGAAGAGATTGTGACATGAGCATTTAAACCAGTAGCTGGCATAGAATAAATGTACAGTAAGGATAAGCTTGTTGAGCATTTAAATATCTTCATATATGTGAGTCAAGTTCAAGTCATTTTGAACTTATTTCAAACCCAAAGACCTGAATAGTTAATTTGTTTGTTTGTTTGTTTGTTTGTTTTTGTGCCAGATCTGGGGCTAAAGAACTCTACTTAAGGCCTGGATGCTGTCTCTAAGCTTCTTTTGCTCAAGGCTAACATTCTACCACTAAGAGCCAGAGTTTCACTTCCAGCTGTTTTGGTAGTTAATTGGAGCTAAGAGTCTCACAGACTTTCTTGCCCTGGATGGCTTTGAATCACGATCCTTAGATCTCAGCCTCTTGAGTAACTAGGATAACAGGTTTTAGCCACTGGCACCTAGCTTTTATTTCTTTATTCTAGAGGAAGTAGACTGGCAGACTCTTCTGGAAGCAACAAAGCAAATGGAATTGCTAATTCAGCTATCATTTCCCAGTCTAATATGGAAATTACAATATGTTTGTTTACTTTTGTCAGCAGAGCTTTTAGGAGAAATTGGCAGCCATCCTACCTGGACGTGTTTCCTTCCTATGTGATGCTGCGAAATCATTCAGTGAGGTTAAAATTCCTCAACAAATTAATGAACCCATACCCACCCCACACACATGAAAGTTAGCAACCAGAGACTCGTCCAGCACTTTGTTCAAAGTAAACAGCAATATGTAGTTAAAGCGGTGTCTCACCTGTGTAATACTTCTCTGATCCTCCTAAGACCTACCCACTTATCAATCCATCCAACAAGGACAGGGCTCAGGTCTGGCTCCAGCCACCTACCAGCAGTCTGCCAGGCTTGGCTGGAAGTAGATACAAGGTGAATATTTATGCATGCTCTTAGTTATGAAATATGTGGGGTAATAATCAAAGACAAGCATACCAGCCTGTATGTTGAGTTCTAGTAAACTTCAGCCAGCCTAGAGCAGCTTTTCCTGGCCCTTGTCAGCTGAAGAAAACCAGCACTTGCTCCAGACTTGGCAAAGCACCATCTCACTGCTCCATCTCCTGTCTCCGGAGGCTGAGATCTAAGAATTGTGGTTTGAAGCCCAGGCAAGAAAGCTCATGAGACTCTTATTTCCAAATAAGCACTAAAAAAGCCAAAAGTAGAGTGATGGCTCAAATGGTAGAGTGCTAGCCTTGAGAAAAAAAAAACTCACGGACAGTACCCAAGCCCTGAGTTCAAGCCCTTGGATGGGTACCAAAAGCAGAGGAGGAGGAAGAGGAGGGGGAGGAGGAGGAAAAGGAGAAGGAGGAGATATTTGCATTCTGTGTGTAATACTAATAATATACCCTCACCCCAAGACTGACACAAATGAAGCATCTCTTATCTAAAATTCTTGGCATCAAGGTATTTCAGACTTTGGATTTTCTCTCTTCGGACTTTGGAATATTTGCCTGCGCATACAATGGCTTAGGGAGGGGCTACAAGCCTAAACGTGGAATGAAATCTGTGTGCGTTACACACGCACCTTATCCACATATAAGGTCCTATAGAATATTGTCCCCACAGGTATACTTTGATGTGATGACAGATGTGGAATGTTCCATTTGTGACATCATGTCAACATTCAAAAAGTTTCCAGTTTGGGAACATTTCAGATGTAGGGATTTTTGGTTTAGGGATGGCTCCGTTCGATCTGCAGTGGCATTTGCTTGCTCACTTGTGTGCTTTTTCCTCTGAAGCAGCATCTCAGAGGAGACAGGTGCCTTGTGTAGAAGCCCCACAGCAGTGTGCCTCGAAGTTGAATTCAGACCTGAGTGTGTGTGTGTGTGTGTGTGTGTGTGTGTGTGTGTGTGTGTGTTTCCCCTCCTCACCTGACCCCTCCCCCCACCATAGCAGCCCGTTCAGGTTCATAGTGTATAGAGAGGAAGAGACCTCGGGTTGCAGGAAGGGAAAGAGGGACCAAGGAAGAGGGGTGCTCAGCACTGCTCTGAAATGGGGTTCCCTAAATGGAGAGGGAGGGGGAAGAAGATGCCTGAAATAGCAGGGGAAATGGTGTCAGGGCCTTGTTCTTTTATAGAGGACCACAAGACATTCCCTAGGTGACTTTAGATTTCGTGGTCCTGAAAGTATGAAGAACAGCTTTCCACAAGCTTCTTCCTGGAACACAGGGAGCTTACGTGGCTTTGGAGAAACCTTAGAATGCTAATCAAGGCGTGGCTTTGCCAAAAGGGAGTTGAGCTGGTGTTACTGGAGAGTGGTGTGGGACAGGACTCAGCAACCAGAACCCCTGAGATAGGATGTACCCAAACAAGACGATCCTGCCTCTCCTGAGTGGCCCTGCCCTGCCCTGTCTTGGATAGCACCAACTAGCACTTTAATTTTGTTCTTACTATAGACACACAATACATGCATGTAATAGAAAACTTGGAGAATCTAAAAGTTTTTTAAAAGAAAACAAGCAACTTACCAATAAATCAGAGGCAATTATGGATGACCTCGTTCAACATATTTATTTCTAGTTTGTATTATTTTTCTGGGACAATGTTTAAAATGGAAGGCATAGAAACAATTATAGGGTTTAGTTTTGGTTAAAGCATAAACTGAAAGGGTTTTGAACATCTTGCTTCATTGTACTAAGTTTCTCAGATTTTTCTAGAACTAGCACTCCTCCAAAAAAAAGCCTGTGTGTGTGTGTGTGTGTGTGTGTGTGTGTGTGTGTTTGCATGTATATGCGTGTGCATACATAGTACTTGTGCTTGAACTTAGAGCCAGAGGACTGTCCTTTGCCTTTTTTGCTCAAGGTTGGCACTTTAACCACCTGAACCACAGTTCCACTTCTGGCTTCTTTGATGGTTAACAAAGAATTGCATGGATTTTTCTGCCTGAGCTGGCTTTGACCCACAATTCTCAGATCTCAGCCTCCAGAGTAGCTAGAATTTCTAAGAGCCTTATAGCAAAAAAAAAAAAAAAAAAAAAGTAGCTAAACTTTATTGAGCAGTTGCCCTATGCCAGGTACTTTATTTGTAAGTACTTTACCTGGCCCAGATTGGACTCAAATACATGATCCTTCTGCATTTATCTCCCAAGATCTGGGATTACAAGTGTACACCACCGAAGTTTGGCTTAAGTCTGCAGTGTTTTTTTATAGTGATGGAAAGCCAATTAACACAGTTTTTTGTTTTTGTTTTGTCGGTCATGGAGTTTGAGCTCTGGGTCTGGGTGCTATCCCTCAGCTCTTCAGCTCAAGATGAGCACTCTACCAATTGAGCCACAGTACCACTTCCGGTTTTCTAGTGGTTTATTGGAGATAAGAGTCTCAAGGACCTTCCTGCCTGGGCTGGCTTTGAACCACAATCCTCAGATCTCAGCCCCTGAGTAGCGACGCTTACAGGTGTGAGCCTGTAACATCAATTTAACACAGCTTTTCAGCGTTTGCCCACGATAGGGCAGACAGCATTTCCTACTTAGACACATTCGTATACAAAGTTCTGTTAATCAGTTCAAAGGAGATAAACAGCTTCTCGTTTGTGAAAATCAGTTAAAGTAAGTCTAACAATTTTTGGGTTCTGTGCAGAAAGGAATGACAAGCATTCAACTACGTGAAGAATCTTTCTTTGGAAACTAGTTAGTGCTCTAACTAGTGGCTGAGACTGTAGAACATGGGTACACAAGCACTGAAGGGCACCAGGGGGTATACCAGGAATCTAGTGCGGTAAGTCAGCATTTAGGAAGAAGAGGAAGATGGCATTCATCAAAACATCTATCTTGGTCATAAGGCCTTTTGAAAAATTGGCAAATTGGAACCTGTTTGATAATAAGAATGTTACTTTGAGCCGGGCGCTGGTGGCTCACGCCTATAATCCTAGCTACTCAGGAGGCTGAGATCTGAGGATCGCGGTTCAAAGCCAGCCCGGGCAGGAGAGACCGTGAGACTCCTATCTCCAATAAACCACCAGAAAACCGGAAGTGGCTCTGTAGCTCAAGTGGTAGAGCGCTCGCCTTGAGCTGAAGAGCTGAGGGACAGCGCCCAGGCCCAGAGTTCAAGCCCCACGACTGACAAAAAAAAAAAAAAGAATGTTACTTTGAGCCAGGCACCAGTGGCTTACATCTGTAATCCTAGCTAGTCAGGAGGCTGAGAGCTAGGGAGGATCATGGTTCAAAGCCAGTTGGAGAGAAAAGCCATCTCCAAAGTAACTAACTGGCAAGAAACCTGGCTGAGGTTATGACTCAAGTGTAGAGGACCATGTAAGCAAGCAAACCAAGGGAGTGCAAAACCCTGAGTTCCAAACTCAAAGAACTTTGTCAGGTAAGTAACAAGAAATGTACTTAAGAATCCAAATAAATTAGGGTAATTATGGGGAAAGCAGACTAGTAATTGTTCAATTCTACTGGCAACATCTCTCTTCTCTGAGTTGCATGAACAGCTAGAAATCATGATAAGTATACATAACATTAGCAAATGCACTCTGGGCTTCCTTTTGTGTTTGTGTCTTTGTTTCTCGCACTAGGCTGACTTTGACAGGGCCACGGAAGACGTGAGGAAACTGAAAACAAGACCAGAGGATGAAGAACTGAAGGAACTCTATGGGCTTTACAAACAAGCTATCATTGGAGACATTAATATTGGTATCATATCATCACTTTAAGAAACACTCACATGATTGGCTTGACCAATGTTGCTAGGTATGCAACAGCACAAAATCCACCTGACCACCTGTCTCTTCTCTTGGCAGCGTGTCCAGTCATGCTAGACTTGAAGGGCAAAGCCAAATGGGAAGCCTGGAGCCTTCAAAAAGGTGCTTAACTCTGAAATCCTGTTCCAAAGCCCTTCTCAACCTCCCACGGTACAATCAAGAAGATAACCTATTTGTCTCTTTCCAGGGCTATCCAAGGAAGATGCCATGACTGCCTATGTTTCTAAAGCGAAAGAGCTGATAGAAAAATACGGAATTTAGAATCGAGCATAGGATAAATGTTCACAGTGGTGTCAGAACCTGGCGTTTAGGGGGAAATGGGTGGTGAACTCTGTAAATTGGGTGTATCTTTGCTCTTCGTGTAAACTATAATGCTTAGGATTATCTGGAAACTACAGATAGTTAACTGAACTCGACTTCTTAAGCCAGGTGACTTTAAAAGTTCTTTTAAAGAGAATTGTTATTCTGGACTATATAGATAAAAACTTGAACAAAGATGACTTATTTGGCTTATTTGTGCATCTATAATGAGCTAGTGCTATTGAAGCAATAAAAACGGTTTATTAAGATTAATAGGTGCTGACTAGGTGCCGATGGTTCAAGCCTGTAGTCCTAGCTACTCAGGAGGCTGAGTTCTGAGGATCACAGTCCAAAGCCAGCCCAGGCAGAAAAGTCCATCAGACTCTCCTTTTTCTTCTTTTTTTTCTTGGTGGCTGTGAGACTTGAACTCAGGGTCTGAGCCCTGTCCCTGAGTGATTGTGCTCAAAGCTAGTGCTCTACCACTTTGAGCCACAGCTCCACTTCTGGTTTTTTGGTGGTTAATTAAAGAGTAGAGTCTCATGGACGTTCCTGCCCCAGCTAGCTTTGAACTGTGATTCTCAAATCTCAGCCTCCTGAGTAGTTAGAATTACAGGTGTGAGCCACCAGTGCCCAGCAAGCCCATGAGATTCTTATCTTGAGCAAAAAAAATCTCAAGAGACAGTGCCTAGGTCTGAGTTCAAACCCTAGGATTGGCGCGCGCGCACACACACACACACACACACACACACACACACACATTAATGGGATCTGAGTGTAGTGATGCATGTCTGTTGTCCCAGCACTCAGGAGGTTGAGATAGGAGGGTCACAACCTGGAGTACATAGTGAGACACTGCCTCAGAAAACAAAGGAATCAATAGCAAGATGACGCCTCTGATCACCTTGAAGGGACAGGTATTCCTGGTTCCACTCTTTACCCCATGACTTCCTATTAGATGACTTGGGAACATTTCTATTTTTTTTTTTTGGTCCGGTCGTGGGGCCTGAACTCTGGGCCTGGGCGCTGTCCCTCAGCTCTTCAGCTCAAGGCTAGTGCTCTACCACTTGATCCACAGCACCACTTCCGGCTTTTTTTTTTCTTTTTGCTTATGTGGTGCTGAGGAATCGAACCCAGGGCCTCATGCATGCAAGGCAAGCGCTCTACCACTGAGCCACCTTCCAGCCCGGGGACATTTCTTAACCTGTTAAGCCTTGTCTGTATTTACTAGTAAAGTGACTCAGTGTTGTCAAGCCTTATCTGTAGAAGGAAAAAAGTGTTACTACCACCGAGTTTTTGCAAGGATTACATGCTATAAAAATAAACGAAGGCTATATAGCACAAATAAGTTGAAGTGGTTTTCTAAGATACCTATGGGGCAGTAGTCTGCTTGCCTGGGATGTACAAGGCCCTGAGTTCCATCCTTAGTACCATGATAGAAAGAAAGAAAAGAAAAGGAAAGGGGAAAGAGGGAGAGAAAGAATGAAGGAAGAAAAGGAAAGAAAGAAAAAAGAGAAAAAAGAAATGGAAAGACGAAATATGTTTTATCTATGGCTCTTCAAAGAAAGAAAAGCCCACACCATGAAATAGCTATTTTTTTTCTGAAAACTTTTATGTATGAGATAAATAGACCACTAAGATGTAATGCTGGGTTCAGGTGGCTCAAACCTATAATCTTAGCTACTCAGGAGGCTGAGATCTGAGGATCTCAGTTTGAAGCTAGGTCACACAGAGAAATCCAAGAGGCTCTTACCTCCAATTACCCAGCATAAATCCAGAAATAAGGTATGGCTCAAATGGTACAGTGCCAGATGTGAGCAAATAAGCTGAAAAAGAATGTGAAGCTCTGGGCTGGGAAGATGGCTCAGTGGTAGAGCGCTTGCCTTGCATGCATGAGGCCCTGGGTTCGATTCCTCAGCACCACATAAGCAGAAAAAAAAGCCAGAAGTGGAGCTGTGGCTCAAGTGGTAGAGCGCTAGCCTTGAGCTGAAGAGCTGAAGGACAGCGCCCGGGCCCAGAGTTCAGGCCCCACGACCAGACCCCCCCCCCCAAAAAAAAAAAAGAATGTGAAGCTCTGAGTTAATGCTTCAGTACCCAGCAACAGTGGGGGGAAAAGTTCCTGTGTTCTAGGGTATAATACTGCCCACCATGCAGTCTTTTGACAGTTCAAAAGTTCTTTGAAAGAAGATAATCCCATATTAACTACTAAAACCTACTTGAGCCAGGCGCTGGTGGCTCACACCTGTAATCCTAGCTACTCAGGAAGCTGAGATATGAGGATCACGGTTCAAAGCCAGTCCAGGCAGGATAGTGCCTAGAGACCCTTATCTCCAATAAGCCACTAGAAAACCGTAAGTGGCACTGTGGCTCAAGTGGTAGAGTGCTTGCCTTGAGCTGAAGAGCTGAGCGACAGTGCCCAGACCCAGAGTTCAAGTCCTACAACCAACAAAAACAAAAACAAAACCTACTTGAGATCTCAGAATAAAAATCTCTCCCTTCCCACTTCCCCCCATGCAGTTTACCTCTTCCTTCCCTGCATCTGAGTTCAGGGTTGGTATAGAAGACTGACTTTGCTTTGCTTAAAAGAAAAATAATCTCTACATGTTTAGAAAAAGAACAACAACAACAAAACACCTTCTATGTGTACGAGAAGAATTTCCAGAAAATTATGTGGGGTACAAAAAAAAATCTGAAAATGTTGTGATTCTGTGACTCAGTTTCCCACTGCTGTGACAGAATACCAATGCTAAACAATCTGAGGACAGGCTTGTCTGGGCTGAAAATTTTGGAATGGTCAGTCTATACTCATGTGATCCTGTTGTCTTCAGACTACAGTGAGGCAGAGACTCATGGAGGGAGTATTGTGGAGGATGCTACTCACCTCATTTTAGCCAGGAAAGGAGAGAAAGGAAATTATGGGCTGGTAATAGCCCCTTCAAGAGCACTTCCTCCTCCACCAATGACCCACTAGGCCACACCTCCCTCAAGTGCCACAGGCTAGAGACAGAAGACTTGAACATATGGTCATAAAGGGACAACTAAGACCCAAAGCATAGCAATGCTATGCAATTCGACTTACATCTCAGTCATGAAATGGCAACACAGGGCTCCACAGGGCTCTCCCCTGTGGTCATAGAATATTCTGTATCTTGTCTGTAGCAGTCAATACCTTGGGTGAAATATTACACTATAGTTTGGACAGGGATATAAAACTATAATGGAGCCAGGCACCTGTGGCTTGTGTCCATGAGCATAGCTACTCAGGAGGCTGAGATCTGAGGATTGCAGTTCAAAGACAGCCCAAGCAGGAAAGTCCATAAGACTCTTATCTCCAATAAGTTACCAAAAAAGCTAGATGTAGGGGTGTGGCTCCAGTGGTAGAGCACTGGTAGCCTTGAGCTGAGACAGCACTCAGGCTTTGAGTTCAAGCCCCAGGACCAGCAACAACAACAAAAAAAGTATACTAGGATCCCTGTATTAGTTCTTACAATTGCATGAATCTGTATTTGTGCCAAGTTTAATTAAAAGACAAAGTTGATTCCTTATCAATCAAATAAGTTTTTAGGAAGCTAGATTCTCTTAGAGACAAAATAGCTTAGCTGGGAGAGCATTAGCTAGATCGTCTGTGTGTGTGTGTGATGGTTCTGGGGCTTGAACTCTGGGCCTGGAAAGTGTCTCTAAGCAATGTACACAATCTTGCTGAGTCTCTTATGAGACTCTCATTTGGAAGACTTAAACAACTTTTAAAGTAATAATAATCAGTTTAAATACTTTCATACAAATCCTTCAGAGGAGGCTCAAACTAAAATGTTCACAGAGGCAACTTTAAACATAATGTGATTGAGGCCTATTTGTGTGTGTGTGTGTGTGTGTGTGTGTGTGTGTGTGTGTGTGTCTGTCTGTCTGTCTGTCTGTCTGTCCTGGGTCTTGAGCTCAGGGTCTTGGTGCTCTCCCTCAGCTTTTTCACTCAAGGCTAGCACTTGACCACTTCTGGCTTTTTGTTAGTTAATTGGAGTTAAGAGTCTCACAGACTTTCCTGGGAGTACTGGCTTTGAACTGTAATCCTTAGATCTCAGCCTCCTGAGTAGACAGAATTACAGGCATGAACCGTTGACTTGGTTCAAGGCTATTTCGAAGTCAAGTTTATTATGTGAAGTCTAACTCAAAAAACTTCCCAATAGTTCATTTTGTATTATTTGTACTTTGTTAAAAAGTGAGATAAATTCTGGAAAATGTCTCTTATATATGCTTTTCTTAATCTTAGCTACTAAGAACCTACATAACGTTACTTTGAGATGGTGACAAAACCAGGAATTGAGGTTTAAGGATTGTACACATATTGATGCTTCAAAAGTTAATGTTTTAGGGGCTGGGAAGGTGGCTCAGTGGTAGAGCGCTTGCCTTGCATGCTCGAGGCCCTGGGTTCGATTCCTCAGCACCACATAAGAAAAAAGCCGGAAGTGGCACTGTGACTCAAGTGGTAGAGCGCTAGCCTTGAGCTGAAGAGCTGAGGGACAGCGTCCAGGCCCAGAGTTCAGGCCCCACGACTGGACTCCCCCCCCCCCCCCGCCAAAAAAAAGTTAATGTTTTGGTATACAATTCTAAGCAGTGTAGGCTGTAAGGAAGAGACATCAATCACATTAAGCGGTGGACTTTATTGTAAAGATCTGTGAGAAAGAAGGAAAATGGTGGAAGTGAATTGTAATAATCAGACACAGGATGGGAATTGACAAGAGTCTGAGGGTCAGACAGCTCCGGTGAACACAGTGGCTCTTTGTTCCCTGCCACAGGCATCCGGGGATCTCATTGGGAGGTGCTCTGCCATTGTGTTGATCATCCAATCCTCCCTATTCCTGCTTTTCATTTTCTCTTCATTCTTTATGGTCTATCCCTGCTTTGCTTTCTCCCTACATCAAGTTATTTCAGCGTAAGGCTGAGGGAGTCTTTGCCATATGCTTGACTACTCTCTACCACACAGGCTAGCCTGTACCTCGTTTGTCCTTGGGAGGACTATCATCAATGGAGATGGTACAATATGGGGTCTTGAACTCAGGACCTCACATCCTCCTTCAGTTTTTGTGCTCACAACTAGGGGGTCTGCATCTTTTAATAAAGCATTAATTATATTTTCTTATTAAATGGCACTCTTGTATATTTTTTAAAATTAGGCAAGTTTTAAGCCACAGTATATCAGTGAAGCTGTAATTAATAGCAAGCATTCCTCCTGCCAGTCATTTCACCACTGAAGTAACTGAAGAAGTTGGGGGGAATGGAGTTCAGTGGCAGTGTTTGCCTATCATGCAGAAAGCCCTGGAATTTGATCCCCGGTGCATGCATACACACACACAAACTGAGCCTGGCGTTGGTGGCTCATGCTTGTAATCCCAGCCACTCAGGAAGCTGAGATATGAGGACTGCAGTACAAAGCTAGCCCAGGCAGGGAAGTCTGTGAGACTCTTATCTCCAATTAATCACCAGAAGTGGAGCCATGACTCAAAGTGGTAGAGTGCAAGGTTTGAATGAAAGAACTCAGGGACAGCAAGCAAGCAAGCAAGAAACTTGAAAGAAAAAAAAAATAGATAAATTATCAAGCATGAATTTTGTTGGTAAATGCCTCACAAATGAGAGGGAGATTAGATTCTAATAAAGGACCCTTCCAGAAGTATGCTTTGCCTGCCTGTCTGCCCACAGCCTCTGGAATAAAGAAATACATCAGAATGTAACAAATTCCCCCAATAGTAAAAAAAATTTGCAATCTCTGACTAAAACTAATGAACTACTATTTGAATAATCAAGAAGAGCATTGTGTGATCATTTTGTCTGTTACAAAACCAACAGGAAAACTAGCTAAGATTTAAGGATGAGAGTTCTAGACACTTTGTTATACATTTATGGATAAAGTCTTCGTTAGCAGGATCCACAAGATGGAAATGACCTCCAGGCAGGACATAAAGGTCGAAGTTTCCACTGGTAACATCTTTCCAGGCTAGAAATGAAGATTTTTATTTAATAACAAATGTCATTTATGAAGTACAACTGAAGATTGACTTGATCATTACTAGATCATTCAGAGCTGATACTTAGACATGTATTACCTCCAAGGTCTCAGGTTCTGTATCCTATATTTTTTAATTTCTCTAAGACCTGTAAGTATACAGAACTATTTCCCAGATCCTTTTGTGTCTGATGAAACCAATTCATTTATACTACATAAAACCTGGACTCCATTATCCCCTTATTGGTAGTGAGTCCTAGTGGACATTTGCTACAAAATGTCAACAAAACAAACTATAAAAACGATTTTACCTTCCATATCCTTTGATATGTCATTGGATCCAATAAAACAGGTAAAATCACAGGACTGTGTCTTCACAGAGGATGTATCCACACTGTAAATATAAAGGGTCATTTTTGTGATTTTTCACACACAATCCCAGCATCCTTTCATGTTATAACTTCAGTGAAAGGAAACACAGGATGACCTCACCACTTCCCCTTTGACTGGTTCCAGAAACACGTATTTTTTTCTTTTTTCTTTTTCTTTTTGTTTTGTTGGTCACAGGGCTTGCACTCTGTGCCAGAGCACTGTCCCTGAGCTCTTCAGCTCAAAGAGAGCACTCTACCACTTGAGCCATAGTGCCACTTCCAGTTTTCTGGTGGTTAATTGGAGATAAGAGTATCACCGTGATCCTCAGGTCTCAGCCTCCTGAATAGCTAGAATTATAGGCGTGAGCCACCAGTGCCCAAATTCTTTTTTTTTTTTTTTAAACCCATTGCTACTTCTCCCTATCAGAATTTTGCTCACTTGTGATTGAGGCTATTTCCCAACATTGTATAAGTTCTAGAATGCATGGGGAACAAGAAGATGGCAGTCAAGCTTGTTTTAAGTAGTATTTTTAGTTTTTTTCTTTACCCCAGAAAGGATCTCCTAGCTCAGAATCCAGAGAGGAGAAACACAGTGACCTGAGAGCACTGGACAAGAAGTGGGAGGGGAAATGGTCAAGGTTAAGGATATGAGATCTACACAAAAATTGGTAGCTTACTATTTGCAATTCCTCTAGGAAGATGAGTGCACATTGGTATTAATTAACTTATTTAATAAATAAAACTGTGATAAATCAGCTATCTATATTTATCTGTATATCTCTCAAAATATGTGCAAGTCATGTTCAGTTTGTTGGGGTTTTTGGTCAGTCCTGGGGCTTGAACTCAGGGCCTGGGTGCTGTTCTTGAGCCTCTTTGGGCTCCAAGCTAGTGCTCTACCACTTGAGCCACAGCACCATTCTGGCCTTTTCTGAGTAGTTTATTGGAGATAAGAGTCTCACAGACTTTTTTCTGCCCAGGCTGTGTGCTCGTCATCTTTTATCAATACAGTCTGTGCTCAAGCTCCACAGTAGGTTAGTATGAATATCACAGCCTCAAAGGAAATGAAATCCAAGAATTTTATGTTCTTAGACAGGTAGCCTCTGTGAACTCTCAATATACATCTCAATACACAGTGCACAAACAAAACCTGTCTCTGTTACTGTACTTACTTGCTATTTTTAAGATTGTTTATGTCTGCCCGTATCTTGGGCAACCATTGGTCCATAAGGTCTTTGTTACCAACGATATTGTTGGGGGTGCCTCCAAGCTCCAGAAGAAGATATTTAACTTGTTCTTCAGACAGTTGGGTCGTGTGGAGAAATTGATCCTGCCAGTAGCTTGACTGGAAACATTAACAAACAGATCTGATATTTCAGAAAACACCCTCAGTCTTCAACTTAAAACAGTCAGAGAGAGCAAGAAAAAATGGCATTGGTGGCTCATGTCTGTCATCCTAGCTACTCAGAAACTGAGATCTGAGGATCATGGTTCAAAGCCAGCCCAGAAAGAAAAGTTCATGAGACTCTTATCTCCAATGAAAAATGTTGGAAGTGGAGATGTGGCTCAGTAGTAGAGCACCAGCCCCAAACAAAAAAGCTAAAGGACAATATTTAGGCCCTAAGTTCAAGACCTAGTATCAGAAAAAGGAGGAGGGGGGGAGGAAGAAGAAGGGGAGGAGGAGGAGGAGGAGGAGGAGAGGGAAGGAAGAGGAGGAGGAAGAGAAAGAATATCAGAGATCACAGAGCGAGCTGGGTTAGAAAGTTAGAGTAGGCTCACATCTATAATCCTAGTTATGAGGTTTGCAATTTGAAGCCAGCCCAGGAAGGAAAGTCCATGATACTCATCTCCAATTAATTACTAAAAGAGCCAGAAATGGAGCTGTGGCTCAAGTGGTAGTGTGCTAACCTTGAAAGAAGGGGAAAAAAAGGTTCAGGGACAGCAACCAGTACACACACACACACACACACACACACACACACACACACACAGTTTCAAAAGTTTGATATCACTATTTCCTTTGGAAATTTTAAGGATTCTTTTCCTGGCTCTGGTTGTGTAAAGGAACTGACACATATGTTCACAGGTGTGGTTTTAGCTCAGAAACTAACCAAGATGCTGTCTAGTTACACAAGTTTTTTTAAAGACATTATTTGTTGTATTCTTTCTTGCTCTTCTGTCTCTTTCATGCCCCATTTCCCCATGTGAGGACTCAGGCAAGGTCATCATGTTCCTCCCCTTATCTCATTGACTTCAGGAGGGATGGAACATTCAAGAGAGCAAGGAATATAGCACTGGAAACTAACACTTGCACATTGGTAAATAAGTAGACCCAAGGCCACCATTCAGCCTGGAGTCATGCTTCTGCCTGCCTGCCTGCCTGCCTGCCTGCCTTCCTTCCTTCCTTCCTTCCCTCCTTCCTTTCCTTCTTTCTCCTCTTATTTTATTTCCTTTTATTTTTATTATTATTATTATTATCTTTAAGTAGTTGTACAAAGAAGTTCCCATTCTACAAAACAGTGCGTGACTACAAATTGACATGTCACCCATGGCTCCTAATCCATCCCTTCTCTCACTTTTCTTTTCTTTCTGTCTTTTTTAAATTGAGATGAAGCAATTACATAAATTGCACAGATTTCACAGTATTGCGGAATAGTAATACTTAGTTAAAGTCACAAACACAGTTTAACCTTCACAAGGCAAATTGTCATTATCAAGCTCTATAAAGTTTGTGAATTCTATGAGCTTTGACAATACAATTATTTCTTCCACATCAGTGATGTTTACATTTCTTTCCTTTTATTTAGTATAAGCTGTTCCCTCTTTCCCTCTCATTCCTCCACTTCCTTCCTTCCTTTTTTCCTCCCTCCCTCCTTCCCTCCCTCCCTCACTCTCTTCCTTCCTTCCTTCCTTCTTCTCTCTCTCTTTCTCTCTTTCTCTCTCTCTCTTTTTCTTTCTCTCTTTCTCTTTTTCTTTTCTTTCTTGCCTGTCTTTGGGCTTGAACTCAGGGCCTGGAAATCATCTTTGAGCTTCTTTTGCTCAAGGCTGGCACTCTACCACTTGAGCCACACACCACTCCTGGCTTTTTCTGTTTATGTGGTATTGAGGAATCAAACTCAGGGCTTCATGCATGCTAAGCCAGCAGTCTACCACTAAACTCACCCACAAGTTGTACAGTTCATTGCCAACATAATGTCTTGTGAGTGTCACTGATGCATTTGCACTTCCAAATTTTTGTTGGTTTACTGGACATAAGAGTGTCACGGATTTTCCTGCCTAGGTTGGCTTTGAATGGCTATCCTTAAATCTCAGTCTCCTGAGTAGCTAGAATTACAGGCATAAGCCACCAACACCTAGCTTCTAATTTTTATTTCACCATTTCCCTCACCCTCACTCCCCTCTCCTGAAAAAAAAATGAAATGACTTACATGGAAAGGAGTTGCACTTGACAAGAACATATGCACTGGTTCTACATTGTATTTTTCTTTTAAGCGCAGTGCACACAAAACAGCTACACTGGATCCAAAACTAAAAGAGGGAAAGACAATCACTATGATATCTGTTCAGCAAGAACAGGCATGACCCACCGGTGCCCAGCATCCAGTTATCTTTTTTTGGGAGAGGGGGGTCTGGTCGTGGGGCCTGAACTCTGGGCCTGGGCGCTGTCCCTCAGCTCTTCAGCTCAAGGCTAGCGCTCTACCACTTGAGCCACAGCACCACTTCCAGCTTTTTTCTTTTTGCTTATGTGGTGTTAAGGAATTGAACCCAGGGCCTCATGTATGCAAGGCAAGCGCTCTACCACTGAGTCACCTTCCCAGACCCATCCAGTTATCTTTTAAAACAAAACATAAATACCTGTGGCCAAAAAATGCAAATGATTTATCATGAATGATTGGCAGCAGAGCGTCAATAATTTCATCCACTTGCTGGTGTATGTCACTGGCAAATTGCTCATCAAGACGACTTTCTCTTCCAGCAAGTCTTACAGCATGCACTGGAGATTCAGAAACACTTTTACACAGGCAGATAATGAATAAGATACTGAGGATCTTTTTTCTTTTTCCCTTCAGTCGTGGGGTCGTGGGGCCTGAACTCTAAACCTGGGTGCTGTCCCTCAGCTCTTCAGCTCGAGGCTAGTGCTCTACCACTTGAGCCACAGTGCCACTTCCAGCTTTTTTCTGCTTATGTGGTGCTGAGGAATCGAACCCAGGGCCTCATGCATGCAAAGCAAGCGCTCTACCACTGAGCTACCTTCCCAGCCCCCACTCTTTTATTTCTTTTTTGTCAGTCATGGGGCTTGAACTCTGAGCCTGAATGCTGTCCCTTAGCTCCTCAGCTTAAGGCTAATGTTCTACCAGTTGAGCCACAGCACTACATCTGGTTTTCTGAGAGGTTTATTGGAGGTAAGAGTCTCATGGACTTTCCTGCCTGGGTTGGCTTTGAACCTCAATCCTCAGATCTCAGCCTCCTGAGTAGCTAGGATTACAGGTATGAGCCACCAGCGCCCAGCTTTGAGGATCTTTTAAAAGGACTTATATTAACATAATATGAATGTTTTCAAAGAATTAAATAATAAGTACAGGTGAGGTAAACATTATAGCTTTTTTTTTTTTCCAGCACTGAGGACCAAACTCAGCCTTGCACTTGCCTGAGGAAAATCCCCAATTGAGCTAAATCCATTCAGCTAAATCCCCAACCCCAAGGTAAACATTTTAGATTGGGTTGGGTGGACAGAGGGGGCGGGCAGTCCTGGGACTTAAATTCAGGGCCCTGGTGCTGTCCCAGAGTTTTTCTATGTTCAAGGCTAGTGCTCTACCAATTGAGCTACAGCTCCACTTTCAGACTTTACTGCCCAAGCTGGCTTCAAACCCTGATCCTGAGAGCTCAGCTTCCTGAATAGTTAGAATTACAGGCTTGGGCAACCAGCATCCAGCAACATTGTAGAATTTGTTGATAAGAAAATCAATAGAGCTGGGCACTGGTGGCTCACACCTGTGATCCTAGTTACTCAGGAGGCTGAGATCTGAGAATCACTGCTCAAAGCCAGCCCAAGCAGGAATGTCCGTGAGACTCTTATCTTCAATTAACCACCAGAAAAACGGAAGTGGTGCTGTGGTTCAAGTGGAAGAGCACTTCCTTAAGCTGAAGAGCCGAGGGACAGCATTCAGGCCCAGAGTTCAAGCCCCATGACCAACGAAAAAGCAATAGAACTGGGCACTGGTAGCTCACTCCTGTAATCCTAGCTACCCAGGAGGCTGAAAATTACAGGGGTTATATATACAAATGAAATAGCTACCTTGGCAACCGTTGCCTATTTCAGAAAAATACGACATTAAGTTTCAAGAGTGACCAAGAGAGTAAGGAAAAGGCTTTAGAATGTGTTAAATTTGGGAGCTACAACTGAGTCCATTTATGTAAAACAAAGAAGATTCAAGCTCTAAAATCCTTATGAAAAAGTAGACTAGGAAAAATAAATATATCCTCAATAGTAATGGGAAAGAACAAGAACTTTTTGGGTTTTCCTAGACTCTGGATGAGGTCATGTTGGGAAAGTCCAATTTTAATTTTAATTTTTTTGGCTGGTACTAAAGTTTGAACTAAAGGTCTCACATTTGTTTGGCTTCCTTGCTTAGCTGACACTGAACCACTGACCTCTGCCTCCAGTCTGGCTTTTTGCTTGTTGATTCTTTTAGAGATGGAGTTTCATGGACTTTGCCTGGGCTGGGCATATATGAGATACTGGTGCCCACCTGCCTTTCAATTCTTATGTCAAAGTCTTGTGTTTAGGCAAATTTGAAATTTATTTATATTACTTTGGCAGTCTAAGGAAGGTGAAGCTAATAAAAATAACTCAAAATGAGCCTGAGTTGGTACCGTCCCAGGCTGTATCAGTTAAGAAGCAATGACGTCATCTCCTGTTAAATGTCTTTCCAGAATCAAGAACCAAGCTGACCATAAATAACAGATTGCTAGAGTGAAACCTAACACACTTCAAAGGAATACATCCCTCCCCAAGCAATGTAAAATTCACGATGTCTAGCATCTAATCAACACTCACTAAACGTGTCACAAATCTGGCAAACCTGGTGCATAACTTCTTATACTTCTTACATTCAGAATGTCCTGATTCTGCCATAAAGAAAGATGGCATTTTGTCATTCACAGGAAAATAGGTGGAAGGGAGATCATTGTATTAAGTGAAATAAGCCAGACTCAAAAAGACAAATATCACATGTTCTCTCTCATCTGTGAAGTTTAGGTGTAGTGAGGAAGACACCAAAGTAAAAGGGGGACTTTTAGGGATGTGGAAAGTGAAGGAGGGAGAGAGGAATAAGAAAAGCCAGTGGGGGGGGGGGGGGGGGAGATATGATCCAAGTACATTATATGTATGCATGGAAATATTAATAAAACCTAGTTGAATAAAAATAAAGCCTTTTTGTAAAATAAAACATTGAAATGAAAATATGAAGAGAAAACCCCTGAAGAAACTTTTTTTTTCAGCAATAAGGCTTGAGCTCAGAGCCTGGGCACTGTCCCGAAGCTTTTTTTTTGGGGGGGGGCAGGGTCCAGTCGTGGGGCCTAAACTCTGGGCCTGGGCGCTGTCCCTCAGCTCTTCAGCTCAAGGCTAGCGCTCTACCACTTGAGCCACAGCGCCACTTCCGGCTTTTTTCTTTTTGCTTATGTGGTGCTGAGGAATCGAACCCAGGGCCTCATGCATGCAAGGCAAGCGCTCTACCACTGAGCCATCTTCCCAGCCCTACTCCTTACCACTTTGAACCACAGTTCAAATTGCCAGTTCCGATTTTCCAGGGGTTAATTGGACATTAGAGTCTCATGGACTTTCCTGCCCAAGGCTGGCTTTGAACCATGATCCTCAGATCTCAGCCTCCTGAGTAGGTAGGATTATAGGTATGAGCCCACTGGTGCCTGGCGAGAAGCTTTTTCTTTAGTTTTGCAATACTTTAAGATAACAATTCAGGTGTTACGACTCAAGAAATCGAAGAAAAAAGGTCCTAAAAAGGTAGTCATAGGTTCTAATATAAACATAGAGAGAAAGGAGCTTAAAAACTTGAACATCTCAGAAGAAGGAGGCAGAAAGTTTTTGAAGACAAAATGATGGGGAAATGTTTCCAAATTTAGAAAGAATGATAAATCTACAAATCTAAGAAATTCAATAAACTCAAATTCCTTTACATGCTTGTCATCTGAATTTATAAATTGCTTAAATGATGATTTTAAAAAAGGGTAACAGGTCTGAGAATGTGGCTTAGTGGTAGAGTGCTTGCCTAGCATGCATCAAGCCCTGGGTTCGATTCCTCAGTACCACATATACAGAAAAAGCTGGAAGTGGTGCTTTGGCTCATGTGGCAGAGTGCTAGCTTTGAGCACAAAGAAGCTTAGGAACAGTGCACAAACCCTGAGTTCTAGTCCCAGGACTGGCAAAAATTAAAAAAGTAACATACCTTCCAATAGATCAGACATCTTTTGGCCCCATCTGGCAAAATGATTAGAGCCGCCTCCTGCCCAGGGAAAGCAAATCAGCTTAAAAATTGCATTAGGCCTTTGAATTAAGCAGTTCAAAACTTTTTCATTCCTAGGAAGAAAATACAAGTGTGTTTAAGATTCAAATATACATATTAATTCAATACTCAACATCAAATTAAGTGGTTTTGTTTTTTGTATTTGCCAGGCCTGGCACTTGAACTCCGGGCCTGGGTGCTGTCTCTGAGCAACCTTTTCTGCTCAAGGCTAGTGCTCTAACACTTGAACCACAGCTCTACTTTGAGCTTTTTCTGTGATCAATTGGCGATAAGAGTCTCCCAGACTTTCTTGCTCCTTCTGAAATCCTCAGATTTCAGCCTCTTGAGTAGCAAGGACTACAGGCATGAGCCACTGTTGCCTGGCTCAGTTGTGCTTAAATGGAAATCTTAAAAAAAAATTGTGCCTGTACTGGGGCTTGAACTTAGGGCCTCAAGGTCTTCCTTGGCTTTTATGCTCAAAGTGCCAGCTTTGAGCTACATCTCCACTTTTGACTTTTTGGTGTTTAATTGGAGACAAGATTCTTATGGACTTTTCTGCCCAGGTTGGCTTCGAATCCTGAGATCTCAGCCACCTGAGTAGCTAAGATTACAGGCATAAGCAACTGGTAATCAGCTTCCTTTTGTATTTTTTATTGAAGTAATAGGATTCTATGACTTTAGAGTTGACCAGAAAAACAATTCAACATAGAATATATAATATTAATATAGATACTAATGTAAAATAATATAGATCTAGATAATAATATAGAAAAATAATGAGATTCCAGGCTACAGAAACAAGGAGATCTAAGTTCAAATCTTCAAATACATCCCTTAACATGAAACATCAGTCAATATAAATTGAACAGAATTCTGGAGTCTTCCTTACAAGTTAGTTCGGATGATAAAGGGTATCAAAAATAAGCCAGGCACCAAATGACTAAACCTGTAATCCTAGCTACTCAGGAAGCTGGGATCTGAAAATTGCAGTTCAAAGCCAGCCAGGGCAGAAAAGTCTCTGTGAGATTTTTATCTCCAATTAACCCCTTAAAAACTGGAAGTGGAGCTGTGGCTCAAAATGGTAGAGCACTAGCCTTGAACCAAAGAATGCAGGGACAGAGCCCAGACTCTGAGTTCAAGCCCTATGACCAACCACACAACAACAAAAAGTATCAAAAATGTTCACCATGGTTCAGGCAACGAAAGAAAACTGAAGCTCAGAGACATTCAGTCACCCAACAGGCAGAACACAAATACTGGCAATTTTTTTTATGAGCTCCTTTCCTACTTATCCCTCACGCCCACTATTCTCAGGATCAAACTAGAATTAGGCTATTAAGTGGTGGGACATGGAGGCCATAATTGGAAAGCTTTGGATTAGAGTCCAAACCGGAACCTACTCTCTTGTTTTAGTGTCCAAATTGAACCTTGCCTTCCCCCTTTAAAGACAGCGATGGATGATTTCACTTTACAAACACCATCAAGTCATTCTCATTTTGCAGTGTCTAGCTATTTATAATACATCGCACTAATGGCAATGACCAACCATATAGGCTTCTGTGAAAAACGTCTTTCCATCTGATAGGGCAATTGTACACAGGCAGAGTACTGGACTTTCTAGAATGTGGGAAAGAGATTGGTGACAGGAGACATGGCTTACCTGGTTCTCCCAGCTTGGTCTTTTCTCTCCATGCTGTAAGAAATGTTGCCAAAGTGTTAGTATTAGAAACTTGTTGAGTCAATGTTAAATTAAATTCTTATTTGGATAATATGCTCCAATTAACTTTGCATTCACAGAGGAGTGACTATATTTCTTTTAGATTGGGTGACTAGGTCAACTGGTCTGTCTTGTGCTTTTACAAAGAGGAAAGAGGGAAAAGGAGAGGAGGAAAAAAGAGGAAAAGATGTAGGCAGGAAAAGAAGAAGGAGAATAGAGACAATATAACTGGTGTAATGAAGGTAAGGAGTGATGGTCTTGTATTAGTTCATATTAGATCAGTGGTCAGTGATTCTACTCACAAGACTTTTAGGTAAGGTGCACAAATGGAATTTAGGTAGTGTGCAACTTTTTGTAAACATTTGCAACTGAATAGATGCTGCTGCTCAACAAACAAATTATCTGTTAGAAAACTGGAGCTGGAGGATACTTTTTTTTTTTTTTTTTTGTCAGTCGTGGGGCTTGAACTCTGAGCCTGAGTGCTGTCCCTCAGCTCTACAGCTCAAGGCAAGCACTCTACCACTTGAACTACATAAAGTTCCACTTCCCATTTTCTGGTGGTTTATTGGAGATAAGAGTTTCACAGACTTTCCTGCCCGGGCTGGCTTTGAACCACTATCCTCAGATCTCAGCCTCCTGAATAGCTAGGATTATGTGCCACCAGCACCCAGCAGGATACTTATTTTTAAAATAGAAATCTTGGTTTTCGGGGCTGGGAAGGTGGCTCAATGGTAGAGTGCTTGCCTTGCATGCCTGAGGCCCTGGGTTCAATTCCTCAGCACCACATAAGCAAAAAGAAAAAAGCTAGAAGTGGCGCTGTGGCTCAAGTGGTAGACCGTTAGCCTTGAGCTGAAGAGCTGAGGGACAGTGCCCAGGCCCAGAGTTCAGGCCCCACGACTGGACCCAAAAAAAAAAAAATCTTAGTTTTCTTTTTTTTTTTTTTTTTTTAATTTAATTTAATTTTATTTGTGAACATACTGTACAGAGGAGTTACAGTTACATGGGCAGGATAATGCGTACATTTCTTACCAAGCATTGCAGCCTCCTCCTTTGTTTATCCTTCACATCCCTTCCCAGCCTCCCCCCCTCCCCCCCTAATCCCAATCCTTCTCCTTCCCCCCCCCCCCCCCCCCCCCCCCCGCACCAACGTTGTAAAGCTCGTTTTGGACATGACAACTTGTACTTCTCATTGTTGCAACAGGTCCACCTGTATCCTTAAACAAAGTTCTGCTCTTTCAAAATCTTAAAGAATTATCACCAGACCCATATTCTAATTTTGCAACCTCCAATATTCAGAAAAGAGGAAGAAAATTACTAACCAAGGATGTAAAATGGTCAGGGAAGTTGGCTCAGTGGTAGAGCACTTGCCTTGCATGCATGAGGCCCTGGGTTCGATTCCTTAGCACCACATAAGCAGGGGGGAAAAGCTGGAAGTGGAGCTGTGGCTCAAGTGGTAGAGGGCTAGCCTTGAGCTGAAGAGCTGAGGGACAGCACCCAGGCCCAGAGTTCAGCCCCCATGACTGACAAAAAAAAAAAAAAGGATGTAAAATGTATAAAGATTTTTTACTGCTGGGAGCCAGTGACTCACATCTGTAATCCTAGCTACTCAGGAGACTGAGATCTGAGGATTGTGGTTCAAAGCCAGCCTGGGAGGAAAGACCATGAGACCCTTATCTCCAATAAACCACCAGAAAACCAGAAGTGGTGTTGTGGCTCAAGTGTTAGGGTGCTAGCATTGAGCTGAAGAGCTCAGGGACAGCATTCAGGCCCAGAGTTCAAACCCCGTAACCAACAACAACAAAAAAAGATACTTTGAATGTCTTGTAATTATTTTAAGGTCACAGTTTACTTTATCAGTTGTGATTCTCAGAATTCTTTCTTGGAGCCCAAGCCATGCTCTAGGCTACACTTTCTACAGAAAGTGTAGCAGAAAGACTTGCATTTGTTCCCTGGAACCTCACCAGTACAACAATGGCTTAGAGCCATCATTAATTCTCAGTATGTTCACTTGTGCTAACTCACTTGGTGTTCACTGAATCTGTGAGGAAGTGTTTATTCTTCTAGGTGATAACTTTACTGCAGAAACTGGCAGCCTTGGCAGATAATGCACCCAGAAGGCAAGCTCAAGCAGGATGGTCTAGGAGACTCTGCTCTTGACTCTCTTAATATATCCCATCAATTTGCTATGTGAGTCACTGCTGGTCACTGTGATAAGTAGACAAGGAAAACAACCTGAAGGAGGAAGGTTTATTCTGGTTCCTGGTTTTAGTACATGGAAAATGGTTCCATATTTCTGGCCTATGGGAAAGCAGTGCTTCATGGTAGAAGGCTATAATGGAGTAGTTATTCACCTCATGGCAGCTAGGAAATAGTATAGAGAAGGGGAAGGTGTCAAGAGTCATCTTTCTAGCTGGGCACTGATGACTCATGCCTGAAATCTTAGCTACTCAGGAGGCTGAGATGTGAAGATTGCGGTTCAAAGCCAGCCCAGGCAGGAAAGTCCATGAGATTCTTATCTCCAATTAACCACCAGAGAAACAGGAAGTGGTGCTGTGACTCAAAGTAGTAGAGTGCTAGCCTCCAGCAAAAGGGAGAGCGCCTAGGCCCTGCGTTCAAGCCTTATAACAACAAAAAAAAATCATCTTTCCAATCTATTCTACAACTTTATACCTTGCCTCTTATTGTTAACACCTCTCAATAGGACCATTTTACTATAAATACAATCAAGGAATTCATTGGTTACTTAGAGTTTTCGGTCTCCAATCACTTCCCCAAAAAACCATCATCTGGAGGTCAAGACCCCTATTCACAAGTTTGTGGAGAGACAACTCATCTTCAAACCTTAACACATACTAAGGAAGAGGTACTAGGAATGAAAAGGAAGGGCTGGTTTCCATGGCTACTTTCCACCATGGACTCAATAGAATTTGTAACTTATCCTATCTGGAAAGTGTGGGGAGAGGAGAGAGAAAGATTATTTCTACTCTTCGGGGTTCGGTTTCCAGGTACACATGGGTGTCATTCGCTGAAAGACAAGAGGAAGGACAGATTTAAAGAAAGGCTTTGAGTATGTACAGGCTGCCTCAAAGATTCCTAGGAAGTTCTGGGCTTTTGAGTCTGGAGAGCAGAAATAGATTTTGGGACCATCTATGTCTATGAGAGGCAGAAGACAAGGGATGACATAGAAATGTTTCTGATAAAATTGAGTAGTAAATTCCATTATTGTTGTATTTATGCCCACTGCTATTTCAGAGTTTGGGAGTCTGACCACTTATGGTAGGAGGGCACTCTGAAAATCAGCTGGCAGTGGCGCTATGGCTCAAGTGGTAGCCGTGAGCTGAAGAGCTGAGGAATAGCACCCAGGCCCAGAGTTCAGGCCCCACGACTAACCAAGCAACCAACCAACCAACAAACAAACAGAACTTTTGTTGTTAATCCAATGGGCTCCTTTCCCAGAGCTTAGCATTCTCCTTTCCCAGGATCTGGTAGGCCCCTTCCCAGAGTTTGTCTCTAGGCCCATTTGGTACAGGCAGTAAAAAAAAAAGCAGCCTCCTTTCCCCTTACCTTGAGATGACACTCCATTGGGTCAGTTACAACCATAAAAGGTAGCAGGACCTCCCTTAAAGTGACCCTCAGTCTGGACAGCTGCAGGCACCTTATCTATTACTTGGGCAGCTGCCATGAATCCTAGGCCATTTGCCCACACATCCACACCAAAGCCCTGCTCCTAGCCCCGCAGGTTATATAAGCTGGTGCTTCTTCTCCTTGAGAAGCAGCCTTGTCAGTTGTTTTGCTGGCAATAAACCTTTATTTGTTCTACATGCCTGTGTGTCCGTGTGGTTTTCTGATAGGTCTCAATACATGTCATTTTCAGGACAATGGGTACAATTAAATGCCGTCATATTGAGCGAAACAAGCCAAATTCAAAAGGCAAACTGTTGTGGAAGCTAGATTGAAAAGACATACATATATATTCATGGATATACACATGTGTATATGCATATCCATATACACAATTATTTCTATGGTTAAACATAGGACTTAAATCAAACTAAGGGAATACTGAGGAGAAGAAGGGAAGAAGAAACGAGGGTGAATAGCTTTGTAATTCATTACAAGTATATGTGAGGACAGAGAAACTCAATGAAAGCTGTTGGTTTTTAGGGGAATGATGGGGGTGGGGGCATGGTGGGTAGCAACTTCAGTGGGTTGGGCTGATAGGGAAAGAAGAAGGAGGTCAAATACTGTTAACATAGATTATTTGTAACTATGAAAATGGAACAAGGAAACCTATTGGGGATTTTTTTTTTGTTTTGAGGACAGGGATCATGAAAAAGAGGGGAAACAAACTGGAATACAGTGTTAACATGGGGGGACATATAAGAAGTCTCCTCTCCTGTTCCAGAGGCCTGCCTCTGACCAGTTTATCTAAACTCAATGTCTTCTTTTTGGTTCGATCTGCAAATTCACATGTACACATTCAAACCCCACACAGGGTCTGCAGGGTGTACATCCAAAGTCTCTGCAACAAGACACAATCCCAGGCAGTGGACCAGATCTTTATTTTAAAAGTCACTGACGGGAGATATTTAAAAACCCCCCAATTTTCTAGGAGCTATAATTTCAGTCAACCTGTAAGAATGTTTGCAGGAGTTTGGGCTCACTACGGTACTAGTGTTTAAAGCTCTAAAAACCTAAAAGGTTTTTAGGCATTTCGCGGTAGAGTTTCGACACACTCTGTCTTCTCTTCAAAAACTTTTTATAAAAATATCTCCCGCCACTCCTTACCTAAGACTCTTAACACCATATGGTTCATCAGGCAGAATTCCAAGCCTTCCGGGCTTTGCCTTGCCTTGCCAATCTAGAGATCGACACTCACCTGTGCATATTTCTGAGCCAAAGTTGCTGACAAATTCACAAAAGTGAAGAGCACAGCTTCTGGTACCCAGGTTGAGATTACACCTTGGTTGGGTCAAAAGAATCTAAATCATGCAGTGTCTATGATTAAGGCGCTTTGCATTTACCTGGTCTTCTAATTTCTTTGTTTATGACTCCAGATTGCTCCTTGCAGCCAGCGTGTGATTTCCATCTACTGATCAGGGATTCAGGTTTTCTTTCACTGGTCTCTCTGCCTTGGAGATCTACATAAGCACCGGTTGTGGTCTGAGGGGGCGTGGCCACAACCCACTTGGTCCCAAAGCCCTGGCCCTGTCAACTTGAAGCAGGGAGTGGGCAGGGCCAGGATGCTGCTGCTATTGGTGCTGCTGAGACCAGGGTGGAGCTCAAGTTGAAATCCCCAACTCCTTTCTGTTCCCTCCCCATTGGGCTTCCTTATGGGGTTGGAGGTGAGGGATGGCTGTGTGCCAGGGCCAATTCATCACTGCTCTTCTGCTGTTCCAATTTTCCTCTCAGGCAGGAGTAACCAGAACACCCAGTCCCAGGCCAAAGAGGAAGTTTCAGCTAATTTTTCTTGAGTCCTCAAATCTGTTTGGAGATTAATGAGGCAGCCTTAGGAAGAGACATAAGACTCCTTGACGGGAGCCAACACACAAGCTCTGTAGAGTAACCTGGGAACCTGAGGCCACATTCCCCTGTGGCTCTTAATGAAACTAACACTGAAGCAAAACTCACAGATAAAGGTCTCCAGAGCCCGGTGCCAGTGGCTCACGCCTGTCATCCTAGCTACTCAGGAGGCTGAGATCTGAGAATCACAGTTCAAAGCCAGCTTGGGCAGGAAAGTCCATGAGACTCTTACCTCCAATTAACCACCGGAATACCAGAAGTGGCGCTGTGGCTCAAGTGGTAGAGCGCTCGCCTTTAGCTGAAGAGCCGAGGGACAGTGTTCGGGCCCAGAGTTCAAGCCCCATGACCAACAAAAAAAAAAAAAAAAGGCCCCCTTTTAAACCTTGGTAATCAATTGTACTTAGAAATGTGAGCCTAACTCCTGGAGGAGGAGGAGGAGGAGGAGAGATAGTTTGGATTGGGATAAAAGCCTAGGAAACTGCCCTGCATCATGTGCCTACCTAGCTCTGGGCATTGCACCTTTTTGCACAAAAGTAAATTGCCTTGATGAAATCTCCCATAAGTGTGTGTGTGTGTGTGTGTGTGTGTGTGTGTGTAGAAATATTTTACAGTCCTGAGACTTAAACTCAGGGCCTGGTCACTGTGCCTGAGCTTCTTTTGCTCAAGGTTAGCACTCTACCACTTGAGCCACAGCACCACTTTCAGCTTTTTCTGTTTATATGGCACTGAGGAATCAAATCTAGGGCTTCATGCACGCTCTGTAAGCATTCTACCACTAAACCACATCCCCAGCCCCTGCCTATTCTTTTTTTTGCCTTTTTTTTTTCAAATTCTTTATTGTGATTAGGTGATTACATAATTTCTCAAATTTCACAGTATTGTGGGATAGTGATGCTTAGTTAAAGTCACAAACACATTCTAACTTTCATGGGCAAATTGTCTATCATGGTCTATAACATTTATGAGTTCTGTGAACTTTGCAGTACAGTTTTTTCTTCCACATTGGGTGGTATGTACATTTGTTTTGCATAGCATCAGCTGTTTCCACTTTCCCACTTGTTCCCTCCCTCCCATCGCTGCCATTGAGTTATTTAGTTCATTTTGATCAATGTCCAGTGCAGCTGATGGGTCCCACTGTTGTATGTTTTTCCCTGATTCCCTCTAGTTCTGTGTCGTCCTCCTGATTTCCCTCCGGTGTGCACATATATACCATATATGTGATCAGCAGCATGGGGTTATTTAGTAGTGATTTAACCAGATGAGTGGAAGTCCTTTGTTTCTTTAGTCTTGTTAATTTTGTTGTATCTCCTTACGTTTTGGATTTAACATCCACTTATCAGGGAGACCTCTGTCTCCTTCCTCTTGGCTTACCTCGCTCAACATGATTTTTGACACACTAGAGAGTCCTGCATTTCTAAGAAGTGGGCGCTGGACCAGGATCCCATTCCAGGATCCCATTGCATCCCAGAAAGATAGGCCCAGCTCGCTCCAGGGAAATCGGCCCTGCTGCTGTATTCCAGCAGCCTTGGAGCTGAGCCCGTGTCCTTGACTTCCTGGATCAGCAAATTACCCCAGATACACCAACACAGAGAAAAAAGCTCTAAGGACAACCATCGTGAAGATCACATAAGTCTATGCATAGTCCAGAGCAAGAAGTGTCACGGGTGTGTGTGTGTGTGTGTGTGTGTGTGTGTGTGTGAGAGAGAGAGAGAGAGAGAGAGAGAGAGAGAAGAATTGCTCGAGTGGTTGGGTTGTGGAAGTGATGAATGAGTCAAGTCTGGTGGCACAGAAAATACAGAAGTTGGAGCCCTGATCTGTGGTACCATAGCAGCCTCTTGTAAAGGAAGGCAGAGTTAGACTTAGAATCTAACCAAGGTCGAGTACCAAATTTTCTGAGGCACCTAAGCTCCAAGGTGGGACATAGGCATAGAGGGACTGGGTTGACAAAAGTGAAAGAAGAATGAAATCTCCAAGGAAAAGAGAAGTCTAGATTCCCCTTAAAAGAAGAAAAAGGTGTTCCCTTAATTGCTAAATTGGAATCAAGATTGGGGGGTGGGAGAAGAGTAAGTAAGCTGGCTACAGACCAAGATAAAATACCTTCCAAGAGTCCCTGTAAAAAGTATTAAAATGAGGGCTGGGAAGGTGGCTCAGTGGTAAGCACTTGCCTTGTATGCATGAAGCTCTGGGTTTGATTCCTCAGCACCACATAAGCAGAAAAAAAAAGCCAGAAGTGGCGCTGTGGCTCAAGTGGTAGAGTGCTAGCCTTGAGCTGAAGAGCTGAGGGACAGTGCCCAGGCCGAGTTCAGGTCCACAGCCAGACCCCACCCAAAAAAATGTATTAAAATGAATTCCTGTATTAGTGGGAAAACAACAACAACAGATGGTATATACCACATTTTCTTGATCCATTCATCTACTGAGGAGCATCTGGGTTGATTCCATATCTTTTTTTTTTCTTAGTTTGTTGGTTGTGGGGCTTGAACTCTGGGGCTGGGTGCTATCCCTCAGCTCTTCAGTTCAAGGCTAGCACTCTACCACTTGAACCACAGCAACACTTCTGTGATTCCATATCTTAACTGTGGTAAATAATGCTGCTATGAACATAGTTGTGCTGGTAGCTTTAGCACAGCCTTGTTTGTGACATTTGGATAAATGCCCAGGAGTGGGATTGCTGCTAGGTCATAGGGGAGCTCTATGTGTAGTCTTCTGAAGAACCTCCATACTGCTTGCTAGATTGGTTGAACCAGTTTACACTCCCACAAACGATGACATAGTGTTCCCTTTTGACCACATGCCCGCTGAAATCTGTGGGCTTTCTATTTATTTTGCTAGCTATGTTCTTTGCCATACAGAAGCATGGTTCAAGAAAATGTGGTATATACACACAATGGAATTCTATGCTTCCATCAGAAAGAATGACATCGCCCCATTCATAAGGAAATGGAAAGACTTGGGGAAAAAAAAATCATATAAATGAAGTAATCCAGACCCAAGTAAACATAGGACCCATTGTTTCCCTCATTTATAATAATTAGCATATGTCTAGGATTGTCTTATTAGATGCTCATATAGCTATGTACATATGACCATATAAAATGGTACTAATTGAAGTGAACTCCAAGGTATGGAAACAAGAGGGTTTTTTAATGTTCTCTGTGAAGTTATTTTTCTTTTCTTTCACTTTTTCCCCTTTGGGATTTTTGGTACACTGTGTCTTGTAAATACATTTATCTGATTTGAAGAAGGGAAGGGGAATTACAAAATGGTGAGACAAAGGACAAAGGCTGAACCAACGCAACAGCGATACTCACCAGACACTATGTTGGAAATGAACTATACAATTTGGGGGGAAGAGGGAAAGTGGGAGAAAATGAGGGAGGGGCTAACTATTCCCTTACTTATGTAACTGTAACCCCTCTGTACACCACCTTTATAATAATTTTTAAATGGTTAAATATTGCTGTTTTATCTGAAATCAAGGGCCAGTCTTAAAAAGATCAGCTGTCTTTGGGCAAAGTTTTGACTGAGTTTGCCAGTTATTTAACCAAGCATTTAAAGATAAATGCCCAGGAACTAAAAAAAATATCTACTCAGCCAAAAACAGTATCCTCCCAGGCATTGAAAATAGACCTATTTCCCTTCAAAGTTAAGGCAGAGTAAAAGACAGAGGAGCCAAAGACTCCTGATTGAGACACACTGTCTCCCTTTCTACCCTTAATCCTCCTCCCCCAGTTCAGGGGCCAGAGCTGTTTCCCACCCCCGCCCCCAAACTCACTTTAGTTCTAACCCTCAACCCCATCCCTCTTCTCTTCCCCTCTCTGATTGTGCAACCTTTATCCCTCACTAAGCAGACTTCAAAAAGAATGTTGCAGTGCCACTAGGACATTGAAAATTCTCCCCTTACAGATGAGAAAATACACAGGGTTAGATCAAGAAGATGTCCTGGGACCAGAAATGTTAAAACTTCATTTCGTTACAAACATCTGGCCAGATATAGCCAAGAAGTTGCAAAAATTAGAAAAGTGGAAGGCTAGATCAGTGATGGTGCTATTGAGGGAGTTAGGGAGGCGGGAAGAGGGAAGAGGGAGGAGGTGCCAAATCATGCTGCAAGGAGAAACTAAATCAATGACTGGTTGGTGGCTCCCATCCATCTCACCCTACCCCAAAAGGCTTAAGACAATGAGGAATTGGCTAAAGAGGACCAAGAAGGGGGAAAACAAGTGGTTCATATGTGGCAAGACTGGACATTTTAAAGGAGAGTGCCTGGAATGGGAAAGAGAATGCAGGGAAGCTATTTCCCTTCTAGTCTTTGATAAAGAATGTGGGGCAAAGGACATGGCTCTTTTACGCCGAAAAGTCCCATTCAGAACCCTTGATAAATGTAGAGATGGGAGCACAGCATGAAACGCTATTTTAATTGACTCAGTAGCATCTGGAGTCTCCCTCTGCTTTCTGCTCAAGGACTTGACTTGCTCCCGAGTGACTCTAGGTCTGATGTGTGAAGGAGGAAAAGTTTCTCTGTCCACATATTACAAGAAACAGATGTCTGGTTTCAAATACAAAAGTCCAAGTGACAGTTTCTTTTGACTCCTAGAACAGGTAATAATCTATTTTGAACAGATTTAATAACAAAACTGAGTACTGGGCTATATATACATAAAGACAAAATATGTGCTTCTCCAAATTCACTCACTACCTGGACTGAGAAATGCATAAAGCTTCTGGTGTGAGTTAAAGAGGGAAATAGAGGTGGTTTTCAAATCCCACCTATCCAAATTCAATTAAAGCACCTTAGAGAGCCTGTACAAAGGGTGCTTACCCAGAAACATGGGGGCCATCAGCAGCCTGTAGTCTGATACTTCAAATTCTTGGACTCCTTCACTAGAGGATGGCCTAAATTTATCCAGTCAGTGACAGCCACAGCTCTACTGGCTGGGCTGAGGAGAGGCAGAAGAAAAAAAAAAGAAATCAGTAGTACCCTTTACCAGGTTGGGACCCTCCCAAAGCAGAGGTCAGTCAGGCAAAGGTAAGCTTTTATCTTTGTTCTTAATCATTCAGTGTTGAACTTCTACTACTTGGGCTCAGAGTCTCTGAGACTGACCTGTACTTTAATTACATGGCCATTATGTTTGGGTATTCCCAAACTCTGCCTTTAACACAGCAATTTATTTTTTTTTCATTTTATTTTATTTATTTATTTATTTTGTGAACATACTGTACAGAGGGGTTACAATTACATGGGCAGGATAATGCGTATATTTCTTATCAAGCATTGCAGTCTCCTCCTTTGTTTACCCTTCACATCCCTTTCCAGCCTCCCCCCCATCCTCCCCCCCCCCCGCCCCGCACCAACATTGTAAAGCTCGTTTTCGACATGACAACTTGTACTTCTCATTGATGCAACAGATCCACCTGTATCCTTAAACGACTTGTTTTTCCCCATCTCCTCCACAAGTTATACTGACATCAAATATAGTAAAAGCAGGGGTTATACTGTGGGGGAGGGACATACAAAGCAACAAAGAAATAATCTTATAAATGCGTTAGAAACAAATGCATGAAAGAAAAAAAACATTAAAATACATATCTAAGGGTTCATTTTCCTAACATCACATTATTTGACCTTTTCTGCTTGACTCATACATATACTAGATATTGCAAATAAGGGAAACCATGGGACCTATATTTCTTTGGGCCTGGCTTACTTCACTTCATATAATTTTTTCCAAGTTTTTCCATTTCCTAACAAATGGGGCAATGTCATTCTTTCTGATGGAGGCATAGAATTCCATTGTGTATATATACCACATTTTCTTGATCCATTCATCTACTGAGGGGCATCTGGTTGGTTCCATATCTTAGCTATGGTAAATAATGCTGCAATAAACATAGTTGTGCTGGTAGCTTTAATGTGGTCTTGTTTGTAAACATTTGGGTAAATGCCCAAAAGTGGGATTGCTGGGTCATAGGGGAGCTCTATGTGAAGTCTTTTGAGGAATCTCCATACTGCTTTCCAAAGTGGTTGAACAAGTTTACATTCCCACCAACAATGAAGTAAGGTTCCCTTCTGTCCACATCCCCTCCAGCATCTGTTGTTATTAGAGTTCTTGATTTTTGCCATTCTAACTGGAGTGAGGTGGTATCTCAATGTTGTTTTGATTTGCATTTCTTTTATGGCTAGGGATGTTGAGCATTTCTTCATGTGTCTATTGGCCATCCTTCTTTCTTCTTCAGAGAAGTTTCTCTTTAAGTCTTTTTTTTTTTTTTGTCAGTCGTGGGGCTTGAACTCTGGGCCTGGGCACTGTCCCTCAGCTCTTCAGCTCAAGGCGAGCGCTCTACCACTTGAGCTACAGCACCACTTCCAGCTTTCTGATGGTTTATTGGAGATAGGAGTCTCACGGTCTCTCCTGCCCGGGCTGGCTTTGAACCGCGATCCTCAGATCTCAGCCTCCTGAGTAGCTAGGATTACAGGCATGAGCCACCAGCGCCCGGCTCTCTTTAAGTCTTTAGCCCACTTATTTATTGGGCAGTTGTTTCTTTGAGGATTTGTTGTTGGGGGATTTAATTTTTTGAGCTCCAAGTATATTTTAGATATGAGACCCTTGTCTGTTGTATGGCTAGTGAAGATCTTCTCCCAATCCGTGGGCTTTCTATTGATCTTGCTAGCTATGTCCTTTGCCATGCAGAAGCTCTGCAACTTCATGCAATCCCATTTGTCCAACCTTTCTTTGATTTGTTGTGTTTCCGGGTCTCTATTCAGAAAATTTCAGCCTGAGCCAAGGAGACCTAGGGTTTCTCCTATTCCGTCCTGTAATGTTTTCAGAGTGTCTGCTTTGACTTCGAGGTCTTTGATCCATTTGGAGTTGATTCTGGTGCAGGGTGATATATAAGGATCTAGCTTTAGTTTTCTACAAGTAGTTAACCAATTTTGCCAGCACCATTTACTGAAGAGGCTGTCTTTCTTCCATTCTATTGTTTTAGCTCCCTTATCGAAGATTAGATGGCTATAGGTCTGTAGGTTCATTTCTGGGTTTTCAATTCTATTCCATTGGTCCTGAGGTCTGTTCTTATGCCAATACCAAGCTGTAAAACAGCAATTTATTTTTGAAATAAAGAATATGCCCCAGCTGGGTGCCAGTGGCTCACGCCTGTAATCCTAGCTACTCAGGAGGCTGAGATCTGAGGATCACAGTTCAAAGCCAGCCCTGGCAAGAAAGGCCATGAGACTCTCATGTCCAATAAACCACTCAGAAAGCTGGAAGTGGCACTGTGGCTCAAGTGGTAGAGCGCTTGCCTTGAGCTGAGGGACAGCGCCCAGGCCCAGAGTTCAAGCCCCACAATTGGAAAAAAAAAAAGAATATGCCCCAACACAAATGATTTCCTTGAGAGTTAGGCAATTTGTATCAAGAGGAGCTATTCTTTGAAGTATTTTCTTTTCCAAGATACACACTTCATTTTATTTTATTGTTTGCTAGTGCTGAGGCTTGAATTTTGGACCTGGGCACTGTCTTTGTTCCCCTCTTATCTATCTGCTCCTGCTCCAGGCTTTGTTCTTTGTCCTGGGTTCACCATGCCCAATCTCTGAACCAACCATCTAGTCTTCTCTTGTCTGGTAAAGGCTGAGACTGATACTGTTGAACAATGGCGGGGGGGGGGGGGGGGGGGGGCGGGGGAAATTTAGCAGTAGGCTATTCTGATTAAAATATAATATAGTCACATGGGAAATACTATGTCAAAATCCCTTAATATAGCCAGGTGTCCATGGCTCATGCTTGTAATCTTAGCTACCCAGAAAGCTGAGAACTGAGGATCACGGTTCAAAGCCAGCCAGGGCAGGAAAGCCTGTGAAACTCTTATCTCCAATAAACCACCAGAAAACCAGAAGTGGTGCTGTGGCTCAAGTGGTAGAGCGCTCGCCTTGAGCTGAAGAGCTGAGGGACAGCGGCCAAGCCCAGAGTTCAAGCCCCAGGACCAACAACAACAAAAATCCCTTAATATAGTTAGCATACATTTTTTTAAATGAAGGGCAGGAAAGCAAAACAGAATCTGTTGGGGAATGGTACCATTATGACTCTCTGAGACATAACATAATTTTAGAGTAATTAATAACATTAAATAAAATACTGTCCAAATTAGGTTAGGTTGGTTTTGAGGGGACCATGACTTCCAAGTTTTCAAATATATCTAATCTGCAATTCATAGAGGTGATGTCTTATCTCTGTGGCAGGAGGGTGCTTTTTTTTTTTTTAAAGGTTTCTTTAATTTTTATTTTATGTACAAATATGGCCTTTCATTGGGCTTGATGTCTTGGATAAGCCATTGAAGGATGATCACAGGCCAACTTAATGAAGCTGATGCCCTTCGCATACTGTCAGAAACACTGCCGGCAGATGTTTAGCCCGTACTTGGGGATCAGACCGTGGCAGTTAGAACACACGTGGCTGGAGCAAGATCCCTGGCCGAATTTTGGGGGGTGACTCCAATAGAGCTGCTGGTGACCCATCTTACTTCCACAGGTCCAACAAGGAAAAAGATACAGGCGGCTTTTGGTTTGAAGACCTAATTCTCACGCTCTCCCCTTCCTCTGTCATCTATCACTTCTTCCATGATGCTCAAGATGAATTGTACAGCCAGCCACGCATGAGGGAATTGTCTTCGTAGATGCAATGCACACTATATAGTGTCCTGGGATCCAGAACCAGGGTGGCAATAAGGAGATAGTTATTACCTAGATTAGAAAGATATTTTTTCCCTGGGGTTCTGGGGCTGGGAGTTAAGTATGATTAAACCACTATCAGCTATGATTTGATCAGTGTTACTAATCTTCTATTGTAAAAAACCTCTTTTATGCTTTCCTTTCCTTTCTTTTCTTTTTTTCTTTTGGCCTGTTGTGAAGTAAGCTATCAGGAGAGACCAGCACAGACACAGAGTGCAGCCAATAGAAAGTCTTTATTAGCCTAATACTTTATTAGGTGATACACGAAGTCAGCGGGTCTACAAGTACAGTGTTGAGCTGGTTCTCAAAGGCTCCTTTTATATCCCCAAACCCACATCCTTGTTTGTTAGGATGCAAAATCCCTCAGGGTTCTTTCTTGTAGGTAGAAGCCAAGCAGGAAGTTACAGAAACTAAACAGTGCTTCAAGCAAGGAGCATGATTCATTTTTATGATTCTTTGCTATGTATGACCCATTTTTTCTGTAAATGCCAAGCCTCAAGGCACTGGACCCACAGGTGGAAGTGCAGTTCTGTCTTTAAGATGGAGTCATGTTTGTCAGGTATTCACAACCAGAATGCCTTGTTACATTTTCCACTGGTCTTATGTACATGAACTCAAACCATTGATTTTGCTGTGAGAGTTACTTTAACCAAACTTTGTAACAGAGGCCTTTTGGCCTACACCTGCCTTATTAGCATGATAACATAGCCAGCCTCTCCCAGGTCCAGGTAAGTAAGATTTACAAATCCTGTATTACAGAAAGAATGTCCCACAAAGTCTTAGTTTTAGTAGACCCAAAGCAGCCTTTAACTGGGAAGCAGTCACGGGTGATGGAGGTAGGCAGATTTGTCCGTCCACTTTGACCACAGTGGAGGTGGTCAGGATGATGATGTAGTGACCCCTCCAGATGACTGTTAGGTTGTCCTAGAACTTTACCCCAACAGAATTTTCAGGTTGGAAGGAATGGACAGCAGCAATGTCTCCCAGAGTCAGTCTGATGGATTGTTACACCTCCCGCTGGGTTGTCTGTAAATTTTTACACAGACTGATTAAAGACATTTAAAATAAGACAAGAACCTGACTTTATTGAAATTTTTCCCAATGTTTTGTTTGTTTGTTACATTTTTGTTTTGTTGTACTTGAGTACACTGGCTTTTGCAGGCTGGCACCTCACTGTTATATTTCTTTTTCTTGCCAGTCCTGGGGCTTGAACACAGGGCCTGGGCACAGTCCTTGAGCTTCTTTTGCTCAAAGCTAGCACTCTACCCATTTGGGCCACAGCACTACTTCTGGCTTTTTCTGTGTCTGTGGTATTGAGGAATCAAACCCAGGACTTCATGCATGCGACACAAGCATTCTGCCACTAAAGCCATGTTCCCAGTCCTGCTTTCCTTTAAATCAGCTAAGCTATTGAGGGTTTTTTTCTTGCCTGCTTTTGATTTTTGTCATTAGTCATTGATTTTTATCGTTAGTGGCTGATCTGGTAACATGCAGAGAAGAGGTGGTGGCCCAGGAAGCTGTGTGTGTGTCTTTTGAGGTGGGGTGGGGGAAGCAGTAGTCATTCCAGCTGCAGCGTGAAAGTGGCAGCAGAGTCAGCAGTGGTGGTAGTGGTGGTGGCTACCATGGCAGAGCCAGCGGTGGAGGTGGTTCTGACAGTGGCATAGTAAGGACAGACAGAAGTGTGGTGATACTAACCATTGCTGTCAACACTAAAGGACACCACTTATTACCACTCATCCCAGATTACAAAAGCCACCAAGGGCCTGGAATAGCTGGAGGAGCATCTCCAACCTGCTTTTGACCGCCCCCATGTTGGTCAAACAGAAGGACTCCAGCCAGCTGATTAGTAGTAGTTGGATTTTGACTCTCCATCTTATAAAAATCAAGAATCAACAGCAATGGTTTTCAACCATGATTGATGTTTACAAACATTAATATCACCAGGAGGAGTGTTCCTTCTACTGCTAACTTAAAACCCAACGTCTGTGTAACCCAACCCCTGAGATTATGGCTTAGGAGGAGTGGAATAGGTAAAAGTTCGCTGTGATATTTCAAAAGTATATTCAGGTTTGAGAACCAAAGATCCTTGGAAAATCCCAGGAAAGGAAGAGTTTTTTTAATATTATTATTAAGGTGTTACACAGAGGGGTGACTGTTTCATACATCAGGTAGTGAGTACATCTCTTTTGTGGACAATGTCATGTCTTCCTTAGCTTTCTTAGTTTCTTCATCCTTTCTCTGCCCATCAGTTGCATTGTTCATTTTCCACATCTACTGAATGACATGCATGCATTTGTCCATCCTTTCTCCATTTCTGCAGTCCCCTTTACCACCCCCAAAGAGAGAGAAAACAACTAAAAAAAGCAAAAACAAACACCATCACCATCATCACCACCACCAGCAACAACAAACCATGTTTCCATTTCCTGGAATTTATTTTTTACGATAAATAGTATTTTTTTATTTTTACTTTTTATTGCAAAGATACTATACAGAGGGTTACAGTTACATGAGTAAGGTAATGAGTACACTTCCTGTTGAGCATTGTTACCCCCTCCATTGTTTTCCTCCTACCATTCCTTCCCTCCCTACCTTCCCCGAGGCTCTTTTTTTTTTGATTGTGATTAAGTGATTACATAATTTCCCGAATTTCACAGTATTGTGGAATAATGATGCTCATTTAAAGTCACAAGTTCATTCTAACTTTCCTGGAGCAAATTGTCTATCACAATCTATAACATATAACGGTATACAAATGTTATACACCATACATGTGATCAGCAGCATGGGGATATTTAGTAGTGGTTCAACCTGAGTGGGAGTTCTTTGTTTCTTAAGTCCTGTTAGTTTTGTCGTATCACCTAACCTTTTGGATTTAGCATCCACTTATCAGGGAGACCATGTACCATTTGTCTCTGCTCTCGGCTTACCTCGCTCAACATGATTCCTTCTAGCTCCATCCATTTCCCTGCAAATGCCATTATTTTGTCATTTCTAATGGCTGCATAATATTCCATTGTGTATAGATACCACAATTTTTGGATCCATCCATCTGTGGTGGGGCATCTGGGTTGTTTCCATATCCTAGCTATTGTGAACAGTGCTGCAATAAACATGGAGGTGCACGTGTCCTTGTATATTGGTTCCTGTTGTTCAGGGTAGATGCCTAGAAGTGGTATGACTGGGTCATAAGGGAGGTCAATCTTTAGCTTTCTAAGGACCCTCCAGACTGCTTTCCAAAGTGGTTGTATAAGTGTACATTCCCACCAGCAGTGTAATAGGGTTCCTCTTTCTCCACATCCCCTCTAGCATTTGTCGTTGGCTGATTTGTGGATGTGGGACATTCTGACTGGGGTAAGGTGGTATCTCAGGGTTGTCTTTATTTGCATTTCCTTCACCACCAGGGATGATGAACATTTCCTCATGTGTTTCTTTGCCATTTTTATTTCTTCATTTGAGAAGTCCCTCTTTAGTTCCCTTGCCCATTTAGTAATTGATTTCTTAGGTTTGGGAGGGATTCGTTTCTTGAGTCTCCTGAATATACAGGATGTTAACCCCTTGTCTGATATATTGCTGGTAAATATTTTTTCCCAATTAGTTGGTTGTCTTTCTAGCTTGGTTGCCATAGATTTAGCTGTGCAGAAGCTTTTTATTTTATGGTAGTCCCATTTGTCGAGTCTCTCTCCAATTTGTTGTGACCCTGGGACTCTGTTCAGGAAGTTCCTTCCTGTGCCTATTAGTCCAAGTGTCTCTCCTACTCTGTCCTGCAGTAGTTTCAGAGATTCAGGTTTGATGTTAAGGTCTTTAATCCATTTTGAGTTGATGTTGGTGCATGGTGATAGGCTGGGGTCCACTTTTAGTTTTCTGCATGTCGCCGCCCAGTTTTCCCAGCACCAGCGGTTGAAGAGGCTGTGTTTCTTCCATTGTATGTCTTTGGCTCCTTTGTAAAATATCAGCTGGCTGTAGGCCTGTGGATTTATTTCTGGATCTTCTATTCTGTTCCATTGGTCTTTGGGTCTGTTTTTGTGCCAGTACCATGCTGTCTTTGTTATTATAGCTCTGTAGTAGAGTTTGAAGTTCGGCATGGATAGCCCTCCAATATTGTCTTTATCCCCTAGAATTGTTTTGGCTATTCTAGGTCTTTTGTTGTTCCATATGAATTTTTGGACTGTTTTCTGTATTTCAGTGATGTACATCATTGGGATTTTAATAGGAATTACATTGAATTTGTATATTAGTTTTGGAAGTATTACCATCTTTACTATATTAAGTCGGCCTATCCAAGAGCATGGGAGGTCTTTCCATTTTCTAGTGTCTTCTGCAATTTCTTTCTTTAACTTTTTATAGTTTTCATTAAATAGTTCTTTTACCTCTTTGGTTAGGTTAATTCCTAAATATTTTATTTTTTGGGAGGTTATTGTGAATGGGGTTGCTCCCTTTATTTCCCTCTCTTCTTGTACCTTGTCAGTGTACAGGAAGGCAACTGATTTTTGTGGGTTTATTTTATATACTGCTACTTTGCCGAAGTGATTTATGATTTCTAAAAGTTTGGGGATGGAGTTTTTGGGATCGTGAAGGTATAGTATCATGTCGTCTGCAAAAAGGGATAGTTTCTTCTTTCCCTATGTGGATCCCTTTAATGTCTTTTTCTTGCCTTATTGCCCTGGCTAAGGGTTCCAGGACTATATTGAAGAGGAGTGGAGACAGTGGGCATCCTTGCCTTGTTCCTGATTTTAGGAGAATTGGTTGTAGCTTTGCCCCATTAAATATGATATTGGCTATTGGTCTGTCATAAATGGCTTTTATTGTTTTTAGAGATGTTCCTTCTATTCCTATTTTCTCCAGAGCTTTTAGCATGAATGAATGTTGAATTTTATCAAAGGCCTTTTCTGCATCTGTGGCGATAATCATGTGATTCTTGACCTTGGTGCTGTTGATGTGTTGGATTACATTTATTGACTTATGTATGCTAAACCATCACTGCGTCTCTGGGATGAAGCCTACCTGGTCATAGTGTATGATTTTTTTATGTGTTTCTGGATTCTGTTAGCTAGAATCTTGTTAAGGATCTTTGCATCTGTGTTCATCAAGGAAATTGGTCTGTAATTCTCCTTTTTGGTTGGGTCTTTGCCTGGTTTGGGGATGAGTGTGATATTGGCTTCGTAGAATGAGTTTGGGATAGCTCCCTCCTTCTCTGTTTCTCTGAAGAGCTTGAGAGTATGGATATTAGTCTTCTTTGAAGGTCTTATAGAATTCTGCTGTGAATCCATCTGGTCCTGAGCTTTTTTTTGTTGGAAGACTTTTGATAGCTTCCTATATCTCGTTGTAGGATATTGGCTTATTTAATTAGTTTACTTCTTCTTTGCTTAGTTTGGGCAACTTGTATTTCTCTAAAAATGCATCCATTTCTGCCAGATTTTCTTCCTTTAGAGAGTATAACTTTTGAAAGTAGTCCGTTAGAATTGTTTGGACATCTTGGGTATGTGTTGTGATTTTTCCCGTGGCATCCTTAATCCTGTTAATATGGGTTTCCTCTCTTCTTTTTTTAATTAATCTTGCCAATGGGCCATCAATTTTGTTTATTTTTTTCAAAGAACCAACTTTTTGTTTGGTTTATTTTGGCTATAATTTTCTGATTTTCTAATTGGTTAATCTCTGCTCTTAATTTGTTTATCTGGCTTCGTCTAGTAACTTTAGGTTCCATTTTTTCTTGTTTTTCTAGCTGTTTTAATTGCAACATGAGATTATTCACTTGGTCGGTCTCCATTCTCTTGATGTGTGCACTGAGGGCAATAAATTTGCCCCTCAGGACTGCTTTTGCTGTGTCCCACAAGTTTCTTTGTGAGGTGTTTTCATTGAGTTGTAGGAAATGTTTTATTTCTTCTCTGATCTCTTCCGTTACCCAGGCATTGCTAAGGAGTGTGCTGTTCAATTTCCATGTATTAGAGAAATTTCTGCGGTATGCTTTGTTATTGAGAACTAGCTTGATTCCACTGTGGTCAGATAGGATACAGGGGATTATGTCGATCCCTTTGTATTTGCTTAAGTTCCTTGCATGAACTATGATATGGTCTATTTTGGAGAAAGTTCCATGAGCTGTTGAGAAGAATGTGTACTGTGTTATTTTAGGGTGAAATACTAGGTAGATGTCAGTTAATTCCGCTTGAAGTATGGCCTCACTTAATTTGGTAGCTTCTTTGCCAATCCTCTGGTTGGTAGACCTGTCCTTTGGTGAGAGTGGTGTGTTAAAGTCTCCTAGTATTATCGTATTGGGATCTATTTTATTCTGTAAGTTTGAGAGCGTTTGTTTAACATATCTGGGTGCACCAATATTTGGGGCATATAAGTTGATGATGGTAATATCCTCCTCTTGGATTGTTCCCTGTATTAATATGTAGTGTCCGTCCTTGTCTTTCTGTACTGATTTTAATGAAAAGTTTATTTTGTCAGCTATCAGGATAGCTACACCTGCTTTCTTATTGGGGGCATTTGATTGGTAGATCCTTTTCCAACCCTTTACTCTGAATTTATTTGTATGTTTGGCTGAGAGGTGGGTCTCCTGAAGGCAAACAGATGGATGGGTCTTGTTTTCTGATCCAGTCTGCAGTTCATTTTCTTTTGATTGGTGAATTAAGCCCATTAATATTAAGAGAAAGTATAGAGAGATGCATTGTTGTCCCTGTCATTCCGTTTTCCTAAGTTTTTCTTCTTTCCTTTCCTCCTGTGCTTGCTCAGTTAGACTTTGAGTAATGCCTGTTTGGGGCAGGTCCCAGTTCCTGGTTGCTTTCTTCAGGTTGTGTCCCCTCTCTTAGAATTCTTTGTAATGCTGTATTAATGTTTATGTATTCATTTAGTTTTTCTTTGCTATTAAAAAATTTCAGTTCTGCATTGAATGTGAATGCTAGCTTTGCCGAGAATATCAGTCTGGGTTGGCAGTTATTGGCTCTCAGGGCTCGTATGGTGCTTTCCCAGGCCTTTCTTGCGTTCATTGTTTGCGTGGAGAGATCTGCAGTGATTCTAATTTTTTTCCCATTGTAGTATAGCTCCTTCTTCATTTTTGCTGCATGCAAGATTGTTTCCTTATTATTCAGATCCATCATTTTTACTATAATGTGTCTAGAAGTGTTTCTCCTGGGATCTTGCTTGTTGGGTGTTCTATATGCTTCTGTTATGTAGGTAAGACGTTCTTTTTTGAGGTGGGGAAAATTTTCACCGATTATCTTGTTGAATAGGTGTTGCATTCCCTTGTTCTGAAATTCCTCACCTCCATCCATTCCAATTATACAAAGGTTAAATTTCTTGGCATTATCTGCTTGCTCTTGAATTTCCCTTTGGTTTGAGTGATTTTTCCATATCTGTCACTTTTTGGTCCAGTTGGTGTATTCTGTCTTCTGTATCTGACACTCTACCTTCCATTTCGTTCACTCTGTTGACCGTGGCTTCTATTGTGGTTTTCATGGAGGAAATTGATTCCTTTATGGATTCGATGTTGGTTCTCATAGTACTGATCTCACCTCTTAATGAGGTGAGATCAGTATGCATTATCTCTAATTTGGCATTTATCTCACTTCTTACTGAGGTTTGTGCAGCTTCTATTTTTGCATGCATCTCTTGTTTGATATCCTGTATCTCTTTTGATAGTTCATCCTTGTGCTCTTTAAATTTCTGATCTATTTCTTGCTTTATTTCTTGAGTCATTGCCTCCAGCAACCCTTGGATGTAGCTTTTGTCTTCCATTCCTGCTTTGCTCCCACTGGGGCTCTCCCCTGCGTGGCTGCTGGCTTTTGAGGTGAGCTTGCTATCCTGGGTGTTGATAAACCTTGTAATTTTTCTCTGTGATTTTCGCATGGGGGTTCGGGAGACTAATCTGCAATTTTGTTTTGGTGTGTCTGTCTTTGCTTGGTTGCTGATTCTGTATTGGTAGAGAGAGTCTGTGCCTGATCTGGGTTCTGTTGGGAGCCTACTTCCAGCTGCTGTTCTGACCTACTTAGGATTCTCGACACTCTGCTGTAGATTGCTGGCAATTCCTGCCTTTGGAAGGGTTGAGCAGCCTAGACTGCTTGTGTTTGCTCCTACGGATGCTCTTGGCAAGATCAGATGCTCTGGATGCACTCTCCCAGATGCTGGAGTCTGCTATGGGCTCCTGATGTGTTTTTGTTTGTTTGTTTGTTTTGGGCTGGTTGTGAGCTTGAACTCTAGGTTTGGGTGCTGTCCCTCAGCTCTTCAGCTCAAGGCTGGCACCCTACCACTTGAGCCACAGCACCACTTCTGACCCTTTTTGCTTTTGTGATGCTGAGGAATCAGATCCAGGGCCTCATGCATCCAAGACTATCACTCTACTGCTGAGCCGCCTTATCAGCCTGAGCTCCTGCCTACTATCAGGTGCTGGCGGCCTGTGTTGCCCAATTCCCAGGCTAGAGTATATGGGTGGGGTTTTGGTGGGGTTTGGGCTTCTCTTGTCCTGAGCCTCCAGGTCTTTTGTTGTCACAGGCATGCCTCCTAGGGGGTGCAGTTCCCCGTTTTTCTCCCCTCTGCTGAGGCGTATGTTCAGTTTTTGACTTCAGTTGGGAGGAGTTGGTTGTGTTGTTCAGGCGCCAGATCCCCAGGCCTAGTTCCGGCCCCCCACCTGGAGCGCGCTCGTTGGGCCTGTGCTGCTGTGTATACCACCTAGGTTATGCAGCCTGGGGTACACAGTTCAAATTTCTTCTACTGTTGGTTGTCTTGACCCAGAGGCGCTGTTCCTGGCTTGGGCGTTTAAGCTCCCTTCCAGGGGCTTTCTTGCCCTAGCCTGGCCAGCAGAGTGTGCTCCATGGGCTGGTGGAGCTCTCGAACAGTTCCCATTTTTAGTGGGTCCTGTGGTCTGGGTGTTCGGGTAGGGAGTCTGGGTCAGGGTCTGGGGATTCCCTCCAGCTCGTCTCCCTTGAGGGATACACTGTCCCCTGTGGGGTACTCACCCTGGAGCTAGTTGTTTCTGTGTGGTGTAGGTCGTCAGTTGCTGTTGCAATCCGAGTTCAGTTGCAGGCTGGGCTGGGCGGTGGTGGCTCTGTGTGATTCTCTTCTGTCTCTGCCTCTGTCGAAGCTGTCGGGTCCACAGTGTCCATGCTCAGGCGGCTTCTGCGCGGGTGATCTGCAGGCAGCCCCCTGTGCCACTGGGACCCTGGCGGCCCCTGCCGGGTCGTTGTGATCAGCGGGTCTGACTCCGGTGCCTCAGGCAGCTTCTGCGTGGGTGATCTGCAGACCGCCCCTGATAAATAGTATTTTAAATTTTCAGAGTCATTAAGCCTTTGGGTTTCTTCCCTGAGAATATCCTCCTTTAGTCTGATTATATGTGAAGGCCTAGAGCCTTGTGTAAGTTACCACGCCCTAGTGTATTTTAGATATAGCTTCCACATATGAGAGAAAACCTGTGTTGTTTGAGTTTGGCTTACCTCATGATTTGTTCTATGTCCCTCCATTTCTCTGCAAATGACGTCTTATTCTTTCCAAAGAATGAGTGAGATTTCATTGGGTATAAATACATTTTTTTTGGATCCACTCATCTATTGTAGGGCATCTGGGTTGTTTCCATAATTTGGCTATTTTGAATAGTGCTATAATGAACATGGATGTGCAAGTGTCTTACAGTATCCTGACTTGTGGTGTTCTGGGCAGATGCTCAAAAGTGGTATGGCTGAGTCATAGGGAAATTCTAGGTTTTTGGTGGTTTTTTTTAGTGTGTGTGTGTGTGTGTGTGTGTGTGTGTGTGTGTGTGTGTAGGAACTTCCACACCGCCATCCAGAGTGGCTGTACTGGTTTACATTCCCACTAACAATGCAACAGGGTTCCCTTTTCCCCACATGCTACCAACATTTATTGTTCCATTTCTCAATGTTAGCCAGTCTAAGTAGGGTGAGATGGAATCTCAAGGTTGTTTTGAATTTTCTTTATTGATGTTGTGCATAGCCTTATGTGTTTACTTGCCATTCTTCTGAAGGCAATTACTTTTTTATTGGTTTTTTTTTTTTTTTTTTTACTGTAAGTATAAAGGTGATATACAGAAGGGTTACCATTTCATGTCAGGTAAGGGACACATTTCTTTTTGGACAATATCACCCCCTTCCTTTGCTCTCTCCCAGTTTTTCCCTCCCATCCATATCCACAAATTGTAGGGTTCATTTTTGACATGATATCTACTGAGTACCACTGCTGCATTTGTTCACTCTTTGTCTCTCCACTTCTGTGCCCCCCTTGCTCTCTCCCTCCAAAGACAGATAAAGGAACAAATGATACAAAAATAAAAATGAAACTCTTGTTTCCATTTCCTGGACTTTGTTCCAATAAATATTATATGATCAGAGGCACAGAGGTATTGGACCTTCATGTTCCTCCCCTAAGAACATCCTCCTTTGGTCTTCCTATATGTGAATGCTTAAGAGTCCTGTTTATGTCCAAGTGTATTTCAGGGTTTTTTGCCAGTCCTGGGGCTTGAACTCAGGGCCTGGGTACTGTCCCTGAGCTTCTTTTGCTCAAGGCTAGCACTCCATTACTTGAGCCACATTGCCACTTCCAGCTTTTCTTGTTAATGTAGCTCTGAGGAATCAAACCCAGGACTTCATGCATATGAGGCAAGCACTGTACCACTAAGCCACATTCCCAGCCCCATGTGTATTTTAGATCTAGTTTCCTCATATGAGAGAAAACAAGCAACGAAGGCAATTTCTTAAGGCCTAATGGTTGACCATGCCTTGTTATTCGTGAACAGTGGGCTACTGACTTGCACAGTGATTTCAGACAAGGTAAAGTAAGTGGTCTCAGGTGAGGGGACTCAGACACTGATCCTAGGGCAATTCTTAAGTGCAAGGAGGTGGGTGATTCAGGAGGGAAACAAGCGCTGGTAGAGTGCAGGACAGACAGGGACCAACACAATATTCTATCCAGTTGGCCCAAGTGTCAACCCTTACTAGGAAACTCAGAAAGCTAGCAGAAGACACTTCTCAGTTAACATGTTACTGGGGAAATTAGGCAGTATTCCCCCATCTGTCTAGTTATTCACTGGCAATTACTGGGAGGGCCACTCCCAAGTGGGTGTTACTCTTGGTACTTCACATCTGTCAAGGAAGTGGCAAAGGACTCTACAGGCAAGAAAAGCTGTGCTGACAGCCCAGCGATGTGGTCACAAAGAGGTGAAAGTGAGCAGGGGTGTTGGGTAGAGCATGATCTGCTATAAGAAAATAATAACACCAGCCTTACCACTTGCAATGGCTTCAAATGGACCTATTTCTCTCAAAGCAGAATGGTTTAAACAGTCAGAAATATTAGGGCCAAGAAGGGAACATCTTTAATATATCTGCAGCTCTATTTCTGAACAGGATAGGATAATTAGTAGAAGCCAAGTTTCCTGGCTTTTGTGTTTCAAATCCATGAAGATCAGCCAATGAAAGTCACAATACTTATGTACTTTGAATTGTTCGGGAAAGTCGCATTCACGTGCTGCAGAACGGAATCCACAAATGTTAAAGCATCACCAAGTGGTACAAAGGAGAGGTCAGTAAGCATAAATCTTCACTTTGTGCACCTCCTTGTCATCACACTCCCTCTGCTTGTTATAGTAATAGAAGGTATTGTCCCTCCTCTGGAGTTTCTTCACATATCCTGTCTCTGGCCAGCGGTCTACCTGCACAATTAAAAACAAAAATATAAACACAGTAATGCCTGTTTTACTTTACCTCCCATTTCACTATCAAATAGTTAAAAGCACAACTGTCATTTTAAACACTGAAGTATTGCCGGGCGCTAGCGGCTCATGCCTGTAATCCTAGCTACCCAGGAGGCTGAGATCTGAGGATCATGTTTCAAAGCCAGTCTGGGTAGAAAAGTCCCCGTGAGACTCTTTTCTCTAATTAACCACTAACAAACCAGAGGTGGCACTGTGACTCCTGTGGTAGAGCACTAGCCTTGAGCACAAAGAGGCTCAGGGACAACGTCAAGGCTCCGAGTTCAAGCCCTGCGACTGACCAAAAAAAAAAAAGGAAGTACCAAAACTTTTAAGTGGTCAGCAATTGAAGCCAGGTGCTGGTGGCTCACAGCTAAAGTCCTAATGACTTGGAAGGTTCTTGGTTTGAAGTCAACCTGGCAGAAAATTTACAAGACTCTATGTCAAAAAGCAAAGCAAAACAAAACAAAAAAGAAAGAAAAAAAAAAAAAAAGAAAGAAAAAAACCTGGTCTAAGGGTGTAGACTCAAGTGTAGAGCCCTAGCCTTGCAAGCACAAGGTCCCAAGTTCAAATATCCAAGTACCACCAAAAACAAGTTTTTTGTTTGTTTTTGGGTCCCGTAGTGGGCCTGAACTCTGGGCCTGGGCGCTGTCCCTCAGCTCTTCAGCTCAAGGCTAGCACTCTACCACTTGAGCCACAGCACCACTTCCGGCTTTTTTTTTTTTCTGCTTATGGTGCTGAGGAATCAAACCCAGGGCCTCATGCATGCAAGGCAAGTGCTCTACCACTGAGCCACCTTTCCAGCCCCCAAAAACAAGTTTTAAAATGGTATTGGACATACATCAAACTTGCAATCTAGACTGTAGAACTGGTCCAGGGCTTCTCACTAGAATCTGCTTTGTAGATCCAAATGTCTACACTGTGGCCAAGGTAACCTAGCACTCCAGATAAAAGTAAGGCCTCCCTGATGGGAATCTGCTTTTTTCTCCTAACACTATGTTGCTCACAAGGCCCACTAACCCCTTTTCCCCAACAACCCCCCTCCCCCGTAATTCTTAAGAAAACTTCATCCTGACCTTATCTGAAATTACAGGACTGTTGGCATCAGAAGAGTAGATACCCTACCATAAAACCCCAAACAGTATAATTTGCACAATAAACCCCCAATAGGACAAGACAAAGACATTCCAGAGAAGATCTTACATTTGAGTTTATTTAAAAAAACAAAAAACCTTAAAACACACCCCCACTCCCCACTCCTTGTTTCTCTGACTCTGGTGTTACATGCAGTCTCCTGCAGCCAGGAGTAAAGCCTGTTCTCATCTGTTGAGGTCTCTGCCTTCTTTCTGTCATTTTGTCCACTACCACCCTCAGGAGAAAATGGCGACCAGGGATAGGTCCAGGCCTCAGGATAAAAAGCAACCACTGCAGATGATGGAGATCATGCAGGGACTACTGCAAGTGACTGCTAAACATAGCTAAAGGTGCCCAAAGTTCAAGTTCACGTAGATGTCCATTTTTCTTTATTTTTCTTGGTTGTGGGGCTGGAACTCAGGGCCTGGGCGCTGTTTCTGAGCTTGTGTGTGTGTGTGCTCAAGCCTAGTGCTCTACCATTTTGAGCTACTGCTCTACTTCCAGTTTTCTAGTAGTTAATTGAGTCTCATAGGCTTTACTGCCCCAGCTGGCTTCAAACTCAGATCTCAGCCTCCTGATTCACTTGGATTACAGGTGTGAGCCACTGCCCCGCCTGATGTCCACCATTTTTAATAGAAACTTGAGGTCATGAATACAAAGTCCTCAGCAATCTTTCCTTGCCCCCATGGTCTTTTCTTAAATAAATATCATGCTTCTCTTTGTTTTGGGTAGTGGGGGGCATAGTACTGGGGACTGACATTAGGGCCTTGACACTTGTTAGGAAACTGGTACTCTTATTGCTTGAGCCACATCTCCAGCCCCTTACTTTTTTCGGGGGGTGGGGTCTTGCTTATGCCTAGGCTTACTGGATTATAATCCTTCTTCTTGTGCTTCCCCATGTTGCTGGGAGTAATGCCACCCACATCTATTGTGCATCTCCTCATAGCTGTGGTAATAGACACGCACTACCACATCCAATCAGATTGAAATAGAGTCTCATGAACTTCTTCACTGGGCTGGCTTTAATGGCCATTCCCCATATTCTGCAAATAGGATTATAGCCTTGAGCCACCACGCCCAGCTACTGTTTTTGTTTTTTTTTAAATAAGCCCTTATTTTACACTTTCTTCTTTGACTTTATCTGATTTGAACATTTCCTTCCCCTTTCCAAATTCAAAGTTATGTCTTCCTGGTTAGGTCAATGTGCTATTGGTTTTTTTTTTATGTTCCCCCTGGATCTGTCAACTTCCCATTATTTCAGTTTTAGAAAACCAAACCTTGTTTATCTTATTCTTCAGCACCATTCACACAGAAACCCTTCTCTTTCATGTTCCACACATGTGATTCCCAGCTTTCCGTTGGAAGAAAAGATGGCTGCCAGGTCTTTTACTTTCTACTAATGTTTTCTGGTTTTTGTTTTGTTTTTGTTTTTTGTCATTTGTGGGGCTTGAACTCTGGGCCTGGGTGCTGTCCCTCAACTCTTTAGCTCAAGATGAGCACTCTACCACTTGAGTCACAGCGCCACTTCCAGTTTTCTGAGTGGCTTATTGGAGATAAGTGTTTTACAGACTTTCCTGACTGGGCTGGCTTTGAACCTCCATCCTCAGATCTCAGCCTCCTGAGGAGCTAGGATTATAGGCATGAGCCACAGGTGCCTGACTCTGTTTTTGATACAAGATTCCATTATGCTGCTCAGGTTCACCTTGAGCTTGCTATGAACCCTAGACTGGCTTTGAATGGGAGATCCTCCTCCATGTTGAGTGCTGGGATTACAAGCATGCATCATTATGCCTGACTTTTGCATTTTTTGTCTCATTTATTATGCATAAAATAGAATTTGAGAGGATTGGTTGCTTCTGTGACATTTAGGTTTTTGTTTTTTGTTTTTGTTGGTCGTGGGACTTAAACTCTGGGCCTGGGTGCTGTCTCAGCCTCCTGGGTAGCTAGGATTATAGGCGTGAGCCACCGGCACTGGGCCTGTGACATTTACTTTATAGCAACACAGCAAACCATTCTAGCAGTATGCCATGTCTCCTTTGTGCCTCAGCTGGGAAAGGAGGTATTTTTAAAAGTTAGTTACAAGTCTCAAAGATTAACTTGTGTGTGTGTGTGTCAACAACAAAAGGCTGGAAATGGAAATAGAGCATGCGTGTGCAGTAATGGGGCTTGAACTCAGGTCCTGGACACTGTCCCTGACCGTTTTTGCTCAAAGGTAGCACTCTATCACTTGAGCCACACAGCTCTATTTCCAGCATTTTTTTTTTTGTAGTAACTGGAGAGAAGAGTCTCATGGACTTCCCTGCCAGGCTAGCTTTGAATACTGATCCTCAGAGCTCAACCTCTAACAGTTGAGAGCCATTGGAAACCAGCTCAAGAATATCTTGTTCAACAAATAAATAGTGTACCCTTTCTTTACAGAATCTTCAGAGCAATTATAAGGGACAATCCTAAACACAGCTAGACTGGGCCTGTGCTCATGGTTTCCAGACATTTTTCTTTTTTCTATCTCTTCTTTTTTATATCCCTTTGTGCCAGTCATGGGGCTTAAACTCAGGGCTGCCCCTGAACTTTTGTGCTCAAAAGCTAGCACTCAACCACTAGAGCCACAGCTCCACTTCTGGAATGTAAGTGCTTATTTGGAGGTGCAAGTGTCATGGACTTTTCTGCCCAGGCTGGCTTCCAACTACAAACCTCAGATCTTGGCCTTTGAATAGCTAGGATTAAAGATGTGCACCACTGGTTCCCGGCTCTTCCTATTGGCTTTGAACTTCCTTGTTGTTTTGTCTGGACCTTCTTTCTATGATGCCATGCAATGGTACAATTCTTGAGTCCTCCTACCTTCTGCTCAGGTAGTGAGGTTGACAGGCTCTAACAGCACCCAGGAGAGTGTATGCTCTTCCATCAGTAAGGAAAAGGAGCGTTACTCTAGCCTTCACCTTGCTGCACATTGAAAGGGACACTCCAATCTCAGGCAAGCCTTCAGCTAGCATCCGATTTGTCTTTCAAATGCACTGCATCTACTCTGAGGAACATGAAGGTTTTTCTGAGGACCAACCCCACAAAAGTCATTTTATCTTCCTCAGAAATTCTTTTTGCTTTTCCATTTTTCTTTCTCTGGTAACACTGAGGTTTGAACTCAGAGACCCGTGCTAGCTAAGATGTTGCTCTACCAGTTGAGTTAGGCTCTAGTGTTTTTTTGCTTTGTTTTGGGGGATAGGGATTCTATTTCCCCGTTTATGGTGTGATTTTTCCTACTTATGCTTCCCAAGCAGCTGGAATGGCAGATACATGCCACCACACTCAACTATTGGTTAAGATGGAGCTTCACTAATTTTTTTTTTCACATGGGCTAGTCTCAAACTGTGATCCTTCTGATCTACACCTACCAAGTAGCTGGGATTAAATTCTTTTTCTTAAAAGCACCATACTTTGCCTACCATCTGGCTTTATTGTAGATACTTATTTTGTACTCTAAGATAGTTCTTGCTCATTAATGACAGCATCAGTCATTGACTAAACATTATTTAGTCAGTGTTATTTTACAGTGAGAAAATGCAAGTGGAGCCAGCCAGAAAGAAGTAGAGTCAGGAAACAAATGCTGAACCCATGGACTCCAAAACCTATTTTCAACTGCTTCACTGCATTTCTCAGGGCCAAGCACTAGCTTCTCTCGCTCCCTCATGCACTTGGCACTGAGTTTCCCCATGGCAGCTGTTGTTTTGCCAGTCCTGAGCCTTGTGCTATTCTGTTCTAGGTGCATGTTCCACCACTAGAACTACTGCCAGATTCTTTTGTCTCTAACTGGACATAAGAGACTTCATGGACTTTGCCACCCAGGCTGGCTTCAAGCCGCAATCTTCAGAACCTAGTTTCCTGAGTATGTGGGGCTTACAGGTATGAGCCATTGGTATCTGGAAACTTTTTTTTTAATAGTCTTGCTTTGTTTGCTCAGGTTAGCTTATACCATGACCCTACTTATGATTCCTGTGATGAAAGACCTGCACCTAGTACATTTTACTGGTTGAGATGTAGAGTCTCAAAACTTTTATTTTCCTGGGCTGGCCATCTTTAACTGCCTTGGTAGGTAAGATTAGAGATGTGAGCCACTACACTTGTCTTGGCATCCCAACCTTAAGACAAGGTATTAAAAATATTCTTGAACAGCATTAAAATAATAATGCTTGTGTTTTTCTTATTTAAAAGCCTTGGACACTATCTTTTGGTAATGAGGTCTGAGTAAGACCTCAGTTGCTATGAGAAGACAGGTACGTTAAAATCAGTCATCAACTCTTCACTTAATCAGTATTTGTGTGTGCACATGCGCATGTGTGTATGCACACACGTACATGCTCATACTAGGGCTCAGGGTGTGGCTTTTTTTTTCACTCATAGCTGGTGCTTTATCACCTAAGCCATACCTCAAGTTCTTTAATGAGTATTTTGTTTGGGTATGTGTGTGAAGTCAGTATCTAGATGCTGTCCCTTAGTTTTTTTTCACTGTTTTTCCTTTTTTTAAAAAAAAATTTCAGGTAAGAATATCAAGAACTTTTCTGCTAGGGCTGGCTTCAAACCTCAGTTCTTAGATATCAGCCTCTTGAGTAGTTAGAATTATTTGTGTGAGCCTCTAGGTACCAGCTGTAAGTGTTTTCTCATTGACAATCTCCATTAAAATATGATTGAATCCCTCTGTTATTCATGGGTGAATTCATAGGAAGGAAATAAGAGTTACAAAACAATCTGCCTATCTGATTATGAAATTATCTGAGGTAAAAGGACATGTCATTGTCTACCATTAATGGCTCACTTGTATAAGAGCTCAGTTACTCAATAACAGCTGAGAGCATTCTGAATGTGCCAAAGCTGCCTGGCAAATCATCTTTCTGAGGCTCAGTCTCCCCCTGAATGAGAGTTTCATAATTCCCTTCAACTATTCTTTGGTTATTTGGCTTTGTGTTTGCTTGTTTTTCTCAGGGTGAGTAAACCTTAGGGCCTTGAGCTTGCTAGGCAAGCCTTCATACCAGCCAAATGAATCTACCAAGTCTTTTATTTATTTTTAGATAGGGTCTTCATTTATTCCTAGGATGGTCTGGATTGTGATCCTCCTATTTGTGTTTCCCATGCCACTAGGATGACAGGCGTATGCTACCATGCCCAGCCTCCATGCTTCCCCTGCCTAGGTATGCAACACCATGTCTAACCAATGGCTGAGAGAAGAGTCTCACACATTTTTTCCTGTTTATACTAAGCTGCAAACTGTGATGTCCTGATCTCTGTCTCCCAAGTAAGGTTATAAATTCAAGGTACTGAGCCCAGTGTTTATGTTGATGATGATGATGATGATGTAGCTGTTCAAATGGGTTACCAGTCTTTCAGTCAGGTTATGAATACAATGCTTCTTGTCATTATCTCCCATTTCCTTTGCTTTTAAATGCATATATATTAATATATTCTTTTTTTTGCCAGTCCTGGGGCTTGAACTCAAGAGCCTGGGCACTGTCCCTGATCTTCTTTTGCTCAAGGCTAGCATTCTACCACTTGAGCCACAGCACCACTTGTGGCTTTTTCTGTTTTTTTGTTTTGTTTTGGTTTGGTTTTTGGTTTGGTTTTTTTTTGTTGTTGTTGTTGGTCATGGGGCTTAATCTCTGGGCATGGGTGCTTCATGGGGCTTGAACTCTGGGCATGGGTGCTGTCCCTCAGCTCTTCAGCTCAAGGCAAGCACTCTACCACCTGAGTCATAGCACCACTTCCGGTTTACTGGTGGTTTATTGGAGATAAGAGTCTCACTGACTTTCCTGCCTGGGCTGGCTTTGAACTGCTCAAGGCAAGCACTCTACCACCTGAGTCATAGCACCACTTCCGGTTTTCTGGTGGTTTATTGGAGATAAAGCGTCTCACTGACTTTCCTGCCTGGACTGGCTTTGAACTGCACTCCTCAGATCTCAGCCTCCTGAGTAGCTAGGATTACAGGCGTAAGCTCTTGCTCTCTGTTTATGTGGTACTAAGGAATCAAACCCAGGACTTCATGAATTCTAGGCAAGCAGAAACTCATTTCAAATTTAGGTTTACAGAGGTATAAATCTTACCATAGAAACTTGTTTCACTTGTTTATATTCAATTTCATCCCGATAGCCTGCTTGCTGAAATCTGTAGAGATTTTCTATCTCTTCTGACCATTTTTTGGCACGACTTATTGATTTTGGTTTCACATCCGAACTAGCCATTGCTAGAGTGGCTTTATTACCAGTTTTTTTCCTGAAAGATGTTAAAACAACATTAATAGATAACAATAACAACTTTCAACATCTTTACAATGAATCCCAGTTAAGAATACCAGTAACATTATTAAAATGTTAACACTCAGTTCCAAGATTCTTATTTGGAACAGTAAACAAAATAAAAATACTCCCAAGCCCTAAAACTATTTATTTATTGTAGGTCATGGGGCTTGAACTCAGGATCCAAGCAGTGACCCTAAGCTTTTGTGCTCAAGGCTATACTCTACCACTTTGAGTCACTGCTCCACTTCTACGGAGAACCATTTATCTTTTCTTTTTGGTTGGTCATGGGGCTTAAACTTGGGGTCTGGGCTCTGTCCCTGAGCCTCTGTACTTATAAGGCTAGCACTGTATCACTTTGGGCCACAGCTCCAGTTCTATAGAGAATTATTTCTTCACCAAATAAAACTGCATTTGGAGTTATGGTGTAACTTAGGGGTAGCGAACCTTTTTCTCCCAAGGGCCATTTGGCTCCTTAGAACACCACTTGAGAACCAAATGAAATCATCAGTACAAGCAGGGCCATGGGCAGCCAACAAAAGGCATCCCAATTGTTCCCATTCTGTACCAGGCAATTCTTCCCGCATTCTAAGACCCCTAAGCTGGATGTTCCCCAGCCATCAGGACCTAAATAAAACCAGTATACACTAGTTCTAGTGTCCTTAAAATAGGTGGCATGTTTCTGAAAACTCAATTTTTGTTTTTCCATCTTTATACATACTTGCAATGTATTTCAAGCCTACTCAGCCTCCATCTTTCTTGTTCCCTTTTCCCTATCCCCCTAACAGCCTAATAGTTAGAATCATTTACATACATGTATATACATACACATACACATACACACATACATACATATATCTGTGTATCTATGCATGTATATTTTATACATGCCCTTGAATATATTCTGAAGACTGTCCAAATATCCCACCACTATTCCATTTGATTACATGCAGTACTCTTCTTCCTTTTTCCTTAAGAAGGGAATATAGCTTCAGTCTTCTCGTCTTCTTCCCTTTCTTGCTTCTCGGAAGTAATGGCTACTTCTTCATTGCTTGGAGAGATCTCAGTTGCTGTGATCCAATTATTGGATCACTGAGGCATTGGTCCTATGATAGATGAATGTGGGAAGAGTAACACAAATCCCCTAGCCATATGGCTGTCACAATACTGAGATCATTGGTTTTAAACAGTGTAGGTCACTGGTGATTATGGACCTTCATCTCTAGCTCAAGTTGTTTGTCCATTCATGCAATGTCTACAACCAATTTTTCCCCCAGTTCTGTTGTAAGCTAGACAAGCCAGTTTACCAGTGAGCTATACCCCCAACACTTTAGTGTTCCAAAGATGTAATCTGGCACTTGTCTTTTTCAGCTACTTACTTCATTACTCTAAAACATACCATTTAACAGAAATAAATTATCACCATGATTCCTTGAGTCCATTTTTCTATTTAATACATATATATTTATTAATCAGTCATGGGGCTTGAACTGAGTTCAAGAGCTCCCTGAGCTCTTTTGCTCAAGGCTAGTGCTCTATCACTTTGAGCCACAGCACCCCAGTTTTCTGGTGGTTAACTGGAGATGGGAGTCTCACAGACTTTTTTGCCTAAGATGGCTTTGAACTGTGATCCTCAGATCTCCCATAGGTATGAGCCATGTACCCGGCTTACAATATATTTCTGTTGGTTAAATACACCAAAGGCAGACTTCACAAAGTAGATCCTTTAATATTTTGTGAAAATTTTTTCAAAATGATGACAAATGCTCTTAAGACAAAAATGCCAAGAAACACACAAAAGTATAAGAAAAACAAAGCAAAATAATCACTGCATTAATTAGAAATATCCAGCCTTGACATTATGAGAATATCATCCTAAATATGTAATGGTTTATGATGGATGTGAGAAGTTTAATAAAAAAAAGAAATTTCACAATAAATGCTTTTACAAGAATAATAAATTTAGTTGATCTGGATTTAATAGAGGAATAAGTAGCAAAAAGAGAAATGGCAGAAGGCTGAGTTTCAGGTAATCTTCAGAATAAAAGGTAGAGTTTAGGGGCTGGGAATGTGGCTTAGTGGTAGAGTGCTTGGCTAGCATGCAAGAAGCCCTGGATTTGATTCCTCAGTACCACATAAACAGAAAAAGCCAAAAGTGGCACTGTGGCTCAAGTGATAGAGTACTAACCATGGGCAAAACAAGTTCAGGGACAGGGCCCAGACCCTGAGTTCAAGCCCCAGGACTGGTAATTAATTAATTAATTAATTTGAAAGTTCCTTTGCTGAGCCCAGTGCTGGTGGCTCATTCCTGTAATCTTAGCTACTCAGCAGCCTGATCTTGAGGATCTTGGTTCAAAGGCAGCCCATGCAGGAAAAGCCAAGACTTTTATCTCCAGTTAACCACCAAAAGCTGGAATTGTGGCTCAAGTGGCAGAGCAATAGCACAAAAGCTCATGGACAGTGTCCAGACCATACGTTCAAGCCCCCCCCCCCACACACAGAGATTCCTTCTGTAATTAATAAAAGATAATGATGACAATCAGGAGACTTAGATTCGTTTGTTTTAATTTTGTATATCAACTACACATAAATACTCATGGATTCTTTTCTATGAAAAAAAAGTTGGTCTAATTCTCCTTTCCTTCCTCTAGATTTTTGAGGAATTTATTTAACATTCTAGTATATTTACATTCTACTCAGAACCCATACTCCTCACAGTTGTTCCAATTTAGTTCCAGACTTAATTTCAATGAAGCCATTTGAGTAATATAGATTGATCTGATCAAAGCAGCAACTACATAAATGCTCGCACCTTTTTCCATTGTACAAACTATCATATATTGATCACATCAGAGAAAAGTAAAGAGAAAAGTAAGGTTTTCAACTTTGGATCATAACACTGATTAAGACTGGGGTTCATGTTGCATTTTAAGGCAATTCATCATTAGAGTATTGTATCAAAATGCTCAGAAAATCTGGAACACCTGACAAAATGGCAAGTCAGTCATGTTTCAGTAGAGGTCCTATAATTCCATTCATTTTCATGAAAAGTTCATTGTACCACTAATGCATAATATCCAGCTATGAACAACAAGTCAAAAACGTGGTAGAGCCTGATAATCCAATCACAGAAGCAGGAAGATTCAAATTACATGTAGAATATACAAATACAAAATATGGCACAAATAAACCTGAAAACATGTACATTCACTGTCTTAGGAATTTGCAAAGTCAGACTTGCTTTCATATGAATGTAGTGACTACACTGCTTATAGTACCTTTTTGTTGTTGTTGTCAGTTGGTTGGGGCTTGAACACTGGGCCTGAGCACTGTCCCTCAGCTCTTCAGCTCAAACCAGTGCTCTACCACTTGAGCCACAGCACCACTTCCGCCTTTCTAGTGGTTTATTGGAGATCAGAGTCTCATGGACTTTCCTGCCTGGGCTGGCTTTGAACCAAGATCCTCAGATCTCAGCCTCCTGAGTAGCTAGGATTACAGGCATGAGCCACCAGTGCCCAACTTGTTTATGGTACTTTTATAGTTGAACTATATTAATATATTTTTAAAAGTAGTAATAGTCTTTTTTTTTTTTTTTGTCGCTTGTGGGGGCTGAACTCTGGGCCTGGGTGCTGTCCCTTAGCTCTTCAGCTCATGGCCAGTGCCGTACCACTTGAGCCACTGTGCCACTTCTGGCTTTTTTCTGCATATGTGGTGCTGAGGAATCGAACCCAGGGCCTCATGCATGCAAGGCAAGCACTCTACCACTGAGCCAACTTCCCAGCCCAGTAATACAACCTTAATTTCTGTTCCCCACCCTGTTCTTTGGGGGGTTTTTTGGGTGTTGGTTCTGGGGCTTTAACTCAGAGCCTGGTGTGCTGTCCCTGAACATTTAGGCTAAAGGTTAGCACTCTTCCACTTGAGCCACAGCTCCATTTCTGTTTTTAGTCCTTAAGTGGAGAAGAGTCACACAGTCTTTCCTGCTTCGGCTGTCTTTGAATTGAGATCCTCACACCTCTGCTTCCTGAGTGGCTAGGATTTCACGCATGAGCCACCAGTGCCTGGCTTTCCTCTATTGCTTTTAAGATTGGCCTTTGAAGCTGGGTGCCAGTGGCTCATGCCTGTAATCCTAGCTACTCGGGAGGCTTAGACCAGAGGATCAAGGTTCCAAGTATCTCATCTCAAACCACTCAGAAAACTGGAAGTGGCTCGGTGGCTCAAAGGGTAGAATGCTAGCCTTGAGCAAAACAGCTCAAGGACAGCCCCTAGGCCTCTGCAGAGTTCAAGACTCAAGACTGAAGGAAAAACAAAACAAACAAAAAACCTGTGCTTATAGACCCGCCAAGCTTTCAGGTCACTGACATTAAAACTCCTTTTCCTTTGTATGTGACCAAGCATCCGAGTGATTTTCTTGGGGAAGCCTTTCAACTATAACATCTGGAATCTACAGAAGAGATCTCCCTGCTTTCCTTTATTTTGCAAGTACATTGATTCATGTCTTTTGCTTCTGAGATTATAAAAGTTTGGATAACCTCACCCACAAGCAGAAGTTTCAGGATAATGTCATTCTGTTTCTGGGCCATGGGAATAGAACCTCTTGTATTCTCTTGGAGCAAGAGCTGCATCTCACATCAACAATTTAAAATTAGCAAAGATCAATTTCACAGTCCTAGATTAAACATCTCAGTGGTTCTGGGGAAATAGTGGCATTACTGGATCTGCTGTGCTTTCAAACTGAAAGATTTCTTTGCTTAGTGTTGTGGCCAAAAAAAAAAAAAAAAGTTAGAATTATAATGCTAACAAACACGAAGTAGTAATGCCTGCGTTTCTAGTTTGTGGAAAATGAATTTTATTAAGCATCCTTAAGATGATTATTATATAGCTTGCTGGGAACGCCCCACCCATCTGAAGCGTCTGACAAGCTAAAGTTGTTGGAGACTCGTCAGAGGCAGCCAGCGGGCTTACACTTAGAGCACTGGCCTCCCTGATCTTCTTGTGTTTCTTCCATGTCATTATTTCTGCTCCTAAGGATCAGCAGGATCTGGTGGTCACCTTTAAATTCATATGTAATCCTTGGGCCACGACAAGGTCACACTCCTGGGCCTGCTGGGCCTGCTGCTGAACTGTCTCAGGCAAACACTGGGTGGTCTGCACACTCCATCCCGATGTCATCGATGGTTCATTTTCAGACAAAAGCAGACCCCCAATAGGTCCCAATGGTCACTCACGGGGGGGAGGGGTGGAGGACCCCACAGGTAGCCTGCTTACCTTGGTCCCTGAAACGTGCTGCTAGAAACCACCAACTGGGTGCTCGTGAGGTGTTAACAGGTGCCAGAAGGGGCGTGGGGTGGCCAGGGAGAGTGGGATTCGAATTTAAGAAGGCCCAAATGAAAGACCTACCCTAACACCAGAGAAGAGAGGCTCGATGGCGCGGTGGGCGGAAGGGGCGGGCCCGGGGCTTCCGGGGCGGGCCGGGCCCCCGGCCGGAGGCCCCCAGCGAGGGTGGTCCGCCCCTCGGGTCCCCTTCTCGGTGGTGGTTACGCTTGCCTGGCCCAGCTCATAGGCGAACGCTGTGGTGCGCGCCTTCTCCACTCAAGGATCCCAGGGCTGGGCCAGAAAGAGCCCGACGGTTATGGACACTGCGACCTTCGCGTCTCCTAGCAACGCCGCTGCGCCCCGGACCTAACGAGACGCTCACTGAGGTCCTGCCCGCTGCGTGCGGGCCTCGGCCGCGCCCCCCGTCCCCAGCCGAGGCCGTTGCGCTTGCGCACACGCGCGCCCGCCGCAGAGCTAGGCCGGCCGGCCGGTGGCCCCCCAGGGGTAGGTAGTTTGCCAAGGCTGAGTCCAGGGCGAGGGTGGAGAGTGCAGAGTGTTCCTTAACTGCGCTTGCCTCTCCCTATGAAAGCTAATGAAAAACTACTAGTGGTAGTGTGGTTCCTGATAGAAAGTTAGGGTCTGTTGGTGAAGGTAAAAGTGAAGTAGACATTGTGGCCCCTCCCTAAACGACTGTGTTCCCCACAAAGGCCATTTTGATGGAATGTGGCTTAGGGATGTAAGTTTGGGGCATATTAGGTGAAGCGATCTGAATCTATAACAGAAGGCCCACAGGGTAAAAATTGCACACCTGTCCTGGAGCTGATGTTATTATCCCGGCCTGACCTTTGTCTTGATTAATGATGTGTGTGTGTAAGTGTAACCAGCTTGTATAAAATCCAGGGTTTCACCTTCCTCTTGATCAGAACTTCTTTCTGGCCTGGTCCAGTTTAGGTAACCAGGCAGGTCAACTCCTTTATTCCCTCTAAAAAGTGATCATATCTTTGCTGGTTTGCATTGGGCCTGACAATGAGTAAGCCAACAATAAATGGTATCTATAGCTTTGTTTGTGTAACGACATCTCCATTATTATACCTAAATGCCCTTTATTTTAGCGAAAAGTGATGAGAATTAGGAAATATATTTTGAACCTGGAGCCATCAGGACTTGGCAATTGGAGGGAGAAAGAGACAATTGGAGTTCTGGGATCACCAGAAACAATAGTTAAGAGATTTTAAGAATTACTTGTTCAACACAGAGCATATTGTTACAAATTACATAAGCTAATAAACTAATAAAGTTAGAACAGATACTAAAAACGAAAAAGTCCCATTCACTTATTTTTTTTTTATTTTTATTTTTTTGTTTTTTTTTTTTAAATTTTATTTTATTTTATTTGAGAACATACTGTACAGAGGGGTTACAATTACATGGGCAGGATAATGCATACATTTCTTACCAAGCATTGCAGCCTCCTCCTTTGTTTACCCGTCACCTCCCTTCCCAGCCTCCCCCCTCCCTCCCACCCAATCATACCCCCCTCCCCCCCCCCCACCGACATTGTAAAGCTGGTTTTGACATGACATTTTGTACTTCTCATTGTTGCAACAGGTCCACCTGAATCCTTAAATGACTTGTTTGTCCCCATCTCCTCCACATGTTATACTGACATCAAATATAGTGAAAGCGGGGGTTACACTGTGGAGGAGGGACATACAAAGCAACAAAGAAATAATCTTATAAATGCGTTAGAAACACATGCATGAAAGAAACAAAAACATTAAAATACATATTTGAGGTTTCGTTTTCCTAACATCACATTATCTGACTTTTTCCGCTTGACTCATACCTATACTAGATATTGCAAATAAGGGAAACCATGGGACCTATGTTTCTTTGGGCCTGGCTTACTTCACTTAATATAATTTTTTCCAAGCCTTTCCATTTCCTAACAAATGGGGAAATGTCATTCTTTCTGATGGAGGCATAGAATTCCATTGTGTATATATACCACATCTTCTTGATCCATTCATCTACTGAGGGGCATCTGGGTTGGTTCCATGTCTTAGCTATGGTAAATAATGCTGCAATAAACATAGTTGTGCTGGTAGCTTTAGTGTGGCCTTGTTTGTGATCATTTGGGTAAATGCCCAAAAGTGGGATTGCTGGGTCATTGGGGAGCTCTATGTGGAGTCTTTTGAGGAACCTCCATACTGCTTTCCAAAGTGGTTGAACAAGTTTACATTCCCACCAACAATGAAGTAAGGTTCCTTTCTGTCCACATCCCCTCCAGCATCTGTTGTTGTTAGAGTTCTTGATTTTTGCTGTTCTAACTGGAGTGAGGTGATATCTCAATGTTGTTTTGATTTGCATTTCTTTTATGGCTAGGGATGTTGAACATTTCTTCATGTGTCTATTGGCCATCCTTCTTTCTTCTTCAGAGAAGCTTCTCTTTAAGTCTTTCGCCCACTTACTTATTGGGCAGTTGTTTCTTTGAGGATTTGTTGTTGGGTGGTTTAATTTTTTGAGTTCCAAGTATATTTTAGATATGAGACCCTTGTCCGTTGTATGGCTAGTAAAGATCTTCTCCCAGTCCGTGGGCTTTCTATTGATCTTGCTAGCTATGTCATTTGCCCTGCAGAAGCTCTGCAACCTTATACAATCCCATTTGTCCAGCCTTTCTTTGATTTGTTGTGTTTCCGGGTCTCTATTCAGAAAATTTCGGCTTGAGCCAAGGAGACCCAGGGTTTCTCCTATTCCATCCTGTAATGTTTTCAGAGTGTCTGCTTTGAGTTCAAGGTCTTTGATCCATTTGGAGTTGATTCTGGTGCAGGGTGATATATAAGGATCTAGCTTTAGTTTTCTACATGTCCATTCACTTATTTATAACTCCAAATTTATTTCCTCCGTCCAGACCTTTCTCTGACCCTTAGACTTGTATATCCATGCATATTCAAGCTCTGCTGCATTTGCTCACCCTTCTCTCCATTTGTGCCCTCCCTATTGCCCTCCTCCCCCAAACATTTTTGTGAGGGGCAGTTTCTTTTGCTGTTTGTTTGGTGTGGAGGAAGAGGTTTGAGGAAGCTGGGGTTTTTTTTTGGACAACCAAGTGGAGCAAACAGATGTGAGCTCACAGTGGTGGCTTATATCTGTAATCCTAGCTTCTCCAGAGGCTGAACTCTTAGGATCGTGGTTCAAAGTCAGCCTTGGCAGGAAAAGTTTATGACTTATTGCCAATTAACAACCCAAAAAGCTGGAAGTAGAGAGGTGGCTCAGGTGGTAGAGCTCTAGCCTTGAGCACAAAAGCTAAAGGATAGTGCCTAGACCCTGAGTTCAAGCCCCAGGAATGGCAAAAAAAAAAAAAAAAAAGGAATTATTTGTTAGAATACATATTCCACATTCACCATTATGTCTTTAGTGTGCAGTACAGTGCTTGATATGCAACAGAGGATTTGTGACTATTGGTTATATTAGTATTTCCTGGAGAACTGAAATCACTTCTAATTTTGATTAAAAAAATTTCTGAGAACTGATGTGCTTTCTAAACTCTAGTTCAGTGTCTTTCAATTTTTTTTTTTTTTGGGTCCAGTTGTGGGGCCTGAACTCTGGGCCTGGGCACTGTCCCTCAGCTCTTCAGCTCAAGGCTAGTGCTCTACCACTTGAGCCACAGCGCCACTTCCGGCTTTTTTCTTTTTGCTTATGTGGTGCTGAGGAATCGAACCCAGGGTCTCATGCATGCAAGGCAAGCGCTCTACCACTGAGCCACCTTCCCAGCCCCAGTGTCTTTCAATTCTTTACTTCATGAGAACCATGAGAAGAGGTGGGCTGCTGGCCGCTACCCCCAGTTTCTGATCCAGTGGGTCAAGACTGCAGTAGAAAATTATTATTGAAGTATTATTATTACTATTATTACACATGCACATGAGCCAGTTCTGGGGTTTGAAATCAGGGCCTGGGCACTATTCCTATTCTTTTTTTTGCTTAAGGCCAAGTCACTGCTCTACTTCTGGCCTTATTTGTAGATAAGCGCCTCAGATGAGAGTCTCATGGACTTTCTACAGCCTCCTGAGTAGCTAGGATTAGATGTGAGCCAGTGGTACCCAGTGTGAATTATTATTCTTGACAAGTTCCTAAATGTTGTTGGTGATACTATTTCTGGATCCACACTTTGAGAAAAGCTGTCCTAAACTGACCTCTATCTTGTTGAAATCACTGTCATTATTAGACAAGCTACAGATTGAACTGCTTGGTTTGGCCCTTGGTAGGTGCCAAGTAACCCTGCTTAATTGGTTCAGTCTTTAATTTCCTCTCTTTCTCATGGCTTCACCCTTGTGAGTCCAATATTGAAGTTTAGAGGAATGAGTCATAGTTTAATAAAGACGCATTTCATAGATACCAGGTTTGTCTTTGCCTTGGAAGCTAGACTTAGCTGACTTGTTTTTTCAATGCAGTTTCCTCATCTGCAAAATAAGAACCCAAACTGTACTTATCTGATGGGACTGTTGTAGAGATAAAAAAATAAGTATAGGGCTGGGAAGGTGGCTCAGTGGTAGAGCGCTTGCCTTGCATGCCTGAGGCCCTGGGTTTGATTCCTCAGCACCACATAAGCAAAAAGAAAAAAGCTGGAAGTGGCGCTGTGGCTCAAGTGGTAGAGTGCTAGCTTTGAGCTGAATTGCTGAGGGACAGCGCCCAGGCCCAGAGTTCAGGCACCAAGACCAGACCCAAAAAAATAATAATAAGTATAGGGCTGGGATGTAGCTCAGTGGCAAAGCATTTGCCTAGCAAGTACAACGTCCTAGGTTTGATCCCCAGTACCAAAAAAGAAAAGACAAAAAAATACAGTTAAAAAAAATAAGTATAAAGCTTCTCACTCAAGCTGGGTGCCAGTGGTTCACACCTGTAATCCTAGCTACTCAGGAGCCTGAGATCTGAGAATTGTGGTTCGAAGCCAGCTGAGCCAAGAAAGTCTCCTGGAGACTTTTTTTTTTTTTTTTTTTGGGTCCGGTCATGGGGCCTGAACTCTGGGCCTGGGCGCTGTCCCTCAGCTCTTCAGCTCAAGGCTAGCGCTCTACCACTTGAGCCACAGCGCCACTTCCGGCTTTTTTCTTTTTGCTTATGTGGTGCTAAGGAATCGAACCCAGGGCCTCTGGCATGCAAGGCATGTGCTCTACCACTAAGCCACCTTCCCAGCCCATCCTGGAGACTCTTATCTCCAGTCAACCCACTCAAAAACCAGAAGTGGTGCTGTGGCTCAAGTGGGAGAGCACTATCCTTGAGCACAAAGAGGCTCAGGGACAGTGTCCAGGCCCTGATTTCAAGTTTCACAACTGACAAAAACAAACAAGAAACCCTTCTCACTCAAATCCAACGCCTGTGGGAAGAGACATCTCTACTAATTGATCTTTCCTTAGTCTCCACATTTCTTTCAAGCATACTTCCTGTTAAAAATCCTGTTATTTGTTGCCCTGACTTTCGCTATCACACTATAAGCTCTTGATAGGGCATGCTAGCCTTGAGAAAAAATAAAACAAAACAGCTAAGGGGACAGTGTCCAGGCCCTGAGCCCCAATACTGGCATGCACACACACACACACACCACCACCACCACCACCACCACCACCAACAACAACAACAAGAACAACAAATAACATTGTTGTGCACATTTTACAATTTGATTACAAACACTCACTGGAGGAATTTCTCTAGGTATTCTGTATTCAAAAACATATACTCTCGGGGCTGGGAAGGTGGCTCAGTGGTAGAGCACTTGCCTTGCATGCATGAGGCCCTGGGTTCGATTCCTCAGCACCACATAAGCAGAAAAAGCTAGAAATGGTGCTGTGGCTCAAGTGGTAGAGCACTAGCCTTGAGCTGAAGACCTGAGGGACAGTGCCCAGGCCGAGTTCAGGCACCATGACTGGCAAAAAAACAAAAAAAATATACTCTCTTCTGAAAAGCTTATTTTAATCTTCAGATGCCAAAAAGCTGGGGATTGTGTCTCCCTCTTTTCTTTACTTCTAAAAGAGCCAAACAAAGGATGTGCTCCTATAAGAGTACCTATAAACTAGTCTTTACTAATTTCTGTCCTTTTTTTCCCCTCACTCTATTTCCTTTATTCTTTTATATTGTATCCCTATGGAAAGAAGAGGAGACAAATAACTAAACTGAGCATTATCTTGTCCTGTCTCTCCAGGAGCTCCAAATTCTGAGAGATTCTGTAGATATGAGCCACTGCAGATTTTGTTGCTAAGCATGGACATGCTAGACCAGGAATAATTCTCCTTTATCTAGAACCATTCCTCTGAAATAAAGTCAAAGGACTTGCCAGTAGTAGCCTGGCAGAATATTTTACTTCAATTATCAATTGTGGCATCTATTTTTCTCCCTTCCTTTCCTACCTCCCCCTCTTCCTCTTTAAGATTTCCCAGAACCTGTACTTGAATAGAATTCTGGAAATAATGGCTACAAGCACAAGCTGATACACCCTTTGAGGATGGCATTCTGATTTCTAACTCTTCTAGGAAGAAATCGTTCCTGGCTTTATTCCCAGATCATTTTCTGTCTCCATCAAAGTATGAAGTTACTGTATTTTGAAAATCTGTGGTCTCCAAACTGGTTGATCACTACTTAATGGCACATCTTAGTGAGCTCTGTAACTGTCAAAGGATTTGTCTCTGTGTCCTGCAAATCATGATTTCAAAAAGGCTTCTAGTTGTTTAATCCAATTGATCAATAATCCTGTGATGTCTAAAAAATAAAAAAAAATACTGTGATGTCTGACTTACTAGGAAGAGATACAAAAAAGCCATTGTATGTATTTGATGGATGATAACACACACACACACTTTATTTTTTGTCGGTTGTGCGGCTTGAACTCAGGGTCTGGGCAGTGTCCCTGAATTCTTTTGCTCAAATGCTAGCGCTCTACTACTTACTTCCCGTTTTCTGGTGGTTAATTAGTGGTAAGAGTCTCAGGGACTTCCCTGCCGGGGCTGGCTTTGAATGGCAATGCTCAGCTCTCAGCCTCCTGAGTAGTTAGCATTACAGGCATGAGCCACCAGTGCTCAGCTGCAATCGGCTATTCTCAGTCTGCTCACTTCCCTTTTTGGAGCACAAGCTCATGGTTATTCGGATTCTCTCCGCGACCCCGGACTTTCACAGGCTCTGACAGGTCCTCAGAGGAACAACAACTGCGTTTCATTTGTGGTAGAAAGAGACTCCCTGGCAGGTGCTGCGGCTGGGCTCACTGCGCAGGCGCTCAGCGGGACTTGAAACTCAACGATCCTCCGCGGCACCGCCCCTCTGCCGCCGGCCGCTAGGATTGGACGAGGGCTGAACTCGGTTGGCCAATGGCGAGGCGGCGCGCAGGGTCCCGGAAGTGGCGGCGCGGTGGGGCCGGGGTGGTCCCGGCTTCCGCGCCTGGCAGGGGGCGGCGGCAGGGTCTTGTCTGGCTTCGGTGGCGCCATGAGCTCCTTCCAGGGGCAGATGGCCGAGTATCCCACCATCTCCATAGACCGCTTCGACAGGGAGAACCTGAGAGCCCGTGCCTACTTCCTGTCCCACTGTCACAAAGGTGAGTCCTCCGCGCCCCCAGTCTGGGGCTGCCGGGGTCAGAGGTCGGTGCCGCCTTGCAGAACTGTGATCAGGGGCTGCTATTGCATTTTTGTTTTATTGTCTTACTTTTGTGTTGGTTCTGGGGCTTGAACTCAGCGCCTCACACTCTTCTTTGGCTTCTGTGCTGAAAGCTGCCTCTGCCACTTGAGCCCCTGTTGGGTTCTTCTGGTCGCTCTGCTAGTAGAGATGGAGATTTTTGAGGTTGACTGAGCTCTTCTCCTGTACTCCTCCACTTCTCTTGACCCTGTGTAAGAAAAACAGATTCCAGGTTAACCAGTTACACCCTCAAACGTTAGTTAGCAAGCACCCTGCCTCCTCCATAGACACAGCCAAACAACCTCCTCGGCTTGACAAATACCAGCTACTGTTCATTTAGCTATCATCACTTACAGAGCTCGGGCCTGCTTTGAACTGGCCATCCTCCTGCCTCTGCCTGCCCAGGCATGCACCGCTACTGTTGGCTTCCCTCACTTTTCAGAAGTTCTGTCCACCTCCAACAGAAGACCGGTGGTGCTAGTCGTAGTTTGTTGTTAGCATTTGTTAGAATGACTCATAAATCACCAATTCTACCAACAAAAGCAGTTTTATTCACAGTGCTAATTAGCACAACCATTAGCACTGATGAGAAATCAAGATAAACTGGAATGCTCCAGTGGCAGCCTCTTCCAGTGCTACCTTCCACAACAGCTTGAGAAGGAAGGTCTGAACTCTACTGTAGAAGAGTGAAGCCGACTCCCTCTCTCTCTCTCTCTCTCTCTCTCTCTCTTTCTCTCTCTCTCTCTCTCTCTCACACACACACACACACACACACACACACACACACCCCAACACTACTTATACTTACCTAGTAAGCTGGAGGCTTTAAGTTAAATCCCAGGACTGGAGGACAGGAGGGGAGAAGAGGGCCGGGAGGAGAAGAGAAAAGAAGAAAGAGAAGAAAAATAGAGGCAAAATAGTACTGTGACCAGTTGAGGTCTGTGATTTTTCAGAATAATATTTGTGGTTTGGTTTTATTGAGAAACTACTGCTGGATGAGGATGCCTTGGTTTTTATGGTTTTGGGTTGAGTCTAGAATTCAAAGTGTGATAGCTGTTAAGAAGAAAATTCCTTAGTCCTGAGCCTCAGATTCCCTTAGGACCAATTGGGAAGGGGATTAGGGTGAGGGAGGATCCATGATGCAAAGCTATAGGGTGCCACCTACTGAGTTAGTTCAGAAACATGGAGTACAATCTTGATTCACCTTCCTTTTTTTTTTTTTTCCTTTTTTTTTTCTCTGTGACACAGCTTCTTCGGAAATGGATTCCTGGTTGGGTTAATGTTGCTGACTTCTTGGTTTTCACTGGGTACAGGAAGCCCCAATTATGTATTCCTTCAGTGGTGGTGGTAATTAAGAGATCAGACATGGTTTGATTTCGTTCCACAATTTAGAAGTGTTTGGTTGTCTAGGTCTTTACAAGCCAAGGATTTGGAAAGTATAATAATACATACTTTGTATAGAGTATTGCTTAAGGGTTGGCTTTTTCATTTGTCTCTGTGGATTGGAGGGTTGAGGCTCAAGTCTACGTGACTGTGACATCCCACCTTTGAGTCCTGAAGTCACTGGAATGATTTCCTAGCAGAATCCCTGGAAGCAAGCTTGGAAGTCTAGGTGAACTAACTTTGTGGTGGAAACTGAGCGAGGCCCAGGGTGTTGTGAGAAGACAGTGAAGAGAAGGACTCTCAGTTCTCCACACATGAAATTTCAGTTCCTTCTTCTACCAAAAACTATTTCTGTTTCAGTGCTTGGAATCAAACACAGGGCCTCAAGTATTTCTAGGCAAGTGCCCTACCCTCAACTATACCTCGACATTTTTTTTTTCTGTTTCTTTTTTTTTTTTGGTGCTGATCCTAGGGCTAGAACTCAGAGCCTGAGTGCTGTCTCTAAGCTCTTTTGCTCAAGGCTAGTACTCTACCACGTGAGCCACAGCTCCACTTCTGGCTTTTTGGTAGTCTCATGGACTTTCTTGCCTGGGCTGGCTTTGAACTGTGATCGTCAGATCTCAGCCTCCTAAGTAGCTAGGACTTTTCAGTTTGATTGGTCTCACTGTGTAAACCAAGCTAACTTCAAGCTGATCTTCTAGGCTGTCTGGTGCCTGTCTGGGCTAAATTGCCTTCTTTTCTTTTTTTAAAAATAGCAATAGTCTTGTTTAATCATAGAGCACCAATAGATATTAGATAGGTACATGGAAATTTCTGATTAGGAACCACATCTCTTGCATAATTCTAAGGTTACTTGGAATCCTTTAAGGTTTTTTTTTTTTAAGAGGGAAAACATACATTTGAGATGTGATTATTTAATTTCAATGTAGTAGTTCAAGGTTGGACAGTGTTTAGTGATTCCCGTCCTTTTACCCAAAGGATTCATCAGCCAGGTGCTGGTGGCTTATGCCTGTAATCCTAGCTACTCAGGAGGCTGAGATCTGAGGATTACAGTTCAAACCCAGCCCAAGCAAGGAAGTCTGTGAGGCTTTTTTTTTTTTTGTCTGTCGTGGGCCTTGAACTCTGGGCCTGAGCGCTGTCTCTCAGCTCTTCAGCTCAAGGCTAGCACTCTACCACTTGAGCTAGATTCTTACCACTAAAAAACTGGAAGTTGAGCTGTGGCTCAAAGTGGTAGAGCACTAACTAGCCTTAAGCAAAAAAAGCTCAGGAACAGCTCCCAGGCCTTGAGTTCAAACCCCAGTGCTTCACAACAACAACCAAAAAGGGTTTGTCATCTAGAGAAGAAAGAGCCAGTGGTCAGTGGAGAGGAAGGTTCTGTATTTTCTCTCACTAGGAACTTTAAGATGGCAGTTCCAGTGGCTTAGGCCAAGGAATCCTCTGATAAAGAACATGTTTATGATTCCTATTCTTTTGCTTGTAGATCACATGAAAGGATTAAGAGCCCCTACCTTGAAAAGAAGGTTGGAATGCAGGTAATAAGATACTACTGCTGCTGCTGCTGCTGCTGCTGTGTGTGGGTAATAATTGAGAGAAAATATCAGAATATCTAGACAACAAAGTACATGCATCATAAGGGACAATGCAATGCGATGGAAGTTTACCACCTGAGCTTATATCCAGATGGGAGAACTTGAACCAGTACCCGAATTCCAGGCCCTCTGCCACCTCTCAGTCAACCTTCCTAAAAGATAACTTAAAAAAAAAAAAAAAAAGATAACTTCTATTTAGGCTTTGTACCATGGGTTAGCTTCGATTGCTTTTGAACTTTCTTTTTTTTTGGTCAGTTGTGGGGCTTGAACTCTGGCCTTGAGTACTGTCCCTGCACTCTTCAGCTCAAGGCCAAAGCTCTACCAGTTGAGCCACAGCACTACTTCTGGTTTTCTAGTGGTTTATTGGAGATAAAGAGTCTCAGGGGCTTTCTTGCCGGGGCTGGCTTTGAACAACGATCCTCAGATCTCAGCCTCCTGAGAACTAGGATTACAGGTGTGGTGAGCCACCAGCACCCAGCTGCTTTTGAACTTCTGTGAATAGAATCATACCCAATAGACTCTTTGTTTTTGCAGTACTAGGATTTGAAGTTAGGGCCTTGTGCTTGCTAGACAGGTACTCTCCCACTTGAGCCACACTCCAGTATTATCATATTTACTTTCTTCTATATAACTTTTATTTTCATGTGGTTCTTCCATACTAGGGCTGAAGCAACAACTCATTTGTTTTCATTTTATAGGTGTGTGTGTGTGTGTGTGTGTGTGTGTGTGTGTGTGTGTGTGTGTGTGTGTGTGTGTATGTATGTGTGTGTTTGGAGAGACAGAGGGAGACAGAGAGAGAGAGAGAGAAGAGAGAGGATGGTGTTCCATTATCAAGAATTCTATGTACCATTGTTTTATTTTCTTTCTTTTTTGGGGGGCAGGGAAGAAGTTTAAGCTCAGGACTCTAAGCCTGCTAGACAGGTGTTCTAGGGTGTCGCGCCTCAACCCTTTTTATGTTCTTGTTATTTTTCAAATAAGGTCTTTCTTGTGTTTGCCTAAGACAGTCTTCTGACTTATGCTTTCTGGTGCAGCTGGAACTAATAGCACGCACCTCCACACCTGGCTTGTTGAAATGGGGTTTCATTTACTTTTTTGTTCAGACTCCTCCCAATGTCTGCCTCCTGAGTATTTGTCATTGAATATTTTCTTAAACCTGAATGATTAGATTCTCTTCCTGAAGTTGTTGCCTCAATCTAAATTCCAAATTCTCAAGTATTATAGCCTGGAGAGCTAGCTTCAACTGAAGTTCATGCAATGCTTCTACCATATTTTGTGATTTAGGCACTTTCAAAGATATGCTCAGATTTAAGATGAGGTAGCTTCCTTTCCACTCAAAGAAGGATCTGGTTTTTGTTTAGTTTTGTTGTAGTGGGATTTGAACTCAGTGCCTTGGGCTTGCCAAACAGGCACTTAACTAACCACTTGAGCCATGCCTTCAGTCCAAGCCTGTGCTTTTGAGGGACATTTCAGTTCTAGACCATAACAGATATGTTGGGACTTCAGCTTAACGCTTTCTGTGCTAGCAATTTCTCAGTTATTAGAGAAAACCAATGTAAAGAAATAGATTTTGGAGTCCCCAAGGTGGCTCATTTTGGATCAAACTTAATTTTTTTGTCTTTTCCTTTCAGCTTGAAGGTTTTCTTGTACTGTTCTCCTGTTACCAAGGAGTTGCTGTTAACTAGCCCAAGATACAGATTCTGGGAGAAGCGAATAGTAAGTTTTGCTGTTTTGAATACTGTTAATTCTTGGGGAAGTAGGGGAGAAGTTTTAAGGGTAGATTGAAGAAAGCATTGGAATGATTCACAACGCAACTCTTTACCCACTACAGTGACCAAGTTAATTGAACAATTTAAGGGAGACATTTAGTCTTTTGTCACTCCACAGTTTAGGGAAAGTCAGCATTTAGATGTTGTTAATTTGTTTTTCTTCAAAAGTTTAACCTAGATCTTTTGCTTTGTTTATTTAGTCTTAAGGACCCTACATGTATTCTAATATTTTACAATATAGAACATCATTAGTATAATTGCTCAGTCTGTTTATTCAGCTCATGAGCTAAATCAGGAAAAATAAACATTTTATAGGTTAGTAATAAGAAAGGCATAAAAATGGCAGAATAAGAAAAGTAGAATGAAGCTAGGTGTGGTAGCACACACATGTAATCATGGGACACTGAGGCAGGAGGATTAAGAGCTTGCAGGCCAACCTGATCTGCATAGTAAGACTGTCTGAAAAAAAAATACAGAAGGAAGAAAAAGAGAAAAGAAAAAAATAGAACTTTTTTTTTTCCTGATCCTAAGGTTTGACCTTAGGGCTTCGGTTCTGTCCTTGAGCTTTCTCTCCCCCCCACAACCCCAGGCTAGCAGTATGCCACTTAAGCCACATCTCTGCTTGTGACTTTCGGGTGATTGACTGAAGATAACAGTCTCAAGGATGTTCCTGCCAAACTGGCTTTGAATCACAATCCTCAGATTTTAGCCTCCTGAGTAGCTAGGATTACAAGCTTGAGTCACTGTGGGTCCTTGGCTCAGAGTAGATAACTTTTTTTTCTTGTTAGAATTTACTTTATTGTTATTATAGAAGTGATATACAGAGAAGTCATTCCCTCCCGCCCATCTCCACCCACAAGTTCTATAGTTCACTTTCATCAATGTCCTGTGCACTCCACTGCTGTACTTTTTCACCTTCCTCCCACCTTCCCACAGATTTGCATGTGAATACACCATATATAAGGTAAAGAATTCAGTGTCATCAGAAAAAGAAAAGAACAAATAAAAAAAAGTCTTTTGTCAGAATAGATCACTTTTAATCTAGCAGAATGAAATAGAAAATGCATATATAGACAAGATTGTGCAGTTGAGTTGTTATTATAAATATGTGACATTCATTATTATAAAATCTGTAATAGTCATTATTATGAATATGAGCAGATATAATACAAATCTTGATCAAGAGATGAGCTCTCAGCTGAGTTTTAATAAAATAAGAAAGATCTATTACATTTTTTTATTTATTTGATTATTTATGTGCTATGTACTGCTGGTCTTGGGGCTTGACCTCAGGGCCTAGAGGCTATGTTCCTGAACTTACTGTGCTCAAGGATAGCCTTCTACCACTTGAGCCATTCTATTTCTAGTTTGTTTGTTTTGTTTTGATAGTTAATGGGAGATAAGAGTTTTACAGACTTTCCTGCCTGGGCTGACATCAGACTTTGATCTTTACATCTCTTATACACAAGAGCTACCACCATTAATCTACAAAAGACACAGATAAAACACAAGCATGAATAAAGATTCAAATAGAATGAAAAGGAAGGAAATATGCCAAGCAGTATTTCAAAACATCTGAGTGATAATTTTTATATCTTAGGTAACTAGAGCTGAAGGGCAAAATCAGGCGTTTGAAAGGTCAGGACTGTGGGGTTTGTTTTTGCAATTTACTGTAATTTCAGATCAGAACAATGTGACTATAGATGCAGTTGATAAAATGGTCTCATACAGTGAAAACTTATCAACACCTGCTGTGCCTCAGGCTTCTTCAGAGAAGGAGGGCCCCGTGTGGGTAGGGTTTAAGGAACTCTGTGAACTGTCAGAGAGTACACAGCTGTCATGGAGAGTGATTGATGTCAGACTGTTGAAAACTTTCAAGTTCCACCTCTCCTCTGCTGCCCCACAGTTGGGCAAGCTGATATGTGTGTAAATCCCTACACATGCATGTATACGCATGTGCATATGCAAACACACATGTATATATACACATCAATGTGAAGTTCAAACAAAGCCAACCCAGGCCAACCCCTTTGCCACAATAAAAACTTACTCTCAGCTGGGTGCTGGTAGCTCATGCTTGTCATCCTAGCTACTCAGGAGGGTGAGATTTGAGGATTACAATTTGAAACAGCATGGACAGACAAATCCATGAGACTCTTCTCTACAGTTTAGCAGAAAAAAAGTGAAAAGTAGAGCTGTGGCTCAAGTAGTAGTATGCCAACCTTGAACAAAAAAAGGAAGCAAGGCTTTGGGTTTCAGCCCTAGTATTGGTTTGTGTGTGCATGTACACACACAAATGTCCACGTCGAAGATATAAGACATTTAATCCATATTGCTAGATCACCTTGGTTTGCTTGTTTTTATCTTTTTTGCCAGTCCTGGGGTTTGAACTCAGGGCCTGAGCACAGTCCCTGAGCTTCTTTTTGCTCAAGTCTAGCACTCTACCACTTGAGCCACAGAACTACTTCAGCTTTTATTGTTTATGTGGTACTGAAGAATTGAACCCAGGGCCTTGTGCATGCTAGGCAAGCACTCTACTACTAAGCCACATTCCTAGCCAGATCACCTTAATGTTATAAATCTGCTCTCCAAGAATCATAGGGGCTGGGAATGTGGCTGAGAGGTAGGGTGCTCACCTAGCATGCACAAGGCCCTGGGTTCAATTCTTCAGTACCACATAAACAGAAAAACTTGTGGCTCAAGTGGTAGAATGTTAGTCTTGAGCAAAAGAAGCTCAAGGACAGTGCCCAGGCCCTGAGTTAAAGCCCCAGGACTGGCAAAAAAAAAAAAAAAAAAGAAGAAAAAACCATCATAGCAGTTACAGTGATAGATTAAAAAAGAATTGGCTCAGCAGTTTTAGTAAACTTTGGCCAACAGTCAAAAACCTGGCAAGCAAGCACACAGGACAGGCTACTCCCTATTTATCCCTAAGGAACCCGTAGCAGGCCCCGCCCTCTGCTTAGATTGCTTGGTGATTGGCTAGTTTGAATAGGGTAAAATGTATTTACATAAGGTGATTTTGAAATAAGATTAACAGTAAACAAGTAATCTCAAAATATCCCCCCCCCTCACCCTCTGCTAATTCTTGTACTATCTAAGATGTGTCTTAATTCCATCTTGAAAAGAAACAAGTTTAAGACAAAAACCTTACATTTCAAAAATCCTTCCTTATCCCAAAGCAGTTCTTTTCCTTAACAAGAGCCTAGCCACCAGGCCAAAGCAGGAACTTTTAAGCAACTTTTAAGAAAAGACAGTGTTTCTTATGCTTAATACAGGTTTTTGTTTTTTTGTTTTTGTTTTGTTTTGTTTTTTGGTTGTGGGGCCTGACCTCTGGGCCTGGGCGCTGTCCCTCAGCTCTTCAGCTCAAGGCTAGTGCTCTACCACTTGAGCCACTTCTGGCTTTTTCTGCTTATGTGGTGTTGAGGAATTGAACCCAGGGTCTCATGCATGTGAGGCGAGCACTCTACCACTGAGCCACCTTCCCAGCCCCAGTACTGGTATTTTTGCTTTATCATGTTTCGAACATAATGAAGTCAAATTGCTCTGTGTGGAATCTATGTAACTTCTTCCCTTAGTTCTCTCTAGTCTGCAAAGCATGAAGAACTGATAGCATGCTTCATCTCGTATTTCAACAGGTATCAATTGAAATTGAAACTCCTACCCAGGTATCTTTGGTGGATGAAGCCACAGGCGAGGTAACTATGAATTGTTTTTGGATTTTCTTCTTACTGCAACAATGATAGAATTGCTCTTTCTTTTTGACTTTGAATGCTCATTTAACCGTCCATTAAAATTATTAAACTTTCTGGGGAAAAAAAGCAACCAAGACATTTGTGATTGTTTTAGACCCTGTGAGCTGCTATCACAAATCTGCGGTAGGCTGGGGCGTCTTGCATAATTCTGCTTTACAGAAGGCTGCTATGCACTGTGTTGTCCTGTAAGAGAGGGGCAGAAAGCTCCCCTTTAAAGGGCAGGTCCCCACATGCACCTCCATGTTTACTGCAGCACTGTTCACAATAGCTAGGATATGGAAACAACCCAGATGCCCCACCACAGATGAATGGATCCAAAAATTGTGGTATCTATACACAATGGCATATTATGCAGTCATTAAAAATGACAAAATAATGGCATTTGCAGGGAAATGGATGGAGCTAGAAGAAATCATGTTGAGCGAGGTAAGCCAAGAGCAAAGAGACAAAGGGTACATGATCTCCCTGATAAGCGGATGTTAAATCCAAAATGTTAGGTGATACAACAAAATTAACAGGACTTAAGAAACAAAGAACTTCCACTCATCTGCTCGAACCACTACTACATAACCCCATGCTGCTGATCACATGTATGGTGTATATGTGTACACCGTTATATGTTATAGACCGTGATAGACAATTTGCTCCAGGAAAGTTAGAATGAACTTGTGACTTTAAATGAGCATCATTATTCCACAATACTGTGAAATTTGGGAAATTATATAATCACTTAATCACAATAAAAAAAAAAAAAAACACCAGAAAACTAGAAGTGGCGCTATGGCTCAAGTGGTAGAGCATGAGCCTTGAGCTGAATTGTTCAGGGACAGCTCCCAGGCCTAGAGCTCAAGCCCCACGACTGACCAAAAAAAAATGAGAGATCTTTCATGCGATTGTTTCTAACAATATTTATAAGATTATGTCTTTGTTGCCTTGTATGTCCCTCCCCCATGGTACAACCCCTGCTTTCACTATATATGATGTTGGCATATGTGGAGGGGAAGGGAAAAAACAAATTGTTAAAACAGGGATACAGGAGGACCCATTGCAACAATGAGATGTACAAGTCGTTATGTCAAAAACGAACTTTACAACTTTGGTGGGGGGGGGATGGGAGGGGAAGGGGAGGTTATAAAGGGACTGGAAGGGGAAACAAAGGAGGAGGCTACAATGCTTGATAAGAAATGTGCTCATTATCTTACCTATGTAGTTGTAACTCCTCTGTACAGCATGTTCACAATAAAAATAAATTAAAATAAAAATAAAGGGCAGGTCCCCAGTTCAAGCCCCACAATTGACAAAAATAAATTAAAAAATAAAGTAAAATAAAATAAAGGGCAGTGACCCTATCGGGGAGGTCCTCCTTTCAGAACTGAGCCCCTCCCTCTGAACAGCCAGGTAAAATCACTTTGGGAGCTAAGAAAAATTCACCCTATACATTCATTCAGTCCATAAAAGTACTTACTGCCCACATTGAAAGATTTGAGCATGACATTATTATTATTATTTGTTTTACCAGTTCACAATGGGAACTCTAGTTATTATGTGATATAATGGGCACATTTATTACCTTTTTTCATATATATTTTTTATTGTAAAAATACTATACAGAGGGGTTACAGTTACATGAGTAGGGTAACGAGTACATTTCCTATCAAGCATTGTTACCTCCTCCTTTCATTTATTACATTTTGTTACAATTTTTAGGATGTGAAATAATGGTTAATATTTTTACTTGTTTTTTTTTTGGGGGGGGGGTCTGGTCGTGGGGCTTGAACTCTGGGCCTGGGCGCTGTCCCTCTGCTCTTCAGCTCAAGGCTAGCACTCTACCACTCAAGCCACAGCGCCACTTCCGGCTTTTTTCTTTTTGCTTATGTGGTGCTGAGGAACCGAACCCAGGGCCTCAGGCATGCAAGGCAAGCGCTCTACCACTGAGCCACCTTCCCAGCCCAATGGTTAATATTTTTAAAGTGAATTTATTTCTCTTTGTTTTGTTTTGTCGGCCATGGGCTTGAACTCTAGGCCCGGTCGCTGTCCCTGACCTCTTCAGCTCAAGGTGAGTGCTCAACCACTTGAGCCACAGCGCCACATCTGTTTTTCTGGTGGTTAATTGAAGATAAGAGTCTCATGGACTTTCCTGCCCAGGCTGGCTTTAAACCGTGGTCCTCAGATCTCAGCCTCCTGAGTAGCTAGTGCCACCAGTGCCCAGCTCATTGTAACTTCTTTTTTTTTTTTTGGGTCCAGTTGTGGGGCCTGAACTCTGGGCCTGGGCGCTGTCCCTCAGCTCTTCAGCTCAAGGCTAGCGCTCTACTACTTGAGCCACAGTGCCACTTCCGGCTTTTTTCTTTTTGCTTATGTGGTGCTGAGGAATCGAACCCAGGGCCTCATGCATGCAAGGCAAGCGCTCTACCACTGACCCCCTTCCCAGCCCTCATTGTAACTTTTTATTGAGTCATTTTCTTTTTACTTTCTTTTTTTGTGCCAGTCCTGGGGTTTGAACTCAGGGCCTGGGTACTGTCCTTGAGCTTTTTTGCTCAAGGCTAGTACTCTACCACTTGAGCCATGCTCCACTGTTGCTTTTTAGTGGTTAATTGTAGAGAAGAGTCCTATAGACTTTCCTGCCTGGGCTGACTTCTAATTTTGATCCTCAGATCTCAGCTTCCTGAGTAGCTAGGATTACAGGCGGTAAGCCACTGAGCACCTGGCTCAGACCACATTTTGTTTATCCATTCATTCATTGCTTGACCCACATTAAGATATATTATTGAGAGTTATCTGCTTTATTTATGTAAGTTTTGGTGATTACTTCAGTTGTTATGTTTTTCTTTTCAGACGGAGGAGATTGTTGTGACTCTCTTACCAGCAGGTCACTGCCCAGGATCAGTTATGTAAGTGGGGCTCTCTACTTTGTTTCTTTACTATAGATAAACATGTATTTTATTTGTAGAAATCATGTTTTAGGATCTGAAAGATTGCTATGGGTAGGGAGATTTGCCCATTTTCCTGGCCAAGTTCAATCTCTAAATTGAACTTGGGAACCTTGGTGAAGGTTGAATTTGAAATGTGGCTTTCTGCTTGGTGGCAGTCTTCAGTAGTTACTTCTCCAGTTATTTTGCTCAGTCTTAGCACCTGGAGCTTTCTCTTCAAGAACGAGATCCCCAGGTTTAATTTTGAGGGGAAAGTTAACTACAGGACACACTAACTACATGTCAGTAGTATCTGCATTGTTACTCCTATCTCCGTGTGTGTGTGTTTGTGTGTGTGTGTGTGTGAGAGAGTGATATACTGTTTTTTATAAAGGATGTGTGTAGTAGGAAGCACTTTCCGTGGATTTGGCAGGTAGAGTATGAGGACAGTAGACCTTGTCATCAGCCATCTATGGTTCCAAGAATAGTACCAGTGAGGAAACACCCGCTCATGCTTGGGTTGCAGAGCTCAGTGGCGTACTACGCATGCGTGATTCATTTTCTCCCTCAGTGACCCAAGTTCCGCTAAAGACATGCCACGGAGCTCAGAAATTCCACTTTATCGCTTCATTTAATCGCATGCCCTTTCATCGTGTTTTTTGGGGGTGGGGATGGGGTGCTGGTTGGTGTTTGGAAGGTAGATCTTCACACAGTTAAGGGCAGGGAAACACTGAGCAGATCACACAGAAGTTTAATTAGGCCATCGCCCAGGGAACAGGAGCATCCTGCATCCGCGCAGCCGCCTCGCCCACCTGCGGGACTTAAAAATCACTGCTTTTCCCTCCTAGCTGGGGGCTGGATGTAAATAATAAACATCTGAAGTATGTGTAGGGTCCTGTGCCTAATCACATTGACTCAAGCGTGGTGTATGCGGAGAGCACTGCTGTGGTACAACTCCTTTGAATGAAGAACTCATCATCTAACAAAATGAATACCTGGAGGCTGAAGTGTGGGGGGTGTGTGTGTGTGAGTGTGAGTGTGTGTGTGTGGGGTGAGATCAAGAGGAGGGGGCAGATGAACGGAGAGAGGAAGGGTGTGCGAAGGCAGTCATAATACTCATTGTATAGATGTGAAAATGGGACCAGGGAACATGAGGGCAGGGATGGATGGGTTTGGGGAGAGACTGAGGGAGAAGGGGAACAATGATCAAGATGCGTTGCACCCACAAACTGACATGTTGAATTGAAGCCCTTTGTACAACTGTTTAAAGATAGTAAAAACAATTGTTTTTGAAATGTCTTTTGATTTTAAAAAACATTAGCTTTTTAGTGTCACTTGGTCAAAACCATGTATAATAAATCCATGCATAAGGCAGGTTTCCTCTTCTTCCTTTACTAGGACTTTGTCTGAGACTTGCAATATTTCCTCTTCAGGTTTTTGTTCCAGGGCAACAATGGAACTGTGTTATACACAGGAGATTTCAGACTGGCTAAAGGAGAAGCTTCTAGAATGGAGCTTCTGCACTCTGGGGGCAGGTACTGGACTTTCTCTACTTCTTGACTTTCCTAAGGAAATGTTACTGTTCTTTTCCCACCAAACACAAGCTTTTGTTCCTATTGAAAATCAAATATGGGATCTGGTGTGTTGGCACATGCCTGTAATCCCACCCAGTTACTCAGGAGACAGAGGTAGAAAGACAAAGTTAGCATTCAATCTTAACTGAAAAACTGTAAAGCAAAGGAACTGTTGGCATGGCCTTGGAAGTTCAAGGCACTGTGTCAATTCCCTCGTGCTACAGAATGAAATGAAAAAAATTGATTGTAATGATTAAATTGTTCAACTTGAAATGGGCCCATAGAACTTTCTGTGGGTTGAATGGAGTAGATGGCTTTGTCAAAATTGATTGGATCCTTCATTTAAATCTGTAGTCTAGCCGGGCGCTGGTGGCTCACGCCTATAACCCTAGCTACTCAGGAGGCTGAGATCTGAGGATCGCGGTTCAAAGCCAGCCCGGGCAGGAGAGACCTTGAGACTCCTATCTCCAATAAACCACCAGAAAACTGGAAGTGGCGCTGTAGCTCAAGTAGTAGAGCGCTCGCCTTGAGCTGAAGAGCTGAGGGACAGCGCCCAGGCCCAGAGTTCAAGCCCCACGACTGGCAAAAAAAAAAAAATCTATAGTTTGTTGTTTAGAAAAGATTTCCTCATAAAATGGCTTAATGTAATTAGAATTCCAAATGGAACAGAGCTCCCTGTAAAATAATTTTACATGTAGTTTATGTCACATGATATGTATGACTCACACGCCTTTTCTTTTTCAGGGTGAAAGACATCCAGAGCGTTTATTTAGATACTACTTTCTGCGACCCAAGATTTTATCAAATTCCAAGCCGAGTAAGTCTGCCTGGGGAAATGGGTGATGGCTGGGCATAGCTGAGTGTCTAGCTGGATAAGTGTGGGATGACTTGTGTTGGAGAGAGAGGGACGGGGTAAGGTTCTTCAGAGTGTTCAGTGTTTCCTAAAACTCCTATGTAGGAGGAGTGCTTAAGTGGAATCTTAGAGCTGGTTCGAAGCTGGATCACAAGGAGTCCGTACCACGTGGTGTGGCTGAACTGCAAGGCAGCGTATGGCTATGAGTATCTATTTACCAACCTCGGTGAAGAACTTGGGGTCCAGGTACTGTGGCCTTTGCTCTTCCCTTCCATCCTCCCTACTTCATCCTCCTTTCCTGTCACCCCTCCTCCCCTTCCTATCTCTCCCTCTCTGCCTTCCCCTTCCCCTGTGCCTCTGAGTAATTTCTGGTCACCTGCTTCTATTGGTTATTTCCTGCAGGTGCACGTGGACAAGCTGGACATGTTTAGAAATATGCCCGACATCCTCCACCATCTCACGACAGATCGCAGCACTCAGGTCCATGCGTGTCGGCATCCAAAGGTACTGTGTGTGTGTGAATGAGTACTTCCTATTTTCTCAGCATCCCTGCAGGGCAGAAACCTTCCTGTATATCAAGGACTCATAGATTCTGGTTTTTATTTTTTTCTTGGGTGCTGTCAAGGCTGGCACTCTACCACACTTCTACTGCAGGCTTCTTGGTGGCATAGAGTCTCATGAAATAGTCTTCCCTGAGCTAGGTTCAAACCATGATTCTCATATCTTGCCTCCTGAGTTGCTAGAATCACAAGCATGAGCCACGGTGCGTGGAGAGATTGTTTTGAGGTTTTTCATGATCCTAAGGTATTAAGTGGAAATCATACATCTATGTATAACTGTATCCCATGAACATATGCTTCAGGATTAATAATAGGCAAACTCTGAGTTCTTCTTTGTAATGAAATTTAGCCTGAGACATTTATTTGTAATAAAAGTAGTTACATGGTATAGCCTACAACTTATACAATATGTTCATGTTCCACTACTATTTTTTGTTGTTGTTGGTCATGGGGCTTGAACTCTAGGCACGTGAACTACAGGGCCACTTCCAGTTTTCTGGTGGTTAATTAGAGATTAAAAAAAAAAAAAAAACCTTAAAAAAATCCTTTTAGTTTTATCTTGAAAGCTTTTTTTATTTTTTGTCAGTCATGGAGCTTGAACACAGGGCCCAGGTGCTGTCCCTGAGCCTCTGTGCTCAAGGCTAGTGCTATTTCTGGCTTTTTCTGAGTAATTTATTGGAGATAAGAGTCTCTTGTAGACTTTCCTGCCTGGGCTGGCTTTGAATGGTGATCCTCAGATCTCAGTCTCCTGAGTAGGTAGGATTACAGGTCTTAGCCACTGTCACCTGGCTTTAAAAAACCTTTTTAAGTAGTAAAGTTGACAGATTTGTTCAAAGAAGATGATTGCCTTCAGCACAGAAGCCCTTTTACACCAGGATAGTTCTCTCACATAACTGCAGTCTGATTCCCTGACTCAGGAACTTTAGCATCAGTATAGTACTAGTAGTAGCTAGAGTGCAGAATTCCTGTTCAGACTTCTCCTGCTGTCCTTTATAGATTTTGGAGAGAGGAGCCATCCAGGAGTTCACTAAGGGTGATACATTGCTGTCAGTCTGCCTTGAATGGTCTCTGGATCCGGTGTCCAGCCTTTTTCTTTCTCATTCTGAATTCGGAACCGTCCAGCCCAATCATCTTTCAAAATGTTTCTCAAGTTGGAATCACTCACTTGTTTCTTCATGTCTGAAAACTTAACCTATATTTATATAATTTTACAATTATATGTTTTATATATATATATATATATATATATATATATATATATAATGTTATTGAAAATCTGTAATATGTGTTCATCTTCTTTTAGGCAGAAGAATATTTTCATTGGAATAAATTACCCTGTGGGATGATTTCCAAAACTAAAGTTCCACTGCACACAATCAGTATTAAGCCATCCACCATGTGGTTTGGAGAAAGAACGAGGAAAACAAATGTAATTGTGAGGTAAGAAAGCAATGACACACAGGGCACTGGTGGCTCACACCTGTAATCTTACCTACTCAGGAGGCTGAGATCCCAGGGTTATGATTCAAAGCCACCTGGGGCAGAAAAGTCTGTTAGACTCTTGTGTCCAATTAACCAACACACACAAAAAGCTGGAAGTGGATCTGTGGCTCAAGTGGTAGAGGGCCAGCCTTGAGCAGAAAAAACAAAGCAAGAGCTTAAGTCCCTAAGTTCAAACCCTAGTACTAGCATAAAAACAAATAAAATTTTAAAAGGGGATATGCTCTAATTCTAGGAAATAATTTCTTTAATCCACAACTTAAACTAAAGGGATGTTACTTCCAGTTCCATACTAGCCGGTGTACCCAGAAGTCTGTTGTAGTGAGAAGATGAGATGTGATGGTTGGAGCTCCAGGGAATCTAAGTGCTGTCTGTGAATTAGAGTTGTTGATGGAGAGCGTGGAATTCATTGGAAAGAGGCCTTTCCAATGATCATACCTGAGCGGCGTTGAGTTGTTTAGAATGTTGGAGAACAGATTTCTACTTTAGAAAAAGTTTACTCCTGTCCCAAGAAGTTGTTTCTGGTTATTTGATGGTGTTATCCTGGAATAGCCTAAATGGGAAAGGCGTTGAACTTGGTTCACTTTTTTTTTTTCCTCAGTGACTTTTTTTTTAATGTTGGTTGTGGGGCTTGAACTTGGCCTGGGCACTGTTCCTTAGCTCTTCAGCTCAAGGCTAGCACTCTGCCACTTGAGCCACAGTGCCACTTCTGTTTTTTTTGGTAGTTAATTGGAAATAAGAGTCTCACGGACTTTTCCTGCCTGGGCTGGCTTTGAACTGTGATCCTCAGATCTCAGCCTCCTCAGTAACTAGGATTACAGGTGTGAGCCACTAGCACCCTGATTTCAGTGACCTTTTTTTTTTTTTTTTTTAAGATTCTTGAAACACTTTACCATTTGTTTTCCAGGAAAAATACAACCACCACCCATCAGAAAAATATAAGTGCATTTAATTATAATCTCATTAGTATTGAATATGGTTTAATCTTTGCTGATGTTATTTGGAAAATGGTATTACATTATCACAGTATTTATTTGTGATGAACACTTCTGCATAGTTATTAGTCAATGCTTTCTCTTTTGAAACTAATTATCACATCTTTCCTTTTCAACTCTGATAATGTATTCATTCACTTGCTCAACTATCTATTTAGTGCTTGTCCTGGGGCATGAACTCTGGGCCTGAGCACTGTTCTTGAGCTTTTGTGCTCAAGGCTAGTGCTCCACTAGTTGAGCTACAGCTCCACATGCAGCATTTGTTGCTTAATTGTAGGTAAGTCTCACAGACTTTACTGCCTGGGCTGGCTTTGAACTACAATTTCAGATCTCAGCCTCCTAAGTGGGTAGGATTACAGATGTGAGCCACTTGTGCCTGGCCTATTTTTTAATTGTTATTATAAAGGTGATTTACAGAGGGGTTTACAATTATATAAGTTGGGTAAAGAGTACATTTCTTTTTGGACAGTGATACTTCTTTTGTTTCTTAAGGAAAAAACAACTTGTTTCCACTTCCTGGAATTCACTTTGATACATGTCTTATATGATCAGAGGCACAGTCACTGATGTTTTCGTGTTGTGTGTTTGTTTGCTTTAGGACGGGGGAGAGTTCCTACAGAGCCTGCTTCTCCTTCCACTCCTCCTTCAGTGAGGTAAGGCGCTCCCCTAGCTCAGGCCTGAGCTGTTGTGCAGCATTCAGGGTGAGAAGGCTTCCTTCATGTCTGTTCATTGATCTCCTTTCCTTTCAGATTAAGTTTTAGAAACAGGTGATTCTTCTTGTGCATGGATTCCATATTTATCTGTTTGCTGATTTATGACACATCTGTCAACTCCACATCAATATTTACAGTGCTTTAGGCATCTTGGCAGACATAGTGAAAATGTGGACCACTTGATAACACATGTGATTGGCAGCACCAGTTGAACCAGGTGACACAATGCCTTTTTTTTTTTTTGCTGGTCCTGGGGATTGAACTCAGGGCCGGCCTGGGCACTGTCCCTGAGCCTCACTGTACTCAAGGCTAGCACTCTACCACTTGAGCCACAGTACCACTTCTGACTTTTTCTGAGTAGTTTATTGGAGATAAGTATCTCACAGACTTTTCTACTTAGGGCTGGCTTTGAACTTCAGTCCTCAGATCTTAGCCTCCTGAGTAGCTAGGATTACAGGATTGAGCCACCAGCGTCTGGCCATTGTCTTCTTGTTTTAGCTTTTTGTATTACAAACAAGGGTTCTTTTTGTAATCTAATGAATGCCATCATTTTCAAGTTTTTTTTTTTGGTCAGTTATGGGACCTGAACTCTGGGCCTGGTTGTTGTCCCTCAGCTCTTCAGCTCAAGGCTAGTGCTCTACCACTTAAGCCACAGTGCCATTTCGGCTCTTTCTGCTTATGTAGTGCTGAGGAATCAAACCCAGGGCCTCATGCATGCAAGGCAAGCACTTTACCACTGAGCTACCTCTTCCCAGCCCATTTTTCAAGTGTTTATGCTTTTTATTTTTCTGTCAGTCATGGGACTTGAACTTAAGGCCTGGGTGCTTTCCCTGAGCTTTTTTGCTCAAAGCTAGCTAGCACTCTACCACTTAACCCACAGTGCCACTTCCAGTTTTTAGGTGGTTAATTGGAGGTAAGAATCTCATGGACTTTGCTGCCTAGGCTAGCTTTGAATTTGGATCCTCAGATCTCAGCCTTCTGGGTAGCTAGGATTCTAGGCATGAGCCACCAGCACCTGGCTTTTTAAATTTAATTTTTAAAATTTATTATTATAAAGGTGATATACAGAGGGGAGTATATTTCTTTCTGGACAGTGCCATCCCTTCCTATGCTCTCTTCCAGTTTTCCCTTCATGATCTTGTTTTTTTTTTTTTTTTTCTTCATTTCCTGGAATTCATTTCAATAAACATAATTTTATACTATCAGATGCACACACCTTGTTTTCTTATTTGCATTCTAGTTAACTCAGTTATAGTTAACTCACCTGAAATATTTGTTAAATATGAGCATCTGACTTTTTTGGAGGAGACAAGGAGATTCTATACTGAAAATATGGAATCTTTGAGTCCCATTAATCAGGGGCCTGTAGCCCTTCCTGTGGAGCAGATCCCCTGAGTGGAGTTGGAGTGTCCTGGCTCCCAAGACCTGCTGCAGCTCCGTGATGCAGCGAATTTGGAGAGGGGCCCCCTATGTTGCCTATTTTTCTCAAGAGGTTCCGGATGATGTCCCATGTGTAGCCAGCACCAAGAACCACAACCATACAAATTTTGCTTCTCTTTCCCATGGCTTCCTCTTAAGCCTTCTTCAACACCCCAGATTTTTACTGTAGAGATTAATTGTTCCTTTTATGTTCCCTCTAGATAAAAGATTTCTTGAGCTACATCCGTCCTGTGAACGCATACCCAAATGTCATTCCTGTAGGTATAACTCTGGATAAAGTTAAAGAAATGTGAGTAGTTCCTACTTGTGGGCCATGCCGCTCCCTTGCTGGGTTTTGTCTAGGAGACAAAAGGGTGCTTTTGCCTCCAAGTTTAAAAATGTAGAACCTATTTCTTTCATTCATTTCCATGTTTCCTTTCCATTCTTTGCATAGCTGAATGTCCAGGAAGTGTTGCCATGTTGTCCTCAGTTGAGTCTTAGCTCCACCATTTCCTTATGTGACTTGGTCAGACAAGATGGCAATTTAACTGACAGAAGAGGCCTAATGTTGAGAACCAAATATGCCATAAAGGGTTAAACTTGAACATACGATGGAGTGGTTGTTAAATGCGTCCCCCCTAGCTTATATTTCTATGGAGCAATTGTGTGGTAGGCAGAGAATGACCTCCTTTTGCACAAAGAAGTGGTAGCACAGCAGAGGTTCTAGAAGGTTCCAGGAGATGGATATGAACAGGGATTGTGGGATGTGGAGGCCTTGTGGTGGGCAAGGGATCTTTGAGGCTCTCTACAGGTGGGATGTTAGGTTTTTGCTACCTGGCAGAAGCAAGCAGGTGCAATGAGGGGAAAACCCCTTCAAATCTTACTTCTGTGTCTTAGCTTTCAGCCTGTGGCTCTAGAATGAGATCAAATTCCTGCAAGATGTAAATAAATCCCATTGAGTAGGATCTGGGAAACAGCAGTGTTTTGTGAATGCCAGAGGCCATTGTCTTACTGTTTTAGGATAGGGTCCTACTGGTCTGTGTTGTAAGAGCAAAGATCAAAGGTTTGTTTTAGTCTACTAGGAATTCCTTCACCTCTGCCAATTCTACTGGTTTGTATTCAAGGACTTGTATTTACCACTTATATACTGAAGTCATGTTGTCATTATTAAGCATTATTTTCAGTGTTTAAAAGTAGTGGTACGCTGGGTACTGGTGCCTCACACCCATAATCCTAATATTCAGGAGGCTAAGATCTGAGGATTATGGGCAGGAAAGTTCATGAGACTTTTATCTCTAGTTAACCCCCAGAAAGCCAGAAGTGACGCTGTGTGTCAAAAAGTGGGAGAACACTGGCCTTGAGCAAAAGAGAACTCAAGGACAGAGCCCAGGCCCTGAATTAAACGTTCACAAGGGACAAAAAATAAAAAATAACAATAGAAAAGTAGTGGTGTGTTTTCTCCTGTGCCATTTTTTCTAAGATCTATAAGTGATGTTTGCCTCCCAGCAGCTCTTCCCAAAGGAAACATCAAATATTCTCATTAATTTCAGCTTAAAGCCTTTATGTCGGTCTTCCCAAAGCACTGAACCAAAGTATAAACCCCTTGGAAAGCTGAAGAGAGCTAGAAAAATCTACCTAGACTCAGGTAAGAATGGTCCTGGGTTCAGTGGTGTGGATTTCCTGCAAAGACTGCTTCTCAGGGTGTTCTGGTTCGTGAATGTGACCTTGACAATTAAAAAAAAAAAAGTAAAGCTCATGCCTGTAATCCTATCTCAGGAGGCTGAGATCTGATGATTGCTGTTTGAAGCCAACTTGTGTAGGAAAGTCTGTGAGACTCTAATTTCCAATAAACTAATCAGAAAAAGCCAGAAATGGCACTGTGGCTCAAGTGGTAGAGCACTAGCCTTGAACACAAAGAGGGCTCAGACAGCGCCCAGGCTTTGAGTTCAAGCCCCAGGACTAGGAGGGAAGGAAGAGTGAAGGAGTTAAAACTCCTGGAGGAGTCTACAATGAGTAAGTTTTGGCCAAATAAGTGAATTGGCAGCTTTTGAAAGGGACAAATTCTCTGAAACAGCCAAAATTACTCAAGAACATTAACTTGACTACTTAGTCCTATTACTATTAAAGACACCAAATTTGTAGTTAAAACTTTTCCCCAGTGAAAATCTTGGTCTAGGTAAATTCTACGATGCTAATTCACCATAAGCTTTCCCAGAAAACAGGATAGAGGAACACTTCACAACAAATGCAGCAGTGTTCTGATATCAAACTATACAAGGTTCGTCAGAATATCCTAAAATAAGAGGCCTTTTAATTTGTCTTTGATGAAGAGCAGAACCTCTATTCTGTGCAGTTCCAACAATTAAAAACATAGGTAATGCTACAAATGAAATGATCATTGAAAGCACAAGCTGACTCCCTTTCCCTTTATCTCGTCTTTGTCTTGTACACCTGTCTCACTTGCTCCACAGAGGAGGAAGACGATCTCTTTGATGACCCCCTGCCAGTACCTTTAAGGCACAAGGCTGCACACCCAATAACTCTTGAGCCTGGGGTATTTCCAATGACTGCACTATCACAAAACCAGCCAGAGAAACTGATGCAAAGCATCAAATGCTGCAAAGCAGAGAGTATTCAAAGCTCTTCTTTGGCCAACTTTATAGACTGTGAAGAATCCAACAGTGAAAGTGAAGAAGAATCAGAAATCCCACCTACACTGCCTAGAGCTCTGGGCTCTGAAGAATTTCCCCAGCAGAGTGCTGATGTGGATGTACCACAATGGGAAGTATTCTTTAAAAGAAATGATGACATCACAGATGAGGGTTTGGAAATTTTCCCTTCTTCCACAGAGACAGGGGGCTCTCAGTCACCCAAGCTTTTCAGCGACTCTGATGGGGAATCAACCCATGTTTCCTCCCAGAATTCTTCTCAGTCAACACATATAACAGAACAAGGAAGTCAAGGCTGGGATAGCCAGTCTGATACTGTTTTGTTATCTTCCCAAGAGAAAAATATGGGGGATCTGACCTCTTTGAACAAAGGTGTCAAGAAAGCAAAAGCCAAAGAGAACATTCCTGTCTCACAGATGGAACAAAATGTACTCTTCCCAAAGGACATTCACTCTGATGTTAAGAGCAGAGAGCAAGAAACAAGCATAGTTCCTAGTGTGGAAGGACCAGCTATTGTGAGCGATGAGGAACAGCTGCCTGTGGAGGAAAGGTTGCTGAGTCTTAGCTCAAGTGCAGATTCACAGAATTCCTCTGACTTTGAAGTTCCCTGCACTCCAGAAGCTGAGTTACCTAGACAAGAACACCTACGTTATTTATATGAGAAACTGGCAAAAGGTCAGAGTATAGTAGTTGACAAAAGAAAATGCTCACTTTTAGATACTTAAGAGTTAAAACGCTGTCCTACAACAGTCATTAAAAATATTTCACAAAATGGTAAGTTACAATGAGTCAAAATTTTCAAGTCAGCCGGGTGCCAGTGGCTCACACTTGTAATCCTAGCTACTCAGGAGTCTGAGATCTGAGGATCGAGGTTCAAAGCCAGCCTGGGCAGGAAAGTCCATGAGACTCTGATCTACAATAAACCACCAGAAAACTGGAAGTGGCGCTGTGGCTCAAGTGGTAGAGCGCTCGCCTTGAGCTGAAGAGCTGAGGGACGGTGCCCAGGCCGAGTTCAAGCCTTCAGCACTGACCAAAAAAATTATTTTTCAAGTCATTTTTAAAAGGAAGGATCTAAAGGGAAACATGAAAAAGAACAGAGGAAGGAAATAAACACCTAAAATGATAGAACTACATCTGAAAAAGTAATTACACTAGCTGGATGCTGGTGGCTCACGCCTGTACTCCTAGCTACTCAAGAGGTTGAGATCTGAGGTTTGTGGTTCAAAGCCAGCCGGGGCAGGAAAACTCCATGAGACTATTATCTCCAATTAACTACCAGAAAACTAGAAGTGGCACTGTGGCTCAAGTGGTAGAGTGCTTGCCTTGAGCTGAAGAGCTCAGGGACAGTGTCCAGGCCCAGAGTTCAAGCCCCATGAGTGACAAAACAAAAAAAAAATAATTACACTAAATATAATTACTACACACGAATGAAAAAACAGACTCAGGGATAGAACTAGAGCCCACCTCTGTGATGTCTACAAGAAACTTAAACCAAGTGATCAAGTTAAAAGTGAAGGGATAGAAGAAAAGGCATATCATATAAACATTTAAAGAGAAGTGGCTATATTATCAGATAGTTTCCTAATGACATAAGGTCCGCTTCATTAAGAAAACATAATAATCCTAAATGTGTATGCTTTAACAGTTTCAAATATATGGAGCCAAACCAGCTGAGAAATTTAAGTTCAATATGTTAATATACTTCTCTTAGTAAGAGAACTAGTATATATACAAAAAATAAGAATTGAGTGAAACTATTGACCAGCTAGACCTAACTGAAATTTAGAGGATACTCCAACTGAAATTTAGAGGATACTCCAACATCTTTTGGAAGTATGAATAGAAAATTCACCGCATTACATATCCTCAGTCATGAAAAATAGTTTAGGAGAATTAACTTGAATCTATTACAATAAAACTATTGGTTCTAGGGGAGGAAAATCAGGATCTTATCTCAAAAGATGTTGGACCTCTTTAAAAATAATAATTTTATTATTAAAGTTTTGTGGAGAGGTATTACCAATTCATAAGTCAGTTAATGACATGGACAATGTCCCCACCCCCTTTGCTTACTGTTGTACCTCTTAAAAAAAACTTGGAGCTGGGTGAGGGTCTACAAGCTTGTAATCTCAGCTACTCAGGAGGCTTAGGCAGCAGGATCTTAAGTTCTAGGCCAGCCAGGGCAACTTAGCAAGATCTTGGTATGAATAGGGTGATAAAAATAGAACAATTAGGATAGTTGAGAATTAAATGGCTAGACTGGCTGGAGCTTCGCATCTATACAAGACAAGTGTGCATAGGTGAGCAAACTGGTGAGCAAGCTGACTGATAAAAAAGCTGAATCTGGGTGTCCATCCCAAGATGAAGGTGAAGAAATGCTCGCTCAGTCTTGAGTTTCCACTGCAAGGCAAGGCAAGGTACAGAGGCTAGAGCTGAGTCTGTCTGAGTCTCCACTCCGAGACAAGGAAGGGTGAAGAAGTGAGTGACCTGGCTGCCCAGAGCTCAGCATCTGGGCCTGCCCTAGTCAATGAGGAGCACTGGAGTGTGTGAGCCAGATCTACAGAGCACCTAACCTGGTTGGCTACACACAAGTGGCAGACACTGTTTGTCCTTTATCTTCCAAAACATTCAACTGGAGGTCTAGGAAGAAAACAAAACTTCAGTACAGTCAAGCCAGAGCTATCACTGGATTCCCTGAGCCAGGCAAAGCTGAGGCACGTAGAGGGACAGTGATTAACCACTAGTTGGCTCAGACTTCTGCCATCCAGTCCCTTTTTGCTGTCACATTCTGGGAACTACCCCACTAAATCCAGGCAGAGTAGCTCAACTCTGGAGTTGCTGCTATTAAACAAGATCTTCCCTGCCTCACTCCAGCTGGTGACCCTGACCTAGGCCTAAACTGCAGGCAGAAATCTAAGGACCACCCAGGTGCCAGTGGCTCACACCTGTAAGCTTAGCTACTTAGAAAAGGTTGAGATCTGACAATCATGGTTTGAAGCCAGTACAGGCCGAAAGTCCGTGAGACACTTATCTCCAATAAACTATGCAACAGTCAGAAGTGTGCTGTGGCTTAAATGGTTGAGTATTAGCATTGAGCAAAAAGGCTCAGGGACAGTGTCTGGTCCCTTGAGTTCAAACCCCAGGGCCGACAGAAAGAAAAAAACTAAGGACTAGAGACTAGAGGAAATCATCCATTATATTGCTACAATGCAGCATTCACTCTTCAACAAGGAAAAAATAAATTTAAAAATATTTTTCAAATATTTTATATTGTCATTTCTTTACTCTCCTATCTTTTGTTTATAAATTGTTTATCAGGTGCTTTATTCTGTCTCCTCCTTTTTCCTTATTTTCTATCCCTTTGCAACCCTTGACAACACCACCTTCTAGAAGAATTGAAATACAGGAACTGGAGGCACATCTTAAGTGGTAGAGCACCACCAGACTTGAGCAAAAAAGTCAAGTGAGAGCATGAGGTCTAGTTCTTTTTTTTTTTTGGGTCCAGTCGTGGGGCCTGAACTCTGGGCCTGGGCGCTGTCCCTCAGCTCTTCAGCTCAAGGCTAGCGCTCTACCACTTGAGCCACTTCCGGCTTTTTTCTTATGTGGTGCTGGGGAATCGAACCCAGGGCCTCAGGCATGCAAGGCAAGTGCTCTACCACTGAGCCACCTTCCCAGCCCCTGAGGTCTAGTTCAAGTCCAAGTGCTGACACACAGAAAATTGAAATACATTTGTGCACAATAGTATATTATCTGCAGTGCTCAAAACTTCACTGTCAAGCCAGGTGCCGGTGGCTCACACCTGTAATCTTAGCTACTCAGGAGGCTGAGATCCGAGGATCGCGGTTTAAAGCTAGCCTAGGCAGGAAACTCCGTGAAACTCTTAAATCTCCAATAAACCACCAGAAAACTGGAAGTGGTGCTGTAGCTCAAGTGGTAGAGCACTAGCCTTGAGCTGAAGAGCTGAGGGACAGCGCCCAGGCCCAGAGTTCAAGCCCCATGACCTCATTTCTCCTAATTTTCTAACTCCTATTCAAATAAAACTTATTTTTCTAACCCTCCACTGTGCCATTAGAGAATGGTAGTTCCATTTATATATAACATGATTGGTTGTGTAGATAATATTGCCAATAGTATATTATACTTCATGTATGTATCTGGTTTGTTGAAATGGTGAATTGTTATTTCTAAATTAGACCCCTAGGGGGTGAGAAGTGGATGCTAATCCTGCCAATACTAGTCTTGCCAGGACATATGAAACAATTCAGTGGAAAGACATCAGGTTACTAAAGGCTGCCAGCCAATGAATTGACTACAGATGACCAAATACCAAAGTAGAAACACAAAATATGAGAAAATAAACATGGTATGAAAAAATTAAACAGTCATGCAAGAAAGGATCAGAATGATAGTGGATTAAAGGAAATCTCAATTACTCAGGACTATGGCAAGAATGATCAATGAGATGAAAGAAGACATGCATAAATGTCCAAAAAAATAAAATACAAGAAAACAAAAGACATAGAAATTTAATTCAGAGATGATACAATTAGAAGTGGCAAGTAACCTATAAAGTCAAGTCCATCAGAATAACAGCAGATTTCTCAACAGAAACCATTAAAGCAGGGATGGAATGAGATATTTTAAGTGCTGAAGTAACTAGTATCCTAGATAACTATTTAGCAAACCTATCATTCATAAATGTAAAATAAAACCCTTCTGCGATAAACAGAAACAAGTGATTTATGACTCCTAAAGCACTGCAGAAGATACTCAAAAGGAAACCTATACACAAAAGATGAAGATAGGGGCTGGAAAGATGGCTCAGTGGTAGAGTGCTTGCCTTGCATGCATGAGGCCCTGGGTTCAATTCCTCAGCACCACATAAGCAGAAAAAGCCGGAAGTGGTGCTGTGGCTCAAGTGGTAGAGTGATTGCCTTGAGCTGAAGAGCTGAGGGAAAGCATCCAGGCCCAGAGTTCAAGCCCCACAACCAACAACAACAAACAATCAAAAAAAAATGAAGATACATGAAAATACAGAGGGGGAAAAAAAATCACAGCAGATGAGTAGATAAGCAAGTGAAAAGCAGGACTCATGCTACAGTAATAGCAGGAATTACTCTATATCTTTCAATACCAACTCTGAATGCTGTCATCTCAGTTTTCCCAAAGACAGTCTGGTGAGTTGGAGTAAAAAGCAAGACCACCATTTACTGCATACAAGAACCATATCTTACTGGAAAAAAAAACAACACACACACACACACACAAAACCAAAAGGGTGGAAAAATGTCTTCCAAGCAAATGGACTCTGGAAACAGTCCATTGATAGGTATACTTATCAAAGTATGTATCAAATCAACATTAGAAGACTGACCATTTCATACTTAATAAAGAACAATCGTGAAAATAACAGTTGTTAACATGTGTACCAAATGTAGCTCACCAAACTTCATTAAACCAACACTACTAGATTTAAAAGCACAGAAAGACTCCCCAACACAATACTAGGGGAATTCACCTCCTCACGCTCACACACACACAAATATCAGTTAAAAATCAACAAACTTCAGAATTCAGTTGGAAGTAAGCTGGGTGCCAGTGACTCATGCCTGTAATCCTACCTACTCAGGAAGCTAAGATCTAAAGATTTTGGTTCAAAGCTAGCTCAGGCAGAGTCTTACCTCCAGTTAATCACCAAAAAGCCAGAAGTTGAGCTGTGGTTCAAGTGGTAGTGCACCAGCCTTGAGCAAAAAGAAGCTTAAGGACAGTGCCCAGGCCCTGAGTTGAAGCCCCAGGACTGGCACAAACAACAAAAAAGTCATGTATGGTTTTAGGCCTAGAAGCTGTGATTGTTTTCATCAGTTGTTGGGGCCTCTGGGTGCTGTTCCTCAGCTCTTCAGCTCAAAGCTAGTGCTCTACCATTGAGCCACAGCACCACTTCTGGCTTTTTTTCTTATGTGATGTTGAGGAATCAAGCTCAGCACCTCATGAATGTGAGGCAAGCACTCTACCACTGAGCCAACTTCCCAGCCCCAGCAGAATGATCTTGACCATGTTAAAGTTACTCAATCAGGCCAGGCACTGGAGCATCATGCCTATAATCCTAGGACGCTGAGATCTGAGGAGTGCAATTCAAAGCCAGCTGGGGCGGCAAAGTCTGTGACTGATCTTCAATTAACCACTCGAGCCATAGCTCAAGTGGTAGAGCACTAGCTTTAAGCAAGAGCTCAGGGACAGCGCCCAGGCCTTGAGTTTCAAGCTCTAAACCAAAACAAAAATAAAAACAAACTTACACAACCATCCAAAGCCTGTTACCTTCTGTGTAATATAAGAATGAAAAAAAAATTTGGGAGATTTATAAGAAGTACATGAGTATATGAGTAAAGAGTACAAACCTTAATGAGTATTAGCTCTGAATTCTAAAATTTCTTAGCATTTCCAGGGAGTATTTAGCATAAAATAATTACATACCTGCTGACTTAACTGCTCACAAGTTTCAGAAGAAACATAGATATGTTTTGCTATTTAATTGTACATTTAATGCTCTAATGATTGAGTGCTTAAAAGGAAAATAAAATTTAAATCAACTACAGAAACCTGGGATTCATACTGTCAGAAGATAACAATGAAATCCTTTTGTGTATAACTAATGTAAGTTGATTTTTTAATAAAGGAAGATCAGCTGGGCGTCAGTGGCTCATGCCTGTCATCCTAGCTACTCTGGAGGCTGAGATCTGAGGATTACTGTTCAAAGCCAGCCCAGGTAGGAAAGGCGGTGAGACTCTTATCCTTAATTGCCAGAAAACCCGAAGTGGTGCTATGGCTCAAAAGTGGTAGAGTGCTTACCTTGAGCTGAAGAGCTGAGGGACAGCGCCAAAGCCAAGTTCAAGCCCCATGACCGACATTTAAAAAAAAAAAAAAAAGGAAGATCATAAAATGTTTAACTTGAGAGAATGGTAACTTAAAGTAAGCTTGGCACAGGGGCAACCTGCAAGCCCGCGAAGCTTCCTCACTACTGCACTACATGAATAATTTCTCATAAAACACAAGAAATGTCCTTAAAATGTTTTGATACAGTTCACAGAATTTTGATTAGTAAACATAGTATGAAGTCTCAAACATGCAAACACTGTTTCCCACATTGTGAACACCCAAAGTCACATAATTGCAATATAACAATAAAATACAGCTTCTCCCAAGGTTAAGGATGAAGTTCTGCCTTCTTGTACTCAGTTCAGTTTCACACTTCATAGGTCACTGAAGCCTCCAGCAGTGGGTGTAGGTAGAACTTATTCAGGAACGCTGAAAACTACATTTATTTGGTACATTTATTTTCATGTTGGTCACCAAGATTAGAAAATCCAAAATCAGAGATGCAGATGGTTCTTTCCTATTGAGGTCTTACAATAGTGAGGAAAATCTGATTTCACTTTTTACAGATCAACTAATAAAAGATCTCAATTCAGGCACATAATTCGGCCAAGTTTAGCTTTATTTCATTGAAAAATTCTTGTTCAAATATAGAGTATTTTTTGGAAGAATCTGTAGGTGGAAAGGAGACATAAGCCTGCCTAACACAGAGGGTAGTATTATCAGTGGGTATTACCTTACCTCCAGGTACTGTCGCTCCCTAAATGTCTTGCTGCACTGTTTAGAGCAGAGGTACTCAACACAGATCTCTATGTACATGGCACTTAAGAGAATGCCATTTCCCTTGCCTGTGATGCCAAAAAAAGTCCTCCTAGTCCCATGGTCCTGTCCTTCCAAGGAAGCTTTGTGTCCAGCCATTCTGAACTTTCAGAGGGATTTTTATTTTCGAGGATTTGATTTACTTTTAGAGCATTAAAATATCTTTAGAGAATTATAGGTTCAGATGATGTAGATTGCTTTCAAAATATAAATTAGAAATTTTACATTTCATTTTATGACTTGTGTATATAAGTGAAATGCCAGTGTTTTAAGGAAAAAGTAAAAAAAATTGTGTAAAAAACTCAATATCTCCTATTGTTCAAGATTAGTATTAAACAGGAATAACAACACAGAAATAAAAATAGAATGTGTTTATCTGCACAAATGGGATCAACTGTTTCTCTGAAATCAGGGTGAATGCTGCATCTCAGCAATTGTAACCTTATGAGTTCAAAAACATGCAAGGGGCCGCTTTCCTGACCACACAGACCAAGCATTCATGTTCATCCATAAATAGTTTGTCTTCCACGTTTGGTTTCTAATCACCAAATACATATACTTCAAGTTAGAAATCAGTCTTTGTGACCCTGAGTCCTCTTCAGAATCAACAGTGATGATTTTGGCAAATGTCTTGAAATAATGGACTTTAAATTAACAGGAATAATCTTGATAATATCAAAGAGTCTCAAATGCTTTAAATATGAACATTACGGAATAAAATACGGTTCTCATCAGGTCTCCTTCCTGAAATCTCAGTTGAGGTAACCCCTGCAGGTCACTGCCCCGCATTTGCATACAGTTCTGGCCCTCTTTCTGGCAGGGCTATGGTCAAGGGAGTCTGAAGATATATCTCCAGAACCTGAATATGCAGGAAAAAGACAAAAAAAAAAAAAAAAAAGAGAAAAGAAAAGAGGAGAGAGCTGACTAGAATGCACTTAAAATGTTCTTTTAAGGTAACAAACTCAACATCATCACTCAATACCATTAGAGTAAGTTAATACCCTTTGTATTTATAAATGTGGATATTCTGAGATAGATATGAATTGTTTTCTAAGGATGAGCTAGTAAGAGGTACAACTGGTACTTGGCTATCCTTGTGGGAGTGGCTACGTGATGTGAAATTTATGAGAAAATCCAACAGAAAACCCCTTTTTCCTGACAGCACAGCAATCATATGTGAAGGTCATCATTCTTAGAGAAACAGAGGAAAGGAAATATTCCCATTGTTACAATCAAGCAAATAGCATTAAATGTTCTCTCAAAAGTCAGGTTCAAGGAGGAGTAGGTTCACATGTCATTTAAAATCATACTTTGAATCTTGTGAATACATACATATATATACATACATACATATGTATATATACACATACATACACACACACACACACACACACACATATATATATATATATATATATATATATATATATATATCTTAGTAAATCTTCACAGATGAGGGCATATGAATACAAGTGGCATTGAGAAAGTTGCTGCAGTAACTTCCAAAATGGAAGTTTTGAAAACAAATCAGTAGGCAATGTGGTATGTAAGAAAGACCATTCATTCCCTAGCCAAGTCAACCAGATTTCGCCTCTAGCTCTAGCCACCAGATGAACTTTGGACCTTATGTAAGGTAACAAAGTCTTACAGCCTCAGTTGATTTCATCTTTTTTTTTTCTTTTTTTGGTGCCAGTGGCCAGGCCTTATATATACTCTTACTTGGCTTGTTCACTCCTAGCACTCTACCACTTGAACCATGCCTTCAGTCCAGAATTATACTGGTTAATTGGAGTCTCTTGGACTTTTCTACTCCAACTAACTTTCAACTGGGATATCAGATAGCAGACTCCTGAGTAACTAGGATTAGAGGTGTGAGCCACTGGTACCTGGCAATTTGTTTCATTTATATTAATTTGGTTGGGGTAATCTAAGGTCTTAGATATACTTCCTCATACTGAAATGAACACCAATAAAACTATACTTGAAAACCATACCTTTCATTTGATAATCAAAAGTCAGCTCTTCTCCAGCATGTATGGTTCTTGTGGAAAACAATGCAATTCGGGGAAGACGAGTATCAAGGTTGTCAATGAAAACATTGAACACCTGAAGATTTGGGTCACACTAAAAGAGGAACAGGAGAGCCATGTAAGTGAAAGTGATGTCAAGGAGCTCTTTTACATGCCATACACAAAAATTTCAACTTACCGGTATTTTTTTTTTGTACCAATTCTAGAGCTTGAACTCAGGGCCTGGGTGCTATCCCTGAGCTAGCACCCCACACTTGACCTTTTTTGGTGCTTAACTGGAGATATCTCATGAACTTTCCTGCCCAAGCTGACTTTGAACCCTGACCTAAAGATCTCAGCCTCCTGCGTTGCAAGGATTACAGGTGTGAGCCACTGGAGCCCAGCTCAGAGTATTTTTTTTGTTTTTTTTGGTTAGTCGTGGGGCCTGAACTCTGGGCCTGGGCACTGTCCCTGTGCTCTTCAGCTCAAGGCTAGTGCTCTACCACTTGAGCCACAGCACCACTTCTGGCTTTTTCTGCTTATGTCGTGCTGAGGCATCGAACCCAGGGCCTCAAGCATGCAAGGCAAGCACTCTACCACTGAGCCACCTTCCCGGCCCTCAGAGCATTCATTTTTAAAGTTCTGTGGGCTAAGTTGTTTATCATGGAATGCATCTTCAAAAATAGTTTTCACTTATAGAAACTTTAGATACACATGAGGGAAAATAATGCAGTAATTCTGTAAATACAACTATGCAGCTTAACTATTAATGGGTCTGCCAATCTTGTTCATCTAGTCTCATTTTACTCTGGAGACTTTTAGTACAAGTCCAAATTAACATTATTGTTTAATCTGTAACTATTTTGATTCAAATTTTATGTCACAGAGTTTTACTGCTTAAATATTTATTTAGATCTGTTCAACATTTTGAGAACTGTATACTACCGTATGGAATATGCAAGTAGAGAGATTAGGGAATTATATAGAGAAATCAAAACAAGTGTTTAATAATAATATATTAGTTAATTAATAATATATTTATGTTGGGAGGTGGCTATCTTTGAGTTCTGTATCCAGTTACCTTCAGATTCAATAAAAATGAATTAAAATGTGTAAAAATGATACTTGTACTGAACATGTACAAACTGATTTCTCTCGCCAGTATTCCCTAAATAATAGAGTGCAACCAATAGCAACCCTCTACTTATATTATTAGCAATCTAGTCATGATTTAAAGAATAAGAGAAAATGTGCAGGTTGTAGTCAAATACTATAGTAGTATTATTTAAGCTACTGGAGCATTGAAGTATTTTGGTGCCTGCAGAGAATCCTGAAGCCAATCCTGAGATACTAAAGGATTACTGCACCTCAAGTTTATTAAGAAAAAAGTTTTAGCCAGTATGGTACAGTGGCTCATCTTAAGCCACTGTAAGATGGACTGGATTATAGTTCGAGGCTAGCCTTCTCAACCAGTTCATGAGATGTCAACCAATAGCTCAGCATGGTATAATGTATGTCATCCTGTTATGTAGGAGGCTGAGGCCAGCACGGGGGGAAAAAATGTGTGAGACTTTGTCTCAACAGAAGCGGGTATGGTGGTGCATACCTGTCATCTAGCTATTACAGAAAGTATAATATAGATCATGGCCCACATACAGACATGGGCTAAAAGTGAGAACCTATCTCAAAATAACCAGGGCAAAAAAGACTGGAGGTGTAGCTCAGTAGTAAAATGCCTGTTTAGCAAGCATGAGGCCCTGAATTCAAACCCCAGTTCTTTAAATAGCAAACAAACTTTTGTTTTTGTCAGGCCTAGAGCTTGAACTCAGGCCTGAGCAGTTCCTGAGCTTCTTTTGCTCAAGGCTAGCACTATTATCACTTAAACCACAGTGCCACTTCCAGCCTTTTCTGTGTATGTGGTACTGAGGAATTGAACCCAGGGTTTCATGCACGCTAGGCAAGCACTCTACCACTAATTCCCTGCCCCAGCAAACAAACTTTAAGAAGTTTAAAGACTAAAAATGCAGTTAAGTTTCTTACATCTCATTGCTAAATCACACACCAGTTTCTTGGTATGCCATCAACCAGAAGTTTTAACATGATTACATCTTTATAAAGTCAGCTAACTTTACTCCTAGGTGAATTTTATTATCTATATTAGCTATAAAATAGAGTTCATATTGAACACATTGCTTCTCTACCTAGCACCTAGAATATAAGATTCTGTTAGGATTACAACTCTTAAGTTCTTTCAAGTGTGAATTAAACATTTAAGGAATGCTAATAATTTGGAAAACTGATCCTAAATGCTTTCTATACTCCACAAACCCTTAATTATATACATAACATGTTCACATTCTAAGAAACTACATTTATATTCAGCTGCACAGTCGTGACCCTGGGTGGATGCCTGAACTGCACATAATGCCAAATGCTTATTATGTACTATACTTACAATAAAATGAACTTACATATTAGGCACAGTAAGAGACTAACAATAGTGTGACTAACACTATAATAAAATTAAGCAACTGTGATGTGTCCCTCAAAATCAAGTTGTCTTTTCTCCTTTAGAAACACTCTTCACCTTTTTTGCATATCCAAATTGCTTATATCAGTGCTCTTTGTGTGAGGCTAACTTAAGTAAAATAAGGGCCCTTTGAAGACAAGCACTGTGATACTTTGACAGTTAACCCAGTGAGCTAGAGACTAACAAGTGTGTAGGTTTATACAGTGTGGACATGCCGGACAGAGAGCTGACTCACATTATAGATAGGGTGACATTGAACAGTGACAGAGCTCATCTTTCAGAATGGCATGTAACTGAATATTTATCAATTATTTAAATTTTCCACTGAGCATTGGCAACTGACATCAATAACAAACTATGGGAAGGAAGGGAAAATGGTCTAAGAGTTCACCAGGTCAGCTTCCCTAAAACATGATTAGACTCTTGCATAAACATTTTACTTCACTTCCTCCTCTGATGTGGTGATAGTATTTACTTTATTGTTAGAACATTAACATGAACTAACCTAAGACTCGTGCAAACACGTTGGGTTTTTCTGGCACTCTATCCCTTGGGCCACACCACCAGCCCTTTCTCCTTTTACTATTTTCCAGACAGGGTCTCAGGTTTATGCCCAAATCAGTTTCACATTTATGCTTGCTACATAGCTGGGATGGCAGGCAGCATTTATTGGTTAAGATACCTTGCAAATTTTTTTTTGGCCTGGGCTGGCCTCAACAGTGATCTGACCCAATCTCTACCTCCTGAATAGCTAGGGTTACAGATGTGAACTACAATACCCAACCAAAACATGGTCTTCTAAGCACCTTGATGTTTACCTTGCTAGAACAGCAGTAAACCATGGCATAGCAGAAGAGGCCCTTAATATTACAATACTTGGGAAGAGTTTATAGTTTTAAAGGTACTTATCCTTTATGGAAAAGTTATTAAAAAACAGGACCAAGTTGAATTGGTCTTGTCTATAAGTATTTCTTACACTGTGATTCACAAAATGGGAAATATTTCCGTAGCGAGCTGCATCCACTGTGAATTCATCAGATTCATAGTCCAGATCAAAGAGGTATGTGATTCCTTTGTTGTCATAGAGCTGTCCTCGTCTTTCAGCTTCTTCACTTGTGATTACCTAAGGAGAAAAAGCTACTATAGTTTTTTTTCTTCTTTATTTTTTTGAGACAGAGAAATCTTTCTATGTTTCTCAGACTGTTCTCAAACTCCTGAGCTCAAGTGATCTTCCCACCTCAGCCTCCTCAGCAGCTGGGACTCCCGGTCACATCATACCAGCAAAACCATAGCACTTTATGTTATGGTTTTTTATTACTGCTGATCTTAAGAAACATTCATTGCCTAAAAATATATATTGCCTAAAAATGTTTACTGAAAAATTCAAGTGTCATCAAAACAAATGTTCACAAAAAAACTAAAAGCTTTTTTTTTTTTCTTTTTTTGGTCGGTCGTGGAGCTTGAACTCTGGGCTTGGGCGCTGTCCCTGCACTGTTCAACTAAAGGTGAGCGCTCTACTGCTTGAGCCACAGTGCCACTTCCAATTTTCTAGTGGTTTATTGGAGATAAGAGTCTCACGGACTTTCCTGCCCAGGCTGGCTTTGAACCATGATCCTCAGATCTCAGCCTCCTGAATAGCTAGGATTACAGGCGTGAGCCACCGGTGCCCAGCTTCTAAGAGTTATTTTTGAAGTGGGGAAAAAATAATTTGTTAAATAAAACATGGGACAATGAATATGTAGAAGCATAAAAGCACTACTTTTATTATGATTAGGGCCATTCAATACCCTTTACAACTATAGCTCTCTGCAGCCTATAACTGAAGAGTACTACATTTATGAGTATGTGTTCCAAATGTGCTCTGAAGGTATTGTTTTCCTATAACCAATCTCTATGCAGTTATAAATGGAAGTATGTTACAATACAGGAGAGAAGCTAGGATAAATATGCAGGAGCTAGGGATATAACTCAGTGGTAGGGCATCTGCGTACCATGTGTGAGGTCCTGGGTACAATCCCAGTGCTACAGAGGGAAAATGTCATCTAGAATTCTGCTCTTAAGAACCTAGCTTTATCATAAAAACAGCTCAAGAAACCAAAAATCTATCAACCAAATCTAGTTGCTGCTTTCATTCAGTACATATTTTCTTTTTCTTTTCTTTTTTTTGGTCAGTTGTGGAGCCTGAACACAGTTCCTGAGCACTGTCGCTGAGCTTTGCACTTAAGGCTCATGCTTTATCACTTTGAGCCACAGGTCTACTCCCGGTTTTCTGGTGGTTAACTGAAGTCTCATGGACTTTCCTGCCCAGGCTGGTTTTGAACTGTGATCCTCAGATCTCAGCCTCCTGAGTAGCTAAGATTACAAGCATGAGCCACTAGTACCCAGCCTCAGCCAAAATTTAAAAAAGAAAAAAGAAATGAGATTGTCATACTCATCCCCAAAACAGGCAAAGACCCAACAAAAAAAAAGAGAACTACAGACCAGTCTCTTTGATGAACACAGATGCAAAGCTCCTCAATAAAATTCTAGCCAACAGAATCCAGAAACATAAAAAAAAATCATACATTATGACTAAGTAGGCTTCATCCCAGAGATGCAGGGATGGTTTAACATACGTAAATCAATAAGTGTAATCTATCACATCAACAGATCCAAGATCAAGAACCACATGATTATCTCCATTGACCGAGAATAGGCTTTTGATAAAATACAGCACTCATTCATGTTAAAAGCTGTGGAAAAAATAGGAATAGAAGGAATATTCCATAAAACAATAAAAGCCTTACATGACAAACCAACAGTCAGTATTATACTTAATGGGGAAAAACTACAACCAATTCCCCTAAAAACAGGAACAAGGCAAGGATGCCCACTGTCTCCACTCCTCAATATAGTTCTGGAATCCTTAGCCAGAGCAATAAGGCAAGAAAAAGACATTAAAGGGATGGATCCACATAGGGGAGGAAGAAGTTAAACTATCTCTTTTTGCAGATGACATGATTTTATACCTTAATGATCCCCAAAGCTCCATCCCCAAATGTTTAGAGCTTAAACCACTTCGGCAAAGTATCAAGATGCAAAATTAACACACAAAAATCAGTTGCCTTTCTGTACACCAACAATGTACAAGCAGAAAGGGAAATCAAGGAAACAACTCCATTCACAATAAGCTCAAAAAAAAAAATAAAGTATCTAGGAATTAACCTAATCAAAGATGTAAAAAGTCTATTTCATGAAAACTTATAAAAGCCTAAAAAAAGGAATCATAGGGGATACCAGGAAATGGAAAGACCTCCCATGTTCCTGGATAGGCAGAATTAACAGAATGAAAATGGTCATACTGCCAAAATTGATATATACATTCAATGCAATTCCCATTAAAATTCCAATGACTGAAGTAGAGAAAACAGTCCAAAAATTCATATGGAACAACAAAAGACCTAAAATAGCCAAAACAATTCTAGGCATAAGAAAAAATGCAGGAGGGATCACGATACTGGACTTCAAGCTCTACTAAAGAGCCATAATAACAAAGACAGCTTGGTACTGGCACAAAAAGAGACCCGAAGATCAATGGAATAGATTAGAGGACCCAGAAATAAAGCTGCATATGTATAGTCAGTTGATATTTGACAAAGGAGCCTGATACTCTGAAACTACTGCAGGACAGAATAGGAGAGACACTTGAACTTATAGGCACAGGCAGGAACTTCCTGAACAAGAGTCCCAGTGTCACAAATTGGAGAGAGACTTGATAAATGGGGCTACCTTAAAATAAAAAGGGTTTGCACAGATAAAGAAATAGCAACCAAACTAGAAAGAAAGTCAACTAATTGGGAAAAAAATATTTACCAGCAATATATCAGACAAGGGTCTAATATCTATTATATACAGGGAACTCAAGAAACTAACCCCTCACAAATCTAACAAACCAATCTTGAAATGAGCAAGGGAACTAAAGAGAGACTTCTCAGAACAGGTAAAAATGGCAAAGAAACACATGAGGAAATGTTTGTCATCCGTGGCTGTAAAGGAAATGCAAATAAAAACAACACTGACATACCACCTTACCCCAGTCAGAATGGCCCACATCCTAAATTCAGCCAAAGACAAATGCTAGAGGGGATGCGGAGAAAGAGGAATCCTACTGCATTGCTGGTGGGAATGTATACTTATACAACCACTTTGGAAAGCAGTCTGGAGGTACCTCAGAAAGCTAAATATAGACCTCCCCTATGACCCAGCCATACCACTCCTAGGCATCTACCCTGAACAACAGGAACCAGTATACAAAGACACATGCACCTCCATGTTTATTGCAGCACTATTCATAATAGCCAAGATTTCGAAACAACCCAGATGCCCCACTACTGATGAGTGGGGATCCAAAAACTGGGTACCTATATACAATAGAATATTATGCAGCCATTAGAAAGGACAAAATAATGGCATTTGCAGGGAAATGGATGGAACCAGAGCAAATTATTATTTTGTCAGTCATGGGGCTTGAACTCTGGGCCTGGGCGCTGTCCCTCAGCTCTTCAGCTCAAGGCTAGCACTCTACCACTTGAGCCACAGTGCCACTTCCGGTTTTCTGGTGGTTTATTGGAGATAAGAGTCTCATGGACTTTCTTGCCCGGGCTGGCTCTGAACTGCTGATCCTCAGATCTCAGCCTCCTGAACAGCTAGGATTACACGGGTGCCCGGAGGTAAGGTAAGCCAAGAATAGATTGACAAATGGCACATGGTCTCCCTGATATGTGGATGCTTAAGCCAAAATGCAAGAAGATATGAAAAGCAAACAGGGCTCAAGAAACAAAGGACAGCCACTCATTTTGTCTTACCATCACTAAATGACTCCATGTTCTTGTCCATATATATGGTAGATATATACACACAACAGGGGGAAGCCAGGAGGAGGAACAGAATAAGTGGGAAACAGAACAATATACAACCAAGGGGCCCATCAGCTGCACTGGACATAGAAGCAAAAGTAGTAAGCAACCCAAAGACAGTGATGGGAAGGGAGGAATGAGCGGGGAAGAGGGAACAGCCTACACTAAGCAAAAGGAAAGAAATGTAAACATCACCTGATGTGGAAGAAATAATTTGTATTGTCACAGCTCATAGAATTCACAAACTTTATAGACCATGATAATGATAATTTGCCTTGTGAAGGTTAAAATGTGGTTGTGACTTTAACTATCACTATTCCACAATACTGTGAAATATGTGAAATTTATGTAATCATCTAATCTCAATTTTAAAAAAAAGTGGGAGAAGGGAAGGATTAGGAGCAATGGATGACAATGTTGTCAGACACCTTGTATTCATATACTGTTTTGTAGAATGGGAACTTCTTTGTATAACTAGTTAAAGGTAATAATAATAAAAAAAAGTTAAAAAATGAGATCATATAAGATCTGGTAATTTCTAAGTATGAGAAAAAAAGATTCAAAGCAGGGATTTCATTTCAAAATTCTAGATTAATAGAGATAATTAAACATGACTCAATTTCAAAGAATCAAAGTAACCAGTCAGATAATCCCAGAAATGGTGACCCTTGTTATCTTTGTCACAGCTTAACCATCATTCAGTTCAAGATACTGTAGTGCAATGAAAAGAATAATTCTGGAGTTTTGAATCCTGCCTCTTGTTTTCTACTGAGGCTTATTACTCAATTGGCCTTGAGCAAATTACTCAATTTCTCTGTACCACAGTTTCTTTAGAATTGAGAGAACTCGTAAAATATGGTGCTTATTACAAGAGTATGGTGGCACATGAGAAATACTAGTTTATAGTTGTGCATACATATAGTTATATGCATACATATAAAAGTAAATTTGCTAGTATCTGACAATTTACAAAATGGTTTGTAATTCAAAGTGGCTGAGTTATAAAGAGATTTTTCTTATGGATACATGAATGTATATTTTATAATACTCATAAACCACTGGTCTATTAGATAACATTATGTTGATTCAGAGTATTTAATAAACTTAACCATTATTTGGCCAAATGAGTGAGGTAAATTATGCCTTCTAATTTCAAAGTCAGAATGTGTTTAGGATTTTCTTATGACGTGTATGGAAAGACAGACATTATATTTTAAAAAATATGCATCTGTGCTCAATGAATATGGATGTTTGTTGAAAGATGACTCTATTTTTTGCACATAAAACAATATTTCTCATCATGCTAGTGAACCCTTCTCCTAAACCTGAAAATGAGCTCCTATATATCTACAAATGATAATACAAAGACATATGAAATATTTATGTTGCTGCAGAACCAGGTATAAACCTTAAATATTGTTATGCAGTAAACTGAATATACCTCTCCAACATACTCCATGACAAAACTCATCCTTTTAATCTTCACAAGGGTTTTCACACCCCAGCCGCGGCCATTGCTAGTTCGAAAGATGCAAAGTGAATACTGCGTGCCTTTTTGTACAATCCTATTGGGACAATCTGGTCCACACTGGCACCTTGAGTTGCATTCATAGATGGGGGTACCAGGTGGGATTCTGATTTGTTGGTTCTTATTGTAAGCAAAAAGAACTCCAGCTTCCGTAGGACAGCATTTCTCATGGAAGCAATCTGTGCATGAACAACCAAAGGTAACTTCGCTGACTAAATTGATCCCGGGGGCTGGCTTGTATTCATTTATGTAGAAGAAGTCTGAAGGTGGGCCCTCCAAGTCAACAGTATTTTCAACTAATATCATTCCTTTATGAGTCTTGCTTCTGTTGAGTTCTTCTTGCCACCTCTGCAGAGCTAGTCTTTGTTTAGCTTTCTTCACAATATACTCAGCAACAGCAGGTTTTAAAGCTTTGTGGTCGTCTTTGGGAATTATGGCTTTGCCTTTCTTTACCTGAGATAAATAGTCATGCTTGTCATTATAAAATTGTTGAAGCAGTAATGGACACTTGAGATTTTGCAAAGGTTCCCAAGTATTTGTGGAATCTGGCCATCCTTTCCATTTTACAAGATAATATTCCATATCCTTAAAATATAAAAGAAAATGCAAATCAGATTATGACTGTGTCAATTACTTGAAAAAATGAGATATCACCATTTTTCTTAGTAAAAAGTTTAGAGTATGTACATGTTCACAAGTTCCTGACAGATAGCAAGTACAAATCATACAAATAAAACTACTTGCCCTTATGTTATGTAAAATACAGAATTTAGATATAGTACAACATGTTTGCTAACAGGTGAGAAGTATCTTACCTGGAGAAAGATAAAGGCACTGAAATTCACAAATACTTTCCTAAATAGTAAATTAGGCTAAACAAAAAAAGTATTTAGCTTGATTGTGGAAAGAGATGGTCCAAAGCTCACTAACTCCTAGGCTGATGTCTCGTTTGGCCCACTCGGATGCAGGTGGTTCTTTATGATCATAACTTCATGCTGGTCACTGGACATTAGGGAACTTATATTTCCTGATGTCATGGTCAGATATTCTTTAAATATTCTCAGCATTCGTTGTCCAAGTCACTGCTACACAATGTAGCACTATGGAGAACCTGAAGTGGGGCTAACATACTCAATTGAAATGTGCTTTAAGTATAATACACATTGAATTTCAAAGACATAATATGAAAAAGGAAAACACCTGACTTAAAACATACTAACTGCATGCTGAAATTGTATACATACACATATACACATATATGTATTCCACACATGAAATTATATGTAATGTGTGTGTGTGTGTGTGCGCGTGCGTGCATGAGCACATGTGGTGCTAGGGATGAAACCCAGGACTTGTTCACATTCTACTCAACAAGCAATTATTCGTATGAAAGAACTCTGCTTCACTTTCAAAACTGAATGCAATATATGCTTTCTTCTGTTAAAATGTGTTAAAAATATTGTCTGAAGATATATACAAAATCCATATTGGAAATATACAGCAATAAGTCTAGGGCACACTAAAATATTTGTCAAATTGGGCTTAAAGCTTAAAACTGTCTCTCATAATTTGGTACTTTTACACTACGATAGATCTTAAGACTTCTATTCTTTTTTTTTTTTGGGTCCGGTCATGGGGCCTGAACTCTGGGCCTGGGCGCTATTCCTCAGCTCTTCAGCTCCAGGCTAGCGCTCTACCACTTGAGTCACAGCACCACTTCCGGGTTTTTTCTTTTTGCTTATGTGGTGCTGAGGAATTGAACCCAGGGCTTCAGGCATGCAAGGCAAGTGCTCTACCACTGAGCCAACTTCCCAGCCCTTCTATTCTTCTTAATTCTAAATTTAATTTTTTTTCTGATGCCACAAAAAAGCAATGTAACCTTGGTCCTGGTTTTATTGCTATACTTTTTTTCCTACCATTGCCCTGAACTATGCCAAATAAATGTTGCCAGAAAATCCATGAAAGAAAAGGAAACAATGGCTTTAAGTCACATGATAAATTATCATCTAGAAAAACTAAAAATATGTCACTCAAGTTTATTTCCCAAATAGTACACAGTAGTCCCAAATAGTACACAGTAGTGGTTATTTAAGTCATTTGTACTTTAAGTGACTAAGTTTTATTGTAAATCATATTAGTAACTATGTAACTTATGGATAATAAATATACATAAAAATGTAAATGTTTTGGAAAATGGCACAAAATAGCACAAAAAACGTTTTATTTTGGGCTTGTAGATTTTTATCTTTAAAATTAAAAAATGGCATTTCCATTTTGAAAAGATAGTTTTTACCCAGAAAAATCACTGACTTTATGAAACAAATTCAATAACCTAAAATTCCAAATAAAACTTCACAACTCCTAGGCTTATCTATTATATCAGTATCTTATTCTTATCTGTAAGCAACTCTGTATTACCTACAGAAATGGAATACAGTGAAGTGGTGAAGTGAACCATAAGTTACCCCTGTGTAATTTGGAATGCAGTTATGCATTTCTTCTTTAAGACACTAGATTCTACTGCATTTGACATAAGCTCAATTAAATCACACAGTCTAATATTTCTACTAAGTACTTGAAAGGTTGCTCAGTAGGAAGCATGATGAAATATAGGGCATTATAGTAGTAAAATCTCATTGGGAGAACAGGCAACGTGTGGGATAGAAACTTGAGATATATTTAAATGTCAAAATACTTTAAGACAGTCAATTACAGTAAAAGAGAAAGAGAAAAGTAAATGTAGGACAGATGACCAGAAAAGAGAAGTAGAACAAACTACTCCATGAAAGACTGAACTTATGTAAGGAATACTGCACAATACTGTCCAACAACTTGTATAAATATTAGTTTAGGGATAAGATTTATACAAGTTGCTGGGCACTGGTGGCTCACGCCTGTAATCCAAACTACTCTGGAGGTTGAATGAGGATCATGAGGATCAAAGTTTGAAGTGTGAGAAAAGCTCTTTTCTATTAAAGTAGTTTGCTTCCTTTCTGTCAATCTTGTAAGAATTGTTTTTCTGAAAAGTGTCTGCTTTGGCCCATGGGCCCTTGTTAATTTCACTTTAGTTACATATATCCTTTTCCTGAGCACTTTCATTAAAACATCCTGTTAGAAATTCCTTAAATTTTAGTTGCATCCTGTTAATTAAGCTGCATCCTGTTAATTAAGCTGCATCCTTTTGCAGATGGTGAACCTGAGCTCAGCCAATGTGAGCAGAGGGGTGGGGCTTTGCTGAGTTAGAGATTAAAAAGGGAGCAGCAGGCCTGCTCTGTGTGCTTGCTTGCCAGATTTTTGGCTAGTGGTGTACCATTCTGATCCTAATTATTACTCAGGCTGAAATCCTAGGATCTTGGTTCAAAAAGCCAGCTCAGGCAGGAAGGTCTGTAAGACTCGTATCTCCAATTAATCACCAGAAAACTGGCAGTGGAGCTGTAGCTCAAAGAAGTAGAACACTAGCCTTGAGCAAAACAGCTCAGGGACAGCACCCAGGCCTTGAGTTAAAAACTTCAGAAACACCCACCACCACCACCACCACCAAAGTAGGACCTACTTGTCCTAAAGTTGGAATATCAAAATTTCTTCTTCATTCTCCTTTCCAACTTGCGTGTGTGTGTGTGTGTGTGTGTGTGTGTGTGTGTGTGTGTGTGTGTGAATAATATTTGAACTCAGGGACTGCTTGCCAGACAGGTGTTCTACCACTTGAGCCACACCTCTAACCCTTTTTGCTTTGGTCATTTTTGAGACAGGGCAACCTAGACTGTGATCTTATTTATGCTTCTTGTATAGCTGGGATGAGAAGTACACATCATCACAGTTCTATTGAGATGGTTCTTGCAAACTCTGCCTGGACTGGTCTCAAATCATAATCTTCCTTATCTCAAACTCCTGAGTAGCAAAGATTATAAGTGTGAGCCACCACACAGGGCTCCTTGTGTCCACCCGCCCCCCCCCCCCTCCAGACCACTTTCTGTCTACCATTTAATCTGGACTGTCCTTGGATGCCTTTTGCACTAAAGTGTTTATCCTCATTTTACCATCTGATGAATACTATATACTGTTCCACAACCAATGTCACATATATAACATTTTAGATAGTTTCAGAATTTGGAGTTCCATGTTAAGAAGTACTGTGCTAAATACTCTCTCTGGCAACAGCACCACTCCAATGGTTTAGACTATAAGTTATGTTGATGACACCCAACACTACCTACAAACACCCAATTCTAACAGCCTACTTGATGTACAACAGGTTCTTAGAGTAATCTAGACGGAATTCACCACTGTACTTCCTAAAGGGATTTAGATGAGACTGAAATAAGGAAGTGTTCACTAGGCAAACTGAGAGGTGTCATTCTAATTAGGGAGAAATTTGTGACATGGAAGCAGAAGGAGGAAATGGTCTAGTATGTTCAAGTACAAGCAGTAATTCAGTATAGCTACAGGACAGTCTATCAATGATACTGTAATGTGAAATTGAGCCACACAGGCATCCAGGGGCCTATTCCTTCTCCCAGTCCAATTCATCAGTTTCATTAAAGGAGGGCTTCTTCCTATCCATCTCTGTTACTGTAGCTTTAGTTACTTCTGGCTTCAATTCTTGCCTAGATTATCTTATCTAGATTATTGCATTAATTTTCTAAACAAATTTCCTGCCTTCAAACTGACCACTTTAATCCACAAAACTAGGTACTCTTTGTTTTCTTACTTGAAAATTATTAATAGTTCCACTATTGCTTACAAAATATGGTTCCAAATTTCCTATTAAAATGAAGAAAGCTTTTCTGAAATGGGGATGTAGCTCACTGTTCCAGCACTTGCCTAGCATGTTCAAGGTCCTGGGTTAGATCCTAAACACTGTAAAACAAAATCCCCTAACTCTTCCTTAGTAGGGTGGTAGTTCATACCTGTTAAGTCTCAGCTACCCTGGAGGCTATGGGACTTGAGCTCACAAGTCTGTTACCAGCCTGAACAACACAGGGATACCTTGTCTAGAAAACAAGGCCCCTGGTGCCTCTATGGCTCAATCTGGCGTTATAGAATCGTTAATAAACTAACCTGTAGCCATCCTGAAGTACTGCTTATAGTTTAACATTCCAGACTATTTGCTTCTTTTCTAATTACCCAATTAAATTGGCCTTTCACTCAGTGAACATGTATTTCAGTCTCATCCTTTTAGATGTAACCTGTTCATCTTTTAAAACAGGTCAAATACTACAGCTGGTTCTTTTATTTGTGACAGTAATGGCACTGGGGTTTGAACTCAGGTGCTCCTAATTACTAGACAGACCATACCATTTGAGCCACACACCCCAACCCAAATGTCACCTCTCTGTGAAATCCTTCCTATTCCTCTTGCCCCAAAAGAACTGCTGTCAACCATGTGTTCTCGTTTCTAATTTAAACTACAAGCAGTTTGTGAGAAGAGATGAAGCTTTACTCCTCTTGCAGGAAGGACTACCTTTCCTGCCAGCTTGCTTCAACCTCTTCTGACAGTTCTTCCTGCAAGTATTTCTTGTTGTCCTTCAGGATTCATTTTCTCTTGTTCTCATTTGCTTTACTTAGATGGTCATTTACCACTTCACCAATTCACAGTACAACAGCCAGAGTAATATTCTCAGCACATGCATCTCATCATGTCATTTCCCTGCTTAAAGCTACTACATAGCTCCTTGCAGTCTCGATTGCCTATGAGAAGTTGCATTTCCCAAGTCACATCAATTCTATAGCTCATCTCACTCTCTTCTTGTCGACTATTGACACTTGCTATTCCTTGAAGATTCTGTATCAAGATCCAATCCACTTACCTTCATTCTTTAGGCCTAAGTATCCTTAATGGAATAAGTTAGATCCTTAGGTTATAGAAGCACTCACCTCAACTATAATAGAGTACTTGGTATAAGCACTTAATTCTCTCAGAATTTCGTTATCTTATAAACTCCATATTATCATGCCCTATACTCATGTCCTTTAATGCTGAGATTCCTAGTTCCTAGTGCAAGACACGGCAGATGGCCAATAAATAACTGTTGAGATAACAAATGGGTAAATTTACCCATTCCCAGGAGTTCAATCTTTATCTTTTTGACAATTATTTCAAGGTCTCTTTTTCTAATTACATCTCACTTTTGATTTGGAGCCATATTTTCACCTTTACTTAAAAGTGTACTCAAGTTATTTCCCTCAGATCCAATTTCCTTCTCTAATATTCTTGGATCTTGAACAATAATAATATTTAAACCAATTCTATGCAAATCAGAAACTCATACTTTTCTAGATGTAGCTCCTTGATTGCAGAATCCTACTACCCCAACTACAAATCAAATATTCATAAATTTTACCTTTAAACAAGCCAGGTGCTAGTAGCTCATGCTTGTAATCCTAGCTATTCAGGAAGCTGAGATCTGAGCATCATGGTTCAAAGCCATCCTGAATAGCAAAGATTACAGACAGACTTAGGAATGCAGTCTTAAAATGGGTACCATGTTGAACTTGGGCAACTGTACCTGAAATGGAGCCTCGAAAGAGGTGAAGGTCATAGAAAGATTTGGGTGTCATGAGACAAACTGGTATAAGCAGAAGCCATTAGGAAAGAGGTCACCCAGACAGCAACTACAAAGTGAGAAGAAGGCCAAGCATAGAACCTTGGAAATTATCTACATTTCAGAGAAAGGTTGGATAGAAGACAGTACAAGATTTGTAAAGAACATTGGAAATTGTAATCCTAGCTATGTGGGAGACAGGAAAGAGAGAACACAGTTTGAAGCCAGCCCAAGCAAATGAGATTCCATCTTAACAAATGGCTGGGTGCAGTGGTGCATACCTGTCATCCTCAATGAACAGTGGAAGGAAGAAGGAAGGCTGGCCCACTTCAAAATAAATGCAAAAAAACACACTGGGAGTGTGTCTTAAGAGATAGAGTGCCTGATTTCAAATACAAGGTCTTCAGTTCAATTAACCAAACAAAAACAGGGTTGGGAATGTGGCATAGTGGTAGAGTGCTCACCTAGCATGCATGAAGCCCTGGGTTCAATTCCTCAGTACTACATAAACAGGAAAAGCCAGAAGTGGTGCTGTGGCTCAAGTGGTAGAGTGCCAGCCTTGATCACTGAGAGGCTCAGGAACAAAGCCCTGGCCCTGAGTGCAAGCCCCAGGACTGGTAAAAAAAAAAAAAAAAGGAGTACTGATACAGGCTAATGATAGTAAACACTGACATAATCACCAAATGTCACTGTCTTATTCTAGGTATTTTATACTAACTCATTTCATGTTAATTATACCTTGTGAGATGGCAATGTTACTCTATTTTATAGACAAAGAAGCAGAAGGACAGAGAGAAAGCTAGAATTTGAGCCACAGACAAGAATTTCAATGAGGAAAATGGAGCAACAGTGTTGAATGTGGAAAGACTTGAGGCCTTCAAACTTGACATTAGAAGGTCAATGAAAAGAGCACAAATCAAAAATGGGTTAAAAAGTAATGGAATTGTGTGGGCATATGCTGATGATCCCCGATACTGTAGATATAAGAGGATCATTGTTTGAGGCCCGAATATCAGGGTTCAAGGCAAGCACAGCAAAGTTAGCATAGATTTTATCCAAAAAACAAACTAAAAGTAAGAGGCATTTTTTAGGACAATGAAAAATGCTAAAATGACTAATTTCAGTATACTAAGCTTTGAATTGTAAATGTTATCTATGTGAATTGTATGATAGTATGCAAATTACATCTCAGTGATGCTAAGATGTAATGGGAAGTGAATATAGGAATACAGGAATGCTTGCATGAGTGGTAAGGGAATATAAAAAAAGATTTCTGGGCTAGGAATGTAGCTTACTGCTAAGAGTGCTTGCCTAGCATGCATGAAGCCCTAGGTTTGATTCCTCAGCACAATATATAAAGAAAAAGCTGAAAGTAGCTGGCCTTGAGCAAAAGAAGCTCAGGACAGTGCCCAGGCCGAGTTCAAGCCCCAGGACTGGCAAAAAATATAAGTAAATAAAAAAATTCTGTGGACAAGGTAATATTTGAATATGTTTATTGAGACAAATCAGTGAGAATGGAGCTTGCTATTAAAAAAGACACCAAGTTGGTATTGTAGCATGTGTCAGTTAATCTCAGCACTTTAGAGGCTGAGGCAGGATGGCCAGGAGTCAGAGGCTAGCATGGCTAGCCTAGCGAGACTTTCTCTCAAAAACTGAAGATACTGTCACAGGTCAAAGTCAGGATATTGAATAGGAAGAAAACAAAACACATCTTTAAAATGAAGAGTGCATACAGATAACTGGTGGGAAGATGAGGACTTTAGTCTTCAAAGATCTGTTCACTGAGGTAGAAGAGGAAGTATTCGGCTGAATATGAGAAAACAAGGGGTAGAGGAAGTGATCCAGAAAAACCAATAAATACTGAGAAAATAGGTATGAATGGTGGAAATAAAATAGATTAAAAAAAAACCTGTTGGGCTGAGAAGGTGGCTCAGTGGCAGAGTGCTTGCCTTGTATGCATGAGGCCCTGGGTTCGATTCCTCAGCACTACATAAGCAGAAAAAGCCGAAGTGGCACTGTGGCTCAAGTGGTAGAGCGCTTGCCTTGAGCTAAAGAGCTTAGGGACAGCACCCAACCCAGAGTTCAAGCCCCACAACCAATCAAAAACAAAAAAACAAAAAACAAAAAAAACCCTGTCAAGTAGAATTGATAGGTATGAGAATAGAAGTACTTGAAGGAGCCAAAACGTATGATCATCTGATTTCTCAGTGATGTGAATTTTTCCACAGCTTGTAAATGCCCTGGAGGATGGCTGGGCTGTTTCAGGAGCAGAGGGATGCTGAGGGCAGAGGTAAAAGTGCTTAATGGATGTAAGCGTTACTAAGCAGGAAAGGCAATGATACCAAAAGATAGACATTTTAGAGGAGAACTAGATTTGGTGACAGTTCAACAGAAGAAACAACAGAGTTAAAGCAGGATTCTTGACTCCTTCACCTGAAGAAACAGATTATTTACCAAGATAGTTCTTCACCAGAAGAAGTTATAAATGAATTTCTGAAAAATATATTTTACATGTTTTACATCTTAAAAAGCTTCTTATTTAATCATGGCACTCAATGTATGTATGTGAAAATGGAGTCACATAACTTGAAGGGATAAATGAGATTGGGAAAGATGGGGAGAGCAATGAAAAGGGTGACACTGATCATTTGCAGCCCCCTCCCTCTGTGCCCTCTTCCCAAAAACTTGTTTCCATTCCATGGTATTCATTTTGATAAACAGTTCAGTAGTTGGAAGAGCTCAATTCTTAAGAAGACTAAAGGAAAACCCAGAGAAGTTAGATGAACTTGCTGACATCAGTTGTGAGGTACTAAACAAAAGCCCCAAATGCCTTTGAAACTCAGGACATTGTTATACCACTGAATCTATTAAAATCTGATGTGTGAAATAACAAATGGTAATGCTTCTTGAGGACATTTAGCAACACTAACATTGGTTGAAATTCTAGGCTCATTTCAGGAGATCATGGGGGAGCTATAATGCAGGAACAAAATGACTGAAAGGAGAGACCAACTGTTTGCTTTGGTAATCCACATGGAGATAAGACTTGGATGTAGAGGGACAAAAGCACCTTAATATATTCTAGTGTTAGCGTTTTATGCTTCAAATTCCTGTCAGTATTACTTGGAAAATAGGTAACGGGACAGTATCAATGAATCACTACCTAGAATTTGAAACATTAAGAAGAGTTTGCTTATTTCCTTATTTATCGTTATGTCACAGAAATAGGAAATACTGAAGTGTGAATAGGTCTCTTTTAAGGATCTAGATATTTGCCTTACCTTTTCTACCTTGTAGTCACACAAGTATTCCACCTCATAATTGTTTTGATTCTTTTTGGTGACTCCCATCGATTTACATGTGAGCTTTTCTTGTCTACATAATTCCTGAAGAGTATCAAGTGAAACTAGGCAAGGAACACACCACACTACAATAAGAAAATAGAGTTCTTTACTAATGAAATAGCTACTCAGTTAAAACAAAATATGAGATACTTAAAACCTTTACATTTCTACCCTTCAACTGGTAATTTTGGTCTAAAAGTCAGTATGATAAGAAACCAATCATGTGTGTTCAAAAAAAAGCATTAAAGAACTGTGGTATTAGTTTTCTTGTGCTTTCTAATAGATTTTTATCCTACTATGTTTAACTGATTATTGGTTAATTTCTATTAAACCATGTGAGAAAGCCTTCATGTCTGTAAGCTATCTAAAGATTACATATAGAGGTCGATATGATGTAATGTTTTTGACTTTCCCATTATATTCTACATAGAATTACTATCTGAATAACACATATCTCTGGGTCATACTTAATGTTAAAAGTACATTGAAAAAAATATATATTTATTTTTTGGCTGGTCCTGGAGCTGGAAATCTGGTCCTGGGCACTGTCTCTGAGCTTCTTTTGCTCAAGGTGAGCATGCTACGACTTGAGCCACGGTCTCACTTCCAGCTTTTTTGAGTAGTTTTTAAATTGGAGATGGACTTTTCTGCCCAGGCTGGCTTCAAATTGTGATACTTGGCTCTCAGCCTCCTGAGTAGTTAGAATTACAGTGTGAGCCACCAGCACCTGGCCTAAAATATATTTTAAAAAATCGTAATTAAAAAGTAACTTTTCTGCCAGGAGCTCTTATCCAATTAACTACAAAAAAGAAAAAGGCTGGGAGCCCAGCTGTGGCTCAAAAGTGATACAACACCAGTCATGAGCAACAAAATTCAGGGACAGGGGCTGGGAAGGTGGCTCAGAGGTAGTGTTTGCCTTGCATGCATAAGGCCCTGGGTTCGATTCCTCAGCATCACATAAGCAGAAAAAGCCAGAAGTGGTGTTGTGTCTCAAGTAGTAGAGCGCTAGCCTTGAGCTGAAGAGCTGACGGATAGCGCCCAGGCCCAGAGTTCAAGCCCCATGACTGACAAAAAATAAAACAAAAAATTCAGGGACCGCAACCAAGCCCTGAGTTCAAGCTCAGAACCAGAAAAAAACCAAAACCCCAAACAAAAAATTATATAATCCTAATAATAATCTTTATTATGATAAGCATTCCCTTTAGTCTTTATTTTTCCTTTCATTAAGCTGTTGGGGTCTAGCATAATTTGACCCTTGTGACGAACAGCTGTTAGACCCTTCATTGACTCCAGTGAAAGACCACAGTTAAGCAGCCAAACTATGCTAGACTACCTGCTCTGAATCCTCCATTGTCTTGAGGAATCTACATAGCAACTACAACTGCTTAATGAGGTATTCTCTGGCTCCCCTGTGTATTGTCCCAGTTAGTACCAACCAGGTCAACTAGCTTGTGCAGGATTGTTATTATTATTTGCCACCACAAGCCTCAGAGAACTCTCAGCCTTCAGCCATTTCTACCTTGGCCAGAGGGAGAGCCTTTCCCTGGCTACCAGCAGCAGGACAAGGGCATGGAGTCATGCTGTGAATGCTGTGGTTGAGCAAGCACACTCTGTACTTACATGCTGGTGCATGCACCCTGGCCACACTTTCCTGGCCATATAAACAGGCTTTTCAGCTCACTCTGGGAGCCAGCTGGAAGATACTACCATGAGCTCGCTGGTGTTGCAACAGCAGACCCAATAAAAGGCTTTTCTCCAGTAGTCTTTTCTTGTCTCATTTTGAGATTTGTCTTTAGTAGAGGGAGCTGTGCTGATAACAAGCAGGACAGGGGAAATGGCAGCAGAGCAGTAGCAGTGGCAAAGGTGGCATCAGCCTGGCAGCTACAGGGGTGATGGACAGGTGAAGGGTTCCAGAAAGCCAAGGCAGAAATGAACAGGAGCAGAGGACACAAGAGACAGGAAGATCTGTGAAAAGCTGGAGAAGAGAAACTGAGAGTCCTGCTCACTGAAAAGTTCCAGAAAGCTGCCGCCAAGCTTGAAGGGCTAAATTGTTAGCCACCCTGGGCCCAAGAGCTGTAATATTTGCAGCTTAAGGTGAAGGGTCCTACTAAGGCCTGTGCAAATACATCAGCGATAGCTGCTTGCTGGGTCTGCTGATGGAGGCAAAGGGTTATAGAATAGCTTCCAAAGGCTCCCGCTGGGTAAAGCCCGCAGCCTTAAGCCCCTGAGTGCCCAGAGTAGGGCTTCCAAAGCCATAGCTGCAACAGGCTGCTAGCTCTCTGATCATGGTGCTTTAAACCTCTTGGGTCTGCCAGTCCAGCCCCTAACAAGGGTGGGAACCATCAAGTTCATAGGCCCACAAAGTCATATGGTCTGGCCATGCCAAGCCAACCACAGACAATCAACACATTGAGCTTTACAATTTTTATAGCAACAAAAATTTATATGTGAATCATAAAAGAAGACCAATTTTGAGGAACAAACAAAGCCCTCAGCCTTGTAGTACTAGATAGCAGGTACTACAAGAGGCTCGCTGCTCAAGGCCACGATTTCTATCCAGGTAGAGCTCAAAAGGACCAGTTTAACTGAGTAGGCCACACAAACACGGTGGCTTTAAAAGCAACAGCCTGTATCGACAGAGAACGAGATGTCCCTTGACTATTTATGAAACAATAGCACTACCATAAAAATCCCTGCACCAGTTAGCACTAACCCCACCATCCCTAAAAGAAGTACTATTTTAAAAGGGAAAATAACAATAATAATAATGAAGTCATAATGGGGTGAAAAAACACCTCGGAATTCTAGAATGTACTGCAAAGTTCCAAGCTTTCCGAGTGCCTAATCACACACACACACACACACACACACACACACACACACACACACACACACGCGTTAATTTTCCAGCTGCCAAAAAATAAAACTCCAAGTTCCTGCTGGGCAAAATAAGTTTCAGGGCAAGCCAGAGGTCGCACTCACAAATGACCACTCTCGGGGCCTCTCCTCCCCGTGTGGCCCCCGCGGGAGGGGGGCCGGCCCATCCTAGCACCCGTCCTCCCACCGACCCCCACGCCTACAGGCCCGGGCTCTTTCCAGTCGAAAGCAGCCAGCAGCGAGCCACAGCCTCAGCCCTGCCCGCGGGCGCCCGGGAGGGATCTGGGGGAGGCGGACACGGAGGGGCGGCGCGAGGGGGCCGCGACACGGAGAGGGGCGCGAGGGGCGACACCATGGGGGGGCAGATACGTAAAGGGAGGGACGACTGGGGGGGGACACAACCGGGGGGGGCAATAGAGGGGCGACCGGGGGGGGGGGAACAACACGGAGGGGCGACCGGGGAGGGGGGACAACACAGAGGGACGATCGGGGGAGGGGGACAACACAGAGGGGCGACCGGGCGGGGACAAGGCACGGAGGGGCGGCCCGGGGGAGGGACCCAACCCGGAGGGGCGGCCCGGGGGAGGGACCCAACCCGGAGGGGCGGCCCGGGGGAGGGACACAACCCGGAGGGGCGACCCGGGGAGGGACCCAACCCGGAGGGGCGGCCCAGGGGAGGGACACAACCCGGAGGGGCGGCCCGGGGGAGGGACCCAACCCGGAGGGGCGGCCGAGGGGGGGGGGGACACGGCACGGAGGGGCGGCCCGGGGGAGGGACACAACCCGGAGGGGCGGCCCGGGGGAGGGACCCAACCCGGAGGGGCGACCCGGGGGAGGGACACAACCCGGAGGGGCGACCCGGGGGAGGGACCCAACCCGGAGGGGCGACCCGGGGGGGGGGGGGGGGGGGAACACGGCACGGAGGGGCGGCCCGGGGGAGGGACACAACCCGGAGGGGCGGCCGGGGGGGGGGGCGGGGAGGGCACAACACCGAGGGCCCCGGGGAGGCGAGGAGGCAGCGGGCCGGGGCCGGGGCCGGGGCCGGGGCCGGGTGAGGCAGAGGCTGAGCACCGCGCGGGGAGCTGGCGGAGAGTCGGGTGTTCGCGGAGCGAGGACGACGTCCCACCAGGCGGCCGTGCGGTTAGCCCGCGAGATGGCGGGGACGCTGGCCGGGCCTCGGGCGCATGCCTGGGTACGGGGAGGGCGAAGCGGCGTGGGGTGGGGGTCGCGCTCCAGTCTCACCTCTCCGCGCTCCGGCCCCGGCTGTCGCCATCTTGGGGAGCATTCATTCAAATTCGCGCGGTCGAACCGAACAGCTCCGCCAGACGACGCTCCGCCCCCGGCGCGGCCCCGCGTGGGACTCGGAAGGCCGAGGCTGGAGGCTGAACTCCGCGATGCGTCGTGACGTCAGCGGGGGGCGCAACCCAGGCGACGACCAGCGCGCCTGCGCGAACCCACGGCACACGAGTGGAGAGGGGCGGGGCGAGCGCCAGCGTGTGGGCGTGGCCTCTCGCCTGGGCATATTTGGACCTTTCTCGGGAAGCGCTTTTCCCACGTTGCTGCGCGTACCGTGCAAACCCAGAGGACGTGCATCCTGGGGGAAGGGTGCGGGGGGGAGCTTCCCTCCCGCTCCCGTTCTCAGCCACCCGAACCCAAAAGCGCTTGTGAAGAAAGTCAGTGAGATTCCCAGCAGCTGAGATTCTCATCAGCACGGGGCCTGGGCAGTGTGTATTTATTTGAAAGCTTCCCGGGTAATTCTAACGTGCCCCGCAGCCTGAAACACGGGAATCGGAGATTTCAGTGCAGATTTGAATTCGCAAGTTACGGTGGGAAGCCCGTGGGTTTGTCTGTTGCTGTTGCTGGCCGGGACTGTGGGCACACTTCGGGGGCCAGGCTGCAGCTACTCCAAGGACCTCCTAACTGGTCTTCACTCTAGACCCCTGGACCCCACCAAGCCCCTATCTGTCCTTCGTGTTATCTATCGGTGATTATTCTAAACATCTTGAAGCAAATCTTGAGCAAGTCGTGAGAACTTGGTAGGCAGCCAACTGACATCTACTAATGATTTCTAAAAGATTTTTGTGAAAACTTACATGTTTCAAAGCATGATGGATACATTGGAAATGCTGGGAATAACTGTAGGACAGTATAAGCATGTTTAATCATTTGATTCCATTATAAAATACTGCCTGGCCATCTGTCTGAAAAATAAGGGCTGTTTATGAAACTTTTACATCTTAATATGTTAAAACCAAAACAGATTTCCCTGAAAGTTTCAATTTTGTACCCAAAAATGTAGAAGATAAAAGAATATAAAATCACTGTGATTTTAACTTATTTCTACATATTTAACCACTTCCTGTAATGACCATTTTGTTATCTTGATGGTTTTGGTTTGGTTTTTGCCTTGCAGGGTGTCTTGCTTGATCAGGACAGAACCACTTGAGCCAAGCCCACAGCCCTTCTTGACTTTTTTTTTTTTTTTTAATAGAATCTTGCTTTTTCCAAGATCTCAATCCAGGCTAGTCTGGATTTCTGTTTCTCTTATCTTACTTTGTGCCACTCCTTTTACACTGTTCTTTAGAACTTTCTCCCACTCATTCAGAAATCTTTTCTTCAGCATCTCCTTTGTGCTGTCAAGGGCTGAAATTCTAAGAATGGACAAAAAAAAAAAACTGTCTTCGTGGAACCTATTTCATAGTGTGGGAGTGGAGCACATCTAACCCTGAGGCCATTTAACGTTTGCAAAGACATTTGGTTTGAGCTTGGTATTGGTATAAAGAGACCCAAAGATCAATGGAACAGACCAAAAGACCCAAAAATAAGACCATATGCTTAGAGTTATCTGATATTTGATAAGGGAGACAAAGATATGCAGTGGAAAAAAGGATAGGCTCTTCAATAATTGGTGTTGGGAGAACTGGGCACCCATATGCAGAAAACTAAAAGTGGTTGACACCATGCACTAATATCAACTCAAAGTAGTTCAAAGGCCACAATGTCAGACTTGAAACTTTGAAATTACTGCAAGAGGGAGTATAGGAAAAACACTAGAATTCATAAATATAGCAGAAACTTTTTGAAAAGCATTCCAAGGGCACAGCAGATAGGAGATAGGTTTGACAAATGGTATTACATCAAACTAAGGTTTCTGCACAGCAAAGGACATAGTTACTAACCTACAAAGACAGCCAACAGACTGGGAGATCTTTACCATCAATACATCAAACAAAGGCCTAATATCCAAAATATACAAGATGCACAAGAAACTAAGCCCTCACCCAAAGTTAATAAGCCAATCATTAAATGGGCAAAGACACTAAGGAGAGACTTCTCAGTAGAGACAAGAATGGTAAAGAAACACAGGAGGAAATACTCATCATCCCTAGCTATAAAGGAAATGCAAATCAAAACTCTGAGATTCCATCTCACCCCGGTTAGATTGACTATGTAAATTTGAACAACAAATGTTGGTGGGGATGTAGGGAAAAGGAACTCTATTACACTATTGATGAGCATGTAAACTAATACAATCATTCTAGACAATAGTCTGGAAGTTCCTCAAAAAAATAAACACACGGGCTGGGAAGGTGGCTCAGTGGTAGAGCGTTTGCCTTGCATGCATGAGGTCCTGGGTTCGATTCCTCAGTACCACATAAACAAAAAGAAAAAAGCTGGAAGTGGTGCTGTGGCTCAAGTGGTAGAGCGCTAGCGTTGAGCTGAAGAGCTGAGGGACAGCGCCCAGGCCCAGAGTTCAGGCCCCACAACCGGACCCAAAAAAAAAAAATGTAAACATAGATCTTCCCTCTGACTCAGCCATAACACTCCTGGGCATCTACCCAAGATGTCACAAGCCAGGATGCCCTACATTCATGTTCGTTGCTAGTCAGATAGCCCAGATGCCCTATAATAGATGAGTGGATGAAAAAAAAAAAGTGGTATTCATTTACAATGGAATTTACATAACCATTAAAAAGTATTATGTCATTTTCAGGGAAATGGATGGACGTAGAACAAATGTTACATGTGGAAGCTAGATCTAAAATACATTGAGATTATACATGACTGTAGGCATCCACACACAGTGAGACCAAAGGATATTCTTGGGAGAGGAACACAAAGTGCGATACCTATGTGTGTCTGTTCATTATTTTTGTTGTTTTTTTTTGGTCAGTCGTGGGCCTTGAACTCTGGGCCTGAGCACTGTCCCTTAGTTCTTCAGCTTAAGGCTAGCGCTCTACCACTTGAGCTACAGCGCCACTTCGTGTGTCTATTCATATAATATTTATCAAAATGAACTCTAGGAAAGGGAAACAAAGATTTTTTTTTCCTTTTTGATTTCTTTTGTTTATCTATCTTTGGGAGAGTAAGGAGGCACAGAAATTGTGGGACAGAGTCCACAAATGCAGCTGTGGTACCCACCAGACACTGTTGAGAATGAACTCTACAACTTGTGGTGGGGACAGGAAGGAAAAACTGGGACAGAGAGGGAAGGGGTGACATTGTCGAAGAAGAAACATAATCTACCAGCTTGTCTTTTGGCTGAGAATTGAGACCACTGATATGCAGATACTACTAAAAAGCATATAGCAATTCCTGCCATTTTATTGGCACATAAGGATGATTTATATTTTTTAAGCTTTGAAGTGTAATTTTATTATATGGTTTTGCTTTTTTAAAAAGATTTCTACATAGCCTACATTGTCCTTGAACTCATGTTGGAAGTTTTCATAACTGGTAAAAATATTATCCAAGAACTTAGCCTTAGCTACACACAGCCATAACATTTGAATACATTTTAAAAACAGCATTTCACTGTCAAAGTAATTTTTTTCCTTATGTTGCCTAGGCTCAAGCAATGCTGCCATCTCAGTGTCCCCAGCAGCTGGGTCTCCAAGTGTGTGCTACTATGTTTGGTTGTAAAGTTATCTCATCGTAGTTCTGTTATAATCAAAGAATGAATGGAAACTCCTCTTGGGAGCAAATCTAGATCTGGTGATAGGTTTCAGTTCTTCCTGTAGAATGTTGCTGTTAAGACTCAGAGAATAAACATTTTTATTACACCATGAAGTGTCCCAGGGCCCTAGTGAATATTCTTTTTTTTTTTTTTTGGGGGGGGGTCTGGTCGTGGGGCCTGAACTCTGGGCCTGGGCACTGTCCCTCAGCTCTTCAGCTCAAGGTGAGCGCTCTACCACTTGAGCCACAGTGCCACTTCCGGCTTCGAACCCAGGGCCTCATGCACGCAAGGCAAGCGCTCTACCACTGAGCCACCTTCCCAGCCCTCTAGTGAATATTCTGAAGAGAGCATGGCTAGTCTCAATATAAACACAAGAAAAACGTGTTTGGTCTTCTAGATTTTGTGTTTTGATAAATAACTAGGAAAAAACCCAGGCTGGATACATGGCTCAAATGGTAGAGTACAAGCCAAGTGGGTACAAGGTCCTTGAGTTGCAAAAAAGTTAAACAAAAATGTTATTGTTGAGGCCCTGGGTTCAATCTTCACCACTTGAAAATTGAACCCAGGGCTTTATAAGCTATAAGTGAGCTATACTCTTGCCCTGGTATCTTAACTGCATATGTGTTAAGAGTTTAAATATGAAATGACTCCCACGAACTCATGAGCTGTGGGCTTGGCTGGCAGCTGATGGACTTTGGGGAAGTGATTGGAACCTGTGATCTCTGAGCTCATCAATGGACTCATCCCTTGATGGCATTATTGGAAGGCCGTGTAAAGTAGGACAAGAGGCTTCCTTGGTGGAGAAACATCACTGGGGGCCATGTCCTCTTGGGCTGTATCTTGTCTGGGCCTTTCCCTAGAGCATTCCCTTTCCTTCATTTCCTACTGTTCACACTCAAGTAGCCTTTGCAACATGCCCCCAGCCATGAAATTCTGCCTCACTACTGGGGATCAACATTCAAACCCCCAAGCAAAATAAGTAACTCCTCTCTTTTAATGCTTGAACATAGCAACAAACAGCTGAGTAGCAAAGAAATGAGGGTGAGTCCTTGGGTGATACATCTTGTGCTGAGCCTTTCCTGTAATCCCTAACTATGCTCCTGATCTTGTGTGTGAGTGACTCCACCGTGGCTTGCCATGGTAGGGTGAAATCTCTGAAACGAAACAAAATGGACCTTTCTTACCTCTTAGTTGTTTATGCTAGCCTTGATGAGAAAGCTAACAATACTATATACTTCTGCATTTTTTCTATTAATATAAAACTTAATTGTTTTCTTAAGTACCTTCTAAGAATCAAGAAAAGTATTTGTAAAATGGAAAGTTAGAAAAGTATAAAAATGCTAAAACATAGGATAAAATTTCAACCAATTCAATTCTAACAGCTTTATGGCCAAAATGCATGACAAAACTTAACAAAAAAGACGGCAACACTTACCAATATATTGTATTTTAATAGAAAAATGGCTATACAGGTCATTGAAAAAGTATTTTAATATAATCAGCACTTATACATAAAACCAAATAATATGAATAGCTCAAAAGTTATCTGAAACATTAAGATGCAACCTCAATGGTGATTGCTTCACATTTCCCAGTCTCTTGATCTGTGCATGTCACATGTAAAGATCCATCCCTAAGCAAACAAACAAAAATGAACATTCCATGAGCTTATTTTACAAAACCAGAAAGTCATTAATATGCTACTAAGGGCTTTTGAGTGAACATAATAGTTAAGCATATTAAGACAAAGAAGGAACATCATTTCATTGTCTATAAATTTAGTGGATGTTCTGAGGAAGTTCTTGGAGCTCCTCCCAGACCACTGCTGATTTAACAGCTGTTTCCTTGGAAATTCATGGTGATAAACATCCTATTTTTAGACTTTATAGAAATTCAAGATACAGCATGCCAGTTTCAAGCTCAGACTAAGGAAAACCACCCTTAATGAAATCAATATTCTTTCTAATTAATATTCTTGTTCCTAATGTTAATGTAGAAAGGATATACTAAACACATAGTAATATGATGGTCCGTTGTATTAGAAGGGTTAGTATTAGCAGTGTTAGAATGGTGTGCTATATTAGAACTGGATGCAATTAGGTTATTTCTTGTAGCTGTACTGTAGCACCAACATACCCTTCCATGAGGCAAAGGGTATCAATGGCATTACCTTAGAAAATTATGTGAAAACTGACAAAAATTACATTGCTAAGTAACATGGGGAGTTTCTTAGGTTGACTATACTGAAAAATGAAGAGCTCATAAAATATTCACAATGCAAATCACTTGAGATATACTCTTCTTTGAAGAACGTGATTCATTGACAATATTCCCTGAAATTCTTTAATTAACGACTTGCTAAGAATGAGGACTCAACAAACCCACAAAATTGGTCAAGTTTCAAAGTGTATTTTCTTAACTTTGTAAGTAGTTCAATTCTGTACCTTTTCATAGTAAGAACAGCTAATATATCACGTAATCCATTTTCTTTTTTATCTAAATCCTGAAGAACAACCTGTTTATACAAAAATAGTACAAAGATGATTTGGTACATTGAGATATTAATGAAAAGACACAGTTACTACTGCAAAAAGTAAACTTCCTTTCTTTCTTGGTTTTTTAGAGGAGTGCAGTTTCAACTCAGGACCTTGTACTTGTTAGGCAATGCTCTAACACTTGAGCCAAATCTCCAGACCTTTTTGCTTTACTTTTGGAATAAGGTCTAAAGTTTATGTACAGGTTGGCCTGCCCTCCTGTTTATGCTTCCTGCATAGCCGGAATGACAGGTGTGTGTCACTGAGCCCAGAAAGCCACTGAGTCAAGACTATAAGACTGCTATATGAAATTAGAGACCTAGTATACAAGAAAACTGAATATATCTGTAAAGCAGAATTATCAGGAGGAACTTATTTATTTTTAGTTACCAAATTTATGTAAAGATGTAGAATAAATTGTAAACTTCAGATGGTTTGGTGCAACGTACAGAAAAGGTAATGGTTACCCCAAATATGCATGCAGTGCCTTGGTGACCACAGCTACTCCATGGCTTTGAGGAATCAGCCTAAGCCTTAATTCCTGTGTGTGTGTGTGTGTGTGTGTGTGATTATGCTTTGGTTGGGAAAATAAAATGTAAAGCTATATAATAACTACACACCACACCACTAAAAATCATTCTTTTTTTCCAGAATAATGACACATTTTAGTCTGGTTTCTGGGCTTTTCTCTGAATGGGTATATTAAAAAACAAATGGAAGGCTTGGGGACATGTGACTCAAGTGATAGAGCACCAGCCTCGCAAACACAAGGCCCTGGGGTCAAACCCCTAGAACCACACATACAACAAAGAAAAAAATCAAGTAGATGCTAGAGGTGGTAACAAACCTGTAGGCCCAGCATTTAGCAGGCTAAGGCAGACCTATTTCAAAAGACCAAAATCCAAACCCAAACAACAAAAAGAAATATCCTCATACTCCACATTCTCTGTTACCTGCATTTGTTTTATTTTGACTATGAAAGTAAATTTATACTCATCTCCTACATTACCAATTATAAAAGAGAGATCATGTTTATAAAGCACAATACGTGGCATTTAGTAAAGAAAAAAAAGGTAATTTAATTGCTAAAGTGGGTCAAAAGCACAGAGAATCAATTAACTGTACTTTGTTTTTTGTTTCCCATAACTCTTTCAAATTAAAAATCAATTATTTTCCCCCACTGTTTCAGAAATGAGTTTCATAAAATAGCAGGTGCTCTATATATTCAGATATTAAACTGAATCCAGAAGGAAAGGCTAAACAGTTGCAAGTAACTGCGGCAATGCAGTTGTGTATTCACCTGTGCAAACTTGCTTTCTTCTGTTGCAGTGTTCTCCCCCTCAGACTCATAGAGTTCAAGGCAAACAGATGACAGAGCACCAGGGGCTTGTAAGGTGTGCTGTCTTCGAGCTGGCAAAGGTGTTCCAGATGGGAACAGTACTGTGAATCTGTTGAGTCCTGACTCATCCACACCCTAGTAAGCAGGAAATCAAAATGTATGTCCTATGACATTTACCTTTACACGCACAAAAAATGCTTGTGATGAACTCTTATTATTACAAATCAAATAAAAATTCTTTGTGGCTAATTTGGAAATTAGCCAAAGTAAAGAGAACAGCAATAATACTCAATTCCACCCCACTTTATATAAAAAAGTACTGAAACCTGAAACACACCTCACTCTACCCATGACAGAGATTGACAATGCAAATTGTACTTAACTTTCATCTCCCTAAGAAATTAGCATAATAAAATATAAATACGTTCTTGGGCTGGGAAGGTGGCTCAGTGGTAGAGCACTTGCCTTGCATCCATGAGGCCCTGGGTTCAATTCCCCAGCACCACATAAGTAAAAAGAAAAAAGCCAGGAGTGGCGCTGTGGCTCAAGTGGTAGAGCGCTAGCCTTGAGCTGAAGAGCTGAGGGACAGTGCCCAGGCCCAGAGTTCAGGCCCCATGACTGGATCCAAAAAAATAAAATAAAATAAATAAATAAATAAATAAATATATATATATATATGTTCTTTAAAAATTATAAAACTAAATTTAAATTCTTGACCTATATACATAGCTTATAACAAATTAGGGTTATATGAAGAGTTACAGCAACTATTTGTACTCCTTTTACAGAAAGGCTAACTTTACCTTCACTAAGATGTCTTTGGCTGAACACTCAATCACAAGAGAGTCTTCCACTGAGATGTTTTCTTTCCCAATGAGAATCCCTGCTTCCAGAGCTGCGCCAATAGGGATAACCTCATCTGGAGGGATAGAACTGAGAAGCTCCACAGCTGGGAAAAGGTCTTTAATCAGCTGCTGGAGCTTTGGGATTCGAGAAGACCCTCCACAAAGGACAACCTGGAACAGGGAATTTAACAGGCTAAGTCATCTTCAGCAAACCTAACAAGTGGGTTTTAGCATGCTATGTCACATAAAACTTAAGATAAAGAAACTTCACTGTATAAATACAGTGTGTACTACTAGATATTTGCCTATAACTATAACACTATATGTGAGGCTTAACCATAAACTTAATAAAAATATACTTTGTGTTATTCCAACATTTTATCTATTTGTTTATTCATTCATTCATTTTTGGTGCCGGTCCTGGGGCTTGAACTCAAGGTGTGGGCACTGTCCCTGAACTTCTTTTGCAAGGCTAGCACTCTACCACTTGAACCATGGCGCCACTTTTAACTTTTCTCTTCATTACTTAAGAAATAAGAGTCCCACAGACTTTCCTGACCAGGCTGGCTTCAAACTGCTTTCCTAAGATCTCAGCCTCCCGAGTAACTAGGATTACGGGCATGAGCCACCAGTGCCGTGGTTTATTCCACCATTTAAAAATAAATGTGTAAATAGATTGCTAACTTTTCTATGTGAAAAATGTGCCACAAACTTTTTGCCTTCATTGAAGCATACTATGGGTTCTGAGGAAACAGATGTCTTGTGGTTTTAAGATCTTGGTGTGATCTCACTAAATCTCATTGCTGAGACTCACGTGGAATGTGTCTTTAGCGTCCTCAATGACTCATTCATTTACTACTGACTAAATGAGATTTAGAATACTGAATATTCCAAATCTGAGACTATTCCTAGAATAATGAGGATATAGAAGCATACCTTGTTGATATTCTGTGCTGTGAATCCACTTTGATCTAAGAGCTCTTGGATTGCTTCTATACACTTATTGAAAAGCGGAGAACAGAGGAGTTCAAATCGTGCTCTGTACATGTGGATATCGTACATGGGAACACAAACACACAGAGAAAAGGCTCAGTAAGGATTCTTTCTCTTGTGAAGATTAATGGTAAAACTGGGTGTGATGGTTCTCAGGCAGATTTATAATAGTGTAGGGTATTTACATGTAGATAAAGACAATGTACTATCAAAGTCAATGCAAAGTGGCCTTGTCCATGGCCCACTTATAAGTTTTCCAAAAAATATCTCAGACCATATGCCCAATATATGGCATTCCCAACAAGCCCACTGACCCAAATGGAATAGTTATTTTGAATGTTTTTCTGTTTTTGAATGTTGTAACCATTTAACTCCTAATTACTTTTCTTTATAGTCTGATATGGTGCTGTACCTAAGTATAGTCCTTTTGTACTGCTTGAGAAACCTGAATGCTGGCAAATAATTTTAAAACAGATTTGTTCATGAATGTCGTCTCTTAATTTCATGCTCAAGTTCTCAAAAGGTAGATAAGTAATTTTAAAATCTATGCTATCAACAGATGCTAAAATATGCTTTTATGGCTGAAAACTATGAGATAAATGCAAAATTTCCTTAAGGAAAATTTATAAAACTTCCCTTTCCTCCTTCTTTTTTTAAAAATATGGTTTTGAATTCAGGACGTGGACACTGTCTCTGAGATTTTTTGCTCAAGGCTAGAGCTCTACCACTTCGATCCACAGTTCTGCTTCCAGATTTTAGGTATTGTAGATAAGACAGTCTTATGGTCTTTCCTGCCTTGGTTGGCTTCAAACTGCGATGCTGAGATCTCAGCCTCCTGGATTGCTAGGATTATACGTGTGAGCCACCAATGCCCTGCTTCTATTTCTTCTGTAACTACTAATATTAGTAAGGATATTCTGAGCATTTGGACAAACAGCACTAATATGGGAATATAAAAAACATTCCTCTCATGAGTTCAATAGGACTCTCTATCAAAATTTTGGGATATAGCACAAAATCTTCCTTTGGAGAGGCAGAATAGTACTGTACAACAGAACTTTCTGGTAGCTACTGGCCACACAGTACAGAGTACTTAACTGCAGCCAGTGCTGAGTAAGAAATTGGGTTTTACATTTACATTGCTATGGAAAGCTATTGAATTAGCAGCTGATACAGACTCTTCAAGAGGTCCTGGGAGAGTGAAGGATCAATTAAGAGGAAGAGGTAGCAGGGAGGCATATTTGTAATCTGGGCAAAAAAAAGTTAATCTGGGTATGGTGGTATATACCTGTCATTATATAAAATTATGGTACAGGTTGGTCCAGGGAAAGAAAAATGAAACCCTATCTTAAAAATAACCAGCTCAAAAAGGGCTGCAGGTGTGGTTCAAGTGGTAGAGAACCTAACTAGCAAAAGCAAAGCCAAATTCAAACCCTAGTCCTGCCAGAAAAGGAAGAGATGGAAAGTAAAGCTAACTAGTTACTAGGTTAACTAAAGGTAGCTGCTATTATTGGTAGTGAGGGTCTACTAGGAAAGGCTAAGGCAAGGTCCAGACATCTGCCTTTTGTATTTTCTGGGCAAATCACTTGTAAGCAATATGTAAAAGACTTGGATATTAAGAAAATGGTTATAGACATTAAATCTATGCCCAATAAATGTCATCACAGCTATAAAAAATGTAAAATACTGACAAGACTGAGCAAACAAAAACAAGGCAGTTGTTAATCTTCGCTGCATCATAATAGAGTATGAATGCTGCAGTCAAACTGTGGATTGAGTTCCATGTCCATCACTTACTAGCTCATTCTGCTCTTCATGAGTAAAATAATGATATAGTAGTACCTACCACCGAGCTGTCATGAAGATAGGACATGTTAGAAGGAAGGACTTAATCCATCCTGCCACCAACATTAAGTAGTAAGGAGAGATTAGCAAGCTCTCCTTCAACTTCTGCAACAAAGATCTGACAGGTGGGGCTGCAAGTTGGAGAAATCTGAATATATTGGACTAATAAATCCCATCTCACCTTTGAATCTAGGTGACTTTTTCACACATAGCTAACAGTAGATTAAAGTAACAGCAAGCAATCTCAACTGATGTAATTATATTTAGGAAATGAGCTATTTAAATCTAATAAAAATTGGACCCCAGTAGTATAAAAAGCCACATCTCCCTGTGATAGATCATGAATATATTCCAAGCTACAAAACAAACATACAACTTAAGGTGAGAGAGTTATACCTCTCATGCAACATGCTCTTAGCATGTTTCAGTGTGTTTTACCTGGACACATTGCAGTCAAAATCCTGACCTTCGTATAACGAATCAAGGAAACAATTGGCACTTCCTAAGGTCGACAGGGAATGCTTTGCCACCTCAGCGCTGTTCATCAACTTCATCATGGCTCTGGCATTTCTCCTCACATCGTGTTTGAAGGATCTAAATTAAAAACATAACCTTTGAAGTATAAAATTATGGAGTCATTTCGAATCTCAACTAAAATCTAGAAAATAATCTAATGTAACTAAAATCTAGACAACGGCTTTTAGAGCAATAATAAATTCATAAATCAGGGTTGAGATGTAGCTCAGTGGCAAAGTGCTTGCCTAGCAAGTGCAATGTCCTGGGTTTGATCCCCGGTACCAGAAAAAGAAAGGCAAAAAAAATTAATTCATAAACCAATACCATATGGCACATGTTAGTATTTGATTTTGTTTTTGTTTTTTGTTGGTCATGGGGTTTGAACTCTGGGCCTGAGCACTGTCCCTCAGCTCTTCAGCTCAAGGCTAGCACTCTACCACTTGAGCTCCAGGGCCACTTCATGTTAGTATTTGAATTCTAGTAATATTTTCTGCAATCAAAAGAAAGGTTCTGCTAGGAGTGGTGGTTCACACCTAAAACCCAGCTACCAGGGAAGTGGGATCATGGTTTGAGGTCAACCTGACCCAAACATTTTTGAGACCCTCATCTCAAACAAAATGGTTCCAATGTAAAAGTTCAGCTACTTGGGAAAAAGGGATTAGGAGGAGGAAATCTGAGGTCAACCCAGGCAAAAAAATTACCAAGATCTCATCTCAACAAAATGAACTGGGCGTAGTAGTGCATATCTGTCATCCTAGCCATGTGGGAAGCATAAGTAGGAGGATTATAGTTTGAGGATAGCTCCAGGGAAAAAATAAAACTCTATCTGAAAAATACCCTAAAAACATAAGGGGCTGGAGGTGTAGCTCAAGCGGCAGAGTGTTTGATAACCTGAGATCAAACCCAAATACCACCACCACACACACACACACACACACACACACACACACACACACACACACACACAAAGGAAGGAAGGAAGCAACATATAAAGGACTTGTAAAAGACATGTAAAAGAAGGAAGCAAGCAGCTGAGTGTAGTGGTAAGCATCTGCAATCCTGGCTATGCAAAGAAGCATAAATAGGAGGATTGTGATTCAGGCCTGCTCAATCACAGACATGAGATCCTTATTTGAAAAAAAAAAGCAAAAAGGGCTCGTAGCATTGTTCAAGTACTTGCTTAGAATAACATGGTCCTGAGGTTAATTAAATAAAAATGTTGATAACATACTATACCCCTCACAAGAGCCTAGCTTTTGAAAACCATTCAGATGGCCGTAAGGTCTTGCTGCCTGTACACTCTTACCTAGACACTGAGCAGCACAAAGTGAATTCAAAATTCAGACTTGAATAGTACATGCATGAGGCTCAGCCTCTGCTTCCCAGGACACTATAACTGTAGAGATGAAAATATAATTTCTGGGGCTGGGAATGTGGCCCAGTGGTAGACTGCTTGCCTAACATGCATGAAGATTCCTCAGTACCACATTAAGCAGAAAAAGTTGGTGTGGCGCTGTGGCTCAAGTGATAGAGCGCTAGCCTTGAGCAAAAGAAGCTCAGGGATAGTGCCTAGGTCCTGAGTTCAAGCCCCATGAGTAGCAAAAAAAAGAAAGAAGAAAGAAAGAACGAAAGAAAGGAAGGAAGGAAAGAGAAAGAAAGGAAGAAAATATAATTTCTATGCAATGAGAAAACCACATCCTTCTATGCAACAGAGTAATTTAAACTTGAAAGCTTCAATCAAAATGTCTTATGCAAGGCTGAATATGTTGGTGTAGGCCTATCATACCAGCACTTTGGAAGCAGAGGCAGAATTCTGAGTTTGAGTTTGTCAGTCTTGGTATATAGTGAGATTCCCTACCTAGCACATCTGAGGCCCTGGTTCCAAACCCCAGCAACACACACAGAGGCATACATAAATTACCCAGGCCATTAAGACTCACCTCTGGAACTCAGAAGCCAAATACTGAGCTAGGGTTTCTGTGAAATGTGCACCTCCGATATTATCATCAGTGTTTGTTGACAGAACCCGATACATTCCACTATTAACTTCCATAATGCTGAGAGATAAGGATGTGCCTCCAAGCTTAAATACCAAAACATTGCTTCAAGAGAAAGATAAAGCAAGTAATTTATTAAAGCATCCGAGCATGTTAAATAAAGCCAGACTGGACTTCAGAATCCACTTCATTTAATCCCTTTATACTACAAAGTAGGAAGCTGAAAATTTCAGATGAGTAAGAAGTCATCTATAATTAAAGGATGAATCCAGCCTCAAGCCCATACCTTCTAAATTCACATCTAAGTTCTCTCTATTTAGTCCTGTTTGCAAAACTATTCTTTGGAGTAACTATGGTTCAAAATACTCTTTTTCCAAAGTAAATAAAAGAAAGATCATACTAAGTTTTAAGAGAATTGAATATGAAAAATTCCATCTCAATATCATGCAAGTTACTACTTTCATATGTTCTAGAGACAGAAACAATATGCAAAACTAGAAGCTAACTTCCTATTTCTAGAATATGAAAACCCATCATTTCTAGTATTCCTATATTTATTTACTTAAAATAATTTCCCAGTGGTTCATATAGTTGCTTTAATTGTGAGAAACATCAATTAGAAGTAAGTACATCTTACTAGTTCTCACCAAAAAAATTCTTAAGGCTAGGCATTGGAGGCAGATATTGGGAGGACTGATGTCTGAGTCTAGTCCAGGAAAAAGTGAGAAACCCATCTCAACAGTTAGCTTGGCATTGTGGGTCTTCAATACTCAAGAGGCTGTAAGAAGGAAGCTCACAGTCTAGGACTGGCCCCAGAGTAAAACAAGGCACTATTTGAAAAATAAAGCAAAACAAGGCTAGGTGTGTGGCTCAAGTACAAAGCTCTGAACTAAATGCCAGTGCCATAAACAAACACCTTTCGCTACTTTCCTAGTGCTTCTTTTTCAACTATTTGAAAACCTCTAGGTGAGTCAATGTTATTCATTCATAAAGCATTATATAACAATCCTTTTGGACAAAACTGTTATAGTCTAAAATGTTTCTGCATTGAAAAAAGAAAACTGTCAGGATGGTTTTTACCTTTTTCCAGCAGGAGAATCTTGTCCAATTCCATAAGCAAGAAGAGCTGCAGATGGCTCATGGATTAGTCGTAAAACATTAAATCCAGCAGCTCCTGCTGCTTCTCTGTGAACAATTTGCTTTCAGTGAATTCAATGTTACAATATGTCAATTCTACACTTTAAGAAATGCTCTTAAAAAAATCTATGTGATAGCAAATACAATTGCACAAGGAGACACAGAGTGCAATGATATTAAGAAAGTAGAGCACATGAAATGGAAGGGACTTCAAGAGTCACTTTCTTAACAGAGAAAATAATGTGCCTATACTAAACATAAAACTACAGCTCTCAAAAATGTCTATGCTTTAAAAAGTTCGCCTTTTCTGTGGCATCTTTTGGAGTTTTCAGACACTGGGAGAAATCCTGCTACCATGCCATTCAGAACCTCCCATTCTTACCATGGTTTCAACATCACCCTGCTAATTCTGTGAGGTCAAAACTAGGCCTCCCCTGTCTCTGTGTACTTAACCCTGAATATAGTATAGCCTAAACAGCAAAAGTAATCAATAAATACAGGTTGAATGAACAACAAAAAACAAAGGTTCATACTTATTTTGGTTTAGATATTAAGCGCTAAGACAAGGAAAGAATCACTACTGCTTCCTACATTTGCATATTTTTATGTAAACCTAAATTGTATAAACTAGTTCATAAACATCTTTTTAACCTGGAAATTAAGAACATTTCCAATCAAAACAGCCAAAAGATATATATCATATCTAATTTTATATACCATTATAAAGGAAATATGAATTACTTTTACCATAGGAAAGTATTTACAATTACTTTTTAATATATAATGATAACTATAAAATGTTTTTAACTGAGCAAATAAGATAAATTCCATTTTATACTTACCCAAGAGCATTTTTCTGCTTTTCTCCAAAATCAAATGGAACAGTAATAACTACATCATTTGCATCTGAGCCCAAGACAGAATGTGCCGTCTCTGTACATTAAAAAGCAAAAATAAATTCTAATGACAGAATAAAGCTAAATAATGCTTGCTTGAGGTTCCTAAATTCATGTCAAAGAGTTCACTAAATACATTCCAATTTACTTGGATGCCACACCCTGTCAACTGTCTTTTCTTTTGCTCTTAAATCGGGCAGTACTTCTCCTAGTTTTGGTAAAGTAATGGCTTTGGGACATACTAAATCAATTAACCAAAGCACTTTCCAGAGCCTGGCTCTTTGGTCTCAGAATTTCAGCTATCTTCCAAATTACACTGGTTTCAAAGAGAGCTACAAATGCATGAGAGATGAGCTATAAATGCACCAATGTAAAGCTACAACATCATCTTAACTGAACATAATATAAGGGTCATTCCATCCCACTAGGTCATAACATAATTCCAGAGCAGATATGAGCCTCACAATCTACTCCAGAATTGCTCAAATTATTCCACTGCTGAAACACACTGAGCCTTAACCTGGAGTGGTGAAAAAAACCAGATCTACTCAAATCTGCCAAAAGGTGGAAAATATACTGTCAATCTCTGATCATTATTATTTTTATTAGTCAGGGCGGTGCTCCACCACTTGAGCCACAGTTCCACTACCAGCTTTTTGCTGGCTAGCTGCAGATAAGACTCTCATGGACTTTCCTGCTGCAGATGGCTTGGAAGTGAAATCCTGTTTCTCAACCTTCTGAGTAGCTAGGATTATTGGTATGAGCCTGGCTACTCTGTCAATCTTGAAGAAAAATAAAACATTCACTACTCACTGTTTTTTTTGGCTCACTGTTACTAGTAAGTTTTGAAAGTGCTAACATGGCCCAATCCACTTATATTATATTTGAATATGCCTCATCTGAAAACTTGAAATCTGAAATGCTCCAAATCAATTGATAAAGGCTTTGGATTTTGAAGAGTGTTTTAGATTTTTGGATTAGGGCTACTCTCAACTGGTATGATCTATGCAACTATTCCCAAGTCTGAAAACCACAAAATCTGAAATACTTCTGGTCCCAAGCACATCAGGTAAGGGATACTTGGTCTGTCCTTACAAAGAAAAATCAAAAGTTGTGGAAGGTAAGTCATTTATTTAACTAAGGTCACATAGACATTTGGTAGTGAAACCAGGCCTACAGTTTAGGTCTTCTTACTTCTGATCTATTCATTTCACTTCTCCCTAAATCCCAAATTACTTCTAGCTTTTTTGCGTTTGTGTGGCCGTTGGGAGGGTCTGTTTCAGTCCTGGAGCTTGAACTCAGGGCCTAGACACTGTCCTTGAGCATTTTTTGCTCAAAGCTAGCATTCTATCACTTGACATAGCTCCATTATGATGCCTAATTGGAGATAAGTCTCACAGACTTTCCTGTCCGTGCTGGCTTTGAACTGCAATCCCCATATCTCAGCCTCTTGAGTAGCTAGGATTATAAGTGTGAACCACTGGTGCCCAGTTACCTCTAGCCTTTTAAGGTTAGCTTTTAAAATATCATTTATTTTAAAATGTCATTTAAAGTTAACTGAAATTTTTCAGTACCTTTCATTTTACTAAATATGAGTCTGGCAACATCTTCTGGGTTAACAAATTTAGTTTCTTCTCCTGTATCTATTTCATATCGCAATTTCCCATTTTTTTCAACAACCTACAAAAGAAATTATAATTCTCAATACAGAGTAATTTAAATAAAAATGTTAAGTTTCAAGTCAACATTATGGCATGACATTTGGCAATTACTTTGTGTAGCAGGGAAGCAATAATGGAAGCATACTCACTAAACATTTACTTTCCGAGATGTATTTCTGAGCTTGTGGATCGTTGGAGCTGTCCATAAAGAAAGATATAAAGATATCTCAGGATCAAAATTGGTATTATAGATAAAAAAAGGCCTAAAGACCATACCATAAGCATTAAAATATAAATAATATTAAACTGTTCAACAAGTTTCAAATCATATGAGTTATAAATAAGTGGAGTATTTATACTCAGTGATTATAGTAATTCAGCTAAAATGTTCATCTTCACATCTGAAAATAATTCTCCCTTGTTCTGACCTCACTATGCATTTCAGAGTGACATTTCCTGATATGGATTTTATTCATTTGTACATTTTCACATCTGTGATCCTGATGATCCAACCACTGAAAAGGGCAAAAAGGAGTGGAAACTTAAGAGCAAAAATCCAACACCATCTTTGTTGGATCCTAAACATGAACACCCAAAACCAAAAGAGTAATAAGTATGAATGGTGTATATCGAAGTGTAGACTCATACATGTAAACACAGCATGGACAGATCCATACAAAGCAAGCGCTAAATGTGCATTTATGTTGCTCAGGATAGTAATACCAATTTATGCAAAGTACAGATTTCCACTTAATACTTTTTTAATGTCTATAACATCTAAGTGGGTTGTTAGGTATGTTTTACAGAGGGGCAGTGAGCTTACTACAGGGTAACATGGACAGGGAGCCAAGATGTGACCACCAGCTACTCATGTTTACACTTCAGTAGACAGGCTCCATTAATACTATCAAATGACCCCTTCAGGAGGGACAGGATCTCTCACCCTTTGTTGAACTTCATGTAGAACTTAAGCATCAGACTAGTATCCTTCTTAATAGTCTTTGAAGGAGCTGTGGCTATTCTGTTCAGAAACCAGCCTTAAATGTTTATTAAGAGCTGATGATTAATAGTGGCTAACTAACTGCAGAAGGGTTACAGAACTTGGAGGCTCTTAACCTGGACTAATCTGGCTTAGAATTCTTAAATACTTGCAGGTTCCTTACTTCCCCTACCACTGACAAAATTAATGGGAGGACAGGTGCTTGCCCAAAGTGACAAAGTTCACTAATGGCTTAATTGTCCAGCAACCAGACCTTCAATATAAAGTTTAACATTTTTTTCCATAACTCGCCCACTCTTCCCTTTCACTAACCCACTACCTGGATTGTACACCAGACAAGTAGGGATGAAACAATTATGTCCATAGTGAGACTCTAGATCAGTACTAGAATTTCAACAAGACATTTGCAGGCTGTTTTCTTATAATTTAACCCCATTATGTGTAGGCTATTTACTGCTCAGGGTAATTTTCAAGGATGAATATTTTATGGAATGTCTATTAACTTTTAGAAATGAAGAGAATTTCTCAACTGTCATGTAAAGACAGACTCTTTCATCTAAGTACAGAAAGTACAGTAGTTCTGAGGGCCGCACATGACACAAGCAGAACACTGGAGACTGCAAAGCAGGTATGTAAGGAAGCAGAGAATGAAGTAACAAAAGATCACAGGGATCACAGAAAATAGCAGACTTGACCAACAACTACACACAAGTAAAAACTTTATTTGTCCACACTAGGAATAAATTGTTTAACAGAAAAACAAAGCTGGTGGGAGGCTGGTATACAGTAAGCACCTTGTTCACATCATGGTCATCAGGATGCAGTGTCAACTCTACCAGTAGGCACAAACTTTAAAAGGGAGGCCATTTCCTCTTCCTCCTTCACTATCTCTTAGCCATCAAGCTCCCTGGCTTGGCAATACCAGCACTGAAGTACCTTCCCAACTCCTGTTATATCATTGTGCCTATGAGTTTAACAGCACTTTACATTCATTCATCTGTCCACTGGATCCTCACAACATCCCTGTGAGGTAGGGAGGACAACAGTTTCCACTTTAGATGAGGAACCTGAGTTATGGAATGGTGAAAGCCTTGTCTGAGTATGTCTAGGCAGTATAATGGTTAGAGCTTAGGCAGGATTCCTAGCTTGCTTTCTGGGATTTGGGCTCTCTTTACAGCAACTTCCCTGCATTGATAGTCAGTGTTTTGTTTACTTCTTCAGGACCTTTTCCTATCATATCTACATTATGGTTACTACGCCCATCAGATTTTTACAATACTATCTGTAAACTTTACTCCACTGCTACTTTTGTACTTCTCTTACTCAAAAGAAATTCCTGCCTAAGTATTTTGCTACTGTTAGTTATACTTTCCTGTTTTCCCAGAATATCTACTTATGTACTCATCTGTACTAGTGTTACATTGGTGTAAGGGACACATATCCTTCCATAGAACGGCTAAAACGAGTAACACAACATAAATTTATGTATCTATCTCAATGCCTTAATACATGCTTTCTGAAAGTAAGCACTCTGTACTAGTGTGGTGCTTAGATGTTCCAGGGCTATCAACAAACATCAACACCCAGAATGTAATTGTTAAAATACAATTGTTACCAGTACTTCAAACATGCATTAGTATGCCACTGTAACTGAAAATGGGAGTATCACACTCATTTTTTTTGGTAGTACTGGGGTATAAACCCAGGTTTTGTACATGGCAGGCAGGCATATACTCTACAGCTTGAGCCACTCCTTGAGCCTGTATTTTGCCTTAAACTATTTTTTAGAACTCAAAGGTACTAGGAAAAAACCAACCTACAACAAATATATTGATTTAGAGATAAAGAGCTTGAGGCACGATAGGGGCAAGTGATTTTGCCCAATGAAACCACTGCGACAGGACTGGGGTCCAGGAGTTTTAACTATATACCAGTGTATCCTACCACACTGGCTCCTTCACATACCCACCACTTTACTTGCCACATACACATGGCGCCAGGTGGGTCCCATTTGCATTGTCAGCAGTTAGATAAGCACCGGTTTATATATAAAACAAAGCCTTTTCCAACACGCCCTCTTATTTCTTTCCCAGCTAGACTGCAGGAAAGCTTTTTAAATCCCAGATGTGTGTTCTCTGAAAGTATTATGTTAACTACTAAAAGGATTGAGTGAGGGAAAACTGGGGATGTTGCCTACCACCACCATCACCTCTCCCAAAGGTGATATGTGTTGGGTGAGGACTGAGTTTAAAAGGAGTCTATCTACACCACCTCCAGTGTTCTCAAAACTAAAGGGAAAATGAAACTGGTCTATTTCACCATCTGCCAATGACCAGATCAACTTTTACCTAGGTCATCAGGCAAAAAGTAACTTTGGCAAGTTCCCCAAAGGGAAAGCTTTCTAGGGCCTTTAAAACATAGTAGGCAAAAACAACAAACAAAACAAACAAAAACCCCTAACAACAACAAGCTAATAGAAAAAAATGAAATTAACTAAAAGCAGATCTCAAACTGCTACAATTCAAATTGTTTCTCTAAGGTTCAAAGGGCAATTAAAATTTAAAGATGTAACTTATGCATAGAAAGGGACCCAAATAATATGAAATATAAAGAATTTACTTACACTTACTGTTTTATAAAACAGCCAATATCCACCTATCACAGATGATCAATAAGAAGCATTAACACTACTGTGACTCTCATTAGTTCTGTTATACCCTTAATAGGAGACCAAGAAGTAGTAAAAGGAAGGTTTGACAGGTTGGATTATTATCAACTGTGTTGACTAGTAGAAAAGTCAGAGACACAGCAATGAAGAATGAAACAAAGGGAAAAATACATTGTGCCTACATTAGTCTAATGAACCATAGGAGGATTTTAAAATCTAAGACCTCAAACTCCATGAAGCAGTCAAATTAAACTACCAGATTTAAGCAACAGGTCAAGGTATACAACCACACTTTTATATCCTGTAAAGTAATATGCTCTCCCTAGCCTTGCTCCAGCCAAGGCCATACACATTAATAACATACATTTATATAGTGCTTTTAAACCCTTTCACATCTATTAGCCACCTGATCCTCACAACAGCCCTGTGAGGTAGGCAGGGCAGGAATTAGTAGCTATCCCTCATTTCAAGATGAGGAAGCTATTGTAGAGAGGTAAAGGAAATTGCCTCCAATCATAGAGAAAGCCAAGACAAACTAGCTCTCTTGGATTTGATTCCATGGTTTCTACTAGGCACCTCTCATTTCTAAATGGTCTTTCACTTAGTGGAGAATCTTGATAAAAAGAACTCACAAGTATACTCCTGTTCCTCTGCATATCAACGATTCACTACACTTTTGTGAGGACAAAAAAAGGTGCTGTGGTATCAGAAGGCAGGTGTGAGGAGACTTTTGTTTATGAAGTATATTCTTTCACAGTCAGTTCCTAGCTTTTGGCATTTGAAATCAACTTTTGAAGCAATTTTTCGAGTCCTAGCTGAAAAGCACCAGTAGCTTCTTCCACTGCTGTTGCCAAGCGTCTGACCGCGATGACAGCATCCCTGCGCAGCTCATTGGCAGCATCTTGTTGGGCACTGGCCTCTTCACCAATAGCAATCAACCTATCCAGTTTTTCTTCCTCTCGCTTTGAAAGTTCTCGTGCCAACCTCCTGTTTTCTGCCAACTCAGCTGCAATAGTCCTGGCCACTGACCTCCTTCTTCGCCTTGCCCACCTTGGAGGGGGCTCACTGGCCAAAGGTCTATCTCCACCAGAGACCAAACCAACTGTGGAAGAGGAACCTGGAGGCTGTGAAGTGGAGGCTGCCCCAGGAGGGTTTCGGCTGGTGCTGGGAATGGGCTCACCTGACACACCCAGTCTGGTCATGGGACTGCTCTGACAGGGAACAGCTGCACCTCTGAAAAGGTTGTGGGAGCTGCTGTAGTTGGGGGTCCCTTGAGAGCACCCTGAAAAACAAAGCAACAATGTTGCAAAGAGGACACTCTTGCTAAGGGAATGTTGGAGCCAGCAGCACAGCTGAGATACAGTAAACTAGGGTAATTCTGAGGAAGGCCTCTTTCCACAAGGGACTGGAATAATCATTCTTTAATCTGGCTATTTGGGCCCATAGCACAAACTCTTGCCTTGCTAAATTTATCCTTTCCATAGAGCGCTCTAGCCCACTCTTTTCCTATAAGTTCCTAACTACCCATTACATACAAGGCTAAGACTAGTTCGGCTCTAAAGAGCATGTCTTGCAGGTTTCAAGTTCTAGTATCATATTTACTTAGGGTGGTAGCTTTTCAAACCCTGGTGCCCTTTGTGTATTAGGTTTGAAAAAAATAAGGGGCTGTTGTGGAGAGGGCATGGTCCAAATATCCACCGCTCTTAGAAGCAAGTGCCTCTGAGACCCCACTCCTTCACATGCTTGGGAGTTACCTGCACCCGACGATTCATCCCAGGAGTCCTCAAGGTCACTGGCTTCTCGAATCCGGTCACTGATTCTCAGCTGACAATCTTCATCTGATTCCTTAACTCTTTTCAAGAAAGGCTGACGATCAGTCACCTGAGTCCTTTCTGCTTTCACAATGGAAGTTCTCTTTTCCCTTGGGGTGTCAGAGGCCACCAAGTTCTGATCACAGTGCTTGGCCCAAGAAGCAGCCTCCATTAGGTTGTCTGGGTCAGTCACTACCTGATTTCGAAGAAGCTGATCCAGCGTATCATAAAATGGACAGTGCGGTGGATCCCCCATGCTGGTGGCGTGGGCAACATAGGCCTTTAAATATAATGCCTTCAGAACTTTAAACTTGGAGCGGCACTGGCGTTCGGTGCGGCGGAAGCCTTCCTGCTGCATTCGCTTGGACACAGCCTGATAGACATCTGCATTATGATGTACAGTCTGGAGGCGTTGAATATACTCTGCCTCGCCTAGTATGGAGAGAAGAGTTCGTGTCTCCTGTCTGGACCACCGGATGCCCGCACTGCTACTGGTGGTGGCCATAGTGAGCTGGAAAGGAAAGGTACTGCAGCAAGCTCCCGGGCCACAGGTGCACAAATCTGAAGATGTGGGGAAGCTCTGTGTACTCTCAGTGTATTTCCAGGAGCCAGTCCATTCTTCCCTCTCAGGGTATTTGCTGAGAAGTCAGGTCCAAGGACCACACTTCTGGATGGAAGGCCACAAGGGAATGGAGTAACACAGGGAGGGTGTAAGGATTTTTAGGCAGCAAGTAGTGCTGCCTATACGTAGGTCATAAATAGGCATGAGGCCCAGATTCAGAAAGCCCAACTTTGGGAGTTCACCCAGGGTAGGTACTGGACCAGGGCTTAATGGCTTCATAACAAAAGAATTGGCTCCTCCACAAAGGGCGGAATGCTTCCAAGGCTGAGACCTGGTACAACCATGTATCTGTAAAAATCACCATTGTCTGGTAAGTAGTCAAGCGGAAGAGGAAAAGAACCTCGCTCATGAGGCAACTAACTCTAGAGAACTAGTATGAGGAGGATGGTCATACAGCAGTATGTCTGAGGAGTACTTGACCTTTACTAACCTTAGCCTAGATACCATGTTGTGGCTTTTAGCCATCTATTACTATTGCACTCCTTGCTAGAAGGGACAGGAAAGTTGTTTGGCTAATATGAAGCTCTGTGAATAAGGCAGAAGACAGCCATTTCTTTTTTTCTAACCATCTATCAAATAGCAGTATAGAGGAAACAAATGAAGTTGGCTGAAAGGGAATGTATCTATGGAAATGTTGTTTCTTGATTCTATACCTGTGTTTCTGGATTGTGATATTAAACCACAGCTTTGCATGATGCTGGTACTGGGAAGAAGTACTAAATCTAATAAATAAATATACTGGATGCCTGTTTTGTTTTTTTATAATTGTATGTGAAACTACATTTACCTCAAAACAAAAGGGTTACTTAAAACAAATTGCTGACCCCCTCCATGATTCAGGCTTCAAGATCCATTACAATTTCCTGCTTTTGTCCAGATTTTATTATTTGAAAATATTTGATACCAATTTATTAATAGGCTTAGCACTGAATTTTTCCAATAGGAAACAAGATATTGGAATACATTCATCACAGAGATTTAAATTTTTTCCAAAAATTCTGTATCAAGTTTAATTTAACTGAAGAGGCTATACACAACTAATTAATATTAAATGTAATCTATAATCTGCAATTTATAAAATCAACTTAAGGAAATGTCTACTTAAATTCTCATTAAATGCAACAGAAAGGACAGACTGGAGTGAGGTTAGGAGACATGTAGAGCAGGTTATCTAGTTCAGTCTTTTAACTGACTTAGAAATACTAAAGGTTCTCTGTGCCTTGGTTGTCTCATCTATAAACAAGGAAGGATAGTACCTGCTCTCTGTTTTTAAAGGATGTTGAGAGGATTAAGTAATATAATAGACATGAAAGCACTGTGCAAGTTTAGATACACCATCAAGTACTATACTCTAGTATAAATAAAACCTCCTAATTATGATGGTAATCTATAATTTGAGGAGACAGAAGTCTTGACAGGCAAGCCTCTTTAATCTTCTAATCAAAGTTACAGCAGATGATTAACCTGATTCCTACAACAAGACATTGAGTTGTTTCTCGAATGATTAAATTTGTAAGCCAACTAGAAAAGTCAGTTCCCAGCCAAGTGTCACAAAAGGCCTTAAGAAAATCAATAGCAGCTATATCAAGTATGATTAATTGTAATATTTTGCAAAATCCAATCTATACACAAAAGTCTTCAAATTCTCACAAATCACTCAAATTCCTTCAGATAAAAAAATAGAAAAGTGTGAAAAGTCCAAACTAGCACCTCTGAATGATAAATCATCAAAAGTAAACAAGTGTTGACATTTATGAATGCTAACTGACTTGTGAATAAGAATCAATTATCTGTAAATCCTACTCTCCAGAATACCTAACAGGAATAACAAAAAAAGCAATCTACTGGGGTACCCTCTTGGAAACAATGCAGTCAAGAAAGACAACAAAATAATGGTGCTTCTAGTATCACTTTACACTATGCTCAGAACTTAAAAAAACACATTTCTGTTACAGCACTTTGAAGTATTTTACTCCATACCTTCTTCCCAGGATCTGCTTTACTTTCACTACTGTATTTGAAATATTTCTTATTCTACTTTGTTTTGCAGCCAGTCCAACCACCTGAAAAAAGAAAAAAGTAACATATCACAATGCATGTAATTTGTACTTATTTCCATGGACTGAAAAAAAAAGAGAGAGAGAACAGTAGTAGTACCTCTTCATTCTCGGAGTAAGCTACAACAGCAGGGGTAACTCTATCTCCTGCATCATTTGCAACCACATCTGCACGGCCATCCTAGAGAAAAGCATACAACTCTGAGTTAGTCCTTTTAAAATGAAATACACAGTCTCATTAGGAAGATTTGGATTATTCTGCTGATATTTTAAACTTGTGGGTTTTATTACTATTATTTTTCTGGATTTTATAGAACTCACTCACATTTTTCAGTCTGCTCCAATCAGTGAGCTGGACCAAACATAAACAACTTTAACAATAACAAGCATCATTCTACCTCTGGTCCTTCTTCCCAGAAATATACCTTAAAAAAAAAAAACCTTCAGTAAACTAAGTAGCAAATCTCTTTGCATTTTTCATACAAATCAATTGACATTTAAAACACAGGACCTAGGAGCAGGGGAGTTTCTCCTTCCTCGACCTTGAGGTTAGAGAAAGCCTGTCATTCACAGCACTCAGAGATGGCTCAAGCTCCAGATTAGAGCCAGCCTCCTTCTCCCCACTCCATCCCTCCCCCAAATCCAGTGGATCCCAGAAGTTGGGGCCCGCCCACCTCAGGAAGTGGCCTCAAACGAGAACCCTCCCGGTATCTGCTGCAAAGACTTGGCCCCGACATCCAGGAACCCCTCAAGGAATCCAGTGGCCCAGGAGTTCCCGGGACGCCCCTAGGCGCTCCCTGACCCCCAGCCCAGGGGTCTTGGGAGATCTGGAGACTCATCCGGACATCCTCTGGTCCTTCTCCTCGGACTTCTCCAGCAATCCCAGCTGCCACGATATTCCTGGGGCCCCTGTGGGCACCCCGGCGACCCCTCCGGTCATCCTGCGGCCCAGGTGTCCTGGGACTCCTGGGGTGGCCCGGACATTCTGGGGCTCTTCACGGTGGCCAGGACGTGATGATGAGAGTCCTGGGGGGGACCCGGACGCTCGGGGCCTCTTCGGGGTGGCCTGGACGCCCTTGGACTCTATGGAGCGGCCTGGATCTCCTGGGACTCCGGGGGTGGGCCGGACGTCCTGGCACTCCTCGGGGCGCCCAGCCGCAGGGGTCCCTCGAGGCGCCCTGCCTCCCCGGGACCCCGCGCGCCCGCGTCGCCACGTGCCACAGCGAGGGCGCGGCGGGCTTTCCCGGAAGAACTCCCAGAGCCGAAGCCGAGCTGGCCCCGGCCCTTCGCCTCGAAGCGTCCAGCGGCAACGCCACTCTTGCGCGACGGCCCTCGGCCGCCATGAGAGCTGCAGCGCGGCTCTCCGGGTCCCTTACCTTGTACACGGCCACACAGGCTGACGTGCAGCCCAGGTGCACTCCGATGGCCGCCATGAGGCGGCGGGACCGCGGCGGCTGTGAGCGAGGGGTCCCCGGCAGCAACAGCAACACGCCACAGAGCAGCCCCAGCAGGCACCGCGGAGACTTCACGTTCCCGCCCGCCCACTGCATCCGGTCCGCCGCGCCGGCGTTTCCGAGTGGCTGCCAATCAGAGCGAAGGTCCCGCCTTTTCTCACGAGCAGTCAGCGAATAGCTGTGGTGCGCCGCCCCGCGCAAGCGGTAGTGCGCACACTCCGTCCGGAAAGGGGACCGGAAGAGGCTCCTTGCTCCTCCTCCTCGCTACCCTGGTTTTTGTCACAGCCAATGGGAACTCTCGCTTGAGTTGCCTCATTTGTCCTAGCAACGCAGTGTCAGATCTTTTTTTTTTTTTTCCAGCCCAACCTCTTGGTGGTGGTGGACGTCCCCGGGAGCGGTGGTGTTTTGCACCTTCTGGCTCAACATGCGGTGTGCAAGCTCAGCTGCCATCGTGGCCTTTTGCACCGGGCTTTGGGTCTTTAACCTGGCGCTGGTGCCGGGCCAGGAGACCGGGAGGAGCCCGGGGTCCGACTGCGAAGGTGAGCGGTGTGTGACCTGCTTGCTTGGCGGTGGCACCGCAGCTGTCGTGGGGCTTTGGTTTCTCCCGGCTGTAAATAACATCTCATCCAAGAAATGCTGGGCCTTGGCCCTAACTTCAGATCGCTTCTCCTAAGCCTAGGTAAACCTTGACGCCTTGAGGCAAACCTGATTTGCCTGTTGAGTATTACATTGCCATCGTATTGGAATTTAGATCTGATTTTGTGCCAACGCTGCTAGATTCGGGTGAACTTGGCACCAAACCAATTCTGTTGGCTCTCTTGGCATAGAAGACGTTTTTCAAGTTCAAACTAGTTTGTGAGTCCCCACAGGGAAATCAAAACTCGACAATGAGTGGGGATGTGTGATCAGAGGACATAGCTACCATTGCTTAGTTAGAATTGCGTTACAAAGCGCTGTAACTACTTGAGAAGAGCAAGATAGAAAAGAATGGCTTATATTGTTCGGTTTTTAAGTTGTAGTAGACTTGTAGTTAGAGCCTCTGAATCTAGTCCCATCTAACCCTCCAGCTTTGAGACTGCTGTACCTGGCTTCACCCTTAGTTTACCCCCACCCCAAATCAGCATTCTTTACAGATGAGAGCAGAAAGAAGGGAATTGGCTCTGGCTAGCCCTCCTGGATTCCTCTGAGCTTGAACTGTAAGCTGTCTCAATACAGCGACGGAATAGGATGTATTCTAACTAAATAAAGTCTTAATACATGGAGTCCAGCTTTCTTCTATAAGCAATCATTCAATTTTTCTCCAGAAATCTAAAATATCTGCCTGATATTATTTTCAAACTTTGCTGGAGATGAAAGATATTTGTTTTCTCAGCTATCACTTTGCTTCACAATATCACTTGTGTTCTAAGCTTATGTATCTTTCAAAAATTTACTACAGCTGTTGGGATTAATTACTAACCTGTGTATAAATTTCACTGTTAGGCAAAGAGGCCGTGGAAGGAGGTATGTGGAACAAGAATTAGGTCTGAGATACAGCTCTATTACTGCTTGTGAGATTTTTAAATAAGTTGCTTAATTTTACCTTAATGTTATAAGATTAAAATACCAATAGACACATGAAGAAATGCTCAACCTCTCTAGCCATAAAAGAAATGCAAGGGCTGGGAAGATGGCTCAGTGGTAGAGCGCTTGCCTTGCATGCATGAGGCCCTGGGTTCGATTCCTCAGCACCACATAAGCAAAAAGAAAAAAGCCGGAAGTGGCGCTGTGGCTCAAGTGGTAGCGCTAGCCTTGAGCTGAAGAGCTGAGGGACAGCGCCCAGGCCCAGAGTTCAGGCCCCACGACCGGACCCCCCCCCAAAAAAGAAATGCAAATCAAAACAACATTGAGATACCACCTCACCCCAGTTAGAATGTCTAGAATCAAGAACTCTAATAACAACAGATGCTGGAGGGGATGTGGACAGAAGGAAACCTTACTGCATTGTTGGTGGGAATGTAAACTTATTCAACCACTTTAGAAAGCAGTATGGAGGTTCCTCAAAAGACTCCACATAGAGCTCCCCTATGACCCAGCAATCCCACTTTTGGGCATTTACCCAAATGATCACAAACAAGACCACATTAAAGCTACCAGCACAACTATGTTTATTGCAGCATTATTTACCATAGCTAAGATATGGAACCAACCCAGATGCCCCTCAGTAGATGAATGGATCAAGAAAATGTGGTATATATACACAATGGAATCAGAAAGAATGACATTGCCCTATTTGTTAGGAAATGGAAAGACTTGGAAAAAATTATATTAAGTGAAGTAAGCCAGGCCCAAAGAAACATAGGTTCCATGGTTTCCCTTATTTGCAATAACTAGTATATGTCTGAGTCAAGCAGAAAAGGTTGGATAAGTTGATGTTAGGGGAATGAACTCCAAGATAAGTATTCAAATTTTTTTCCTTTCATGCAATTGTTTCTATCATATTTATAAGATGATTTCTATGTTGCTTTGTATGTCCCTTCCCCACAGTATAACCCATACTTTCACTGTATTTGATGTTGGTATAATTTGTGGAGGGGAAGGGAAAAAAACAAATTGTTCGACTAGGGATACAGGTGGACCCATTGCAACAATGAGATGTACAAGTCCTTATGTGGAAAAACGAACTTAACAACTTTGGTGGGGGGTGGGAGGAGTATGGGAAGGGATGGGAAGTGGAAACAACGAGGAGGCAACAATGCTTGATAAGAAATGTACTTGTTATCTTGCCCATTTAATTGTAACTCCTCTGTATGGTATTCTCACAATAAAAAAATAAATACCCTGTATTTATTTTTTGTACCTGCTGATGCATTTTGTTAAGTTCACAAAGTCTTTTGAAAACATTTTTTAAAAAAAATTTAATTAGCTGCTTTTTGAAATTTGGATTTCTGACTGTTTTTGGAAACCCAGATTACCATCCACTCACTCACCCAGAGCACCTTCTAGTCCTGCCAGCTCTATTCATGGCCAGGACTATACATAGGTGAACCATTTTATTTTTGTCTCTTATACTGTATCTTTACAGTGCCTTTTCTATGGTTAGACACATTTACACAAATACTGTTATGTTACCCCTTGCCTACAGCATTCAAAACAGTCGTGTGCTGTACAGGATCCTAGGCTCTGTAAGCTTTACCTAGCCTAGGTAAAGGCAGGCTCAGCCATCTAAGTTGGCATATGTGTCCTCTATGTTGTTTCCATAGGAGAATACCTAATGATACTGTCCCAGGATGTATCCTATTATTAAGTGATGCTTGACTGTATATTTGTCTGCTCTCATTGTTTCCAACTGGATAAAATATTAAGATTCTCCAGAGATTCAGAACCAGTAGGATGTGGGGGGAGGAAGGGGTAGTCGGTCTTCACCTTAAAATTGAATTATATCCCGGTAACTCCATTATAAATTGAAATGATCCCCAAATCAAAACTGCATTTATTCTACCAAACCTAGGAAGCATCATAGTTTATTAACAGCACACTGTGGATATAAACACACGGGGTACACTCATGATCATGTGAATGACAGCTAGTAGTACCTGACTTTCCCTACATGGAGCTTTCCCTGAGAAACGTCACAGATCTATGGGAAAGAACACTGTAAGTGATGGCGAGCTGAGACCAGAAACAGAAGAAGCATATGTAAAAAGGTTTCAGGTATCAAAATGCTTATTAGGCATTGGAGATAAAATAAGATTTTTTTTCTGCTAAAAAAATAAAGGATGGGGACCAGTGGATAGCTCAGTAGGCAGAGCGTTTGTTCTAGTATGAGTGAAGTTCTTGGTTCAATTCCCAGGATCACAAATAAAACAAGATAGAAAAGAACTGAAAATATGGGAAAAAATGTCAAGAGGATACAAAAAACGTCTACTCATGTGGAAAAGAACCAAGTAAAGCTCTACGGATGAAATTGATGGGATTAAAAACATTTAGCTACAGATGAGAAAATGAATTAAGAATAAAGTAATTATCAAGAAGGAATCACTGAGAGATAAAAAGATAAAAACAGGAAAGAAGGGTAAAAGGTACAATAGAATAGAGAGGAGTTCTAACTTGTTTATTGACTTTTCAGGATAGAAGAGAAGATATACAAATTCAGTGTATTTCAACAGAGTATTAAAAATATTCCACTATCACATCATAAGAAAATCACACATCAAAAGAGAAAGGTCATCTTAAAAGCAGAGGGGAAAAAAGAGAAAATTCCTTCAAAAGAATTATTAGATTGAGCTTCACATGAATTTTAACAGCAACAAGGGAAGGCTCAAAGTCCCAGAGTAAAAATGCCACTCTTGGTGGAGTGCTTGCCTAATAAATCTTGTACAGGGCCTTGAGTTCATTTCTTAGCACCACAAGGCAACAACAAAAAGTAAAGCTAAGCTTTAGACTCTGAGTGTTGAGGGGTTGAACAGTGAATCAGAGAGCAGTAATTATAAGTAGTGTGGTTTGGGGAAACATTACAAATAAAATTGGATCAAAGAGTTGTCCAAATGATTCAAGAGGTTCTAAGTCTTCTTAAAGCCCTACCTCATTCTAATAGAGTCCCACCCACTACCTTCAAGATTGGTTTAGTGAGGCTTCTTTTTGTTTTTCCTTCCTTCTCTGAAAATTAAACTGGAGAAGATGATAGGATAGCTTTTTTTTTTTTTTTTTGGTCAGTCATAGAGCTTGAACTCTGGGCCTGGGAGCTGTCCCTCAGCCCTTCAGCTCAAGGCTAGAGCTCTACCACTTGAGCCACAGAAGCACTTCTGGTTTTCTGGGTGGTTTATTGGAGATAAGAGTCCACAGACTTTCCTGCCCAGGCTGGCTTTTGAAACATGATCCTCAGATCTCAGCCTCTTGAGTAGCTAGGATTACAGGGGTGAGCCTTTGTTCTAGGAGGTGTGGATAGAACTGTTGAAAATAATGTTCATAGCCAACTGGCAATTTTTTTTTTTTTTTTTTGTCGGTCGTGGGGCTTGAACTCTGGGCCTGGGCGCTGTCCCTCAGCTCTTTAGCTCAAGGCGAGTGCTCTACCACTTGAGCTACAGCGCCACTTCCGGTTTTCTGGTGGTTTATTGGAGATAAGAGTCTCACGGTCTCTCCTGCCCGGGCTGGCTTTGAACCACGATCCTCAGATCTCAGCCTCCTGAGTAGCTAGGATTACAGGCGTGAGCCACCAGCGCCCGGCCCCAACTGGCAATTTTAATAATTCCATGAACCTGAGCTTAATCATTGTGTCATAATTCACCTGACAAAACTGGAACTTTACTCCTGAAGGTGACATTATTATATTTTAAAATATTGTTTTATCCTTTCAGGTCCTGGCTAATAATTTTCTAATGAATCTATGATTTCACTTAAAAACTTTCAATTCCATTTATTAATATTAGCAAATATTTTATGAAGCATATTGGAAGTTTTTATAATAAAGATATGATGCGTTCTTTTTAAACAATAAACTAGGAAGTATTTCAAACAGAAAAAATTAAGTAATATATACCTATCCTCTAGATTGAATGTTAATATTGTTGTCTATCTGTTATCAGTACCTCTGTCTTCAAAAAATAAAATATTAGGTGTAGGTAATAACTTTTTTTTTTTGAGTCCGGTCGTGGGGCCTGAACTCTGGGCCTGGGCGCTGTCCGTCAGATCTTCAGCTCAAGGCTAGCGCTCTACCACTTGAGCCACAGCGCCACTTCCGGCTTTTTTCTTTTTGCTTATGTGGTCTGAGGAATCAAACCCAGGGCTGCATGCAAGGCAAGCGCTCTACCACTGAGCCACCTTCCCAACTCTAGGTGTAGCTAATTCTTTTTCCTTGACCCAACTAATATTTTCAGAGGAAGTAACAAACCAAAAGTTAAATGTGTACTTCTCATGAATTGTGTGTGTGTGTGTGTGGGGGGGGGTCCTGGGGTTTCAACTCAGGGCCTGAACATCGTCCCTGAGCATTTGTACATAAGAGTAGAATTCTACTACTTTAGCGACAGCTTCACTTTTAGCTTTTTGGTGATGAATTCGAGATAAGAGTCTCATGGACTTTCCTGTCCAGGCTGGCTTTGAACGTTGATGCTCAGATCTTAGCCTCCTGAGTAGCTAGGATTATAGGCATGAGCCACTGGCACCTGGCCCTTTTACATTTTTTTAAAAGAACTTGTACTATTAGGATATAAAGGATCTGTTTTGTGACCTTGAATCTATATAAATTTTACACTGTTCATATTCTTTGCAACATCTTTTTGTGGTACCAGGTTTTGGGCTCCAAACTTCACACTTGCTAAGCTGGTATTCTACTATTTGACCCAATTCCTCCCCACCCCATCCTTTTTACTTATTTTTCCAATAGAATTTAGTGTTTTGTCCTGGGCCAACTGGACTATGATCCTCCTATTTATTATATCCAATAGCTGGGATGATGTGTAGAGTTTGTAGTACAGCTCTCCTTTTAGGTGGAGCTTGGTTCCAAAGATTGATTGACTCAATAAGCTCATGCAAAGTGTCCATGGCTTTAGTAACAGGCTCCAGATCATAGCATTTGAGTCTATTGTCTCAATGATTAAAACCTACCTATTTTTTAAAAACTTGCTCTTTGGGTTATATACAGAGGTGGATAGAGGGTTATACCTGCAAATGTATTTCTTTATTCCTTCTAGTATGTAAAGAATTCTTAAACCGGTTCTACAACTCCTTAATTATCAGTGACATTAACTTTACACCGGACACCATAGAAAAAGAATTGATCAGCTTTTGCTTGGATGCCAAAGGAAAAGAAAATCGTCTGGTATGGTCCAATTCTATAATTTATTTTTCCTGTGTGTTTAGAGAAAACCACTAATAATTTAATGTCTTACTGTGTACTTGACACCCTCCTACTTATGTGCTTGCTTTATGTGTGTGTGTGTGTGTGTGTGTGTGTGTGTGTGTGTGTTTTGGGGGGGGGGGGCCCAGTTGTGGGGTCTGAACTCTGGGCCTGGGCGCTGTCCCTCAGCTCTTCAGCCTCAAGGCTAGAGCTCTACTACTTGAGCCACAGCGCCACTTCCGGCTTTTTTCTTTTTGCTTATGTGGTGCTGAGGAATCAAACCCAGGGCCTCATGCATGCAAGGCAAGTGCTCTACCACTGAGCCACCTTCCCAGCCCTTATGTGTGTTTCTTATCTTTTTCTTTTCTATGTTGCAGTATGGGGTTTTGAACTCAGTGACTTATGCTTGTTGGGCAGGCACTGTACCACTTCAGCCACATGTGTGGCCCTGTTATTTTTGCAATAGGGTCTTGCTTTCAGCCTGAACAGGCTAATAACCTGATATTTGTTTATTTTATGTTCCTCATTGCTTCTGGGATGAGAGGCAAGTATCATCACATTCAGTGTCACTTCTTCAACGTGGAGTCCCATGGACTTTTCTGCCATCTTGGAACCATAGTCTTCTTATTCTCAGCCTCCCAAGTAATACCTAGGATTACAGGCATGTGTCACTGGCTCAAGCACAATTCTGGAAGACAATAAGAAGTCAGTCATCCAGGGAAATATAGTTGTTATACTTTCATAATTCATTTTCATTTTGCTTCCTGAGTAAACAACCAATTAAATGTGAGACTGTAATACTGAATTGGTAATAAGAATTTACTGTCTTGAATTAAAAGTGGGTAGATGTTTCATTTCTTACCAAGACAATTAGTCAGTTATCAAAACACTTTATTATCACTTATAATATATAGTTCATATATTATAGATTTATGAAGTATACATAAATTATATATTTCCGGGTTTTTTCTTTTTTGCTTATGTGGTGCAGAGGAATCGAACTCAGGGCCTTATGCATGCAAGGCAAGTGCTCTACCACTGAGCCACCTTCCCAGCCCCAACATACATAAATTATATATTTCATGTTAAGTTTCATATATATATATATATATATATATATATATATATAGAGAGAGAGAGAGAGAGAGAGAGAGAGAGAGAGAGAGAGAGTGTGGGGGGGGGGGGGGGTAACTGCGGTTTGAATTTAGCATCTCATGCTTGCTAGGCAGATGCTCTTTTACTTGAGCCCCTCTTCTAGTTTGTTTTACACAGGTTATTATTTTGAGATAGGGTTTCATGTTTTGCCCAGGTATGTGTATGGACTGTGATCCTCTTATTTTATGCTTCCTGCTGTAGCTGCCATGACAGCACACAGAATCGCACCTAGTTTCTTCCATTAAGACAAAGTCGTCTGAACTTTTGTGCCTGAGCTGGACCAGAATCTTAATATCCCTCATCTCAGATTCCTGAGTAATATTACAGCCATGAGCTACAGTGATTTGCTTGTATTTTCTTGTAATGACATTTAGATGGTGTTTCCCTAGCTTAAAAGATGGTTTGGAGCCAGGCATTGGTGGTTCATGCCAGGAATCCTAGCTACTCAGGAGCTAGCCTAGGCAGGGAAGTCTGTGAGACTCTTATCTCCAATAAACTACCCAGAAAAAGCAGGAAGTGGTGCTATGACTCAAGTGGTAGAGAAATAGCCTTGAGCAAAAGCAACTCAGGGACAGAGCCCAGGCCCAGAGTTCAAGCCCCAGGACCAGAAAAAAAAGATGCTTTGCTTTAACAAAGTGTTTTATATTGCTAAAGACATTTCAGACTCCCTCTCCCATTCCTCCTCTTCTTCCCCAGGCTAAAAGTTTGCTATGTGCAATGTAACAGGACCAAAATGGTCATGTTGAATTTGGCAGTTAAATTTGCATTATTGACTGTTTCCCACTGACACGTGGCAAAACACTTGTAATTTATCTTGAGTTAAGGTGTTTGATATTTTCATATGTAAAATGCAGAAGTCAGGCAGCTTGAAAGGCAATATTGCATGATGGAAAAGGTCCATCAGAGAGCCAAAACTTTAAGATTTTTATCATTCTGCCTCTTCTCCTTGCTGGCTGGGTGACCTTTAGTCATCTGGATTACAACTTGTGGATCATTTGCTTCACAGAACTGCTGTGATAAATACGTCAGCTAAGGCTTTCCAAGCAATAGGAGCAACCTGGCCACAGAGAAAACGCTTCCTAAGTGTGAGCTCTTCTCACTCTTCTGTGAACTATGTGTAGGGAACTTCTAATTAGAATAGATATGAGGATAGACTCATTGACTTCTGCTGTCTTAATCAGTAGGGTTTAAAATTAAGTAACTGGACCATGAAAACTAGGCTAACCTCTCTTCTCCCTTTTCTCCAATTATTTATCTATATTTATCTTCCTTCCTTCCTCCTTCCCTCCCTTCCTTCTTTCTTTATTTTCTTCTCTCTCTCTCTCACTTTCGTTTGGTTTTTACACTCAAGGCTGGCACTCTACCAGTGACTTTTGCTAGTTAGTTGGAATCTCACGGACTTTCTTACCCAGGCTGGCTTTGAACTTCAATCCTTACATCTCAGCCTCCTGAGTAGCTGGAATTACAGGCCTGAGCCACCAGCAGCCAGTTCATTTCATACTTTTTTTTTCATTGCCCAGGACACTAAATTCTCTTCATTCTCCCTCAGTGTTATTATCTAGGGGCCACAAAGGATGCAGCCACCAAGATCCTAAGTGAAGTCACACGTCCCATGAGTGTGCACATGCCGGCAGGGAAAATTTGTGAGAAGCTGAAGAAGATGGACAGCCAGATCTGTGAGCTGAAATATGGTATAACAGAGCCAAGGATCTTTTTTTCCAATACATCTAACGTATTGTCACACTTCAAAACATGCCGCCGTGTTATCTAGAAGGTCAGGGTTAGAAGGAAAGGAATTCTCTTCCACTCTGGGAATGGCTTCTGTACCTAGTGCCACTTGAGTTTTTTTTAAGGAGGGGAAATAAACAGCCTAATAATAAACAACCTAATGCATAATCAACAGTAGGTTAAACTGCCAACTTAGACAGCGAAGTTTAAGCTAATTCACCAAGGCAACATCAGCCATATATGCCCAGGAAATTTCCAGAATATAAAAAGAGCCTCCACCAATGATGACTTAGCTCCTGGTAACCTATGAAAAAAAGTGGCATCTATTCAAAGAGGTTAGTAGGACTTGGAGGTTATAAATATGACTGCTATTTTCCTTCCTAGGTCTAGTTAACATTCTGCCTGCTATAAATTTTAGGAAATAGGTTAGTCATATCAAATAAGGTTTTGTCTGATAAAACAGCTTGTCAAAGGTACCTAAAATAAATAGCAAGGCAAGAGATGCCCTATTTAAAACATCATCCTTGGCCTTATAAAGTCCACATTGATCTATTCTTACACTGAGAATTTGTATCTGGGCCAGTCCTCTGAGTAGATAGAACAGATATGATAAAAGGCTAGGTTTTTTTTTTCCCCTCAGTGTCCCAACAATGGAACTTCCATCAACAGAGACTTGCTTCTTTTGCTTAAGTCATTGTTTTATGTTACATACCCAGCATACTACTATAAACTACCCAAGTAATGAACATCCAGCCAATCCTGACTTCCTTAGTCAGTCATATTTCCCAACGTGGCTGTGTGATATATGTAGACATCGTATTACACGTGGCAAACCTGAAATAGGTTTAAGTTACTAAAGACAACCTATTTCTCCACATATGCCACGCCAGGCCCTAACACCCAGGGTGGTTATTATGGGTAAGAGTCTCTTTTTATTGGCGTCAAAGAAATGAAGTAGAAGCAGGAATCACCGACTCCACATCTATAGAAACAGTATTTACAAAAGTGACACACCTGTGTTGGTTCTTTTATTTGATAACTTTATTTGAAAATCAATGTATAAACAGGATCTTACCAGGCTTCTGAAAGAAGGGTCAAAGGAAGCAGATATTATTGAGAAAAATGAATACTTACTCATATTTTTTGTGACAACACTGGCCACTAGAGGCCCTTGGGGAGCCATGAACGTATTTTTTTTGTGACCATTTTCTTGTAGTTTTAGGATATCATAGGGGTGCTGTCTTTTTAAAGTTTAATTGTGAAACTACATTTGCTAGAAAAAAAAAATCAAGGAAACTGCTGGTATTTTCAAGAAAGTATTTTTCCTCTTCAACTACTTTTCTCGACTAGATCAATAGTTTTAAATGCATCTTGGCTTACTGTTGGCAGAAGATTGAACAAGGCCTATATGCTGGGGATGTTGATTTTTTAGTATAAAATTTCCTGTTTTGAAAGATAGGCTGTAAAATTAACCCCCAAATTCACATGCAAGGTAAGAGTGGCATTGGTTAATATTCCAATGAGGAGGAAGACATTGAACCCAAAGATTAGTTTTCTCACTCAGTTCTCAAGATCCTTATAAAAATGTAAGAATTCTCTAGAACACAGAGTTTCATTTCATTGGCCCTCCAAGTTAAAAAAATCTTCCAAATTTAGCTTTTAAATTAGAGCACACTTACTGGAATTTTTTTTTGACAACTCACTTAATGATTCAATTTTTAATGTTTTAAAATGTTGTGTTCTGCTTTGCAAAGGAAAATAAAAAGGGCAGCACTTTTAAATGGAGGTCCAGCCAGAAAAGTCCTGGCTGGCACTAATGGCTTACGAAGTGAACTTGAACATTGTATGGGACACATGGTTACAGGTAGACTTGGTAATGAAAGCGGGGCAAAGGAGAATTCTTCAAAGGAGGAAAATCACATCTTTCTGCTAGAGAAGTAATGATCATATTGTAGATAAGCTTACTTTTTGATTTCCTGTTTTAGGATGTAGCAATAGAGAAATAGCTGATTCTTGATATTCTCTGCAGATAATGTGTAAGCAGAGAAAGAGTGTTCTTGCTAGGCAGGTGGATGTTGGTGACAAGTATTAAGGCAGGGATTTGGGGTCAGGTTGGCTGGAACTGAATCACTGGCATTAAGAAGCAGGTATTCCACAAAGGGCCGCAACATCAAAGCTGGGATAACTCAGGAGTCCCTGTCAGATGGGACATTAGGAGAGTTCACCCAGCAATCCCACACAATTGAAGATTGGTGACCATGTTCCTGATTTTATTCATAGGCTTGGCTTTCCTCTTCTTTTTTTTTGTGTACTGGTTTTGGGCCTGAGCTCAGGGCCTGAGTGCTATCCTTCAGCTTTTTTTGCTCAAGTCTGATGCTCTACCACTTGAGCCCACAGCTCGATTTCCAGCTTTTTCTGGTGCTTACTTCGAGATAAAAGTCTCAGGCACTTTCCTGCCTGGACTGGCTTGGAACTGTGATCTTCAGATCTCAGTCTCCTAAGCAGCTAGAATTACAGGCGTGAGCTACTAGCTTTTCCTCCCATTTTTACAGAAGACTACTGAGCTCATCTGTCTTAATGAGGATCAATATTATTATTATTAGCTTTGAGTAGTTTTACAAAAATTTCCATCTAACATGTTAGTTTATGAGTACAATGCATCTTGATCAGTATCATCCCTTCCAATATTCTCCCCTGTCTCTCCCAAACCACACATAAGATAAAATTTATATATAAAAAAATAAAGAATTACCTGATGGCTAATTATGACCTATGGCTTTCAGTTAGTCACTAGGGAGGTCATCCTAAAAATACTGTTTCTAATGAATTACTGTCTTTTCAACCTTAGGAGCAGTAGTTAGGATACAGTGCTATTTGTTTAGGGGCTCTAATATGAGAGCCCTGAAGGCCCTTGTTTTGAAGCAAGGTACTCTCTTAAGAGAGAAACCCAAATCATCATCATAACTCTATACAGTTTTCCTTGGCATACTGGAAGGGAGAGAATTTGGTCCCAGGACCTCCTGCAGATCCCAAAGTTCCAGACACTCAACCAACTCGCTAGGCAAAATGGCATTTTATTTGTATAGAACTTACACACATCCTACCAGATCCTTTAAGTCATCTCCAGACTACTTAAAATACCTCATCCAGGGCTGGGAGGTTGGCTCAGTGGTAGAGTGCTTGCCTTGCATGCATGAGGCCCTGAGTTCGATTCCTCAGCACCACATAAACAGAAAAAGCCGGAAGTGGCGCTGTGGCTCAAGAGGTAGAGCGCTAGCCTTGAGCTGAAGAGCTGAGGGACAGTGCCCAGGCCCAGAGTTCAGGCCCCACACCGCCAAAAAAAAAAAAACACAACTCATCCAACATGTAATGCAAGTAGTTATTATACTGTGTTGTCTAGGCAATAATGACAATAACAAGACGAATCATGTTCAATTCAGACTCCATGATTTGGTCCATGGCTGGTTGCCTTTGAGAATATAGAACCCACAGATAGGGGGTACGTTTTCCTTGCCTCGGATCCTATGAAAGCTCGAACTGTTTCCATATTGGATTTTTATGGGAGTCAGCACCATGTGCCTTTTTAAGTGTTTCACAAGGTTTCTTGGTTTTGTTTTGTGTTGTTATTGTAACAGTGCTTTTATTTTTTTGGCACTTAGAAAAGACTTTGGACTTGGCGTCTGTGGATCTGTGGAAGATGAGAGTAGCAGAGCTGAAGCGGATTCTGCATGGCTGGGGTGAAGAGTGCAGGGCCTGTGCAGAAAAAGCTGACTACGTGAATCTCATCAAAGAACTGGCCCCCAAATACCAAGTGGCGTATCCCCAAACAGAGCTCTAACCATGGACACCAGCACACTGTGGCTTAAATTAGGGAGAAAATGATGCTCAAGCCTGTGGACCAGTTCCAGGGTATCCTGGAACTGCATTGTGTTGGGTGTCAGACCTTTTTGTCTTTATAAGTATTACCTCAGAATTTTGTCTCTGACTAAACTTGGGAATTTTACTGGCATCTCACGTTTGTAGTGAGCCAAAGCCTGCAAGTGCCTTTCACCTGATGCTCCTTGCTGATCTTCTAAAACTGGGAAAACAGAACTGTTGAATACTGATGAGATAAGCTGATTTTAAGAGCAAAGAGTGTGCCCACATGGGGTGTTTTTGTATACGAGTTTAAAATCAAATACATTGAACTAGGAGAAAAGAAACAACAGCTTGTCTGACATACAACTCTAACCCTAATAATGACCTAACATAATCAACTTATTCTTTCCTTTTTCTTTTTTGACTGTAAAAAGATCTATTCTGGGTTTCTTTGCTCTCAGAATAGTAGGGCAGGGTCAATGGAAGTTACTGTTTTCCTCCTCAAGAAAACCTGCTTGAATCTACTTAGAGAAACCAGATCAAGCACCCATTCAAGGCTAGCCAGTGTTTGTAACCATACTTGCATTGGCAAGTGTTAGAGGATTAAAATGTCTCAAAAACATGCAGACAACATGGAGATTTGTGGTTTTTCAGTGCTATCATTGCTTTACACTTTTTTTTTAATTGTGAAAATACTATACAGAGGAGTTACAATTGCATGGGCAAGATAATGAGTACATTTCTTATCAAGCATTGTAGCCTCCTCCTGCTTTATACTTTTTATCTTTTATGTGGGTGTGTGGTGGTGGGGATGGAACTCAGGACATTGCATATGCTTCTCCACTTTCTGGCCATAGAGAAGTAGGAAGCCTCATGGATGGAGGCACTCAAGAGCTATATTTTCTTGGAACTTTCCGGATGATAGTGTGGCTTATATCTAGATTGGGGTGCTAATGAATGTGACAAGCACACTCATCTAGTAAGACCTGGACTTCTGATTGTATATAAGTTATATCTGAAAACTGCTGTGAAAATGACTGGAAATTACTGAAAATTAGTTGAGTCAAAATATCTTCTTTGTTTAAAGATTCATATTTAACCCAGGCATAGTAGCTTGAGCCTGTAATTTTAGGAACGTGGGGAGATAGGATACTTGTTCAAAGCTAGCCTGACCAAAAAGTTTGTATTACCCCATCTCAACAGAAAAAGCTGATGTGGTGATAGGTACCTGACACCTCAGCTACATGGGGAAGATATTAATAGGAGGATGACAGTCCTGGCTGGCTCAGACAAAAAGTAAGACCCTATCTATCTGAGAAATAACCAGAACAAAGAAGGGCATTCATGATATAGCGTCTTGAAGTGCTGAGTTCAAACCCTAGTACTATCAGAAAAAAAATCTGCTGGCTGAAAATCCATTTGAGGAAAGAAGAAGAAAAATTTCAGACTGTAAGTATGCATTGAAACTATAAGATTTCCTTCTCTTTTTTGTGTGCCAGTCCTGGGGCTTGAACTCACAAGCTGGGTTCCTTAGCTAAGCCTCTTTGCTGTTTTGCTCAAGGCTAGCTAGCACTTTACTACTTGAGTGGCACCTAGCTAAGGTGTGCTTTTTTTATTATTATTATCTTTAAGTAGTCATACAAAGCAAATTGCCATTCAACGCAGCTTATGAATATAGGGCATCTTGATCAATGTTACACCACTAAGGTTCACTTTTAAATGCTGAATTTTCAGCAGGCCAGTTAGGGCACAAATGAATGTATGAGAGCTAGTGGTTCTTGGTGAGATTTGTGTATTATGTAACTGAAAGAGGAGAATAGAAGCTTTGGTGTACTGAATGGCCCAAAGTGCTTATTATTTCTGGATTTTGGCAGCATAATCATTATGTATAAAGAATGTAATTTGGTTTGAATTAGGTCTTTTTTTTGTGTGTATGCCAGTACTAGGATTTGAACTCTGGGTCTCATGCTGTCCCTTGCTTTATTTTTCCACTCAAGCCTTGTACTCTTAACACTTGAGCCATACCTATGCTTGTGTTTTTCTGTGTGTGTGTGTGTGTGTGTGTGTGTGTGTGTGTGTGTTTGTGTGTTGTCAGTTGTAGGGGCTTGAACTCAGGGTCTGTCCCTGAGCTTTTGTGCTCAAGGCTAGCACTCTACCATTTTGAGCCACAGCTCCACTTTCAGTTTTCTGGTAATTAATTGTAGATAAGAGTCTCATGGACTTTCCTGCCCAGGCTGGCTTTGAATTGTGATCTTTAAATCTCAGCCTCCTGAGTAGCTAGGATTATAGTTGAGAGCCACCAGCCTCTAACTGCTTCTGGTTTTTGGTGGTTATTGGAGATAAGAGTCTCAGATATATATATCCTGGCTGGCTCAGACAAAAAGTAAGACCCTATCTATCTGAGAAATAACTATATATATATATATATATATATATATATATATAGCCCAGATTGGCTTCAAACTTTGATTCTCAGATCTCAGCCTCCTGAGTAGCTAGGATTACAGTTGAGAGCCACCAGCACTATTTATGTTTTTTTGCTGGTTATTGGATATAAGAGTCTCAAAGGTGGGCTGGGAAGGTGGCTCAGTGGTAGAGCGCTTGCCTTGCATGCATGAGGCCCTGGGTTTAATTCCTCAGCACCACATAAGCAAAAAGAAAAAAGCCAGAAGTGTGCTGTGGCTCAAGTGGTAGAGCGCTAGCCTTGAGCTGAAGAGCTGAGGGACAGCGCCCAGGCCCAGAGTTCAGGCCTCACGACCAGGCCCCTTCCCCCCCCCCCCAAAAAAAAAAATAATTTTTTTTGCCCAGATTGGCTTCAAACTTTGATTTTCTGATCTCAGTTCCTTGAATAGCTTAGAATTACAAGTGTGAACTCCTGGTGCTCAGATTGAATCATATTTTTAAAAAGCTCAGTTTAAATTAAAAAATAAACCCTCTACTTGTTTTTACATTGGTACTTTGAACTTACCATCATGAAATTTACCATTTGAAACAATGTTTGCTGACAGATCTCAAAATTGGATCCTATTTCTATGTCATTTTTTTTCAGGTTCTCAATCTAGGTAATAGGAGAATACCTCAGCAGTTGTCCAAATCAATGATGTTTATTCTGATCTTTCATAAAAGAGTTTCTATCAGTCTTCTGCAGCTTCACAAGCTGGGCACACAAATCCAGGGGATGAATGAGGAAGGAATATTACATTACAGGTTCTGATTATGGGAGTCTGGGGCAGGACCTCAGTGTCTATGTTTCTAAGTTAATGGGCTTTGTGTTTCCATTTATTTTCTGGCAGTGCTGAGGACCAATCCCAGGGCCTTATACACATAAGTGTCCTACCACTGAACTATATTCCCAGCTCTGAGCATCTGCATTTCTAACAAAAGCCTAGGCCATGCATCCTGTGACTGACATAGTTTATTATTATTATTATTATTGTCAAGGTGATGTACAAAGGGGTTACAGTTACTTAAGTAAGGTAACTTGTCAACCTTGTTACCCCTTACCTCATTTTTCTCCTACTTTCCCTCCCTTCCACCCCGACCCTCTACCCCCCACAAGTTGTACATATCGTCTCCAACATATTGTCTTGTGTATATTGCTATTGATTTGGTTCCCCCCTTGTCCTTTGTCTCTCCATTCTGTTGTTCCCTTTCCCTTCCCTAATTCAAATAAACATATATACAATACCAGGATACCAAAATCAAATACAGTAACAACAGATGATATACCATAGGGGGAAGAGCACATAACAGAAACAAAACAAATCACATAGTACATTAAACACAACAACAACAAAGAAAAACTTCTTGTGCTCACACTTTGGAGTTCATTTCACTTAGTGTCATCTTATATGGTCATATGTATAATTTTTTCCCTGTGCCAGTCTTAGTCAGTTAAGATTTGGCAGAGATGAATATAACAACAAAATGAAGAAACACAAGAGTGTGTTCTTAGCCATTTTTTTTTCCTATGCTACTAGCTACTCTAAAGGCTGAGAGCTGGAAGATCATGTTCTGAAAGCGTGGGCAGAAAAGTCATTGAGACCATCTCCAAAATAAACAGCAAAATGCCAGGCTGAAGGTGTGATTCAAGTGGTAGAGGGACAGCAAAAGAGCAAGTTGAGGGAGCTCGAGGTCCTGAGTCTAAGCCCTGCTACGAACAATTTTGTTCTTTCATATAGGAGAAGTTCACAAATAAGCAGTCCAGAGTAATTCTGACAGTGCCATGAAGTGATCACAGACCCAGCTCCAACCTTTCCCTTCACATCTTTTGTTTTGTTTTGTTTTGGTTTCTGTTTTTGTTTTTTGTTGGTTGTGAGGCCTGAACTCTAGGCCTGGGCGCTGTCCCTCAGCTCTTCAGCTCAAGGCTAACACTCTACCACTTGAGCCACAGCGCCACTTCCAGCTTTTTCTGCTTATGTGGTGCTGAGGAATCGAACCTAGGGCCTCATGCATACAAGGCAAGCGCTCTACCACTGAGCCACCTTCCCAGCCCTCCCTTCACATCTTAGTGGCAGGTTTCATTCTGATCCCATAAATCAAGGTGGCGACTGAAAGTCCTTCTTCCAGAAGGGAGAAAGCACTGCAGGTCTGCCATTGTGTCCTCTGTGCTCCATCCGCTCCCTCCCAGTCCTAGGCTCTCCACCAGCCCACCTGACCCACCACCACGTAACCACAGGCCAACTTCCCTGCAAGGAAATAACAACTTATGGTCGAAAACATTTGCTGTCCAACTAAAACTGGATTTTTTTTAATTGAAGAAGGGGAACTAGTTTTGAGGCCACAAACAAACCCTGCCATACAGTGCAGTTTTCCTTGTCCAAGAATCTCAGGCTCAAATCCCTGCCTTTCTTCTTTAGAGGTAGGAATAGCCTCTATTTTTTTTTGGGGGGGGGCCCGGTTGTGGGGCTTGAACTCTGGGCCTGGGCGCTGTCTCTCAGCTCTTCAGCTCAAGGCTAGCACTCTATCACTTGAGCCACAGTGCCACATCCGGCTTTTTTCTTTTTGCTTATGTGGTGCTGAGGAATCGAACCCAGGGCCTCATGCATGCAAGGCAAGCGCTCTACCACTGAGCCACCTTCCCAGCCCCTAAGAACAGCCTCTAAAGAACCCTTTCCCCTGCCTTCTCCTGGTTCTTTGTATCTTTTATGCGGTAGGCTGTAATGTCTTCTCCCCTCCCTACTTCTACTTCTCCTCTTCCTTTCCCTCTTCTTCCCTCTCCCTTTCCCCACTCCTTGTTGTCCTTTTTTGTTTGTCTGTTTTTGATGAGAAGTAGCGATGCTTTTCTATTTTATTTTCATTTAAAATCTCTTCTTCTTGATTGTACATGTGTTTATGTATGCATTTTTCATGTGTTCTTACCCCAAGTCCGTAGACACAGGAGTTTTAGGACTCAGATGTTATGATAAAAGTGACAGAGTTCTCCCCCTCAAAAAGCACCGGTTGACAAGGCCGCCACTGCAGTTGTGGCTGCTACAGCGGCATCTACTAAAGGTAAAGGTCCAGCCAAAAAGGCCACTGATGGGGGCAAGAAGCCTCCAGCCCAGAAGAATACTTCCCAGAAAGCCATTGGCCAGAAAGCAGCACAGCTTCCAAAAGCTCAGAAGGGTCTGAAAACTCCAGCCCAGAAGGCACCTGTTCCTCAAGCATTGTCAAGAAAGCTTTAGAGGCTGTTAATAAAAGGAATAAAGGTTCTTTTTGACAAAAAAAAAAAAACCATATAAATAGTAATAGTCTGGAATCGCCATTGATTTCTCATCTCTTGTGTGTATCAACAGTTCCAAATGGAAGATTTTGTTGTTGTTGTTGTTGTCAGTCGTGGGGCTTGAACTTAGGGCCTGGGCACTGCCCTGAACTTTTTGCTCAAGGGTAGCACTTGACCACTTTGAGTTACAGCTCTAATTCCAGTTTTTGAGTGGTTAAGTGGAGTTGAGTCTCATGGTAACTTTTTTTGCCCAGTCTGGCTTTGAACTGCAATCTTCAGATTTCAGCTTCCTGAGTAGCTAGGATTACAGGTGTAAGCCACCAGCGCCCAGCCAGAAGATCCTTTAACGAGGTCCTTAAATAAACCTGAGAGATCAGATAAAACAGAGCACAAGGCTGGGAAGTTGGCTCAGTGGTAGAGCACTTGCCTTGCAAGCATGAGGTCCTGGGTTCGATTCCTCAGCACCACATAAGCAGAAAAAAAAAAAAAGCTGGAAGTGGCGCTGTGGCTCAAGTGGTAGAGTGCTAGCCTTGGGCTGAAGAGCTGAGGGACAGCGCCCAGACCCAGAGTTCAGGCCCCATGACCGGACCAAAAAAAACCAAAAACCAAAACAAAACAAAAAACAGAGCACAACTTCAAAGTTGTAGTTTCTCATTTAAGTAGGCATAAACTGTAATCCATATCCCACTAAAAAGTTTTAAATTTATATCAAATTCACTTGGCCTATAGGACAAGAAAGTATTTAATTGACAGATTTCTAAAACACTCTAGAACATTTTGTGATCCAAAGGCCCGATCAGTGGGCTTAAACCTCTTATTACAAGCAAGTGCTCTACCTCTGAGCCACATCCCATTGCTACCAGATATTGTGTAATTTCCCCCATCCCAGGGCCTTGAAGCAGCAAGTAGCCTAAAACACCGTCCTATAAATCTGGGTTAGGTTATTGTTACCAGAAGAAATCTAGGTCATGGGGCTGGGAAGGTGGCTCAGTGGTAGAGCGCTTGCCTTGCATGCATGAGGCCCTGGGTTTAATTCCTCAGCACTAAGCAAAAAGAAAAAAAAAAAAAAAAAGAAATCTAGGTCAGGTCAAGTTTGCTGTCAAACAAATTGCCTGAACAGAACACTTATGATTTTCAAGAGCGCTTTGAATTTGAGGATCTTGAATGGGAGATTGTAATGTTGTAGTGACTGGTCGCAGTATTAACAACCATTAATGAAGACATTGGATATTCTTAGGATTGTCTCTTCCTTGAATCTTCCATAGGTTTAGAGAAGCTGAAAAGCACCTAGGAACCTTAGAAAACCAGAATTCAGGGATCCTAGCATTATCCTTTTAGTCAATTGCTTTTGTTGGAGCCTGGGAAGCCTGAAGTAGCCACAGAGGAAATGCACTCACCGAGTTGCCTTCCTTCCTCCAGCAGGTAGGTCAGCTGAGGTTTTTATTTGCAGGTTGTGAGAGCCAGGGAGAGGCTGTTCCTCTTTCCTCTAGCATCCCCTGCGACTTCTCCCTCCCACGTCCCCTCCCCCCACTCCCGCCAGATGTCTCTTTTACTAAACCACAGGTCTACCCTGTTAAGACTTTACAACCAACCTGATATATTCTTTCTGGTAGCAGTGTTTACGTCATCTGTGGAAGCTGCTGTTTACAGGGCTCTTGCCCTTTCTTTCCTTTTGCATTTTTAAAACCCCTATTTTGGAAAGAACAGATCAAATGTTGGCTTCTTAGTGAAGGAGCAGCTATAAATACATTCTGAAGGATCTCAGCTGTGCAATTTCTAGCAGGTAGTAAACGTGCCTAGCTGATAGATATTATCTGCAACTGTGTGAGTGTACACCTCAGGCATTCAAATGTCTCCTCACTTCTGCAAGTCTTCCTGGTCAGCTCGATATTTCCTTATATAGTGCTTGCCTTCTTCAAAGATTAAATTAAGGGTGAGTTCCTTGTTTGTTTCAGAAGAGGATCTAGAGGTTTCTCATTTCCAGGTTATATTTCTCTATGTGTACCTTGCCTTCTGCAGTAAATTGGAAGGGTCACAGCACCATGACCTGGGGGTAGGAATGATTCCAAAACCTGTTGCAAACATAGACTTTGAACAGCACTTTTGTGATCTGTTTTCTCTTATTCAGTTTTGCTAGAAATTCCCAAAAGTTTTATCCAATTGGAAAAAAAATACTACTATAGGGGGCTCCTGGATACACAAAGATATTGGTAAGAATGTTCAGATGCAAAGAGGGCTACATTGATATTAGAATGCCAGGTTTGCCTCTGCTATCTGAGAAAAGGAAATTCATCTTTTGGGCCATGGGTGTTTGATCTTCTGAATGTAGCTGATTATTGAAAAAATAGAAGTTGAATACATAAGGTACTTCAAATACAACAGACTCCTATGTTCATTGAATTGGAATGGTGCTTTTCTTTGACTGTTTCAATTTACCCTTACACAATTCTACATGAAACCATAACAAGCACTGGCCTATTTATTTTTAAAAAAAAATTTATTTTCTGTCAGTTGTGGGGCTTGAACTCTGGGCCTGGGCACTATTCCTGAGCTCTTCAACTCAAGGCTAGCACTCTACCACTTGAGCCACCGCACCACTCCTGTTTTTTTGGTGGTTAATTGGCGATAAGAGTCTCATGGACTTTCCTACTGGGCCTGTATTTGAACCAGGATCCTCAGATATAAGCTAGATTGGATGTAACTTTTAGATTGAGAAATTTAGGTTGACAGGTTGATGATCTTTGGGAAACAGATTCATTTGCATTTCTTCCCTTTAAGTTCTTAAGGCTATTGGAAGAAAGAGTCAAATAAAAATGGCACATGGGGATTGGAATGTGGTGGCTATAATGATGGTGGAATGTCTCTTTTTATTTTGGGGTGACTCAATGTTCCTTGAGCATCCTTTAGTTCTACACTGTTCCTTGAAGTTATTGCATCAGGGATCATGCAGGAGAATTTAGGCCGACTGTACAACACTGTGGAGAGCAATAAATATGTTTATGGTTCTTTTTATTGCAGACCCACAGGCCACTTTTCTGGAAACACCTGGGAAAGGGAGTCACCATTAGCACTTGTGTTGAGAATGTCTATTAAAAATCTTGGTCAGTATTCTAAAATGGAAAAATCGCACTTGATTGGAACTAGTTTATCCTATTTCTCTTGCTTTTCCTATAAAGCAAAAAAGTAATATATTAGAACATTATTGTATCTTTTACACTAAAGTGTTCCTTTTCATTGGTTTAAATTGTTTGAAAATGTGAGGTTTGGCTTTCTTTTCCTGTTTTCCTTATTCTAATCAGTGTTTCCATTTAACCTCCACTGGGTGTTACAGGACTTCGAAAGCCAATGTGACACTTATGAATGAACTTGGATGAATGCCTTCTAACACCTTCATTTGCACTGAAGCCTTCCTGAGTAAATATTATATGAGAAGGTACATGGCTACTTGAGTGATTTTTTTCTAATAATGCAGGTCACTCCCATGGTATGGTTCCTCAGTTACAAAAATGATGAATGAATGAATGATTTTAAATTTCTCACGTGACCCTTATGTTTGGCTTCAGTGGAACAAGATCTTCCTTGGAAATGAGAACATTCAGAAAGGACTCCAGGACATCTTAGCATCAATGAGTTCAGCATACAAAATCAAAAGCCTTATGAACACACACACACACACACACACACACACACACACACACACACACTCACACACCCTTTCTATTTGTGCCTGTAAAGGGTAACTTGACTTGCCAGTCATTCTCTATGATTGTCAGTTTTGCAGACTTTACATGCTTGTCCTTGTGGACTTCTGCTCCTGTTGTCATTCAGAACTACCCTCAACATTGACAGGGTGACGACACCTCTTTGTACCTTTGCTACAGCTGAACCTGGCTTGAAATGCTTAAGTTCTCTCATGGATAGTCCCTTCTACCCCTAACTTCTAGTGCACAATATGACATCCATGCAGAATGGACACATTTCCAATGTGTCAACTATATGCCACATACATATCACACCCTGTAGGGATGCCAAGGAGAACTGCTTGTTAGCAACCACAACCCACAATCTGTCTTTGCTGATTCTGAATAAGCTTGAATAATTTTACCTGTGCATGCAAACTATTGATCTCTTCTCATTTAAATTGCTAATGTCAGGTATTTTGTCTCAGCAATGCAAAAGGAACTAATGCAGCCATGAGACCCAGGATGCAGAGCCCCAGAAAGAGGGAAAAAAAGTTCCAACACTTACTCCTTAGTAAATCCCAACAGACTTCAGAAATCAAAATCAAATAAAGTCAGGTGCTAGTGGAGGATGTTGGTTTGAATAGAACCTCAGCAGACAAGTCCTCTAGATTCTGACTCTAAAATAACCAGCAAAAAGCAGGGCCAGAGAGATAGCTTGAGTGGTAGAGCATCAGCTAAACAAGCAAGCTGAGTAAGTACAACGCCCGGAGTCCAAATCACTTACTGACAATAAAGGAATCAAACAGAATCTCAAGTTTATTGCTAGAAAGAAATAAGACAAGAAGCCACCTTTAATAGCTTCAGTGGTACAACATGGGTGAACGGGAAATTTTAGGCCATGTTGACAGGGCTTTACAGATTTGCTCATTGGCACCAAACTTACCATGATTTTTTCAATACTTTTGAGTACTTGGGTAATGCAAGTACTCATTTTCTCAGCTGTGCATTCAACATGAGGTGAATAACTTCTGCCACACTCTCCTGCTACCATGATGTTTTGCTTCACTGCAGGCCCAGAAACATAGAACCAAGTGATCATGGACTCAATCCTCTGAAACTAGGAGCCAAAAATAAATCTCTCTTCTCTTAAATTGGTTGAGTCAGGTAGTTTGTCTCAGCAATGCAAGAGTAACTAATACAGGCATGACGATTAGCTCCTAAATTCCTTCGTGTATATGTTTCCTACACATCTTTCAGACACCTTTCAACATCGGAAATTGGTATTGATATTGTATTTTCAGTCCCCACGTAGATCTCACCAAGTAGCTCAGTCAAGATGCTATGATGTAGACTGTGGATGTCCGAAAGGTTCGTGTTTTAAGGGCCTGATATATAGTGGTGGTAGAGCCTTAGGAGGTAGGCCTAGGTGGGAGGTTCTTAGGTCAGGGGAGGTTTTTAGGTTATTTTTTTTTTATTTTTTATTTTTTTGGGTCCGGTCGTGGGGCCTGAACTCTGGGCCTGGGCACTGTCCCTCAGCTCTTCAGCTCAAGGCTAGCGCTCTACCACTTGAGCCACAGCGCCACTTCCGGCTTTTTTCATTTTGCTTATGTGGTGCTGAGGAATCGAACCCAGGGCCTCATGCATGCAAGGCAAGCGCTCTACCACTGAGCCACCTTCCCAGCCCAGGTTTTTAGGTTATTGAGAATGTGCGATGGGGAGTGGAGGTGGGTTTGAAACATCTGTCTACCTGCCCACTCTTGCTACCTGGCAATGAAGTGAGCAGTTTACTTCACCACGTGCTTGCTGACATTACGATCTGTCACCCCATGGGAGCTCAACGCAGCAGGTCCAAGCCAAACCCCCAACATATCTTTTCTCTGTATAAGTTAATTGTTTCAGGTATTTTGCTATATCAACACAAAGCCAATGAGTACAAATGCCCTCTGTAGGTGTAAGGTCCAGTTGAGGATCAGGCATTGCATGTAGTTAGCATTTTTCAATCTGGAATGGTTATTTAGTTGCCTTGCATTTTTAGAAGCATGGTATTTTTTTGAAGGACAAGCCGGTTACTTGGAAGAACTTCAATTTTTCCATGGTTAGAGGCAAGTGTGTTACAGGAATACTACAGAAATGACATTATCAAAGGCACATAGTGTTGACTTAAGCCTCTTCTGGTGATGATGACTTTTATCATTTGGTTACTGTGGTTACGGTCAGGCTTTTCCATTTATTAGTTGCACTAGTAGTACTTTGTGAAGAGCTTTTAATAAGCATTGGTAACTATCACAAACTATCTATTAAAATGTTAATAAGTATTTTGTGTATGTTAATAAGCATTTTGTGGGGAGGACTTTGAGACAATAAATATCTGTTTCCCTGTTAAACTTTCATCTATTAGTTTGGGCATCTACAGATGCTTTTTTTTTTTTTTTTTTTACCTGAACCAACTATTAAGATGATTTATGAATAATTACATAACGCTATAATTCCTTCTACAATGATCAGTAGGCATTCTGCCTAAAATACAGCTTTCCTTTCTCATTTATTGAAATAAGTATGGATTCCTAGGTTGTGATATTATAAATTATAATCTAGTGTGTGTATTATTTGCTTTGGTGCTCAAATGAGCCCTGTTTGGTCAGTGAGAGCCTTTTGAAGTGGAATGACTTTTGACTATAGCTGTCATTCGTAGAAAAACTCCTAATTTGAGACGCCTCTTGCACCAGCACTGGACTTAACCCTATCTCCCAGGTTTTAGCTGGAAATGGTACTTACAGAACAAGATCTAGGCTTTCACAGTGCTCCATGTCACACCTGTATCATTGATTCCAGGTTCTCTCAGTGGGCAGAGTTATATACCCACATATGCATACATGCACATTTTATTGATATGTCTTATTTACATATTTTGAAAACTGCATTCATAGTAAAGCTGCTAATTATAATCCATCATCAGCATAAATTTTTGTAGCCTGCCCTTCTTCACAATTTTATCTCTTTTCTTCCACAATGAGAAAGCTGACCCTTACCATCTTCAATGTACTTGATCAGTTCTTTCAGATGTAATTCCTGACCCACTGGTGGTGTTATTTTCTGCTCTGTGCCTCTGACTCACCTGAGCCAGTGTAGGTCAGGAGGTAAGAGATTCACTCCATTTCTGTTCCACTGAGAGTTCCGCACTCACATAGTTTTGAATGAATCTTCGACTATTGTACTGGGGTGGGGGGTGTTAACTCCCAGTTAAGTATAGAGTCAAAATGTCAGATTTATGCAACAGCCATGCCATTTGCTAGCTGTGCAATCTTGGGCACATGAGTTAATAATGTCTTCTAGCATCCTCTCTTCTAAGAAAGGCCACAGCAGGGAAAGTGCAGGTCATTCTGCTGTTCCTTGCTAGTTTGGTTATATATCCTGGTCTCAGAATAAAGGATCCTGCTATTTTCCAGTCATGTAGCTGTTATAGTCAAACAGAAACCTTCAGCTAGAGATTGAGGCATAACTTCAGGGAGGGAAGCATCCAAGAGGGAAGTCTCTTAACACATTAATTCACTTGTCACAATTACAACCCACTGCACAATCACGTCAATCTGGGGCCTCAGTTTCTTTATTTGCAAACTGCTGGTAATCTCAAAGAAGTGAGAGAGGACTCAATGAACAGTGCTCCGCAGAGCATGGAGACATTGAAAGACCAGATTCCACTTCCTGGTGTGTGTTCCTCATCCTCCATTTTCAAAAGGAAATCATAGTCGTTATGGTTAGAAAGCCCAGGTAAGTAAAACGAAGACAGCAACTATTACTGGTGGTTTCATTAAGCAAAGATAACAATACTTACATTGTTGAATAGCTCATTTTAGCCTTATTTTATTCTCCTTTGGCATAATGCATTGACATGATGGATTCTTGCTTCATGTAATAATTTCCATTTCTTCTATATATTTTTTGCCAGTCATGGAGTTGAACTCAGGATTGGGGTACTGTCCCTGAGCCTCTTTGTGCTTGGGGCCACAGTGCCACTTCCGATTCTATTCATTTTTTAATATAATTTTATTATTATTATTATGGTGTTGTACAGAAGGGTTGCCATTTCACAATTCAGGTAATGTGTACATTTCTCTTTAAGACAATGCCACTCCTTGCTTTGCTTTCCTTGTTTCTTCCTTCTATCCCTGTTCATAAGTTGCATAGTTCATTTTCACATAGTGTATGCTGAGTACCATGATTGCATTTGTTCATCTGTCTTCCTTCCCTTTCTGTGTCTCCCCTCTGCTCCCATGAAAAGCAGAACAAGAACAAAAAGCGCGCGCGCGCACACACACACACACACACACACACACACACACACACACACACTCATACCCGTACCACCACCATCACCATATATAACCCATGTTCCATTTTTTTTCTATTCTTTTGATTAGACCAGATTCCTCTAAGTCCCATTTCCTGATTTGCTTGAGCCTTTGGCTGGCTGGATCCAGTAGTGTACAGTATCCCTACCAAATACTCTGACAGTGGGTCAGGGTCTTCTGGTGCACACACTCTTCCTGGTGTTCACATTGGTCTGTGGCACCTCCTTCCCATGAGGCCCTTGTCTTCTGCATGGAGAAGTCCAGAGAATAGGTTTCCTCACTCTTTGATCATAAGGAGTTATTTCCTGTGGAAAATGGCTGGAGTCCATGTCCCAGAGGAAACAGAAGCACAAACCTTTTTTTCATTCAATTGCACCATTCATGGAGCCTTCTCTGTCAAATGCAGTTTTAGAATTGACTCAGAGGATGTGTGTATGTGTGCGGGGGTGGGGGGGTGGGGGGGGGGAGGGGGTTGGATGTGTGTACTTCCACATATACACCAACTCATGGGCTTCCTCTTTCTTCTACCTTTCCTCTAATGTTGGATCCCCTAGCCAGCTGATGCAGGAAGAGAAGAATGTGCAAAATAGCTTCCTTGTCTCAGAATTTTCATTGCACAGCTAATGAGAGAATACTAGTTCAAGTTTACTTTGCATCTCTAAGGACATGTGGATACTCCCACCATGTATACTCCATCAGAATTCATCAAGGTGTGTCTCTATTTTTTTCCTTTTTGGCACTGTCACCTTTGTATTTTCATTCATTCCAAAAGCGCATTAATGTGCATTATGCATTTCACTCCAGTTTGGTTGTTTACTACCTGCTGAGGGTTCAACATTTTTCCCCTCAGAGTTCTGAGTCTGAAAATCTTCATTCATGGGAAAGAAATACCTGATTAAAACATAGCTCTTAAGCTTTGCCTGTGAACGTGTTGCTGTCCATGGGTTGATTCTAGCTCAGTGGTAATGCCTGGATGAACGGGAGGGTAAGAGGGTCCTACTAAGGGGGAGGGGGCGTGTGACTCAAGAAGGACTAAAAACAAATACCACTAAGTGCGTTTGTGGCGATTAGTAGTTTAGTCATAGTCAAGTTTTTAGCTGAAGATGACTTTTTTGTTTTATTTGAAATTCCCACCCACTCCAGCACATACTTACTCCTCTGCTCACTACGCACGACAGTCAGCACTGCTCTGTATGCATTCTCAACCTCTTACACGTCATCCCTGGAATCTCCTGGCACATTGGTGGAGTCCGCCTCTCCCCTGCTCTGTCCTGTACCTGAGCAGCTGAACCTGGCCAAGGGAATGCTCACAGCCACAAGGACTGGCCTCATCAACAGCATGACTGTCAACCTGAGGAGTACCCCTGGAAGTCCTACCTCATTTTCCCAGTCGCTTAGCGCTTTTGTGCTCAGGGAGGACCAGTTCATGTCCCCTGCCTCTCCCTGGAAACTCTAGAACCTCCTCTTGGGTCAGCATTAACAGCTATTAACCTTGACTCCAATGGAGGAAATGGCAGTGACAGCAAGAGGCCCACCTTGACTCTCAGTGGTACTTGGTTTTAGTCCCCCTCCCCCTTGGCAGGACCCTCTTATCCTCCCTTCCATCCCGGCATTACCACTGAGCTAGAATCAACCGATGGACAGCAATCTACTAACTTGGTTGTTCTTGACTCATACACTTTGTCTTCTTTCTCGTGGCAAATTTCTCTTCACCTTCTTCAGGACTTCATCCCTGCATCTTTGATATCCTGGGTTTCCTTCTTTTGTGTATGTGTGCGAGAGAGATTTTTCTAGCCTTCCTATGCTGAACTGCTTTTTACTAGAACAAACTCCTAAACCGTCCTAAATCACCAACTGTGTGCCCTATCTCAACCCATCTTCAGAGCAAATTGTCTTTACAGAGGTTTTTTTCTCTCTCTTTCTCTCTCATCTTGAACCTCTTCTACTATGAGGTAATGCTAGCTTATCTAAATATGTATGTGCATATCAATGTATACATTTTTTAATCTAAAGCTGTTAGCGCTGTATTTTTCTGTAAGCTTGCTTCTGAAAGATGAAAGAGTCTACACTAACACTAAAATGTGAGCTTTAAACAGCTTCATGGAAGATTTCAGTCTATGAATTGTTGTTTGTTTGTTTTTTTAGCTGTTTGTATGGTATTGTTTCTTATCCACTTTGATTTTCTAACTGAAAATATATATTGCTTTCATTGTTTCTTCCTGACAGCAGTAATCTGAGCAGGTAAATTATGAGTCAACATTACCTTTTCATTTTTCCTTTATATCTTTGTGAATTAAAATAGATCCCTGCTAGGTGCTGCTGGCTCACACCTGTAATCCTAAGTACTCAGGAGGCTGAGATCCAGAGAGCCATGCTTTGAAGCCAGCTTTGATCAGAAAAGCCCTGGAGATGTCATCTCTAACCAGCAAAAAAACTGGGCATGGCTCAAGTAGTAGAACACCAACCTTGAACAGGCAAGCTGAGTGAGGATTTAAGGTCCTGAGTTTAAACCTCTGTACTGACCAAGAAAAAAAAACCCACAAAAACCTAGTATGATTAATTAATTAATTAACTAATTAATTTATGTACTTATTGTGATACTATGGATTAAACAGGTCTTTGTACCAGCAAACCCTCTTCCACTTGATCAGAGTAAGAGAAGCAAGTGTAAGCACAAAGAAGAGAAATAAGTTAACTCATCAGAAGCAGAATAACAGAAACAAGCTCACCACAGATGTGTTCTTCCAACCAGCAGGTGGCAGTCTACTAAGAAACCTATGTGACCTTGGCTGTTTCTCTCCTTAATCAGTGGAGAAATTCCTGAGCATTCTCTACAAGTTGTTTCCTTTCAGCTGCTGTGTCAGTGGTCATCAGATGAGGCAGATAATGAAGTGATCCTCCTGATCTCTGCCTCCTGATTAGCTAATCTTACAATGGGCAAGGGATGGACTAGCCACCCTCATAAGGATATAATTCTCTTTGCCTTTGTTAACCCCCCTAACATCTATGGGGGATGACTCTGCCCCTGAACAGCAGGATATGGACCCTGAAGCATCATAAGAGGAACTGGAAGGTGGACATATCTGGGGGCCACTATATCCACCCAAAGGTCATTGAAGGAAGGGCATTAGGAACCATGTATATCAGCATTTACTCAGAACTATTAGTGGAAGTCCTCATGATGCAAATATAATCCTGCAGCTCATGGTTTTGCTACACACACACACACACACACACACACACACACACACACACACACACACACACATCAATTAGGAAAGGTTTTTTTTTTCTTTTTTTTCTCCAGCGTTTCTTATTCACCAGCTTTGAGGAGAAAAGAGAATAGTGCTTGCTTTTTTTTTTTTCTTCTAGAGGAAAACAACACTGGGATTTCTGTGTGAAAATCAAAAAGAGGGATAAAGAGAATTCCAGAATGTGAAGCTAGAAGGATTACTTTTCAGACAAATCTTCTGTTCATCAGAAGATGTAGTTTTGCAACAAATTAGTGCATTTCTAATCATCTACAAAGTGTGCAAGAAAGTCTCACTATTTTTTTTTTAAAAAGGAAATATACTTCAACTGAAAAAAAAATCTACTTTGTTTTTAAAATGTAGGAAAAGGGAGAGGAAGTGAATTCAAATGACACTGTTACTGGCTTCACCTAAAACCACAGCTGTATTTCTGGGTCTGGTATTTGAGATCTCTTGTTTCCTGCTTCTGTCCCAGCTGTCCTGGTTAGGTGACCTTCCTTCCTCCACACTTCTAAGGAAATGACCCTTCCTGCTTAATGCAGAGCCCAAGGATAGATTTCTCAGTCTGTTCTGTGTGTAGTCTTGCTGGGATAAGGGCTAAAGCTTCCTTAGAGCAGAGGATATTCACAGTATTCATCATCTTGGAACAGGAAATGGCTTAGAGAAGAGGGAAAGGGGAACTCTGGAGATTCACTCTTGAGGAGTCTAGGTGGGCTTTGAGTTGGGGGGGGGTGATGGTCAGTTCCTGAATGGATTGAGGTCCTCAACTCCACCGCTGCAGACCATCAGCTGAGGCAAAGAGGAGGAAAATGACGGATGCATATTTTCCTGAGCAGGATTTAAGAATGAGGGAGGGGAGGAGGATTCCACTAGAGGCCATGGTGGCAGAGCCATCCTTGCAAGACTCCCAAGGGAAAAGTGGGTCTTGGGACCAGGCTGTCTGTGAGGTCAGCCAGCCCTTCCTGAGTCATTAGGTCATTCCTGATAGCCAGTGGCTATCCCTGGCCTGAGGCTCCAAGGGGACAGGATCCTGTCTAGTTTGCCTCACATTCCTATAACAGCTCTAACACAAAATCTACTCCATCGTAGGTTCTCAGTAAACATGTTTGGAACGCAGGGATCCAAGTGGTAGTGCCTCAGCTTGAGTTCTCCATGGAAGACGACTCATCATCTTTAGATGTGTGGATGGTGTTGTGGAATGACATCACTCATCTCAAGTGACTGAGGTCACTTTCTCTGGGGAGATCATCTGAGCCAAACCCTAGACTTGATCTGAGATCCCGCCTGGAATCAATGGCTCTGGCATGGCACCTTGGGAGGGATCCATGCTCACTTCTTCTTTTGTTTTTTTAAATGGAAAAATCAGCATTTATGTATGTGTTCAAAAAGCTACATAGTACCACAGAGTATGCCACAAAACATTTCTTCTTCCAGATTAGACTTTTTATGTCTCCTCTCCAGAGATACGTGCTAAGTTCTTGAACATTCTTCCATAAATTTTCTAAAAATGTAAACACACACATGTACCTATGTATATGGGCATATGTACATGTTTAATACAATTGGGAACATATTATATGCATGTTGAATTTTGTTTACTAAATAATTTTTGACCTTATTGTTCATGTAAATTGACCTCATTCCACTTTTTAAAAATGTGTAAAAATAATAATCCACGTGACTTAATGTAACACATACATAAGAATCAGTGGAAGGGAATAATTTTCTACCTCACCTATTACCTGACTCTTTCTTTGTGGGCAACTTCTTTTAACTGCTTGTTTTTAGTTTCTTTGATAGCTTTTGTTATAGTTTTAACAACACATTTACACTTCTGTTTCTTTTTTTTTTTTTTTTTTTGGGTCCAGTCATGGGGCCTGAACTCTGGGCCTGGGCGTTGTCCCTCAGCTCTTCAGCTCAAGGCTAGTGCTCTACCACTTGAGCCACAGCGCCACTTCTGGCTTTTTTCTTTTTGCTTATGTGGTGCTGAGGAATCGAACCCAGGGCCTCTGGCATGCAAGGCATGCGCTCTACCACTGAGCCACCTTCCCAGCCCCTACACTTCTGTTTCTAAAGTGATCAATGAAAAATTTTATCTGTTGATATTATGCTATGATGGTTGAGTATCTCACTAATTAATATGAATATACCTCTATCAGCTCATTTTAGATATTGGTTTCCTTATATGTAGATGAGCATTTAGCTGCCTACTCTGTCCTGTCTCTTTCCAACAGTGTTGTATCTCTATTCATGATTTCTCCTCTTGTTATCTCTGCAGTCCAATACCATATTTAAAACCCCATTTCAATACACTGTGATATGATAAAATATTCAGGATTCTAGACATTCACACACAGCAAGACCTGGAGAGAAACACAAAGGCACAATGCCTCTGTGCCTATTCATGTAAAAGAATACATATATTAAATGAAGTTCAGGATATGGAAACAATAGATCTCTTTTAAGAAAATCTGTTGACGATTCCTTCTTTTATTTATGTATGGTTTATTGGTATGTATATCTTTGGGAGGGTGGGAGGAGGGCAAAGAATTCACAGGAAAAAAGGTGAAAAATAGCAGCAGGAGCGCTCACTGGACACTGATGAAAATGAACTAGACAACCTGTGGGTAGAGATGGGAGGGACTGGGAAAAAGTGAGGGAGGGAAGACACTGTATGAAAGGAAATGTACTCATTACCTGACTCAAGTAATTGTAATCCCTCTGTATAGCACCTTATAATAATAATAACGTAAATTTTAACATAATGAAAATAAATTTTAAAAGAGCGTTTCATCTTTTATTTTCTTTCCTTCTTTTTTTTAAAATTTTTTTATTTATTTTTTGGTCCAGTCGTGGGGCCTGAACTCTGGGCCTGGGCGCTGTCCCTCAGCTCTTCAGCTCAAGGCTAGCGCTCTACCACTTGAGCCACGGAGCCACTTCTGGCTTTTTTCTTTTTGCTTATGTGGTGCTGAGGAATCGAACCCAGGGCCTTGAGCATGCAAGGCAAGCGCTCTACCACTGAGCCACCTTCCCAGCCCCTCCTTCTTTTTTTTTTTTTTTTTTAATTTTATTTTATTGTAAAGCTACTATACAGAGGGTTACAGTTACATGAGTGAGGTAATGAGTACACTTCCTCTTGAACATTGTTACCCCCTCCATTGTTTTCCCCCTACCATCCCCTCCCTCCCTCCCTTCCCCGAGGTTCTTTTTTTTTTTTGATTGTGATTAAATGATTACATAATTTCAAAGTCACAAGTTCATTCTAACTTCCCTGGAGCAAATTGTCTACCACAGTCTGTAATATATAACAGTGTTCACATGTTATATACCATATTTGTGATCAGCAGCATGGGGATATTTAGTAGTGGTTCAACCAGATGAGCGGGAGTTCTTTGTTTCTTAAGTCCTGTTAGTTTTGTCGTATCACCTAACCTTTTGGATTTAGCATCCACTTATCAGGGAGACCATGTACCGTTTGTCTCTTCGTTCTTGGCTTACCTCGCTCAACATGATTCCTTCTAGCTCCATCCATTTCCCTGCAAATGCCATTATTTTGTCATTTCTAATGGCTGCATAATATTCCATTGTGTATAGATACCACAATTTTTGGATCCATTCATCTGTGGTGGGGCATCTAGGTTGTTTCCATATCCTAGCTATTGTGAACAGTGCTGCAATAAACATGGAGGTACACGTGTCCTTGTATATTGGTTCCTGTTGTTCAGGGTAGATGCCTAGAAGTGGTATGACTGGGTCATAAGGGAGGTCAATCTTTAGCTTTCTAAGGACCCTCCAGACTGCTTTCCAAAGTGGTTGTATAAGTGTACATTCCCACCAGCAGTGTAATAGGGTTCCTCTTTCTCCACATCCCCTCCAGCATTTGTCGTTGGCTGATTTGTGGATGTGGGACATTCTGACTGGGGTAAGGTGGTATCTCAGGGTTGTCTTTATTTGCATTTCCTTCACCATCAGGGATGATGAACATTTCCTCATGTGTTTCTTTGCCATTTTTATTTCTTCATTTGAGAAGTCCCTCTTTAGTTCCCTTGCCCATTTAGTAATTGGTTTGTTAGGTTTGGGAGGGATTAGTTTCTTGAGTTCCCTGTATATACAGGATGTTAACCCCTTGTCTGATATATTGCTGGTAAATATTTTTTCCCAATTAGTTGGTTGTCTTTCTAGCTTAGTTGCGATAGATTTAGCTGTGCAGAAGCTTTTTATTTTAAGGTAGTCCCATTTGTCGAGTCTCTCTCCAACTTGTTGTGACCCTGGGACTCTGTTCAGGAAGTTCCTTCCTGTGCCTATTAGTTCAAGTGTCTCTCCTACTCTGTCCTGCAGTAATTTCAAAGATTCAGGTTTAATGTTAAGGTCTTTAATCCATTTTGAGTTGATGTTGGTGCATGGTGATAGGCTGGGGTCCACTTTTAGTTTTCTGCATGTGGCTGCCAAGTTTTCCCAGCACCAGCGGTTGAAGAGGCTGTGTTTCTTCCATTGTATGTCTTTGGCTCCTTTGTCGAATATCAGCTGGCTGTAGGCCTGTGGATTTATATCTGGATCTTCTATTCTGTTCCATTGGTCTTCGGGTCTGTTTTTGTGCCAGTACCATGCTGTCTTTGTGATTATAGCTCTGTAGTAGAGTTTGAAGTTCGGCATGGATAGCCCTCCCATATTGTCTTTATCCCCTAGAATTGTTTTGGCTATTCTAGGTCTTTTGTTGTTCCATATAAATTTTTGGACTGTTTTCTGTATTTCAGTGATGTACGTCATTGGGATTTTAATAGGAATTGCATTGAATTTGTATATTAGTTTTGGAAGTATCACCATCTTTACTATATTAAGTCGGCCTATCCAGGAGCATGGGAGGTCTTTCCATTTCCTAGTGTCTTCTGCAATTTCTTTCTTTAACTTTTTATAGTTCTCATTAAATAGTTCTTTTACATCTTTGGTTAGGTTAATTCCTAAATATTTTATTTTTTGGGAGGTTATTGTGAATGGGGTTGCTCCCTTTATTTCCCTCTCTTCCTTTACGTTATCAGTGTATAGGAAGGCAACTGATTTTTGTGGGTTTATTTTGTATCCTGCTATTTTGCCAAAGTGACTTATGATTTCTAAAAGTTTGGGGATGGAGTTTTTGGGATCGTGGAGGTATAGTATCATGTCATCTGCAAAAAGGGATAGTTTAACTTCTTCTTTCCCTATGCGGATCCCTTTAATGTCTTTTTCTTGCCTTATTGCCCTGGCTAAGGGTTCTAGGACTATGTTGAAGAGGAGTGGAGACAGTGGGCATCCTTGCCTTGTTCCTGTTTTTAGGAGGATTGGTTGTAGCTTTTCCCCATTAAGTATAATATTGGCTATTGGTCTGTCATAAATGGCTTTTATTGTTTTTAGAAATGTTCCTTCTATTCCTATTTTCTCCAGAGCTTTTAGCATGAATGAATGTTGAATTTTATCAAAGGCCTTTTCTGCATCTGTGGCGATAATCATGTGATTCTTGACGTTGGCTCTGTTGATATGCTGGATTACATTTATTGACTTACGTATGTTAAACCATCCCTGTGTCTCTGGGATGAAGCCTACCTGATCATAGTGTATTATTTTTTTTATGTGTTTCTGGATTCTGTTAGCTAGAATCTTGTTAAGGATCTTTGCATCTGTGTTCATCAAGGAAATTGGCCTGTAATTCTCCTTTTTGGTTGGGTCTTTGCCTGGTTTGGGGATGAGTGTGATATTGGCTTTGTAGAATGAGTTTGGGATAGTTCCCTCCTTCTCTGTTTCTCTGAAGAGCTTGAGGAGTATGGGTATTAGTTCTTCTTTAAAGGTCTTATAGAATTCTGCTGTGAATCCATCTGGTCCTGGGCTTTTTTTTGTTGGAAGACTTTTGATAGCTTCCTGTATCTCATTATAGGATATTGGCTTATTTAATTGGTTAACTTCTTCTTTGCTCAGTGTGGGTAACTTGTATTTCTCTAAAAATGCATCCATTTCCGCCAGATTTTCTTCCTTTACAGAGTATAGCTTTTGAAAGTAGTCTGTTAGAATTGTTTGGATATCTTGGGTACGTGTTGTGATGTTTCCTGTGGCATCCCTAATCCTATTAATATGGGTTTCCTCTCTTCTTTTTTTAATTAATCTTGCCAACGGGCCATCAATTTTGTTTATTTTTTCAAAGAACCAGCTTTTTGTTTGGTTTATTTTGGTTATGGTTTTCTGATTTTCTAATTGGTTAATCTCTGCTCTCAATTTGGTTATCTGGCTTCGTCTAGTAGCTTTAGGTCCCATTTTTTCTTGTTTTTCTAGCTGTTTTAGTTGCAACATGAGATTATTTACTTGGTCTGTCTCCATTCTCTTGATGTGGGCACTGAGGGCAATAAATTTGCCCCTCAGGACTGCTTTTGCTGTGTCCCACAAGTTTCTTTGTGAGGTGTTTTCATTTTCATTGAGTTGTAGGAAATGCTTTATTTCTTCTCTGATCTCTTCTGTTACCCAGGCCTTGTTAAGGAGTGTGCTGTTCAATTTCCATGTATTAGAGAAATTTCTGCGGTATGCTTTGTTATTGAAAGCTAGCTTGATTCCACTGTGGTCAGATAGGATATAAGGGATTATGTCGATCCCTTTGTATTTGCTTAAGTTCCTTGCATGAACTATGATATGGTCTATTTTGGAGAAAGTTCCATGAGCTGCTGAGAAGAATGTGTATTGTGTTGTTTTAGGGTGAAATACTCGGTAGATGTCAGTTAATTCCGCTTGAAGTATGGCCTCACTTAATTCGGTAGCTTCTTTGCCAATCCTCTGGTTGGTAGACCTGTCCTTTGGTGAGAGTGGCGTGTTAAAGTCTCCTAGTATTATTGTATTGGGATCTATTTTATTCTGTAAGTTTGAGAGCATTTGTTTAACATATCTGGGTGCACCGATATTTGGGGCATATAAGTTGATGATGGTTATATCCTCCTCTTGGATTGTTCCTTTTATTAATATGTAGTGTCCGTCCTTGTCTTTCTGTACTGATTTTAATGAAAAGTTTATTTTGTCAGATATCAGGATAGCTACACCTGCTTTCTTATTGGGGGAATTTGATTGGTAGATCCTTTTCCACCCCTTCACTCTGAGTTTGTTTGTATGTTTGGCTGAGAGGTGGGTCTCCTGAAGGCAACAGATGGATGGGTCTTGTTTTCTGATCCAGTCCTCAGTTCGTTTTCTTTTAATTGGCGAATTCAGCCCATTTATATTAAGAGAAAGTATAGAGAGATGCATTGTTGTCCCTGCCATTCCGTTTTCCTAAGTTTTTCTTCTTTCCTTTCCTCCTGTGCTTGCTCAGTTAGACTTTGAGTAATGCCTGTTTGGGGCAGGTCCCAGTTCCTGGTTGCTTTCTTCAGGTTGTGTCCCCCCTCTTAGAATTCTTTGTAATGCCGGCTTAATGTTTATGTATTCATTTAGTTTTTCTTTGCTATTAAAAGTTTTCAGTTCTCCATCGAATGTGAATGCTAGCTTTGCCGGGTATATCAGTCTGGGTTGGCAGTTATTGGCTCTCAGGGCTCGTATGGTGCTTTCCCAGGCTTTTCTTGCATTCATTGTTTGTGTGGAGAGATCTGCAGTGATTCTAATTTTTTTCCCGTTGTAGTATAGCTCCTTCTTCATTTTTGCTGCATGCAGGATTGTTTCCTTATTATTCAGATCCATCATTTTTACTATAATGTGTCTAGAAGTGTTTCTCCTGGGATCTTGCTTGTTGGGTGTTCGATAAGCTTTTGTGATGTAGTTAAGATGGTCGTTTTTGAGGTGGGGAAAATTTTCATTGACTATCTTGTTAAATAGGTGTTGCATTCCCTTGCTCTGGAATTCCTCACCTTCGTCCACTCCGATTATGCGAAGGTTAAATTTTTTAGCATTATCTGCTTGCTCTTGAATTTCCCTTTGGTTTAATTTGAGTGATTTTTCCATATCTGTCACTTTTTGGTCCAGTTGGTGTATTCTGTCTTCTGTATCTGACACTCTACCTTCCATTTCATTCACTCTGTTGACCGTGGCTTCTATTGTGGTTTGCATGGTGGAAATGGATCCCTTTATGGATTCAATGTTGGTTCTCAGAGTACTGATCTCACCTCTCAATGAGGTGAGATCAGTATGCATTACCTCTAATTTGGCGTTTATCTCACTTCTTACTGAGGTTTGTGCAGCTTCTATTTTTGCATCCAACTTTTGTTTGATATCCTGTATATTTTTTGATAGTTCATCCTTGTGCTCTTTCAATTTCTGATCCATTTCTCGCTTTATTTCTTGAGTCATTGCCTCCAGCAACCCTTGGATGTAGCTTTTGTCTTCCATTCCTGCTTTGCTCCCACTGGGGCTCTCCCCTGCGTGGCTGCTGGCTTTTGAGGTGAGCTTGCTGTCCTGGGTAGTGGTAAACCTTGTGATTTTTCTCTGTGATTTTCGCATGGGGGTTCAGGAGACTGCTCTTCAATCTTGTTTTGGTGTGTCTGTCTTTGTTTGGTTGCTGATTCTGTATTGGTAGAGAGAGTCTGTGCCTGATCTGGATTCTGTTGGGAGCCTATTTCCAGCTGCTATTCTGACTTACTTAGGATTCTCAGCTCTCTGCTGTAGATTGCTGGCAATTCCCGCCTTTGGAAGGGTTGAGCAGCCTAGACTGCTTGTGTTTGCTCCTGCGGGTGCTCTTGGGAAGATCAGATGCTCTGTATGCACTCTCCCAAATACTGGAGTCTGCTATGGGCTCCTGATGTGTTTTTGTTTGTTTGTTTTGGGCTGGTTGTGGGCTTGAACTCTAGGTTTGGGTGCTGTCCCTCAGCTCTTCAGCTCAAGGCTGGCACCCTACCATTTGAGCCACAGCCCCACTTCTGACCCTTTTTGCTTTGTTCAGGCACCGGTCCCCGGGCCTGGTTCCGGCCCCAGCCTGGAGCGCGCTCGTTAGGCCTGTGCTAATGTGTATACCACCTAGGTTATGCAGCCTGGAGGACACAGTTCAAATTTCTTCTACTGTTGGTAGTCTTGACCCAGGGGCGCTGTTCCTGGCTTGGGCATTTAAGCTCCCTTCCAGGGGCACTCTTGCTCTGGTCTGGCCAGCAGAGTGTGCTCCACCGGCTGGTGGAGCTCTCGAACAGTTCCCAGTTTTAGTGGGTCCTGTGGTCCAGGTGTTGGGGTAGGGAGTCTAGGTCAGGGTCTGGGGATTCCCTCCAGCTCTGGTCTCCCTTGATGGATTCCCTGTCCCCTGATGGGTACTCACCCTGTAGGTCGTCAGTTGTTGTTGCAGTCCGTCAGTTGTTGTTGCAGTCCGAGTTCAGTTGGGGTGGTTGCGGGCTGGGTTGGGTGGCCCCCGCCGGGTCGTTGCGATCGCGATTGGGCGGGTGGTCTGCGGACAGGTCCCTTTGTCGCGCTGCTGGTGCCGGGTGGCTTTGGCGGTATGGAGCCTCTCGGCTCCGGTGGAGAGTGAGGGGTGGGGGTGGGATCCTCGTGGAGACTCCCGGCTGGTAGGTTTCTCTGTTCCTGGCGATCCGCTGTTCTGCAATCCGGTACCTGGTGATCTGCAAGCAGCCCCCTGTGTCTCTGGGGCTCCTGCAGCCCCCGCCAGGCCGGCTGGCCGGCGGCTTGGCGCACTGCCGCGCGGCCAGAAAAGGTTGGGGGAGGGGTCTTCGCTCTTCTCTGTTCTGAATTTCTTTTCCTCTCTTTCTTTTTTTGTTATTTTCCACCTCTGGTTTTTCTCTGAGTGTTCGTCTTTTTGTTGTTGTTGGTCTCTAGGGGAGATTAAGCGTTGGAACTCGAACTCTCTTTTTGGTTGGAGAGAGCTGTGGCGTTTCCCTACTGCCCCGTCGCCATCTTGGTCCGGAAGTCCCCTCCTTCTTTTTTTAAAACAGGGTCTCACTAGGTAGAGTACACTTGGTCTTGAACTTGGGCGTCAGCCTCCTCAATTCAAGTTCCTTTTGTTTTGACCACCTTTTGGCTTGACATACAAGAATTGTAGCAAACAGCCTGTCTCTTCTTATATTATTCTCTCTCTGGTTCACAGTCTTCAGCTTTCTCTTTATCTTGTCATCATCAAGGTTGATCACATTTTCTTCATTCTACTCAGGCACTATAATGAAATGGGACTTATATTGATTAGAAATCTTTTTTTTTCCCCTCTTTTTTCCAGTATTACATCTTGAACTCAAAGCATTACACTCTTGCTTGCTCACCGTTTTTCTTCACACCTGGTGATTTATCACTGGAGCCATGCTTCTAGTTCGGGCTTTTTGTTAATTAACTGGAGATAAGATTTGCCTGCCTGAATTGGCTGGCTTTAAGTCACAAATTTTAGATCTCAGCCTCCTGAGTAGCTACGTTTATAGGCATGAACGATGGGTACTTGGCTTGATTAAGATTCTTAAAAATAGGTCACTAAAAACAACTCAAAAAAGTAAAACAGGAAGGAAATGTATTGGCTTTCATAACAACAACAAAGGGTAAGGACAGATCTAATCTGAAGGCTCAGTATTATCGGGATCTCTCTCTCTCTCTCTCTCTCTCTCTCACTTATGAGTTCTGCTTTGTGTGAGTTCAACTGGGTGAGCTCTTCCTTCGTGGTAATAAGATGTTTCCAGCTTATTTTCTCACGTTTAAATCCTGTAAATGTAGAGGAAAGGAGACAACGTTTATTCCAAGTAGTCAGATTTGGGGATTCATTCAATTTGGGCAATCTGCATACCCACCCTGAATGTGGCTGGCATCAGAGACAGAGGATTCTGTGCCCTGTGCTCTATCCCTATAATCAGACTACAGGCCTTGCCCAAAGCTCAAGAGTTTCCGGAGTACTCCTATAATGGAAAAGAGCAAGGACGCTACACATCAAAAATAATAAATACCTACCCTTGGCAACCAACTTGAATGCCTTCAGGGCTTTTTACATAATTATGGGAATGGACCTAGTAAGAGATCCAGAGAGTAATCATTACTGTGATATGACTGATCAAACAGCTGTGAAATGTCATTAGTTGAACAAAATCCGTCTAGAGCACTAATCTTTCTTGAGAGTCACCAGTATGCAACGATTGGTCTAGATCTTAATTCTGAAAGTTGAAAATTGCAAATAGTCTTTGTATTATTAGCTGCACAGTTTTTAGAGTGAAGCCAAGGGAAGGCTTTGAAGTTCTCCAGGGTCCCTGTCATGGTACCCTCCTCACAAATGTTCTGGAATCAAGCTGCCATGATTCTGCTCGTGACCTTCCCCCCCACTCCCCAGCTGTGGTTTGTCCTCTAGCTGTACTTTGGTGGGTTCAGAAGTAGCTGCAGACATCCAATGGCAGACAGGGCTTCCTGCTCACCAGCACTCTCTCAGTCTCCCTTGCTGGGGCTCTTTTCTTCCATTTCTCTTGATTGTCATTTGGGTTGCATCTCTTTGTGGATGTCTTGCCATCAATTTGTATTTTTACATGCAGGGAGAGTCTGAAGGTTAGGAATTCTGTGACTGGCAGTGGGGTTGGTCATCTGGCAAGTTCTTTTTAAGGTAGCAGGTGAGAGTTATCTATTTCATCAGGGCTTTAAAATCCAGGATGAAAGAATCTTTATTTTGAGATCCCCTTCATTGAGCTACACTTCCTAGTTTACTAGACAGTTCATTAGGTAGTTTTTCTAAAAATGACCCCATCTTCACGTTTATTGACTTATGGAGGGTAAGTATTGGTTTATGTACTGTCACGAAGTAAATGATCTAGGCAATTTTGACTTCCATAATCAGAACGTGAGTGAATCCAATCTTCAGATCCATTCTTGAGTTCTGTTGTTATTGTTTAAGTCAAGAGCATCTATGAGGTTCTGCTCAGCTGCTGGTTTTCTATCTTCTTTTCATTAATAATACTTTATCTGTTCTTTGTTTTACAGGAACTTGATTTTTTTTCAATGATTTTCCCTCTATGCTCCTCAGAGTTGTGACTTTAAACTTTTAAGAAAATTCCATTAAAATTATCTCAGTGATTTCTTACAAAGTGGAGTTTATACACACACATGCTCAATTAGTACACTATCTTATACCTGAAGTTTCTCCATCCTTTTCTTTCTTTTTTTTTGTTCCTGTCCTGGGTTTGAACTCAGGGCCTGGGTGCTATCCCTGAGTTTCTTGGCGCAAGGCTAGTGTTCTACCACTTGAACCACAGCTCCACTTCCAGCTTGTTGCTGGTTAATTGGTGGTAAGAGTCTCACAGACTTTGTTGCTTGGGTTTGGCTTGGAACCACAATCCTCAGATCTCAGCCTCCTGAGAAACTAGAATTACAGATGAGAGCCACAGGAGGCTAGCTTCTCCATCCTTTTAAACAGTCACATAATAATCAATTTGTACAGGCGTTTTCTTTCTTTCTTTCTTTTTTTCTGGTCGGTGGGGCTTGAACTCTGGGCCTGAGCGCTGTGCCTGAGCTCTTCAGCTCAAGGTGAGCACTTTACCTCTTGAGCCACAGTGCTACTTCTGGTTTTCTGAGTGGTTTATTGGAGATAAGAGTCTCAGAGACTTTGAACCTCAATCCTCAGATCTCAGCCTCCTGAGTAGCTAGGATTACAGATGTGAGCCACTGATGCCTGGCATACGATTGTTTTTTTTATTTTTGTCGGTTGTGGGGCCTGAACTCTCAGCCTGGGCACTGTCCCTAAGCTCTTCAGCTCAAGGCTAGCACTCTACCATTTGATCTACAATGCCACTTACCATTTTCTTATATATTAACTTCTCTTCTGTGGATTAACAAATAGTTTTGTAATTACAAACACTGATGCTATACACATTCCACTATGCACAGCTGTATCTATAGAATAAATTCTTAGAAGCAAAGTGCTGGATTGAATGCTACTAGAAAGCTAGAAAGTTCGTGTGTGTGTGTGTGTGTGTGTGTGTGTGTGTGTGTTTAGGAAGTGGTATTCCATACTGATTGGGAGCATGAACTCTGGGCCAGGATGTGTGAGTTCATCATACTAAATCACTTAATAGTCCAGTGACCTTGGGCAAGTTACTTAAGTTTCTAGGTCATGTTTTTCTAATGGGTAAAGATAGGAATAATAATATCATCTTTCTCCTAGGGTGGTGAAGAATTAAACAAGTTCTTTTTCTGAGAGTCATGTCTGTTATTAAATACTCAGTAACTTTTATCTGTTAGTGCTACTCCTCTAGGTTGGACTTCATAAACTATTCTTTTTAAGTCACTGTTCTTGATGGACTGGTGCTAGGATTTTGAGTAGTTCAGACATATTCTAGGTATGTCCTTTAGGAGAGGTAAGGTGGTCTCCACAGCAAGGCTCCACGGACAGACACACAGCAGATCTGCAGCTCTGAGCTCTCTGACCTGGGATTCTACTCTGGAAAGCTGCATGTTTAACATCTGAATGTGCAGTTGTAAATACGCTTAGCATGTAGCAGAATAAATGGGAGAGCAAATAAAATCAGGCTTAAGAATTATTTTATCTTGTTTTCAATTCCTTCCAAATGCCTAAACTTTTCAAATGTGTTGGTAACCATCAAACATATCTGGAAGGAAAAAGATGGAGGAGGAGAGCAGCATGGAGCAACCCTACCTGAGTTAGTGGTAGCAGCCAGGGCAGACGAGAGAAAAGACAGTTTCTGGGTTCCCCAGGAATCATAGAAACTGGTTAAATCCTTGATATCCTGCTTCCTTGGGGGAGTGGCTTTGGACTGTTCATGACTGTGTGTGAAAAGAAAGACAAATATGTGTGGTGGTACACACCTATAATCCAAGCCCTTGGGAGGCTGAGACAAGAGGATCGTAAGTTTGAGGCCGACCTAGGCTACATAGGACCCAGTCTACAAAATCTTTTTTTAAAAAAAGAAAGAAAAGGGGCTGGGAAGGTAGCTCAGTGGTAGAGCGCTTGCCTTGCATGCCTGAGGCCCTGGGTTCGATTCCTCAGCACCACATAAGCAAAAAGAAAAAAGCCGGAAGTGGCACTGTAGCTTAAGTGGTAGAGCGCTAGCCTTGAGCTGAAGAGCTGAGGGACAGCGCCCAGGCCCAGAGTTCAGGCCTCACGACCAGACCACTCTCCCCGCCCCCCCCCCCCAAAAAAGAAAAGATAAAGAAAAGAGATGACTGAACAGTGGTATCTCACACCTGTAATCCTAGTTACTCAGGAGGCTGAGATCTATAGATTGTGGTTCAGAGCCAGCACAGGCAGAAAACTCCATGAAATTCTTATCTTCAATTACCTAGCAAAAAGCTGGAAATGCAGTTATAATTAAAATAGTAGAGTACCAGCCTTGAGTGAAAAAGCTAAGGAACAGCATCCAGGCCTTGAGTTTAAACTACATACACACACACACACACACACACACACACACACACACACACACACACACACACACATGATAAATACCCAAGCTGGGAGTTTGAGACCTAGGGTCTGCTAAGTAAGTGGCAGCTTTAAAATTTTCTATTTCATTTTAAAAATTATCTTTAAGTGCCAGGCGCTGGTGGCTCACGCCTGTAATCCTAGCTACTCAGGAGGCTGAGATCTGAGGATCGCGGTTCAAAGCCAGCCCAGGCAGGAGAGACCATGAGACTCCTATCGCCAATTAACCACCAGAAAACCGGAAGTGGCGCTGTAGCTCAAGTGGTAGAGCACTCGCCTTGAGCTGAAGAGCTGAGGGACAGTGCCCAGGCCCAGAGTTCAAGCCCCATGACCGACAAAAAAAAATCTTTAAGTATTTGCACAGAGGTGTTCTGATTCAACATGCCAATTAGTGGAGTATAATGCCACAATTTTCATCATTCCCAACCCCACTCTACATGGCAGCTTTCAATATTTCATTTCTAACACTAAAGCAAAGCCGGCTCTTGATATCATCTACATTCTTTGTGAAACCATATCGATCTTTGTGTGTATCACCAACATGACTGGCTGTACATGGCTAGGTTGATGCTCAGGCTGAAAGATGCTCAGATTCTGGACAGGACAGCATGAATCAAGGGCTTTTACCCAGGCTGCTCAGGGGATAACTTTGCCTTGGTTGGTTGAAATGTTCAACACTTGGTCTCCACCTCTGAAAAATGGGTGGTTAGGGCCTTGATACTTGCCACCCTGTCTGGGCGTAAGAACCCATCTGGACATGACATTAAAAGACAAAAACTAACAAATACATTAAGAGGATGTGATATGTTAAGAACTCTTGACCCTAAAAGTCATTATTTAATTGCAAAACCACCACAGTATTATGTTTCTGTAACATTCCTAGAAGATGTTTGGTTAAGGAAACAGCCTGAATTTTGAATTGTTTTCTACTATAGTTATGTTATTTTTGTTTCACCATTCCAATGTGTTGAGAAATAGGAGGTCTATGTTCAACTTAGGTTTACTTCCTAAAATTAAGTGGTACAAATAGTAGAAACAGTAGACAGGGCACTCTTTCACACGAAATAACCTAACAAATAATAGCAGTTATTGATGCGGACTCTTTTTTTTTGTCTGTCTGGTATTATTAAAAAAAAAGAAAGCAAGAAGTTAGTTTGCATAGCAAAAATATAACCAAAAGTAAAGACTCATTTTTAGTGATCAGATCCTGTGTAGATTCCAAAGATCATTTGGGAAGAAGATTCAGGGAAGAGCCAGAAAACTCTTTGCAGCATCAAACACAAAGATGGGATCTACCTGGATGAAAGAATCAACTCTACCTCCTATTTGCCTAATGAAACAGCTTCTGGGGTCCCTGGCCTCTCTTAGGGATCTTCATTTGTGAGGGATAACGGGGTCATTTTTGTTTTGTTTGGTGGAATAAATATTTGAAGGACGTAACTGAAGAAGGTTTTGGTGCTGCTATGAAGTTACTGATACACAGATGGATGCTATTATGGCTGGAGCTATCAGGCTACATTATCTTTATGCCTGGGAGGTAACCTGAAGCAACTGTCTATTTACTTGGCACCACCTTAGTCTGCCCTGCTGGGGACTGACTGTAACTGGAGCCAGCCACATGCCTCACAGCTTTCTCCAGCCACCGACAGCCTCCAGGAAAGAAGAGCGTGAAATTGCCCAGGATGCTTCTAAACTGGAGACCGAGCTGTTGAGTGACTTGGAGACCACGATCCTTCCATGTCCTCTACTTCTATTTAGGGGCAACTGTCACTAGCAAGTCTTTCTCTTTCTTTGGGCACAGAGCGTTTTACTACAAGGAACTACCCCACCCCCCCTTGGAAATGTTCCTTTCTCCCCCTTGAACTTTGCGATGTGTTGCTGCAGGCCATGTCCACGTGGAAAGCAAGACTCACCAGAAGACTGAAGCCTCCTTCTGGAAGGATGCATCCATTTCCCTGCTCAGCTCTGCTGGCGTGCTTCGGGAACTCCAGAGACAATGGCCACTTGGATCAATCCAGCACGGCCGAGACACCTCCTACCATCTATGACCAGCCCGTGGCCAAAGTGGGGAGACAGCCAACTCACCGGAGGGTGGAAGAATCAGCTTCAGAGAAAAGACAAGGCTCTGGCACCCACCTAGAGCGAAATGGCACCACGAAGCAGAGCTCCAGTAACCACGCTGAAAGCCAGCTTGCTGAGACCCCTGGAGACGTGCCTGTGGCCCTGCAGGGTGAAGCTGACTGTGAGGATGTTACGGTTCAGAGTTCCATCCCCAGACCCTCCATTATTGACATGCCAAAGGTGAGTGAGGAAGTGTTCCCCAGGGCTTGATGGTTGACATGGTATCTGGAAGAGTTGGGATTATTTAGGTGATGCTTGGGCAAAAACACATGTGTTCAAATTCACTTTGGGTTTGTTCACATTCCTTTTGGAATAAGACAGGGCAGGGAACTCTCACTAGTGTGAAGAAGTGCTAACACTTGGCAGGTTTTCAAAAAAAAAAAGTTCTCAGAAGGAAGATAAGTAGAGAGGCAATGACAGTAAGCACTGGACCAAAATCCGGTTTAACTAACTGGCTACCATGCCTGAGAACCGACGGCATTTCCAAGGAAGATTAGGAAGACAGCCTGGGAAAGCAATTATTTTCCCTTCTCTAAAAACAACAACAACAATAATGCTGGTCTGTGAAATTTATGTATGTGAAAATCCACAAATATGAAGAGTTTGATTATAAACATTAAGAAATAGCTTCCAGGGCTTAAAATGTATCACAGGACAGGAAAGTAGCATGGAAAAATGTGGAGTGGATTTGTACTGTGTGCAGAGCAGTCCAGAAAGAAATGGAGAAAAATGTGCCTAACATGGATGCTGTTGTGATAGCTTTCTGAGATTCAAAAAAAACAGAAAGGGGAATGATCTGAAAAGTGGTGTCGCTGCTTCAAAGAAACAGCTTTGTAGTTTAATTTGACACAGCAGATTTATATTAAAATAATTCAACTCAGCTCTTGTCTATATCCTTATATCCTAGAAGCAAAGGGTTTCACCAGACCCTAACAGCCATAATGTATCTATTTTTCTAGCACCACTGAATCAAAATCCAAACCAACCAACCAAGTCCAAATCACGTACTCAATTTTGAGGACATCCAGATTAGCATATTCTTTAGTGGAGTTATAATTAGATGAGTGGATTTCATGGACACATTCATATTTGTGATATGTTCTAAGAACTAAGGATTGATGTACTGTTTTAATGAGCTAGGAGACTTTGTATTGGGTAGAGAATCAACCCATCATGTATCCTACATTGCTGAATACACATTCGAACAGAATTAACAAAAACAGTGGGAGCAATGTGATAATGTATTGTTCACTTGGTAGGAGCAAAACCATGTATAGACAACAGACATGAGGCTTGGGGTAGAAAAGCAGGCCAAGGGCAAGGCTAAATACTGGCCACACAAAAAGCATCTATAAGGGGGTTCAAAGGAGGCTTGAGGGACAGCATACATATTCCAGAGGAAAGACAGCCTAGAAGGAAGCTTATGATTGCTAAAGGACAGGCATTGAAATCCAGGCAGTCATATGACCAAGACTTTATGAATAGGAAATAAATGTAGTTTAGGAATAGCTACATTAGATTGGCTAAAGGTGAGGCTACTGCTTGGAGAATCCAGATTAGAACCACCCATAGGCTATTTCAAATGCTGTAGTAAGAAGTTATGTTAGTGACAGTGGAAAGCTTTGAGAATTTGGGGCAAAGATGTGTGTCATACCTTGCATTCCATTCTGGGAAAATAAATAGGTAAAGCCATGTGGGATGGTTTAGAATTGGAAAGGTGGACAGGGGCCATCACAATAACCCAGATCTAGGAGAGCTGAAGAAAGACCAGTAAAAAGAGGGAGTGAGAGGGAGCAAACACAGCAGCCATGGTGAGGAGTAGTGAGAGCAGGCTGGGGGCGGGGCCAATCAAAGGAAAACTGGGTGAAGTTAAGTGCCAGGGTGGAGTGGCAAAGGGACACTCAACGGGCATCTGCTCTAGTTCAGATGCAGGGCTCATCCGTTCAGAGCATCTGTAGCCATTCTTCTAAGCACCACACATGCAGTCTCGCATCAAACTCTCAAGACAGTGAGGTGCATCGTCTCACAACTCCTGTTTTAGAGAGGAAGATGTTGGCCAAGATCTGCCCAAGGCTGCAGAGGCAGGAAGTGGCAGAGGCAGAATTAGTGTCTGATTCTATTTAATTCCAAAATCTATCCTCAGAAGCATAATGTGCTTCTTCTACTAACTATGTTGTGTTTGAGGATTTGTAGCTAAATATGCATATAGGATCTCATTTGTTATGCAGCCAAATTCAAATTCCATGTATTTGAATGTGCATAGGTTGACGTATGTGTCTATTTGTATAATTATTTGTTTTTTAAAATTCATTTGCTTAATCATAGCTGCATGGTTTATCATATCATGGAAAGGGATACTTTCCTTCTATGTTCTACTGATGACATTTTGTTGATGACATTGCTCTGAGATATCCTGATAGGATAGCCCAGCCTCTTCATTGACTCCTAACTTTGCAGTGTCATCACTCCTCAGTAGAAGATGAAAGACTTAGCTGCCTTTTGTTACAATCTTGCCTCATGGCCAAAGTATTTCATCCTCATCACTAATGCTGGCACAAATCATACTGCTGTTGTTGAGTTCAGCTTCAGAACATAACTATAACTAAGAATCTCAAACACCTCTGTCCTTCATTAGTCAGCTAGCGTTCAGATGGAAGTGATTCATTTAAATCTGACATGGCATTTGGTCTGAGGGGAAAAGCTAAGAGTAATGAAGCCAAGAGAACTAAGTAAGGCAGAGATGGATCATCTTAGGTACCTGTTACAGTGTTTAAGAAGGGATTTCAACTCATCTTCAAACCTTTCCTTGTGGTTATCTTTTTCCTGATCCAGGCATGAACTCAAGATAGTTGTAACCCTAGATTTAGAAAGTATCTTACATATTTTGTTTTTTTTTCAAATTTTTATCTTTAAGTAGTTGTATAAAGGAGTTGCTATTCAACCAAGTAGCATACACATACAACGGATCTTGATCAATGTCTTAGTACCCTGATTTCCGTTCTTCACAGCATAAACTCAGAGCAAAATTGTGGGATTATATGGTACTCAAAGTATTTTTCTGTACTTGTCCTGAGGCTTGAACTCAGGGCCTGATCACTGTCTCTGAGCTTTTGTACTCAAGGCTAACACGCTACAACTTGAACTACAGCTCTACTTTCAGCCTTTTGCTGGAAATGTCTCTTTTAATTGGAGATGAGTCTCACAGACCTTCTTGCCCAGGCTGGCTTTGATCTGAGATCCATAGATCTCAACTTCCTGAGTAGCTGGAATTATAGGCCTGAGTACCAGGCCCCTGCTTGTTTTTTAAAGGAATTCCATTTCCTATGGTGTCGGCACCACTTGGCATTTTCACCCCAGCAATGGAGCAGGCTTTCCAGTTACTCCTCACTTATCCTTGGCACTTACCCTTGTTCTCTGATGTGTGTTCACTTTTTCGTTTTTGTTTTTTGGTCGGAGACTGGGACTCAAACTTGGTACCTGACATTTTTGCTCACTGGCTGACATTCTACCCCCTGAGCCATGCCTCCAAGCTCATGTGTTTGCTTTTTGGATATTAGCTATCCTAATGGGTAAGAAGTAGTAGCTCCTGTGGTTCTGAGTTGCATTTCTCTAAAGAGCAGCTTTATTGAATATCTTATGTGCTTATCTGATAGTTATATATAACTTCTTTGGGAAGATGTCTATTTAAAGTCTTTGTCCATATTTTAATCAAGTTGTTTATTATTGAATTGCAGCAGTTCTTTGTATGTTCTAGATGTTAATATATATAACAAATAGTAGTTAATCTAATACATAAATGGATTAACTATTATATACAACAGTTACCCTGGCTGAAACAAATCCTACTTTTTTTTTTTTAAATTTAATTTAATTTTATTTGTGAACATACTGTACAGAGGAGTTACAGTTACATAGGCAGGATAATGCGTACATTTCTTACCAAGCATTGCAGCCTCCTCCTTTGTTTACCCTTCACATCCCTTCCCAGCCTCCCCCCTCCCCCCCTAATCCCAATCCTTCTCCTTCCCCCCCTTCCTCCCCTTCCCTCCCCCCCCCCCCCCACACCAACGTTGTAAAGCTCGTTTTGGACATGACAACTTGTACTTCTCATTGTTGCAACAGGTCCACCTGTATCCTTAAACAACTGGTTTTTCCCCATCTCCTCCACAAGTTATACTGACATCAAATATCGTGAAAGCAGGGGTTATACTGTGGGGGAGGGACATACAAAGCAACAAAGAGATAATCTTATAAATGTGTTAGAAACACATGCATGAAAGAAAAAAACATTAAAATACACATCTAAGGGTTCATTTTCCTGACATCACATTATCTGACCTTTTCCGCTTGACTCATACATATACTAGATATTACAAATAAGGGAAACCATGGGACCTACGTTTCTTTGGGCCTGGCTTACTTCACTTAATATAATTTTTTCCAAGTTTTTCCATTTCCTAACAAATGGGGCAATGTCATTCTTTCTGATGGAGGCATAGAATTCCATTGTGTATATATACCACATTTTCTTGATCCATTCATCTACTGAGGGGCATCTGGGTTGGTTCCATATCTTAGCTATGGTAAATAATGCTGCAATAAACATAGTTGTGCTGGTAGCTTTAGTGTGGTCTTGTTTGTAAACATTAGGGTAAATGCCCAAAAGTGGGATTGCTGGGTCATAGGGGAGCTCTATGTGAAGTCTTTTGAGGAACCTCCATACTGCTTTCCAAAGTGGTTGAACAAGTTTACATTCCCACCAACAATGAAGTAAGGTTCCTTTCTGTCCACATCCCCTCCAGCATCTGTTGTTGTTAGAGTTCTTGATTTTTGCCGTTCTAACTGGAGTGAGGTGATATCTCAATGTTGTTTTGAACAAATCCTACTTTTTTTGTCAGTTGTGGGGCTTGAACTCTAGGCCTGCGCACTATCCCTCAGCTCTTCAGCTCAAGGCGAACACTCTACCACTTGAGCCACAGCGCCACTTCCAGTTTTCTGAATGGTTTATTGGAGATAAGAGTCTCATGGAGTTTCTTTCTTGGGCTGGCTTTCAACCGTGATCCTCAGATCTCAGCCTCCTGAGTAGCTAGGATTACAGGTGTGAGCCACTGACGCCAGGCACAAATCCCACTTTTAACAGGTGAAATTTTTTTTTAGTGTCTTATAGAGGACATTTTAGATTAATAATAATCAAGAACCTTTATTGATCTTTATTTTTATTTTTGTTGTGTGTTTGACTTCACCATAAAGATAATGCTGACATCTTACAGTAGATTAAGAAGAGTTTTCTACTTTGCAACACTGGGAGAGTTTGTGGAGTTAGGTGGTAATTCCTTTTTGTATGTTTGGTAGATTTCACCATATGGTCCATGGTTTTTCCATATTGAGAGGTGCTTGGTTACTAAGCCCACCATACTAGTGAAAGCACCATTCACATTTTCTCTATCTTCCTGATTCAGTCTTGGCAAAGAGTACTACTGCTCTAATAGCATTCCTTGAAAATGATGATTACAGTCATAATTGCCACTCATTGAGCACCATTAATAGACAAGCCATAGTGTTTAGTACTTTCCTTGAATTGTTTTATTCAATCTTTAAATCTTCTTATGATTTTGATCCCTGATAATATCTTCTCCTGCTTAAAAAATCTCCAGTGGCTCCCCATTTCTCTCAGAGTAACCCAGGTTTTCACAGTGGTCCATGGGTCCTATGTATAGCATCCGCAATGACTTATCCAGACTTGCCTCCTACTTTTTCCTGATGGATATAGTAGAATCAGTGGGATTAAGCATGTGTTCCATATCTACTCTTGACTCACCTCTCCAGCATCCTGGCAACTCAAGCCAACAACTCTGGATAGGGCTCCTAATCTTGCTCCCTAAAATTGTGCTTTCTCTTCTCTTTGTTTAGTCTCTGTTCACAACCAGACCATTCAATAGTTCAAACTTTAGCCTCTAGAATCAGATTGTAGCCATGTGCTCCTGAAGCTCCATCAAAGCCATGTTCATTGGGATTTGGCAGTGGAGAGAGACTCCTGGGATACCAGCTGGTAACAGAAAAGCTCTTGGAGGTGTTCCTCTCTGTAGAAAAAGGCTTTTAGTTTTAATGATATAAATTCAAGGCTACAAGACAGTACATCATTGAAAACAATTGAGGAGGCAGGGCTGCTTAGAAGCATAGTGTCTACCCACATAAAATCCTCCATTTACCCCTCATTCCACTTGGACTCTACATCCCTCTTATTTAAAGGCATTCCAGGAGGAAACTTATTCATCTCCTGGTACCAAACAATTGTTCAGCATTTCTTTAGAATGAAGCCCCTCTATTCTTTTCCTATGGGCATAAATAGGAGACAACTCTAGGAGTTCTACAAAAGCAGTTTCCTTCTCAACTTGACATAAACATTCTTTTAAACAGAAAGTAACTTAAGGACCTATGCAATTAAATATGAATTTTCTTTTTCTTTCTTTTTTTTTTTTGGGTCCTGTCGTGGGGCCTGAACTCTGGGCCTGGGCGCTGTCCCTCAGCTCTTCAGCTCAAGGCTAGCACTCTTACCACTTGAGCCACAGCGCCACTTCCGGCTTTTGTTTTCTTATGTGGTGCTGAGGAATCGAACCCAGGGCCTCGAGTATGCAAGGCAAGTGCTCTACCACTGAGCTACCTTCCCAGCCCCTAAATGTGAATTTTCTAGTCCAAGCAAACCCACTATCTTTCTCTCCTTCTCTAAACAAGGAAAGTATTTTGAATGACCTGGTAAGAATTCTATCCTATTTCATTCAAGCCTTGATAATTTCTAACACCAGATTTCTACTTCCAAAAGATGTTAAACACAGTGACATGATAGTGAATGTTAGTCCTGTGATCTTAGGAATTTTCCAACCTGGGTATTCAGTTGCATCCTAATTGGAAAAGGAAAAGATGAATTCTTGGTTCCTCTTAGAATGAAATAAAAATAATAGCCTTCAAGAAACCCATAAAAATTTACATTGCACAGATTTGGCAATTGGAAACTGTCCATAAAAGACTTCAGAGGAAGGCAAAAGTATGTATATATTCCAAACTAAGAAATAATAGATGACTGCATAATTTAATAAAAAGTATACCATTTGACATGATGTTACCACTGGCTTTATAATTCAGCTAACCATGGCAAATAGTTAAGCAGGGATTGATAGGTCAGAGAGAGCCAGATACAAAAGCAGGAGGTTGGTCCATTTTTGAGCAGCACCTATTTCCAGCTTGATAGAGATTCTGGAAACTTGCCTGTAACCTACTTGTTCTTCTGCCCTTGATTTTCACAGATAGTGAACAAAAGCAAGATTTACTTGGTTTCTAGGCAGTGGCTTTAATGTCTAACCAAAGAGATACTAAGGAAAAGGTTTCCAATTAATAACTAAGGCCCATTTCTCCAGAAATTTTTACATCTGTTTGGTTGGAATTTCAGTTCTTTGGATTATGTAACCTGTCTTCCTGCTTTAGCTTTTTATTTATTTTTTTTAAAGCAATTAATTCCACTATTCTAACCTGCTGGGTATGTTGGAAACTTTAAAATTTCTTATGCCCCAGGAGCCACAAGGGCTAGTTGAATGATGTGCTGTATCAATTATGAGAAATGAGGGAGAGTTTTTTTTTTCCAGCCAGAGACCTGGTTAACCTGATCTGAATGGCTTTAGTTTTTCACTCACTGTTCCTCTTTTCCAAAGAAAATATAACTCATCAAGTTAACACTTTTTTCCAATATGAGGTCAACACACTTGGTTTTGTAATTGTGTACCAGGGGAGGCAAGAGGTTGGAAATTTAAGGCAATTCAAGGAAGGGGAAGTCTCTACCAGGAGCAACGAGCCTCCTGGAGGATATGTTTATAAACTTGTTCTGGAAAGTTGGTTTATGAGTAAACTGCACGCAATGGAATGGGAAATGACAGCCAAGGAAACTCTTAGAACCTAAGCCCACAGGAATGATTTGGACCATCAAGGGCTGCATGCCTGTGAAGACTCTAGCCATGTAATTTAATATATCAAACCCAACAATGGACTAGGAGGATGAGTCTTATGTAATGAGTGCCTCCTTCTTGAATCTTTGTGACACAATGCAACCTGAGTTATTGTGACCATTCAACTGTGTCTAGTAAACAGTCCCATGCTGGTGGCTCATATTTATAAGCCTCACCACTCAGGAGGCTGAGGTTTGAAGATTGCAGTTTGAAGCCAGGCTGGGTAGGAAAGGCAGTGATCTCCAATAAATTACAATAAAAAAAAGTTGCATGTAGAGTTGTGGCTCAAGTGGTAGAAGCTCAAGAAACTCAAGGACACCACCCAGGTCTAAGTTCAAGCCCCAAGACAGGCACCAAAAATAAATAAATAAATAAAGGTCTCTAGAGAACACTTTTAGCCTGCAACAGTGCCATTGGTATGAGGGCTATCTGTTTGTCCACTAATACCTTAGTCTCTTGTGATGAATAAAATCTTAAGTAATTTATATTATCCAGTCTTGTGTACTAGAAGAGCCCTCCTCTTTTCAGCTTTTGTCCTTTTTTAAGTAGTAGACTTTGGCATGAATAAAATAATGGAAAATCAACAGCATTTTAATGTCAAAACCAGAATGTCTTTTTGTAAAATGGGGTACATGAGCCCTGTGAATCGTGAGTCTAGGACCAGATGGAATTTAAGATCTAGAGTGCTTGCTGAGCATGTAAGCCTACTCCTGTAATCCCAGCGCTCAGGAGACTGGGACAGCAGGATAGTGAGTTTGAGGTGGGCTTATCCCATGGGGGAAGGCAAAACAGCTGTGAGCAGAGCTGTGGTTCAAGTGGTAGAGTGCTAGCCTAGAGCAAAAGAACTCAGAGACAACACCCAGAACTGAATTTAAGCCCCACTACTGACCAAATAAATAAATAAAATAATGAAAAGCTGTTGTAACAAGTGTAATCCAGACCTTGAATCCCTGAGAAACTGCTTGTTGGTTTTGTAACCATCTCTGATTCCACCACAATGCCTCTTGCATCGCTCAGCTTGCTTTTTGTTTCCTTCAAGATTTTATTCCTTTTTTTTTTTTTTTAATTGTTACTAGCTAGGCACCGGTGGCTTACACCTGTAATCGTAGCTACTGAGGAGGCCAAGGTCTGAGGATCGTGGTTTAAAGCCAGCCCAGGCAGGAAAGTTTGTGAACCTCTTATCTCCAATAAACCACCAGAAAACCAGAAGTGGCACTGTGGCTCAAGTGGTAGAGCGCTAGCCTTGAGCTGAAGAGCTGAGGGACAGTGCCCAGGCCCAGAGTTCAAGCCCCACGACCGACCAAAAAAATTGTTACATAAACAGCTTGCTTTTAACTTCAAGACAAGTTGAACTTGCTACTTGAACTTAAACAGCATACAGATGTGTCATGTCACTTCCAATGGACTCCTAACACAAAGCATGGGTATGGAAATGCTCATTACCTTGGCTAGATCATTCCATATAGAACTTGTATATTGAAATGATCATACTGTGGTCCATAAGGATGCACAATTATTTTTTCAGCTAAAAGCAAAAACTAAAAACCACCCTCAAAACAAAAGGCCCCACTTATGCCCCAAGCTTTAGGGTTGGTTGATTACAAACATTAGCTATTGGTGCCTGGCCTTCTTCTCTTTTGTGCTGGTCCTGGACACTCTTTTCCTAGGCTTTAAGGCACCAGCACAAGCCTGACCTCCTTCTTGCTCCTTTGTTTCCGGCCTGTGGAATCACACGCTCTTGTCCTGACTAGTATAAGAAATCAATGTTTGCTTGAGGTAATCTGCAACTGGTTTTCATGGCCACTTTGTCATTCTAGCAAGAATTTCTGTACTTGTCTTAATTTATTTTCTGTTGCTATAATTAAGTACGTAGGCCTGGATAATTTATTTAAAGACACATTCATTTCTCACAGTTCTAGAGCCTACGAAGTTCAGGGGCAAGGTGCTATCCTGGTGAAGATTCTGCACAGTTCTGAAGTGACACACCAGTAGCAAACTGGCTTTTACAACTGACCAACTATTGCGATAACCCACGCACCCATTAAGCCGGGATTGGATTAATCCATTCACGAGTGCTCTGCCCTGTTGACCCCAATCACCTCTTAAAGGTTCCATGTGGTTCCATCTAGTCCCATCTCTTAGTCACTCACAGTGGGGATTGGTTTTAACATGAGTTTTAATGGGACATTGAAACTATAGCAACACCTCTTGAATGCTCTTACTATGTGAATTTGAGGTTCCTGTTTGTCCATGTAAGTTGAATTCATTTCCTCCACAGGCCAAGCAAAATCCCATCATTATGAGTTTCAAAGGCTCTCTATGGAAGGACCCCTGGGCTGTTTATTTCTGCCTGAAAGCACTTCCAATTCATGTAGCATTGGCAGGAACATGTGACTGACAAATCCAAATTGGGGCTGGCCAGTTTTCCTCACCACTTATTAAAGTTCTTATGGATGACAGGGGTGCCCTCTTAGGAGCCTAAATTCTTAAAGTTTTTGCTAACTTTCACAATAACAGAATGAAATTACTTGGACAGTGGCCAGATGACCCAACAGATTCATCCTGTTATCCAATAGATTCTTACTGAGCATATACAATATGAGCAGACACTGTTCTAGTAGCTGAGTATCCATCAAGCTGTGAACAAAATAGTCCCTGTGGAGCTTCCCGCTGATGGAGGCAATAAATTAGTAAGTTATATATCATATTTGATGAGATAGTCATAACTGTGGGATAAAAATGAAATAAAAGAAAAATATATAAAATATGGGAGTGAGTTGTGCAGAGAAAGGCTGGAGATCTTCACTCTCCTACTTGGAGTCACATCTTTTTGTGGTTGTTGCCATTCTTATTGTTCCTGCTGTGTTTAACTAATGAATAATAGCTTAAATATAAAAAAATGGCTACTATTTTTTATCCCAAGTGTTCTTAATTTTTACTGCATCCAGAACTATGCAAAGCTAGGACTACCACATCAGTATTTTTTATTAGCATATATTAGTTGTACACAGGGCTTTCACTGTGATATTACCATATATGTATATATTTTTATATAATATCTTCCTATATGTAAAATATTTTTATACAATACAAAAGATATACAATATATTTAAATAATGATATAATATATTTTCATATATTACATTTATGTATATTTGTATCTTTCAGTATTTTTTGATGATATATATTTCCCTATACAATGTATTTCCACATACAATGTATTCCTATATATGTATGTAGTATATCCTGGTTAAGCATATTTCCTATCAGAATTTGCAAGTAAGGTCAAGAACCACTGCCCTGCCTTGTGGAAACTGGAGAATCTGTGGAAGCCATTTTGAATTGGCTGCTAGCATTTCTGTGTAACAAGCAAAGAACATTCCCAGTCAATTTCATGCAATAGCTTCCTTAACTGTTCTTTTGTCCTGAAAAATCTTTTAAGATCCTTAAGGAAAACCAAGTGTGAAGGTCTAAGTCATTCCTCTGTCAAATGAATGGCAAGACAAAGTAGGAAGAGAAAGGAATTTTCCATGTCTTGTTTTTCAGCAACTCTACTTGACCTATGTGACACATACTCCATCAAATCTCCTTTGAAATTTAAGACAAATACTGTTCTGCTTCCCAGCCCTTTGTTTTCCTTCTTATGTTGTGAATAGAGTAGTATCTTTTGCATCATCCCTGAGGCATAACTAGATACTTGGTGACTAACATAATCTGTCATGTTCCATGATTGCTTCTCCATGCAAGAAAGACCTAGATGCTTTTTTTTGGGGGGGTGGGAATACGGAAGATAATTGAGAGGAGGGCTTTATCCTTTTGTGGGACTAGCTCCAACCAAATGATTTTAACTGGGGAGTTTCTTGTTTCTCCTTACCATGGACTTCATCAAAACAGGAACTGCTTTAAGAAATCCTCAATTGTTATCACCTTTCTTTGGTTGCTGGAACTTTCATTATTTGGGGATCTTATTCACTGTATCCTGTCTCCCCATAGAAGTCATTAGACACAGTTTTTTCTTCTTTTTCTGTACCCTATGGATTACCATCTTGATGTCTCCAACTTCCTCAGTGAAACACTGGATTTTCTCTCTCTGATTCTCTCAAGAAACCAAACTAACAGTCTTTGTAGGTTTGCTTGTGTGGAGAGAGATAGGAGGAAGAGGAGAGAGGGAGGAAGAGAGAGAAGGAAGGAGGGAGGGAGGGAAAGAGGAAAGGAGGGAAAGAGGAAATGAAGGAAGGAAGGAGGGAGAGAGGAAGGGAGAGGAAAAGAGAAAGAGAAGGAGGGGGTAGACAAGGTCTAAATCTTCAGGTCAGTTCTGTATCCTGGAAACTCAGGCAGGATTCAGTGTTGCTGCGTTCAGGCAAAATGCTTTCTTCTTTGGAAACCTCTGCCTTGCTCTTTGGACCTTTATTTGGTTGGATAAGTCCTGCGCACTTTCTTGATGGTTATCAATAAGAATCAGTTTATTTATAGACATTAAGCATCTCTAACACTTTGCAAGAAACACTTAGATCAGCATAAATAAATACCTGGGTAGAACAGCCTGGCCAAGTTTGACACCTAAGACAACATATTTATTAAAAAGGATTTGATAAAGACAAAAACATTTTGGGTTTTGAAGGTAGAGGATCTGGCCTGGCCTCTAGTCTCCCATCAACTTGCTAAATGGTTTTGAGCCCATTTGCTAAACATTCAGAGCCTAGTTTTAGCCTTCTGAAAACCTAAAGAGTGGAGCAGTAAACAAGGAGTTGTTGTTTTTTTTTTTTTTAAGGCAGCGATATTCCATATGACTCTAAAATCCTGAGTCTTTTGCCTTAATTCAGCATCGTGAATGCTTTGTTCTCTGTCATAAGAACATGCAAGCCTTTTGGTGATGGATTTGGGGCCAGGAATTTTCAGCGAGTGATAAGATGTGCTCTAGAGAAGACTGGATGACAAAGAAACGTGTGGAATGAATCCCAGAGAACGCAACTTTAAGGAGATGGATGGGGAAGATTTCAATAGAGGTTTGATCCTGTGGCATTGCGACCATAAAACTTGGGGAATCTTCTAGCTGTTTCTGCTTCTGTTCATAGTAGCTCATCTCTCCTGGACCTAACTCTGGAGCAGTCTGTGCTTTTGCTCAAAAGAGATTTCTCTAGCACCACGAATCATTTTCAGCTTGATGTAGAGCAGAGTTAATATTAAACACAACTTGGTAGGCAGTGTCAAGTCACAAAATCTATACTTTTGCCGACTCGGTTCAGATGGCTGATTGCTTCCACAGTATGTTCCCCGAGGCAGTGAAAAATGTTGTCGGATAAATTAAACTGTCACTAAAACAGTTCTGAATTCACGTCTGGCCCTGCAGAGCAGAGGTAACCCACGCTATTAGTTAGAAATCAAATCTAAGCTTTTGGATGAAGAAACAACTTTCATTTTCTCCAGCTCTGTATTTTATCTTTGAATAACTTCAAAAGGGAGGAAGTTGGTGAATTTGTAGGATACAATGGGTCGCTGCAAGAGAAGAAAAAAAAAATCTGTAATTGCAGCAAGCACAGAAGTCCTATAATGTCTGGCAATGCACAGAAACTCCAACACAAACGATTAAGTAGAATTGTTTATGTAATTATAAAGTGTAAAAGTATAGCTTTTGTCCTGGGAAAGTCCAGAGTCAGGGCAGGTTTCCCAGTGGCTTGATACAGAGGCTAAAAAATGTTCCTGCTCTGCTTTCTATAGCATGATCTTTTAAATGCTGACTTCTTCCCTGGTGTATAACAATGTGTATGCTTGTGTGTGCATGAGAGTATACCTGTGTGCTTGTGTGTGTATAGTCGAGTGTCTGTGAGTATGCATATGTTGGTATCTCTTATCAGTCTTTTGTGGTTGTTATTGCTTTCTTGTGGTACTAGGGATTGAACCCAAGGCTTTGCACTTACTAGACAAATGCTCTACTGCTGAGCTATACTTGCAGCACTGTTATTCTTCTTACCATCTTTATGACAATGATACAAGTAGATCTTGAATTTGATACTTTCCAAGGTCAGAGTTATAGGGAGAAGTTATGCCCTATTAAAAGTTGTAATCAGGCTGATTGAAAGTGTTCACTTATAATATTTTGTGTGATGCAATATCCTGTTTGAATGGCTAAGCTTCCTTCCCACCTCCCCCTACCCTTACCCCAGATCCTGGGGCTTGAACTTAGGGCCTGGGCACTATGCCTGAGTTTTTTTTTTTTTTGCTCAAGGCTAGTAGCACTCTACCACTTGAGCCGCAGCTCCACTTCCAGCTTTTTTTGGTGGTTAATGAGATACGCGTCTTACAAACTTTCCTGCTGGGGCTGGCTTCAAACCACAATCCTCAGATTTCAGCCTCCTGAATAGCTAGGATTATAGCTGTGATCCATTAGCTCTAGGCCTGGCTAAAAGTTTATGAGCTATATCCAGTCCAGTTTAAAATCCCCCAACAGATTCTGTCACACACAGAAATCTCCTCACAGTGACGGTCTCATACACATGGGCACGGATTTACTTTCATTAGCGCTGGCTGATTGAATTCCATACCAAAGTTTGTGTTCACCGCCAAGATTTACTAAAGACCCAACATCTTTGTATCTGGATGATAACATTCTGGTTTATGCTTTTAAAAGATAGAGACTGAGTATAGTTGTATACCCTAGAATATAGCTGGGCTGGCCTCAACTTCATTGTCTTCCTGCTTCAGTTTCTCAAGTGCACGTCTTATGTGTGTGTGTGTCTCTGCTCTCGGCCCTGCTCTATACTTTCTACCAGTGGACTGGATACAAGAAACATTTAAATATAAAGGATGGAGAATAATAAACTCCCTCCCTCCCTCCCTCCCTCCCTCCCTCCCTCCCTTCCTTCCTCCCTTCCTTTCTCTCCATCTTAGGTAGATCTGAGGGCCACCTCTGAAAGGACAAATAAGAAAGACAAGAGAAGAAACTCTGAAGCTATGGAGATCAGACTGGTAGTAGGTTATATCCATTTCCTGGGCCTGTTTTTCCAAGTTGCAGCAAAAACAGGAAGGATGACTGCTTGGCCCCTCAGAGCAGTGTGAAGAGTCAGCCTTCCTGCAGACGCCTCGTGAATGGAGGGGAACCTGCAGGCTGGGAATGATGTCGGTCTGAAATGGAAATTGTTCCCTGACCCAGTTGTCAAAATATGAAAAACAGTGGGCATTAAAAAAAAAAAAACAGGGGCTGGGAAGGTGGCTCAGTGGTAGAGCACTTGCCTTGCATGCTCGAGGCCCTGGGTTCGATTCCTCAGCACCACATAAGCAAAAAGAAAAAAGCCAGAAGTGGCGCTGTGGCTCAAGTGGTAGAGCACTAGCCTTGAGCTGAAGAGCTGAGGGACAGCGCCCAGGCCCAGAGTTCAGGCCCCACGACAGGTCCCAAAAAAACAAAAACAAAAAACACCCGTGATCCAGACCAAGAGAACTTCTATGATCAATCAAGCCTTTCTCTAATCTCCTTCATTCTTTTTACATGCCCCCTTTCTTTCTGCTACCAGGGAAGCTCAGTGGTCCTGCCCACCACCTTGGTTTTCTCTTGAGTTAGATGTAGGGCCTGACAGGTCAGGCCTGGCATTTGCCACGAGTACCTCACAATCTTCTCTCAAACATCCGAACTTGCCTGCTTGGCCCTTCAGCTTCAAAGATGGGCAAAGGGACAACTTGCAACCCCATTGATGGCTGCTGGGCCTGGTCTAGAGAACTCTGAATAGTCTAGGACTTCTCACAGGTTTTCAAAGGATTAGCAAACAAGATTACCCCACTTATCCTGCCCTCCTGCCCCCTCTCCCCAATGCTACCCAATGCTTTACATACCAAAATGTCTCAAACTCCCCTGGTCCATGGCATTTCCCAGCTAAACTGGTCAGCTCACACAGGGACAGAGAGGATGAACTGGATGAATGGATTCTGTCCCAGCATGCTCAGCTCCCTCCAGGACCAGAGCCATCCATGGAGGAAATGAGTCCCAAATGGAATAGTTTCTCACAAATGCCCTGTGGTTTTAACAGCAAAGAGAAATCCTGCTGGTTTATATATTTTTTTAAATTGTTTTAGGTCGTTTTCGCTTGTTTGAGGAGGCTGGTGTGGGTTTTGTTGTTTAGATTCTACCTCTCCTCAGGGGTATTAATATGGAAGACGGAGCAGATGTGCCAGCTCATCTGCACAGCTGGGGCTAGGCCTCTTCTTCCTTCCCTCCCAATACCCAGTGGAGGGGGGCTGCAAATGGAGCCTTCATAGACGGGCTGACATAGGGAAATGCCTAAGGCGGACCTGTTCTTAAGATTTGTTTAACTTGAACCACTGGAACCCAGCTGAGGCTGAGCTCCCTTCTCTCACAATCCTAGATTCTGCCCGGCACCTCAAGAAGCCTTATGCTCGATCAACACGCTCCCCTCTTCCTGTCTCTCCCTTCTTTGGACCCCCCCAGCTTGAGATGTGTACACTTGCAAGGAGGCTCAGGAATGTAGTCCTGAGGAAGAAGCCTCACTTGTGTCCCAAGGTGGTTTGGTCAGGGAATTCCTGGATCCCAAGTACCAGGAATATCATTGAAATGGGCAGAGATGCTGGATAGGTACATACCTTGCTCACGAGGACTCTTGGAGCAGTGTTACCTCTAACAAAGTGCTTCAGGCAGAGGTTCTGGGGGCCTGGGTGTCAGGGCTAGGTTTGGAGGGTACTGCATTCCGTTTTCTTCCTGGTATTTACTGTAATGTTAGCCAAAGCAGCGTGGCACTCTTCTGTATGTTTCTATTTGTCACACACCCGAATGTCTGTGTGCTCAGTAGGTTTGCACAGATGCTCTGTGTTCTACAACTTGGCTCAGGTCACTAGTGAGAGCAATTTTTTACCTCTCTACAAAGGCAGGCCTTGGGCCTTCCTTGGCCTCCTATTTAGTCTTTTGTGGCTTTTTCCTACATGGTCTCCTTTGCAGGGGTTCACTCACACCTTTCTGGGGCCCCACATGAAGGGCTTGAGGCCCTCATCTCGCAGCTGGGCTCTCATCCATGTCCAGCTTCCTGTTGTTCCCAGTAAGGCTTAACACCTCTTCTTCCCTTCCCTCTCCCCTGTCCGGGGTTTTATTCCCTCAGGCTCTGTGGATGGGTTAGTGGCTGGCTTTGGAATAGTGTTCGATTGCAAATGGTACTGATGCTGCACAGCTTGATGAATACTGAGAGAAGTGAGATCCTGGTGTCTCTGTTACTGAATAGAGAGGTCAGGCTGGGACATTGTCCACACAGAGTCCCAGGCCTAGGGCAGCTCCTGCCCTGCTGAGTCTCACATCCCTGGGAAGACTTTACTGGCAGTGGGAGATGGACTTTGGTTATACCTTGGTTCTCATAAGGCCTTTCTGTGACTCACTTCACCAGGAAATAAGGATGCCCAAAGCCAAAAGAATTAAAGTGTGAGTTTCAGTAAACAGATGAACTCACAGCCATGCTCTGATCTGCAGAGTAGAGTTTAATCAGGGAGAAGGATGAGGCTCTGGTAACTCAGATGCTGTGTGGACAGGAAGGGAAGAGAGGGAAAATGCTAGGATGTGAGCTCTCATTGGGGGTTGTTGGACAAGCAGCACATTAGATCAGGGAAAAACCTTCACCCCATTTGCCATCCCTCAGTGTTAGTCAGTGTCCACGTGCTCAGACAAGCTGGCTTCCAAGAGACTGGCATGTCCTATGGCCTGGCTTTTTGTTTCTTCTTAATGGCTTTGTTCCCTGGCTTAGAAACCCAGCCATTTCTACCTCAGCAGTTCCGTCTTCCCAGAAAGGCTGGCTCCAGTTCCCTTGTAGCCCTGTGATTTGTTTCATCTGGTGTTAAAGTTGGAGCAGCCTCAGGACCATGACAAGCATTTGCGATTTTTTTTCTTGTTTTAAAGGAACATTTCTGTAGATTCCCAAGGCATAATTGGATCTATTCTTACCTCCTGTTTTGAGGACAGACAGGGGTGATGCCACTCTGGTAAGCAGGCCACAGGGTCCCATTTGGGACTTCTTAGGCTCTGGAATTTTACCCGGTTTTCTTTGTGTCCTATCTTAGTGGAATGCCATACACGAGTCAGGGTTTGTAGGCATAAACAACAGATAGGGAGATATCAAGAAGCTGGAGAGAATTAGATTCTGGACTAACATCTTGGAACAACATCCCAAATTGTGCTGCAGAGCTAGGGAAGATAGCTGTATTGCCACCATGGGGAAAGAAGCTGAAGCTGATCTCTGCTGCTGCTGGTCCAGGAATGCAAACTAGCTTAGTGACCATTGTTTCCAGTTTCATCCATGTTAAACTACATTCAGTCTTGGAAGAGGGTTGCATCTTATTATAGGAAGTCAGGTTAGAGCCAGTACCACAGACACAGGAAAGATCAGAATTGTAAGCTATGATACCTTTAGTGTCTACAATATGAGGTAGAATCTGCTCCCTCCTGACATTGGAAGTGAGGGGATTCCATATACTGGGAGGAAGATGTAGATGTTAGGTGGCCAACTAGAATGACAGAGATCCATTACCCTCCATTAGATCTAGTTTCTGTGTGTGTGTGTGTGTGTGTGTGTGTGTGTGTGTGTGTGTGAATGTGTGTGTGTGTGTGTGTGTGTGTGTGTGTCTCGGTTGTGGGGCCTGAACTCTGGGCCTGAGTGCTGTCCCTCAGCTCTTCAGCTCAAGGCTAGCGCTCTACCACTTGAGCCACAGCTCCACTTTCAGCTTTTTCTGCTTATGTGGTACTGAGGAATCCAACCCAGGGCTTCATGCATGTAAGGTAAGCACTCTACCACTGACCACCTTCCCAGCCCCTAGATCTAGTCTTGATCCCCATGTTTGATTCTAAGATTGAAGACATTCATTCACTGATTGTGTATTTACGGAGCACTTATGAAGAGCTTAGGCACTGATTCCTTCTGAGAATGAGCTCCTTCTCAAGAAGTTCTAATAGATAAGAAGATAGACAAATAAGCAGAATAAAATGGCCTAGGAGTCTGCGCTGAGGTATCTGATTAGAGGAAGGGACATGTAGTGAGATCTTGACAGATAAATGATCTTTGCCAGGGCAAAGGAGAGGGATGTGTTTCAGGAGGAAGAGCCTCACCGATTGCCCACAGTCACGAGGAGGGACCTGGTAGAGATGGGGAGTAATTCTGCATACCTAACTGACAAGTTCGAACTTCATGTGAAATATAGGGAAGAACCAGTGTGGGAATTGAAAGCAAATCATGTTAGTAATCCCACTTTGTTCTGGAAAATGAAATTCATGGGATGAAATTGAAGGCAAGGAGGCTACAGGAATCTCTGGAAGACTGACAGAGAGATTTGAGAATAAAATGAGTTAGGAAATGCTTGGGGAATAGAGTTGACAGCACTTGGTAACTGATCAAATGTGGGATGTATGAGGAGGAAATTCAGACGTCTTCTCGCTTAATGGTTGAATATGTAGTGAGGAGTAATACCAGATGCTTGGGAGAGAGAGGCTGTCTATTTTTGGAAATACTGAGTTTAGGTACCTATGAGGCTGGGAATAGTGATGTCTGACATGCAGTAGGAGTATAGATCGATATGGCGCAGTAGACTAAACTGGAGATGGAGGATGTAGTTTGTGATGGTTAATATTCATTGTCAACTTGATCAGCTGGAGACATTCCTAGGAGACTAGCCAAGCATCTTTCTGGCAGGGCACTTGTGGCTCATTCCTGTAACCCTAACAATCTAGGGGGCTGAGAATTGAGGATTGCAGTTCAAAGACAGCCCAAGCAGGAAAGTTCATGAGACCCTTATCTCCAATTAACTACCAAGAAAGCTGAAGTCGAGCTCTGGTTCAAGTGGGAAAGCACTAGCCTCAAGCGGAAAAACTCAAGGTCCTCAGTTCAAGACCTAGGACACGGAGCACATTTCTGGGTATGGTTTTCCATACTCTGGGGAGTGTTGTCAGAGATAATTAGTGTGTAGGATAGCAGGAAAGACCTCCCCTGAAGGTGGGCGGCACTGTCCAATAGTATGGAAGCCTGGATGGAACAAAATGAAAGAGAGAGCCTTTAAGCGCAGGCATCCTTTCTCTTTCCTTCCAGAAAATAAGCCCCTCTCCCATTCCCCCTTCTACCAGGTTGTGCTGCCCCACAGCAGCTACAGAAGCCTTGAAGTCAGCCAGCCAACCTTGGATTGTAGCCTCCAAAATCAAGATACATCTTTCTGCCTTTCAAGTCAGTTCTCTTAGGTATTTGTCACAGAGGGGAAACGTCCAACCAAAACAGAGTCCACCACACCTGGTCACTGCGGAAGTTGTACAAGTAGCAGGCATCCCCCAGGGTAACTGTGGCGTGAAAAGGCAGAACAGTGGAAGGATGCCACTTGGCCGTGGGTTGTTAGCAATTCAGAGTAGGGGAACCCGAGACAGGTCCAACTCACAGAGGCAGGAAGAAAATGAGATGAGTGCATCAACCACAGGAAGAGAAAGAAAGGAAGGATAAAGGCCGAGATACACGAGCACCGTATGTGTGCATTGGGTTTTGGTAGAAGGTCACATCATTGGTGACCATCACAGAGTTGTTAAAGTGGAAATGTAACCAGGAATAGAAAAGAGACAAGAATAGAAGTAAAGAGACTACTACTTTTCAGGAGCTTGGACTACAAAGGAGAAGAAAGGGCCTGCTCATTGTAGGCTTCGTTGGGAAGTGATGACATTTGAATAGATTCTTGAAAATGAATCAAAACTAGGCCAACTTTTTTCAACTCTCACTGGACAGGGAGTAAAGAAGAGGTCATGGTTTCTGCATTCCTGTTGATTCTAAGAAGGACTCCATGGTGTGTGTGTGGGGGGGGGGTTCCCTCTTCATTCATGAATCTTAGCAGATCAAATAAGAAACACTGGTGGTCTCATGGCTGCCCTCACTGCCTTCAAAGCTCTGCTGGGCAAACCCCTCGGGGCGCTTGATTCTGAAGCTTAAAGAGCAGATGCTCAGCTCTCTGCTGTGCTATCATTCCACCCAAAGTCCCTCCTGCCTACGTGACTCTGTCCTTAAGGGGATATGTACCTTGGCATTTCTTGGGCTCAGTTATTTTGGGAGAAGGAATCTAGATCCACTAACCTTTTTATCAGCTTATCCAATCAAAAGCCATCACTGAGAAAGAAATGAAGACACACAATGCATGGCCTATAGAGAGAATTTTTAATTGCCAGCAGGACCAATAACACACCCTGTTAACACGATCTGGCATCCAAACATGCATGGAGCCTGATGTCCCGTCTAAGTTCTTTTTATTGCCTTTGCTTCTTTGGAGGAACAGTATCTTACAATACTTGGTTCTATAGAATTTGGGGGGATATGGGTGGAAAGAAAAGGAGAGGAAGAATAAATCCCTTCGAGATTTCCTTGGAGGATGCAGAAGGATCTCATGGATGCTTGAAAGACAGGGGCTTCACCTGTCACCTCCTCTTTTGCTCTCAAGCTCACTTTTCCTCTGCTTCTGGATGTCTGGCTACAGGTATTGCTTATTCAACAAAACAAGCCGTATCCATGGCTTGATACCTGGCCTTTGCCTTGTTTTCTGGGACAGATGGTTTTAAAAGTCTGTTCAGAACTTTAGCTCTTGCCTTGGTCTTTTTTCCTTTTCAAATCAAGCATTTATAAATAAGATGTGCCTTCATCATGTAAAAATTGTGTTTGTTTGTGTTTTTGTTTTTTTGCTGATCCTGAGGCTTGAACTTGCCCTGGGTTCTGTCCCTTAGCTCCTCAAGGCTAGCACCACTTGAGCCACAGCACCACGTCTAGCTTTTTCTATGATTAACTGGAAATAAGAGTCTCATGGGCTTTTCTTCCTGGGCTGGATTTGAAGTATGATACTAATATCTCAGCCTCTTGAGTAGCTAGGATCACTGGCATGAGCCACCAGTGCCTGGCTCAAAATAGTTTCTTAATAGCACAGTAAATGATCATATTATCATGAACAGCAGCACAGGACACAGAAGGCTGTTGGAACTCCAGTGGTTATAAAGCCAGAGGTAGGGCTTTCTTCCTTCATTGACAACAATGTTATTTGAGACACCTGGCTTGAAGCAGGTGTCTTAGTAAGTATGCTTTGAGTTTCCTCAAATGCAGAAGTTACTTGGGCCCTTTCTGGTCAATTCCTGAGGAAGGATATCTTGGCAGTATTAGAAACATGAGTATCTATAGAACATCATATTAGAAAAAGTCAGAAGTCTAGACCACAAGGAGGCGCTCGGATGAGAATAAGGAAGCCATCTTGGAAGAGGATCCTTCAATCCCAGTACCAAAGCTGACTCATGTGGATGAGAGTTAAAGAGTCCAGTTAACTCTGCCAAACTCCTGACCCATAGCAAAATAGTTGCTTTAAGCCACCATTTTTGAGGTTGCTTATAAGGCTGTAAAAATATCCAGAACTGCTGGGTACCAGTGACCCATAACCTGTAACCCTAGCTAGTCAGGAAACAGAGATCAGAGGGTTGAAGTTTGAAGCCAGTTCCAACAAGAAAGTCCATGAGACTCTTATCTTTAGCTCCCAAAAAAGCAAGAAGTAGAGCTGTGGTTTAACTGGCACAATATAAGCCTTAAGCAAAAAGGAAAAGAAAAGCTAAGCGTTAGTACCCAGGCCCCAGGACCAGCATAAACACACAAAAATAACCAAAATAGCGAGTGATTAATAGTATAATACAATCAGCCAGAACTTAGTACAGCAATCCAATGGACTCAACGCATCCACTGATTTTAATTTGTGGACATCTTGTTTTCATGGGTCTTAGTGGTGATACTGCAGGTGCTGTTGACCTAATTTTTCATTTGCTCCTCTAACCTCCTTTTTCAGATGGCTTGTGACTAGCTTTAGGCTACCCAGAAACAGGTCATTGCTGTGAATCCTAAGAGAGTCTTTTGGAACTGACAGAGCCTTAAGGGACCATATCATTTATGAGAGACTAAAGGAGGTCAGGAGGCTTGGCTGTGGCCAGAGGAAAAGCCTGGCCTGCAATCCAAGATGGTCATCACAGACACTGCTTTCAGCATAAATGGAGTGAGTGCTCAGAGGTAGTGTGGATAATTCAAAGTTTGGGGTTTTTTTTTCCCGCAATATATCTGAGCTCCTAACTTTTATTTGCAGCAAATGTGCTATTCTTATTGCTTTATCTTCTCTAATTTAAGGGACTTTGAAGACAGCACTGTAGGCAGATGTGGAATCAGGTAGAACATAGGTTCTACCACTTACTAGCTTTGTGGCTTTGGGAAAAGTACTCAAATTTTCTGAGTTTAAGTTTCCCAGAGGTTGGAGGCATGGCTTAGTTGGTAGAGCTCTAGCCAATAAGTGAAAGTTTCCGGTACTGAGTCCAAGCACTGGTCTTGGATCTAGAAGAGAAAGGATGACAGAAAGAAAGAAAGAAAGAAAGAAAGAAAGGAAGAAAGGAAGAAAGGAAGGAAGGGAAGGAAGGGAAGGAAGGAAGGAAGGAAGGAAAGAAAAGTTTTGTTAGCTGTAGAATGGGGAAACTTTCCTCCCTGGTACACACACACACACACACACACACACACACACACACACACACACACACACACTTCTGTATTGAATTTCACTGTGGTTGTGGTGTCAGTTGTACCTCTCAGTGATACCACATGGTAAGTTTTCCAGGATAGTGATATTCACTGCTGTTGAGGGTTAGGGGTATGAAATGCATAATCACAAAACCTTTGTCCAGGAATAGGTCTTGTTCCAAGTTGTCCAGCACATTGGATAATTTACCATCCATCAGAGAGCTAAATTTTCATTTTTAGGAGAGAAAAAAGTAAAGTGGTACAGCTAGTGTCTGGTCCCAGTTTATCCAACAAGTTAGTTATTAAAAAAACACCCATAGGGACAGACAGTCCTATTGGTTATGGAAAATACTTTCAGATGAGCCTCTGTGTTGGGAAGATAAATTTACAGTGGGGCATTTTCCTATGGAAAGGAAATACCTTTTCCCTGACAGAAATGCTTTCTTTCATCCTTTTCTCCTACTGCTCACTCTCTTCCTTCCCTTTCCTTCCTGCATCATCCTGACTTCACTTCTGAAATATGTAGGGAAAAGGAAAAAGCAAAAACATATATGAGTGAAACAATAGGGCCCACTGTGAAGCTGGCATGAATGGAGTCTCTCTGCTTCTCCTCAGAGCCCAGACAAGAGCTGTGCCTCCATCATACTCCCAGAATTCCTCTTGGCTCACTTTTTGCCTTCCTCCTTCATTTCTCCTTCCCTCAATCCTTCTCCCATCTGTGGGTTCAGATGAAAAACGTGCCTCTTTCCTCAGGCACTGAGGTCTGGCCTTTTCCTAAACTGCCAACAAGGCCACTTGGTGTTGGATTCCTGTGTGAGCCCTGGCACACCTTTATCAGAGCTCTTGTGGGCACCTCTGAAGCCGTGAGCCGTAACATTTGCCTTGTGTTCTATTGGCAATATTTAACGTCAAGGTTCTTTACACTATTTTTAGATGATCCTCTTAAAATTCTAGCATTCATTGTCCTGAAATAATATTGCATATTTGGGAGAGGAAATAGGTTCTTGTAGTATTTACCACTGGCCAGAGTTAAAAATAAAAAGTTCTGGAAATGACCAGTTAATGATTTGTGGTGTTTGTACTTAGTAAAGATTTTTAGGTGTATCTTAGGCTTAGAAAAAAATAGCATTGATTTATGGAGCTGGAGAGAGAGAATTGAGTGATACTGTGGTTGTTGTTCTTTAAAAAAAAAAAACAGCAGATACTGTGCTTCTATGAAAATAATCTTCACTTGACTAAAATAAGAAGTTGAAGACTACATAAACACAGAGTGAATTTTGAATGTATAAGAAAGCAAACCTGAGCTGGATATCATCCATAGTGCATGTCAGGACTACTCATGCCTGTAACTGCTCAGGAAGCTGACCAAGGTTCAAAACCAGCCCCAGCAGAAAAGCCATCTCCAATTAACCAGTCAAACAAAACAAAGCAAAACAAAAGTGGAAGTTTGGCTTAAGAGGTAGAATGTTAGCCTTGGATAAAAATGTCAAATGAGAGCATGAGGCCTTGAGGTTAAGCCCCAGGACCAGCACAGATAAAAACAAACAAACAAACAACAAATCCTAAACAGTGTGACTCTTCCCTTAGATTGGGATGAACTACTCATATTATTGCTGAACAAAAGCTGACAATTTGACCTCAAGATACTATTTCTTTCAACTTTCATAAGCAACACAATAAAACATGAATTTCACATTCCGTTGGTGGTTTTCTAGCGCTTTCTTTTCCTTTTGACAGTGCTAGGGTTTGAAGTCAGGGTCTGACTCTTGTTACATTGGTGCTCTACCACTGAGCCATGCACATTGCCTTTTTTGAGATAAGGTCTTGCTTTCTTCCCAGTTGCCTTCTCAGACAACAATCTGCCTAGTTTAGGTTTTCTGTCCTGGCTGAGATGGCAGGTGCACAGCTTCAGGGCATGCTTCTTCTACTGAGGCAGGATCTCACAGACTTGTCAGCCTGTGGCCGGGCTAGAACCACAGTCTGAAGATCTCAGTATCCCACGAAGGAAGGATAGGAGGGCAGGACGAGCCACCAGCACCCAGCTTCTACCTTCCCCTTGACTTGAGGACTTGGCTTCATTACTTTCCCTCTGTGGGTTATTTCTTCACCTGAAAACTAGAGAACACATTTAGTAATCTTTTTTCCAGGGCATTTTCAGTGAATGCATTTGAAGGCTGGCTATGATCATGTATTTTAGAGGCCTACATGGCTTTGTCCACGCTTTGTCCAATAGAAAAACTTCTTCTTTGAAAGCAGTCATCTGTACTGTCTGCTTTGTCATCATTCCCAACCTCTTCCATCCTCAGGATTCATAAGTAAAACTTACTTGTAGAATTTATTGCATCTAACCTATAAATCCTGTTCAGCCATCCATCATGAATAGTTTTTTTGTAATCACAAAAGATGATAGCAAATCTGATATATACTATATCATATAAATATAATCCATATATATTATATGAGTACCTTGGGCTAGTTGAGAATAACAATTCAAATATTACATGTCCAATAAGACTCATCATTAGAGTAATAGTCAAATGTCACTGTGCTTTCTGGAAAGGAACTCTATTATCTAAATCCACTTGGCAAATCAGCCACCCTTTTCTTCAAATTCTTTGGGAAAGATCTTCCCAGTATTCCTGATGAATGTACACTAGTGACTTAGCTCCTTTCATTTGGAGACATCTTCTGGAAATTATTCTAAAGCCTGCTGTCTTTTGTCCCAAGTTTTCTGTCTGATTTTTTTTTGGGTCTGGTCATGGGGCCTGAACTCTGGGCCTGGGCGCTGTCCCTCAGTTCTTCAGCTCAAGGCTAGCGCTCTACCACTTGAGCCACAGCACCACTTCCAGCTTTTTTTCTTTTTTGCTTATGTGGTGCTGAGGAATCAAACCCAGGGCCTCAGGCATGCAAGGCAAGCACTCTACCACTGAGCCACCTTCCCAGCCCCATTCTGGCTTTTTAATAGGCACATCAATAGAAATGAATCTGGAATTTAAGTCCACTGGTCTTTAACTGGGAAGACAGACATTCTGAAGAGCTGTCTGATTTCAGCCAAGGCTAGTCTGAAATCATTCCAAAGATCAGCATCTGGCCTGTCACAAAAGGGGATACACTCTTGAAAGACCCATTTTGCTTAGGGCCTCAGAATGACCCAACACGGAAATAGAAGCCATTTTTCCATAGAAGCCTACCTTAAAACAGCAGTCAGGTGAAATCTTGGACACTAGCAGCTATGACAGCTGCAACTAGCCGGCTCAAGACTCTGCTGACGTGGTAGATTAGTCTGGAACAGATGGGCTTCCCTATGCTGCCTGAGGAGATTATGTATGTTAATTTGTTTTCTTCTAAGGATTTATAAAGCAGTACCCACTGCATGTCATGATCAAGATACCTGACAAATGAACTATTCAACAGTGCAGAGAAATGCCAGGAACAATGTAAAGTTTATAGATCAGTATCAGCTTGAGCTGTAGGGACATGTCCTCAGCTTTGGAATATAGACTCTGCTTTTTACTTCTTCTTCCTGTTCCTATTCTCTAGTCTCTTCCTCTTTGTCTTCATTTTTTTTTAAAATAGGGTTTACTAGGTAGCTCCAAATTCATTGGCCTACTGTCTTAGTCTCCCTAAGCACTTGGATTACAGGTGTGCATCACCACATGTTGCCTTCTGCTTCATCTTAATAATTACTGACAATGATGTAGCAGATGCCCGAATCCTTGATAGGTTAGGAAGGGTCAATATAAAAGAAGTGTTGTTGGGTTGCAGCTTGTAACTTGTGTGGAATATTGTTGGTGTCTCTAAGCACAAGATTCTTTGTCACAGAGACTTTTCAGCCAGACCGATGACTCATTTCTGTGCATGCATGCATGTGTACACACACACACACACACACACATACACTTTGGCTTGCTAAGGGAGCACTGATTCTTTCATGTCAGGGCCTTTATTTTCCTCCTTATTTCTACTCTTGTTGTTTTCCTCCGGTCCAGGGCTGGTGTGCTTGAACTTGTGTAGCCTTAAGTTTCTCTGGGAATATTAATACTAAATTTATGTGGTCCATTTATTTATTTCAGTGGTTCAGCTGTTGACACTGGGTTGGCAGAAGTTGTTTCCCCAAAGTCCTCTTTAAAGATCAGAGGACCAGAAACTCTTCTTTAGGATGCTCTCTGAAATCACACAGTATAGATGTGTGTGATTTAACATAGCCAAACTAGAAATCTGTTAAAGAAAATGTTGATGAGCAATGTGGTTGCTTGCAAAGACCATGAAATCGGGAGTCAGACAGACTTGAAGCTGAGCCTTGTCTTGGCTATTACGTGCAATTTGATCTTGGGCAAGTTGCAGAAACCTCTTAGAGGCACAGGTTTCTCATTGTTCAATGGGAATTACAAGTCTGCCTCCTTGGGCTAGATAATAGAAGCTTATCATTATTGTGGAAAGATCATTTTTATTATATTATTATTATTAATTACATTTCTCTATTGCTATGTGCATTCTAATGTTCCCAGAGCCCTATCATCACCAGTGTAATTACCTAAAAATGGCAGGAACATTATTATTGTTCTACCTTGCATTTTGAAACTAGTTTGTGGTCATAAGTAAGATAATACCATTTTGATAAATATCATTTCCACTTAATATAACTTTAGGTTAATATGAAACTTGATGACATTTTGTTAACAGAATACAGTGTGACCTTTGCATATGATGCTGGCAAAATTGAAAGAAAATGTGAACTCTGCCTACAAAACTAGATATGATTCATTAGGTGATTTGATTTTGAAATGGTGAGAGAGGTTGAGTAATATACCATAGTTTGTATTCTTTTCTTAGAGAGGGGTTAGAGTGATGGCTGATGATAGTTCAACTGCTGCATGTGATTTTAATAGTTAACTCTCTTTCTGAATGTCTAATATTTGATTATATTTATCACAATGTTTTATATTGCATATTGCTATATATAACATTATATAAATCATAATCAAATGCTATATGTTTAGTAATGTCAGTAAATGTTAATCATACAGTATACTATAAATATCTTTTTAAAAAATTATTATTTGCAAAAATAAAAAATAAAAAAAATTATTATTTACTGTTAATATAAAGATGCTGTACAGAGAGATTATACTTATATGAGTCAGGTAATGAGTGCATATCTTCTTATACATATTTGGAAGTATAGAAGTACACATGTCCAATGATTCATATTATTATATATGTATTGTTATATTAATAATATATTGTATATTTAGAAGTACAGTATTTAATATGCATTATTTTATACATATTAGTATATTAGAAGATTCACATAACCTTCTAAATATTCATGCTTCATACACAGACATGTGGTTCCATCTGCAAGAATCACATTTAGGATTGACTATGTTAACTAAGATATAGAATACCAGCTGGGTGCCGGTGGTTCACGCCTGTAATCCTAGCTAATCAGGAGGCAGAGATCTGAGGGTCGTGCTTCAAAGCCAGCCTGGGCAGGAAAGTCTGTGAGACTCTTATCTCCAATAAACCACCAGAAAACTGGAAGTGGCACTGTGGCTCATGTAGTAGAGCGCAGGCTTTGAGCTGAAGAGCTGAGGCACAGCGCCCAGGCCCAGAGTTCAAGCCCAATGACCGACAAAAAAAAAAGATATGGAATACCAAGCATATTCTGGATATTTATAACATTTTACATTAATCTAGCACTTTCTAGTTTAGAAATGCTTCCTTCAAACAACCCAGTAGAATGGTTCAGGAAGATACTGCTATTCCTCTTCCATCCCCTTGAAGATAAGGCCACTCTAGGAATCCTGTGAATGAAATGACATCTAGAAATGGCAAAACCACCGTTGATAATAGCTCTTCAGATGAAACCACTGGGCTAATCAATATTTTCCCACTATGCAGTACTGCCTCCCTGACAAGTTGATTAATTGGCAATCTCTGGGAAAGGCTGCTTTACAGAGTGAAGAAATAGACTCGCTTCATTTCCTTGCTCTTGCTCATGGGGTGCTCTGAATGTAGTCGATATCTGCTGACCGCTGGTATCTGAGGTGAGATAGCTTCTATAAGAAAATGAACACAGAAAATCAATATAGTGTGATTGAAGCAGTGTAGGGAGAGTAGTGATGTTTAGCTCATTACATACTTTGCCATCAAAAGTGGGGGTGCTTCAAAGAGTGAAAGGTATTACTACTCATAATTACACTGAGACGGCAGGTGTAAATTGGTTCTGTCTCAGGAAAAGTAGGTTTGTGGTCTTCCCATATACGGTGTACAGAGAAGCAAAGAGGAATGCAGAAATGAATATGCATTGGGAAGACAAAACCAAACCCTTGTAAAATTATTGATAGAATCCCTCTCCTCCATTAGACTGAGTCCTTGCTAAGTACAAGCACCCTCTGCTTGTACTCTGACACTTAGTAGGTGCTCAATAAATAAATGAATGAATTGACTAATACTTGGGTGCCATTATCCACATTTTGAATTTTTTCTTAAACATCTCAAAAACAGTAGGTTCAAAACAAAGCTCGTAATACCTGCTGAGCCTCCTTCATCATTCCAATGTCCTAGTCATATGATAGTAACTATCTATTTGTTACCAGGAGCCAGAAAGTCAGCCATGGTCCTCATCTTCCCATCATTCTCCAACCCAACTTGGCCTTCCTACATCCCTAAAAATCTGTCCACTCTGCTCCATTCTTGCTGCAACCGTTGTATTCTATATAGGTTTATGAACTGTCCCACTCTGCCTGGGACTGGGGAGTTAGCCAGAACTTCCAGTGCTAAAAATCAGATCATTTTTTAGGCAATGAAATTGGGGCAGTTGGTCACTCTCATTCTAGGTCACATCATTTCTTGCCTGGCCTAATTTGATAGCATCTCCTCAGCCAGGTGGTTTCTGTTTCATTTCGTTTTGTTTTGTTTTCCAGTCCTGAAGCTTGAACTCAAGGCCCAGGCTCTGTCCCTGAGCTTCTGTGCTCAAAGATAGTACTCTATCACTTGAGCCACAGCTCCAGCTCTGGCTTTTTGTGGTTAATTGGAGATAAGAGTCTCTCAGACTTTTCCTGCCTGGGCTGGCTTCAAACCGTGATCCTCAGATCTCAGCCCTGAGTAGCTAGCCCTCAGCCCATTGATGCCTGGCTTTTCCCAGCCAGTTTTGTGCTCTAAAATTCATGCTGCCAGAAAAATCTTTGCAAACAAGAACAAAATTATGCCATTGGTGGAAATCTATCAGTGACTGATTGGACAAGTCTTTAACCTACCGCCATGTTGCTCTGTCTCCAACTCACTTTCAATCTTATCCCCATGTTCTCTACGAAGGACTCAGACACACCAGGCCTTCATACATGAGATTGTCCCATGTAGCCTGCCCTGAGATTCTATTCTATTTTATGGTGCCAGAGATCAAACTTAGTGCCTGATGCATGGTAGGCGAGCACTGCAACACTGAGCTACTACAGCACGATATCCACAGATCTTTAGTCTTTAAAACCCAGTCCAAGCTAACACTATGTATGGTATGATTAACTTTCTACCCTTTTGTTACCATTGACACCTAACTGTGGGGTTAAACTTCACCAAGAGTTTGAGGACACACACCAGGTCTAAATGATATTATTGCCCATTATCGCTGAATCTAAGTTTCCTCTTGCCGAAATGATGAGGGCAGAATGAGAGCCGCTGTGCTCATCTTCCAAGCGGGAAAGTTCAGAAAAATCACGGCTTGCAAGTGTTCAGAGAGGGGTTGGTGGGTGAATATAAATAAATAGTGTTGAGATGGTGACTGGACATGCTGCAGATCGTCCCTCCGCAGCTGATTGCTTTGCAAGCCTGTCTGTGACTAAGAATTCTGCAAGTAAATCAGCACGCAGGAAAATAACCCACTACTCTGGTCTGTAAGGTGACACAGGGTGGAAAGCATTGACAAAGAGAGGAAGGAATGTGTTTCTTGAGGCTCTGGTGATGGATAGCTCTATACCACACATATATCATACACACACACACAATCACACGACACACATACATGCACACACTACCAATGGTATAAATAATCAAAATGGGAGAAAGATGACCGTTGGCTGTTTTTCCAGAAAGCTGATTGATTGAAATGAGTTTGGATCATTGGGGAAAAGTTGGGCTAAAGAAAATGACTCAAATGATTGCAATAGATCTTAAAAATTCAAATAATGTCCCAAGCCTTGGCCTTAAGCCCAGCTTGGAGACCACCCAGTGGCTCAGAACATTATGCTGGCCAGACACTCCATTTTATTTTTCAGATCCCTCAACAGGTTACCTTTCTCCATGAGTATATGAGAGCGACATGAGTTGGAGAAAGTGAGGAAAAGCAGAGCACATGGTAAGAGTTACCAATGACTGACATAACTCGGCCCATCCTTTATCCTTTGTGTAGGATTTAAGACTTGGCCACTAGAGTGTATTTCATCATTTTTGTATCTATTTAGAGCTTTCTTATTTACTTCAGACTTCCCCAAACTCCTCCCCACTCCTTTTTTTTTTTTTTTAACAGCTTCTTACTTAAAATCTGGGAAGAGAGGTGAGCTATTAAAGCACAGAAATTTACCTAGTTACTCGGGAGGCTGAAATGTAAGGGCTGTGGGTTCAAGCTAGCCCAGGCAGACACATCTGTAAGACTCAATCTCTAGTCAAACATCAAAAAACTGGAAATGAAAGTGTGGCTCAAGTGGTAGAACTCTGGGCATAAATGTAAAAAGCCAAGTGAGAGCACAAGACTGAGTTCAAGCCACAGTACTGGCACACACACACACACACACACACACACACACACACACACACACACACACACACACACACACACACACTCCAGTGCATGAGCTGCCTTTTGAGAAAACACCTCAGTTTTATTCTCTAACTGCTTTCTCTTCTCCCCTTCCCTCACTTCCTCATCTTCTTCCCGTTCCATCCCTCTCCTCCCTTCCTGTGGAGAGAAAGATTTGCTTCTCCATGTTTTTTTTTTTTAAATGAGATGCTCCATCCATATCTAATTGCAAGTAGAGATTCTGGCTTGTAGAAAACACAGCCAAACAACACACTGTCTCAAGGAGCCTGGATTTGTGGAGAGATAGGATGAGAGACCCTGAGAGCCTCATCTCCTCTGCAGGCATGTGGGTTTATAAACATATAACTTCCACCCAAAGGCATCTGGCCTTCAGGTGCTGTTTCTCCTCCTCCACAGGGTTGAGTTTATTTCCATGGAAATCTAAATCATATGTTTCTGTTTTATTTACACCAAATTCAAAGCAGTGCTGTTTCCTTGCAGCTTTTTGAAGTTATGAGGTCCTTATGGATTAATTCAGCAAATGTTTATTTTTGAGTGTTCAGTTTCCAATGAGCTTTAAAAATAAATGTTCCTGTTTCAGTTTCTCAGTGACCATGGAAGAAAAGAATCTGGAGTCTAGTATAGAAAAATCATGTGTTTGGGGCCTGGAAACTTCTCCACTCTTAGGGTGGGAATGGGCTTCTGCCCTCTCCCCCTTCTTCCTTCTTCCTGTCTTCACCATCACCATCTGGGCTCATAGAAAGAAACTGTGAGAAAACACATTAGATGATTAGTATGGCTGACGATCCATAGTAGAGCTGGAATTTGGGGTCATGCTAGTGGTAATCCATTTGGATATATAGGAAATCTGTAAAGCCGGGGTTACCAGCTCTTTATTAGCCCTATGAGACTAAGGATTACATCTTACTTTTGTTTTAATATCCCCAAAATGGTGCCTGGCATGTGCTAGGTACATCAATGTATAGATAGGTGACTACTCCATAGACAAAAGAGTTCCACACAAACACATAGGGCTGTAAAATATATTCATGAATGTGTTCATAAATATAAATGTAGGAACCTTAGAACCCCAGATGAATAAGACTCTGCAAAGCAGAGGTTCTAAAATGAATGGGGGGCTGGAGGTGCGCTGGGAAGGTGGCTCAGGGGCAGAGTGCTTGCCTTGCATGTATGAGGCCCTTAGTTCGATTCCTCAGCACTACATAGCAGAAAAAGCCAGAAGTGGTGCTGTGGCTCAAGTGGTAGAGAGCTAGCCTGAGCTGAAGAGCTGAGGGATAGAGTTCAGGCCCCACGACAGACAAAAAATAAATAAAAATAAATGAATCAGGGCTGGGAATGTAGCCTAGTGGTAGAGTATTGCCTAGTATGCATGAAGCCCTGGGTTCAATTCAATAGAAAAAAAGCCAGAAGTGATGTTGTGGCTCAAGTGGTAGAGTGTTAGCCTTAAGCAAATGAAGCTCAGGGACAGTGCATAGGCCCTGAGTTCAAGCCCCAGGACTGACAAAAAAATAAAAAATAAAAAAAATAAACCGGGCTCCGGTGGCTCATGCCTGTAATCCTAGCTACTCAGGAGGCTGAGATCTGAGGATCACTGTTCAAAGCCAGCCCGGGCAGGAAACTCCATGAAACTCTTATCTCCAATAAACTAGTAGAAAACTAGAGGTAGTGCTGTGGCTCAAGCGGTAGAACACTTGCCTTGAGCTGAAGAGTGCAGGACAGCGCCCAAGCC